>NC_060122.1:586324081-586949498 GCF_021461395.2 Schistocerca americana | reverse complement strand
GGTGTGTTACATAAAGTTTCTGTAGTGTCCTTTCCACATACTGTACACATAACATAATAAAATACAAATACAATTACAAAATATACTTATCCTATTAATTTGCTGACATCCCATTATTATCGCTGATATACATTATAGTCTTTAACATATTCTCTCCCCTTTTTATATATAGGGTCATTACTTGTCATTTGGTTTTAGTGCAGCGTAGTGGTAACGTTACCACCTACCACACAGGGGGTCCAGATTTGATTCCTGGCAGGGGACTGTGTGTTGTGTGTCCTTCAACATCATTATCATCATCACTGACTCGCAAGTCACCGATGTGGCGTCAACTAAAGGGGACTTGCAATACGGCGGCTGGACTCCCCTGCATGGGGCCTCCCGGCCAGCAATGCCATACGATCATCATATTAGTACATTTTTTCAGATTCCAGTTATATGAGAACACATTTTACTCTCGTTTGGTTACACATGCTTCATATAACATTCATAGAATAATAGATTCTATTTTCATTTATAGCATAAATTGACATACACTTCATTTCAATTTACAATGACTTCTTGTCGGAGCATATTTATCAATTCAAAAAGAATCAAAGAAGTAAATAATACTAGAATAGATATTACGCACTGCACATAACCTCACCTCTCTAACATTCTCTCTACACACTACAGGGTTGTGGAAATTCCACAGAAAGGCATTTATGTGCTCAGTTATGCCTCATTAATAGACTTAATTGTGATCCCAAAAAGAACAAAATAGTTTGTTGTTTCCAAGTAAAACTAGAATCTAATGATACCAATCTTATCAAATACTTATCAGTGATTATATATACTTGTTATGTTCATTGTGTAAAGAATAACCATTGAATGTGCTGAGGTTTACAGATTTGTATCATCAATATGTTACGCTATGTATCATGAGCGTAAAACAATGTTTATATAAGTAACAAAAGGGCATAAAAATTTCAATGTAACTCAGGTATTCAACAATTTCATGGGTAGTCGATGCTCATAGCAGTTAGGTTTCGACCCCTTGATTATTTGGTAGTACTCAACCTTAGTTCAGCATCATGATATGTGATGTACTGCAACTGTTTTCCTATTCACATACTTTCACACTATCACACTCATAGGCATCATAAACTTACAACTACATTTACTTGCAGTGAGGTCCCTTCTTACATTTATATGGTACCTGGATCTCTACAAGCATTTATCTTTCTTCACTTTGGGACATGTTGATGCATCGTTCCTTGGAAGAAAGTGGCTTGAGGGCTACTAATACTTTTTCATATATTCAGCCGTGTATTCATTCACTTCAGTGTGCAGTTGTGCTATCACAAAACTTATTTCATGTCATGTGTCCATCTCTACTTATCTTATAAATCTGAAAGATAAAGTGTATTACAGGCATCGTGCGACCTCTTATTTAGCATGCCACTTATACTGTACTTGCTTGTTTACCTCCAGCAAGACTTTTCTTGTCTATCAAGTATGATTAGGGCGTGTCCTTTCGATTCTTAAATTTGTAAATATTGTACATATATAGATATAATGTATATAGTAGTGTAGCTTAAGTAAATAACTTGTAGTTTAGCATCCCTTTCCTGTGTATATAATCCATTACCTTACCTTTGTGTGTGTGTATTGTGTTGATAGTCATAGTTGCAGCACAGACTCTCCCTTAATTTTCTATGTCTCTGTTTACTTTACAGGCTTTAAAAATGCTAGTGCAGGATGTAGCTCGATAGGTCTGTTTATTTTGGGCACTCCAATACTTCCAGCTGTGCCTGCCTGGTGCGCACACGCTTGCAGTTTGTTGACCAGCTTGCTTCCCGTTCACATGCGTTGCGTCGCTTTGATACCACTTGCATAATGGCAAATTGTGTATTGCATTGCTTGTTACTGTGCATTTCACAAGTTCATTTATTTGTTTATAACTGGGCTATATGCAAGGCAAAGCATTGTATTTAGAGTATCATCGCTTCTAGACACACAAAAATAAAATTCTTCCATTTTACAAACACTCATCTTATCGTTTACACGTTTGAAATATAAGAAAAAAATACAAACAAAAATTTTACTTACCAACTAACAACATAAATTCTGGAATGTGACTTTTCAGCAGCCTAAATGTAATATTATTATATGTATATACAACTTAGAGAGTATACAGCCCTTCTTCGATATATAAATGTTCGCAAGTCTTTGTGTGGTAAAGGCCCTTGTCTTTACCCTATTTGTGTGTACCAATCTGTATGTTCCCGGGTTCCCAGGCAGGGGATTTTAGTAATTGTGTATGGTCCGGTGTATAGTAATTGCCACTTATGATTCAGTTTTTCAATTTGGGATGTGTTCTAAGTAACGCCTATTGTCCTATATAAAATTGTGTTGCACATGTCAGCTTTCTGTCATAAATTCCTTGCCTGTATTTAGTCCAGGTTTCAAGGTTGATTACTGCTTGCTGTATTTTATCATCCAGTGATAATTCATGTATCGGTATCTTGGTCAGAGGTTTCTCCCACTCACCTACTTGTTTGCAATTGAGAATCAACTCATTTGGTGTAAATCCAGATGATGTATGGGGAAAGTTGTTAACAACTTGTAAGAAGGGAGTGACATAAATCCAGATGATGTATGGGGAAAGTTATTAACAACTTGTAAGAAGGGAGTGACATATTCAATCCACTTGGTATGTTTACGAGGTATATAGGTCCTCACAAACATCTACATCTACATCTACATCCATACTCTGCAAGCCACCTGACGGTGTGTGGCGGAGGGTACCCTGAGTACCTCTATCGGTTCTCCCTTCTATTCCAGTCTCGTATTGTTCATGGAAAGAATGATTGTCAGTATGCTTCTGTGCAGGCTCTAATCTCTCTGATTTTATCCTCATGTCTCTTCGTGAGATATACGTAGGAGGGAGCAATATACTGCTTGACTCTTCGGTGAAGGTATGTTCTCGAAACTTTAACAAAAGCCCGTACCGAGCTACTGAGCGTCTCTCCTGCAGAGTCTTCCACTGGAGTTTATCTAATATTTCCGTAATGCTTTCGCGATTACTAAATGATCCTGTAATGAAGCGCGCTGCTCCCCGTTGGATCTTCTCTATCTCTTCTATCAACCCTATCTGGTACGGATCTCACACTGCTGGGCAGTATTCAAGCAGTGGGCGGACAAACATACTGTAACCTACTTCCTTTGTTTTTGGATTGCATTTCCTTAGGATTCTTCCAATGAATCTCAGTCTGGCATCTGCTTTACCGACGATCAACTTCATATGATCATTCCACTTTAAATTACTCCTAATACGTACTCCCAGATAATTTATGAAATTAACTGCTTCCAGTTGCTGACCTGCTATTTTGTAGCTAAATGATAAGGGATCTATCTTTCTATGTATTCGCAGCACATTACACTTGTCTACATTGAGATTGAATTGCCAATCCCTGCACCATGCGTCAATTCGCTGCAGATCCTCCTGCATTTCAGTACAATTTTCCATTGTTACAACCTCTCGATACACCACAGCATCATCTGCAAAAAGCCTCAGTGAACTTCTGATGTCATCCACAAAGTCATTTATGTATATTGTGAATAGCAACGGTCCTATGACACTCCCCTGCGGCACACCTGAAATCACTCTTACTTCGGATGACTTCTCTCCATTGAGAATGACATGCTGCGTTCTGTTATCTAGGAACTCTTCAATCCAATCACACAATTGGTCTGGTAGTCCATATGCTCTTACTTTGTTCATTAAACGACTGTGGGGAATTCCTGAAACACTTTTTCTGTTGGGGATGATTTGGAGTGAAATTTGGATGCTAAAATGTGTTTGAGTTGGTTGGAGTCTACAAACTCTTTCTATTTAAAACCAACAAAATATGAGGCATTATCTGTTAACATGACTTCTGATTTTCCTACTCTTGTAAAAAACACAGTTTTACATATTTGGTGAAAATGTACACTTTATGTTACCCTTGTCTCTGGGATAGTGTCTAGCCACATCCAAAGATACTTTTCCTAGAGGTTTTCTAGCCACACAATGGAATATAGTCCAATCTGATTGGAGATGTCAGAATGTTTTGTTTTTTGGCACTTTCTTACCACCTGTAGTACTCTTCGTTTAATGTTGGGGAAATAACAATATTTGCCTATTTTGTCAGTGCACTTTGCAGTGCCATAAAGGCCCCAAGTATTGTGTGTGTATAAGAGAAAATCATCCACATATTCCTCTGGCAAGCACATGCACCATTGTTCTTGTTTGGGATGGTTCCTTTTGAACAGAGCACCTTTGTGAATAGTGAAAAACCTTTTTAACTTTTCATCACTGTTTTGCATAAGTTTCACTCTTACCTTACTCCATCATGTGTCTTCCTGCTGTAATTGCTCCATGTGTTTACACATGTGGTCATAGTATGCTCGGAGTGTTTTGTCTTCCATCAACATAGCTCTTATTTCACTTTCCTGCTCTAGAAGATCATTAAATTCCTCTAAGCCTTGTGGTAGTCGAGAAAGAGCATCAGCTATTGTGTTATGGTTTCCTTTTATGTACACATTTGAAAATCAAATTCTTGATGATACATAAACCACAAAGCTATCCACTGATGTAGCAATTTACAAGTTAACAAAAACGATGGGGACTGATGGTCACAGTATACATTCGTGTGTCTGCTCAAAAGGAAATATTCAAACTTTTTAAAGGACCAAATTACAGCAAAACCCTCCAACTCCTTAACTGAATATGAACATTCAGCTTTGGATAAGGTGTGGCTGGCAAAGCTAACTACTTTAGGGATGAGTTTTCCCTGTTCTTCTACCATTTGAAAAAGGCATGCACCCAGACCTTGAGAAGACATGTTGGTGCATAAGCAAAAATCCCTCTTCATGTCTCTTTGAGAAAAAATATTAGCATTTAATAAGGCTTGCTTGATTTTCTCAAAATTGGTTTGACATTGCTTGTCCCATAAGCAAGCTCTGTTTTTTCGGAGGAGGTTGAGTAAAGCATCACTGTTCATAAGTTAGTTAAGGATGACTTTCCTGGAACCTCTGCTTCCTTTAAACCTGAATCTATTTTAGCTAGAAATTGCTTTCTTTTTCTTGTATAGCATCTTCTACAATATCTACATAAATTTTGCACTCTTACACTACCTTTTCAGCAAGAGTGCTGCTCTATCCAGCATCAGCTTTTTCTGTTATTTCCTTTACATCTGCACATATCTTATCTCTCTGTTTCTTGACAAATTTTGACTCTAAACTTAACTGGTCCACTCTTAGACTTAGCTTTTGTACTTCTGTAGGTAAGCTTTTGTACACATCTTGCTGAATGCATTTGTCAAATTTTTTTCCAACACATCCACTTGGGATTGCATCTCCTGAATTTGGGAATATGCTTCACTAAGGTTTTTTAATTCACCTGCAAGTTGTTCCTGTTTATCGTCAATGGATGATATTCTTTCCATTAATGTAAATACAGGGTGGTCCATTGATCGTGAGTGGGCCAAATATCTCACAAAATAAGCGTCAAACGAAAAAACTACAAAGAACGAAACTTGCCTAGCTCGAAGGAGGAAACCAGATGGCGCTATGGTTGGCCTGCTAGATGGTGCTGCCATAAGTCAAATGGATATCAACTGCATTTTTTTAAATAGGAACCCCCATTTTTTATTACATATTCATGTAGTACGTAAAGAAAGATGAATGTTTTAGTTGAACCACTTTTTTCGCTTTGTGATAAATGGTGCTGTAATAGTCACAAACATATGGCTCACAAATTTAGACAAACAGTTGGTAACAGGTAGGTTTTTAAATTAAAATACAGAACGTAGGTATGTTTGAACATTTTATTTCAGTTGTTCCAATGTCATACATGTACCTTTGTGAACTTATCATTTCTGAGAACACATGTTGTTACAGTGTGATTACCTGTAAATACCACATTAATGCAATAAATGCTCAAAATGATGTCCGTCAACCTCAATGCATTTGGAAATATGTGTAACGACATTCCTCTCAACAGCAAGTAGTTCGCCTCCCGTAATGTTCACAAATGCATTGACAATGCGCTGACACATGTTGTCAGGCATTGTCAGTGGATCACAATAGCAAATATTCTTCAACTTTCCTCACAGAAAGAAATCCGGCGACATCAGATCTGATGAACATGAGGGTCATGGTGTGGTGCTATGACAACCAATCCACCTGTCATGAAATATGCTATTCAATACTGCTTCAACCGCACGCGAGCTATGTGCCGGACATCCATCATGTTGGAAGTACTTCGCCATTCTGTCATGCAGTGAAACATCTTGTAGTAACATCAGTAGAACATTACATAGTAAATCAGCATAAATTGCACCATTTAAATTGCCATCAATAAAATGGGGGCCAATTATCCTTCCTCTCATAATGCCCCACAATACATTAACCCACCAAGGTCGCTGATGTTCCAATTGTAGCAGCCATTGTGGATTTTCCGTTGCCCAATAGTGCATATTATGCCGGTTTACGTTACTGCTGTTGGTGAATGACGCTTCGTTGCTAAACAGAATGCGTGCAAAAAAATCTGTCATCATCCCGCAATTTCTCTTGTGCCCAGTGGCAGAACTGTACACGATGTTCAGAGTCGTTGCCATGCAATTCCTGATGCATAGAAATATGGTATGTGTGCAATCGATGTTGATGTAGCATTCTCAACACCAACGTTTTTGAGAGTCCTGATTCTCATGCAATTTGTTGCTGCTGATGTGCGCATTAGCAACGACAGCAGCTAAAACACCTAACTGGGCGTCATCATTTGTTGCAGGTCACGGTTGATGTTTCACATGTGGCTGAACACTTCCTGTTTCCTTAAATAATGTAACTATCCGGTGAATGGTCTGGACACGTGGATGATGTCCAGGTTACCGAGCAGCATACATATCACACGTCCATTGGGCATTTCGATCACAATAGCCATACATCAACATGATATTGACCTTTTCCACGATTAGTAAACGGTCCATTTTAACACAGGTAATGTATCATGAAGTAAATAGTAAATACTGTCCGCACTGATGGAATGTTTCGTGATACCACATACTTATACATTTGTGACTATTACAGCACCCTCTGTCACAAAGTGAAAAAAGTGGTCCAACTAAAACATTCATATTTCTTTATGTACTACACGAATATGTAATAAAAAATGGGGGTTCCTATATAAGAAAACGCATTTGATATCCGTTTGACCTATGGCAGCGCCATCTGGTTTCCCCCTTCAAGCTAGACGAGTTTCATTCTTTGTAGTTTTTTCATTTGATGCTTTTATCGTGAGATATTTGGCCCGGTCACTATCAATGGACCACCCTGTACATTGCAGGATGTGTCGGTAATTAGTTCTTGTTTTACTTATTTACCTAAGTCTGTCAACTTCCCAGATAGTTCATCAGATAATTCAGTGCGTATAGTTTTGCTCACCTCACTGAACTGTTAAATGCCTGATTTTGCTGTGTAAACTGTTCTCCTATATTTCCCTGATGTTTTGTGAACTGCTGTGTCACACCCTTAAGTTGTTGTGTTATTTGTTGCATGAGTTTTGTCAAATTGTGTGTCTCATTGTATATACATTGTTTTTACAAACTGTTTCCTGTTCTTGTGTTTGCAATGTTGTGAGCAAGTAATCGAAGGAATTCTCGCTGTTGTGCCCTTCAGTTTCATTATTTAAAAAAAATGTTTCCCGGTGAGAGCTTAGACATTGTCTCATCAAGCATCATAAAAGATACATCATGATTAGTTGTATTACCAGTGTCATCATTTATTGATAGTGGGACACCAACCTCATTGCTTTGGTCACTATTGGCCAGTCCACAAGTTGATGCCAAGCTTGGATTTCCAACATCTTGGTATATTGAATTTTGTAATGAATTTTCAACAATGACCATTTCCTTTGACCCCCATTGTAAATAGGTTTTAACAAAATTATGAATAAAATTTTTCAAAAATGAAATTTTGTCTGTCTCGATACTTTTCAATTAAAGTAGATTTAGCTGTGTATTCACTAATGAACCTGATTATTATCTGACACAGTCTTATAGAATTTGAATGACTTATCTTGCACTTTAATGACTTTGTACAAATTTTCGTCTTTTCTGTAGAAATGCACTTTCTGTAAAGGATGTTAATTGGAAGGAAAAGAGATTATCTACTGCCAGAGACACGGTGCCAGGCATGGCCATATAACCATACAGCATAGCATCTTCCTACCATTACTGCTGAAATCAATATTCCCAGCTGGTCTCATTTGTAGGCAGAATTTAATTTTAATTTGCTCCATCAATGTTTTTGTCATGTCCAATCTTTTGGACATGTAAAAAATACAATGGAAGTTTCATTAGTTCCTTGTAACAATAATATGAATCATTTATCTCAAAAATTTTATCTCAACAATTGAAAGTTCTGTTCAAATTTTGCTCGGCGCCGTACCTTAAAAGTCACCATGAACAGGGATGTGGAAATGGAAATGGATTAATAATTCCTCAAGTAATTGGAAAAACTGATCTGAAAGAATAGTTGGAAAATGATTTTGAATGAAAGTTATGAATTTGTGCACCATCTTGCTTGAACTTCACCTGATATCAATATCAACAGACCTTTAATATCATTACATTCAAGATCAATAAATGTAATTTGCATTATGTACTGCTGCTTCTAGTAGGTGCGGTACCAAATAATCACCACAACCATTGAAATCGTCGATCTGTCACATGAAGCACAATATTTTTAGAATAATTAAATCAAGTACAATAGGTGCCTGTCAAGTCTGAGTCATTACCTTCACATCAATTTCACTGTGTTTAGTCTTGAATGCTGCAATGTCAATGTAGGGGTGCTCCTCCATATACCACATGAATTGTTCTTGCCTGCACTGAACCTCTTGATGCAGGATCTCAGTGGTGAATAAAATGATGAACAGGTAGGATTTGATCTCATAACTGTGCAAATAAATATTCCTTTTTAATAACTTTTTACAATACTTTTAATGAACAGTTAAAATACACATTTTCAACAACACTGGCATGACGGATCCAAGTGTATGTCCTTATGCTACCACTTCCCAAAACAAAAGAGTGAAAATATATGAATTAATAAATTGAAGGACATATTTCTTACTTTGTTTCATACAGATATTTAATGATGTATCAACACATTTTCGTTGCCACAAAACATCTCGTTAATTTACTTTCAGTTGTGTCTTTATCTCATTCAGTTTACATATAACTTATATATAGGAAAAGAAAAGAACGAAAAAATAATATGATTCAATACAATATCCCACAGGATACATCTGCTGAGTGTTACTGTTAGATCATTGAGTAGTATCTTTTGGATTTGACATGGACACTGAAGAATGAGAGCTGAAGGGGGAAAATTGAGGCTGTCAAAATCTACAGGCTACTGTGGAGCATAATATTGACTGGTTTGGATTGACTGAAGTGTGAATATGTAAGAATGGAGATAGATGCACTGGAACCAGTCTCAGATAGGACAGATTCTTGAGTACTGAGATGGTATGGACATCATCCAAAGGATGGAGGAACAAGAGTAGCCACAGTGTTTATTCAACTGGTCTCTGTGAGTGAAAAGCAGCTGAGAGAGGCCAAGGGCAATGTGGATTGGAACTATATCCAAATACTTGGAAATGTGAGGTCTGTCAGGAAAAGACTGTCAGGAAATTCGTTTGTAGCATTTGAGAGCAGACAACTGCTGCTAAGCAGAGACATCTGCTAAAATAAAATAAAAAAATCATAAATAAATAAATAAAAAAGCTAAGTATTTCAGAATTTAGTGGTGGGTTGGAGGCAAGATATGTGACTGTCATTTAATAGTGAGGGTAACATGTTCTGAAATACAACACATCCAGACTTGAGGAAAAGTCACCATACAATACTGTGTGTGAAAACAAAAACGCCACACACTGAAAACAAAAGGTGAATAAATATATGCAGAAAGTGAGAGGAAATGAATTTAGTAAACCAGAATTAAGAAGCACGCTGATTAATAACGAAAATTACAGGTAGTTCTGGGACTGTTATCATTTTGAAAGCAATAAAAGAATGTTTAGAAGTATCCAAAATTTGATTCCAAAGGCAAGCTCCTCCATGAATATTTCTGAAAGCCTCTGAGAATGCTCTTTTTAGTTCTTGGGGTGAAGACAAAAATATTCAGTTTATTGTGACCAATTTGGAGAACTGTGCATTTCTTCTTAATCAGAATATGGCTTACAATCAGTTGCATATTTTGAACACCATTTTAAATCTATGTTTTCATCACAAGGAGCACATAAAGTACTTAGATTACAACTTTCAGAAGCAGAACCACATTCAAGTAATTGGGGTAACTTCAGGTAGTTCAGTCAGTGGCATTTTGATCACTTCAAACTTTCTGTATGTGGAAGTATTAATACGTTGACTGCCAAGCACAGTGGGTCAGAGCTTAGCATTACATTCATGGGAATATGTTGGAACATTACTTGATCTATGAGGCAGGCTAGATTATTTGAGTGCATCTCATGATGTGTAAACAGAAATGTGATTGTTAGGAAGCCAGTGTCAGTCATGGGGAGGACAACTCACATAAACAAAAGAACAATATTTGTTACAAGCAAGTTGTGTAAAAAGGGAATTAACACAACCAGTCTAATAAAAGTAATAATTTTTCATGTAATTATAACCTTCAGCACTTCAAAGACCTCTTTCATGCAGGAAAGAATTCATACTACATGAATAAATACAGAAATCAATCATACGGTAACTACAATTCTGAATCTCAACACGTTTATGTAGATGGTATTGCCTGAGTTTGGTCTTGATAGAGAACAGAACAGATGTCAGTAATCACATCAGCAGCAAGCAGGAGCATCTGTCAAGTAAATTTCAAACACGAGAACAGTGGGACTCAATTTAAACTCTGAATCAGGGTCAATGACAAATGTTTATCAGCCTTTGGGAACCAGAGAAAGAAAAGTAGTTGTAGAGCCAACCCTAAAAGCTCAAGATGAAGGGCAAGAAGTGATTAGGTTGGGTAGAAAGTCAGACTAGCTTGATAAACAAAGATATATGGAAAGAGAGTTCAACTAATAAGGACTGTGGACTATTTGCAGTCAAATGGATTATACTGCAAGGAGTAGTAATCTATTTCATTTAGCAAAATTTGCATTTCAAACAGAAAATGATGATACACTACATCTTGGAGTTGGCATTCTTTTGGGATCCAACTGGTGTAATGATATCAAAGCAAACATATGATTTAGGAATCAAATTATCTGATTAAATGACAATGGTCAGGAACAATCTATTTATTTCAAAACATGATATGTTTCCAAGACAGAGATGCATAGGAAATACCAAGATATGATGAAGTCAACTCCACAATTGAAAATACATTATAAAGTTTGAGGCACAGACAATGGTCCAACTGCATATAGAGTGTTGAAATGACCTTAAACAGTATTCCCCACTGAAGCAGAAAGTTGACTCCTTGCACTGTCTCCGTCAAGTAGAAAGAATATGAACTATCCTTAAAAATGTGTTGGCCATCAATGGAGTGGTGAAGGGAAGTAACTGTAACAAAGTGTAACATATAGTTTTCTAACTATGTGCATTTACTTGTTATGTTTGCTACTGTTGACATCAGTGGTGGTATCTGAAGCACAGGGGCTGTTGTTTATTCTGGAGATGATTTGTCAGTTTTTCCCTAATCCCCCCCTAGATGAGTGATGGCCTGGGTCCAGCAGACTTTCTTAAAAGACAAGTAATTTTCCCCTGCTGGCCAGTGCTTTCCAGCCCCTGGTAGAAACAAACTTTTGAAGATCCTGACAGGAAGCACCACCTTCCAGAGACATTCTGTGAGGAGGGAAGTTGGCTAGTAACTCTTATGGTGGCTGAAGTCATACCCTCTGGGATAGATGTGGTGTTTTCTTCATGAATTTGTTAAGTCAGCAGTAGGTAATCTGTCATGCTCAACCAAGTTATTTCTTGCAACATGGAAAATTGGGAGAATCGGAAAGTGCATTCGCTGTATAGATGTAGATTTTTGGTTGAGTTATTTCAACTTTTCTAGATGAGTGTTACTGTTTAGCAAGTGTGAACTCACTCTGTAGGCAGAGACCTCAAATTAGGTTGTGCAATCAACACACTAATAAATGGTATTGGTTAATGAGTAAGGTGAACCTGACAATGTTTAAATGAAGTTTCTATGGAAATCTGAGTGTTGCCTTTTTATATGTGACCTTTTCTCTCTTTCTCATTTGGTAGTTGAAAGCAAATGGGTTATCCACTACTGGCTTGTTTGAATGTATCACAGCTTCACCAAAGCCCCATTGCCTCTCATTTTTCATCGTTCCTGTTGGACATTCACATATACCATTGTGGTCCCGGGGCACACACAGTTGCCAATGCACATCCTTGTCAGTGTCCATCTCCCATGTCATGGACAAGGGGTTGGAAATGTGGGAGAAAATATTTCAAAAGCCATCAACAAAGAAGGAAAACCCATGTGATTGGAAGGAGAAGTTTTGAAATTCTGGAAAGTATACTTCCAAAATCTGTATGAAGGGCAGTATGAAACACACATAATGAACAGAGGGAGATGAAATAAATAGCACTATCTCAGAGGAAGTATAAAAACACATCTGCAGATGTTGGATGCGCAGAAAGCCGTATTAGAAACAAAAAATTGTAAAGCTGCTGGAGTAGTTGATATCACAGTGGATATGATTGAAACCACAAAACCTGTCAGAATTTAGTGGCTGTGTAGAATAATGAGGATAGTATGGACATAAAGAAAGTTTCCTAATGACTGGACAAAGGCAATTATTGTACCTATTTTTAAGAAGGGTAACAAGGTGCCCTGTGAGAACTAAAGATGAACAGCATTACTGTGCCACTGCATGAAGAGTCATGAAAAGATAATTTTATAGAAAATCAGAAACCAGAAAGAGCTACAATTAAGAGGAAAACAACAACCAGGATATCCATGTGGAAAATCAACTATAGAGGCCATATTTACAGCTAGACAGATAGTAGAAAAGAAACAGGAATTTGGGAAAGATGTAGTAGCTGCATTCATAGATAAAAAAAAAGGCTTATGACGCAGTTAGAGGTGAAGAGAGATGGCAAGATCTGAATGGACTGGAACTGTCAAAAGAATGCAACTGAGAATCAGAAACCTGTACGACAAATGCCTGAAGTGCCTTGTAATAAATAGCAAGAAATCAGAAAGGTTTAGGACAGACAGACTGGTTTGACAAGGAGGTGTGCTTTCTCCACTGCTCTTTCATATAGTCATGGACAACATCACAATGAAAACCCTGTAGCCAGGGCAACTGCAACTGTGACAACTCATCTTGGATATTAAGGAGACATTTTAGCTGTATTTAATCTTTTTATCATCAGATCAGAACTGGTTTTCAGTGCCATGAAACCCATTAAGATCTGATATAAAAAGATTAAATACCACTGAAGTGGCTTCTTGATTCTAAAGATCGTAATGAAAGTTCATTTGGGGTCAAAAGGAGATGAAATGAAACTCATAGCATATTCAGCTGATGTGATGATTTGGGAACAAAATGAACAGAGGTTGCAAGAACAACCACGTAACTGGCAGAGAGTAAGTGAAGAAGCAATCATGGAAATAAGTTTAACAAAAATTGTGGTAATGGAAATCAGCAGGAAAAATGAAGTAAGTAAGTTGTAATGGAAAAATTATTAATGAATTAGATGCCTTTGAATACCTAGGAAGTAAGTTAGCCAAGATAGGAAACATCAAGGACGAAATTTTGGAGAGGATAGAAAATTGTTCAGAATTTTATACAGTGTATTAAATGTAATAGAAATTGGAAAATACCTGCCTAAACAAATATCATGATATACAAGTCATACTATGTTACAGTTTTGACATATGAATCAGAATGTTGGACTTGGGCAAAGAAAGATCTGAGTAAAATATAAATGACATTGATGTGCTTTCTATGAGGGATCCTGGGTAAAATGCAGATGGAAAGAATAAGGAATGTAACGATACAAAACATGCTTCAGATCAATCTCATGGCTTGGCCATGTTAAAAGAATGGGACAAGTAAGACTTACAGTAAGAACTCTAGAATGGACAGAACCTGGAGGACAACCAACCAATTGAAAGACCACAAACAAGATGAGGAGACCAGATGAATGATTATGTGAACCAGAGAGGACTGCCATGGGAGGATATGCTGGATGATAGACTGTGGCAGAAAAGAGAAGCTTGGAAGAGACTCTATGAATGACCTGCATGAGCAGAAATTTTCAGGAAGAAGACTTTTCCTCTATTTACTTTGAGCTGTGGGAATTATCAGCTATAAGCTAGTTGGATATGTGTATGATCTGTTGGAAGTGTACTTGTTCCAGTCCAGTTGTTGGATCTTGGAATCTTCCTCAGAGTAGTTACAGAGTTTTTGGGCTTTTACTTATTGACTGTGGAGCAGTGACCGATTGAACCATGCCTTGAGAATCAAAGAAAGGCTGTCAACTCTTATGCAGACTGATTTTGATAGCGTATCAGTGCAGAGAATTAGTCTGGATCTGCGAGTAAATGTTTCAAAGTAAATTTGGAGCAATGTGTCTCATAAATTCTCTCATGTGTCACACATCATTAATAGTGCTTGGATTCTGGATGCAGTTGTGATTGTGACTTCAGAGATGCCACAGAAGCTCCAAGGATGGGTGCAAGTAACATTTTGCCTGGAAATGGCTTGTCAGGATTGGAATCACCACACAGTACTTAATCTTCACCAGATTGTAACATTAGCTGTCACAACATCACTGGGCGGAAGCATCATTTATTACCTGTACATCACACAAATGCCAGTGATATGAATCTTTGATGCATCTGGGTGTGTGTGATCATTTTTGTGCTGAGCTTATTGGAATGTGTGTCAGTCTCATACCCATTAATAGGAAAATGTTTCAGCAAGTGTGTGTGAGTGTCTGTTTCAAGTTTTTGGAAGAGTGATACAATGACGTTGGCGGATCAGTTAAGTATTCAAGCAGAACATCAGTTAAGTGTTCAAGAAATGCTCATAGCAAATGATAAATGAAAATCATCAGATTCAGAGAGAGAGAGAGAGAGAAAGATGTGAAAGTAAGAATAGGGAGAAGAGAGAACAGAAAAGGCAAAGAGCCAAAAAAGAGAATTGGGAGGAAGATTTATGCTTGAAAATAAGGGTGGAGACTGAAAAATTGGGTCACAATATTCTGAAAGACTTATTACACTACATCAATTGCAAAAATATAGACAAAAGAAGAGTCTTTGAACATATTCTACGAGGCCTGTTCAGAAAGTAAGCTCCGATTGATTGCCAAATTGAAACCACAGTGAACATCAGAAATGTTTTACTTGTAACAATTAGCTACACCTTTCAGCTACTTCTCTACGTAGTCGCCGTTCTGACTTAGACTTTTGTCATAGCGTTGTACCAACTTTTCAATAGCCTCATCATAGAAGGCAGCCGCCAGTGCTTTCCGCCAATTCTCCACGCTGGCCTACACCTCGTTGTCTGTGTCAAAATGTTGTCTTCAAAGACAGCGGTTCATGTGACCAGAGATGAAACTCAGGGGGAGACAATTGCAGACTGTATTGTGGGTAATCTCACATTTCCATTTGAAAACGATGCAGGAGCATCTTCATTGCCCCTGCAGAATGCGGCTGAGACTTGTCTTGAAGAAGAAACAGCATGACAGCTATGTAATGTTAGCTGCATAGCTTCAGGCAAAATTTCTCACCAGGCCCTCGTACTTGGCGGCAGACACTATTCTCTAGACATCTTTACGCACTCACTGCGAGCTCAGAAATGAGAAGAGCGACGTGATGCTAACTGGGGTTATACTAGAGACACTACCCAACACATCTGTGCAAAGCTTTATCGGATTTTCATAGTCGTTTCCATTTCGCGACCGATCGGAGCTTACTTTCTGAACGCCCCTCGTATGTTAAAATTTAAGAGAAGTTCAAGAAAAGAAGATAGTTGGCAGAATTATCAGGTTATTTACTGAATTTGTGGCTGAGTTAACCCCTCTTTAATTGTAATATATCATAGACCCCTCAAACAAAAAATTGTGCCCAGTAGTTGGAAGAAAGTGTGGATCACACCTGTCTTCAGAAGTAATCCACTAAACTGCAATTCAGTATCTCTGACATCAATTTGTCATAGAATCTTAGAACACGATACTGAAGTTAGCTTTGTTTTCCCCTGTGGAGTAGCATAACTGGCAGACATTAAATGGCAGTGTCAACTGTTGAAACAAACCAAAGATTAAGCATAAATTACACAGCACTCTACAGTGAGATACTCAGTTAATAGAAGACACACAACAAACAAACATAGTTGAGAGTGTAAAAGTTATTTTCGAACAAAATTTATCAAACTCAATAGAAGACCCATGTCCAGTCATTGGATACAGGAGATATGTTTGAAGACCTTTTATTATAAAATCCTATGGCACAAACAAAGTCTTGTATCCAAAAACTACATTAACATGCCAATTAGGAGGTTCTGGTAACTGAATGCTGCAGAACATACACAATGTGCACCCCCAACCACTACCTACAGAAGTCTGTCGCTAAATATATTCCCACCAATGCAATATGCTGCTTGCAGCATTCATAATACAGTCATTCTTCAGTTTAATAACAAAACACAAAGCCAGATTAAAAGTCCAATTAGCAGATACTGGCAGCTGAACATATCAGAAAATATGTGTTGCTTGAGCCCAGCCCCAAATTTTGGAAGTCAGTAGGTCAATAATTTTCCACCATCACTATATCGCACTTGCAGCATCCAGACTGCCCTCCTCCTTTAGTTTGATAACAAAAACATGAAACCAGATTGCAGTCCAATCTTGTCTTTGGAAAAAGACATTTAGTATTTCGGCCTTTAGTCTGTCATCCTCTGTTTCAGTACCATTTTGGTCACAGAGTGTCTGGACATTTTGTTTTTATCCACCTACCGCTTTGACATAAGACCAAAATTACTGGCAGCTGCGTATGGCATAAAATAAGTGTTGTACACTCCCAGCCCCTAATTTTGGAGATGAATAGATCAATAAATTCTCGCAGTCACAGTGTGCCAGTAGTGGCATCCCGACTATACTCCTCTTTTCGATCAATAACAAAACATGAAGCCAGATAACAGTCTAATTAGGAGGTACTGGCAGCTGAATATGGAGGTTGGTAATTCAATAAATTTCTGTCATCTTAATAGGTCTACACCTACATCTACATCTACCTGATTACTCTGCTGTTCACAATAAAGTGCCTGGCAGAGGGTTCAATGAACCACCTTCATGCTGTCTCTCTACCGTTCCACTCTTGAATGGCACGGGGGGAAAAACGAGCACTTAAATTTTTCCGTGCGAGTCCTGATTTCTCTTATTTTATCGTGATGATCATTTCTCCCTATGTAGTTGGGTGCCAACAGAATGTTTTCGCACTCGGAGGAGAAAACTGGTGATTGAAATTTCATAAGAAGATCCTGTTGCAATGAAAAACACCTTTGTTTTAATGTTTGCCACTCCAATTCATGTATCATGTCTGTGACACTATCTCCCCTATTTCACGATAATACAAAATGAGCTGCCTTCTTTGTACTTTTTCGATGTCATCCGTCAGTCCCGCCTGATGCGGATCCAACACCGCACAGCAGTATTCCAGAATAGGGCAGACAAGCATAGTGTAAGCAGTCTCTTTGGTAGACCTGTTGCACTTTCTAAGTGTTCTGCCAATGAATCACAGTCTTTGGTTTGCTCTACCCACATTATTATCTATGTGATCATTGCAATTTAGGTTATTTGTAATTGTAATCCCTAAGCATTTAGTTGAATTTACAGCCCTCAGATTTGTGTGACTTATTGCGTAATCGAAATTTAGCTGATTTCTTTTAGTACTCATGTGAATAACTTCGCACTTTTCTTTATTCAGGGTCAATTGCCACTTTTCACACCATACAGATACCTTATCTAAATCATTTTGCAACTCATTTTGATCATCTGATGACTTTAAAAGACAGTAAATGACAGCATCATCTGCAAACAATCTAAGATGGCTACTCAGATTGTCTCCTATGTCGTTAATATAGATCAGGAACAATAGAGGGCCTATAACACTTCCTTGGGGAATGCCGGATATTACTTCTGTTTTACTCAATGACTTTCCATCTATTACTACAAACGGTGACCTTTCTGACAGGAAATCATGAATCCAGTCACACAACTGAGGTGATAATCCGTAGGCACGCAGTTTGATTAGAAGATGCTTCTGAGGAATGGTGTCGAAAGCCATCTGGAAATCTAAAAATATGGAATCAATTTGACATCCCCTGTCGATAGCACTCATTGCTTCATGAGTATAAAGAACTAGTTGTGTTTCACAAGAATGATATTTTCTGAATCCGTACTGACTATATGTCAATAAATCGTTTCTTTGCGGTACTTCATTATGTTCGAATACAGTAGGGCCTATATGTTCTAAAACCCTACTGCAAATTGACGTTAGTGATATAGGCCTGTAATTCAGCGGATTACTCCTACTTCCCTTTTTGGGTATTGGTATGACTTGAGCAATTTTTCAGTCTTTAGGTACTTATCTTTCTGTGAGTGAGTGGTTGTATATAATTGCTAAATATGGAGCTATTTTATCAGCATACTCAGAGAGGAACCTGACTGGTATACAATCTTGACCAGAGGCCTTGCCTTTATTAAGCGATTTAAGCTGCTTCGTTACATCAAGGATATCTATTTCTAAGTTTCTCATCTTGGCAGTTGTTCTTGATTGGAATTCAGGAAAATTTGCTTCATCTTCTTTGGTGAAGGAGTTTCGAAAAACCGTGTTTAATAACTTTGCTTTAGTGGCACTGTCATCAGTGACTTCACCATTGTTATCGCGCAGTGAAGGTATTGATTGTGTCTTGCCACTGGTGTGCTTTATGTATGACCAGAATCTCTTTGGGTTTTCTGCCAGATTTCGAGACAGAATTTCATTGTGGAAATTATTAAAAGCTTCTCGCATTGAAGTAAGCACCATATTTCAAACTTCTGTAAAACTTTGCCAATCTTAAGGATTTTGCATTCTTTTAAATTTGGCATGCTTTTTTTGTTGCTTCTGCAACAATGGTCTGACCCATTTTGTGTACCATGGGGGATCAGTACCATCACTTATTAATTTATGTGGTATATATCTCTCAATTGCTGTTGATACTATCTCTTTGAAAACATTCCACAGCTTTTCTACACTTACATGATCAGATTGGAAGGAATGAAGACTGTCTCTTTAAAAGGTCTTAAGAGCATTTTTATCAGCTTTTTAAAACAGATATTCTTTGTGTTTCTTTTTTATGGTTGTAGGTGTTACGGTATTCCGCCTAGCAGCAACTGCCTTGTGGTTGCTGATCCCTGTATTTGTCACAACACTCACTATTTGTCCAGGATTATTTGTTGCTAAAAGGTCAAGTATACTTTCACAACCATTTACGCTTCGAGTAGGCTCATGAACTAATTGTTCAAAAGCATTTTATGAGAAACCATTCAGTACAATTTTGGATGATGTTTTATACCTACCGCCGGCTTTAAACGTATAATTTTTCCAGCATGTCAAGGGTAGACTGAAGTCACCACTGACTATAATTGTATGAGCACGGTATTTATTTGAAATTAGACTCAAATTTTCTTTGAACTGTTCAGCAACTATGTCTTCTGAGTTGGGGGGTCAGTAAAACGATCCAATTAATAGTTTAGTCTGATTCTCAGGTATAACCTCTACCAATACTATTTCACAATAACTATCTACTTCAGTTTCACTACAAGGCAAACTACCTCTGACAGCAATAAATACTCACCACCAACTGTATTTAATCTATCCTTTCTGAACACTGTTAGATCATTTGAAAAAATTTCGGCTGAACTTATTTCCGGCTTTAGCCAGCTCTCTGTACCTACAACTATTTGAGCTTCAGTGCTTTCTATTAGGGCTTAGCGCTCTGGTTCTTTCCCAACACAGCTACGACGATTTACAACTACAATACCAATCATTTCTACAACTACCTTACTGTGTTTTACGTGCCCACTTTCTGAAGGACACTCCTTCTGTGGTTCCCTGAGACCCATTAACCTAAAAAACCACCCAGTCCATTCCACACAGCCCCCACTACCTGTGTAGCCACCTCCTGTGTGTAGTGGACTCCTGACCTATTAAGTGGAACCTGGAAACCCACCACCTGATGGCGAAAGTCAAGGAATCTGCAGCTTACATGGTCACAGAACCGCCTGAGCCACTGATTCAGACCCTCCACTCAGCTCTGCACCAAAGGACCACAGTTGGTTCTATCGACAGTGCTGCAGATGGTGAGCTCTGCCTTAATCTTGGAAGCAAGACTGGCAGTCTTTACCATTTCCACTAGCCACCCGAAACCAGACAGAATCTGCTCCGATCCAAAGTGACACATGTCATTGGTACCGACATGAGCCACCACCTGCAGTTGGCTGCACCCTGTACTCTTCATGGCATCCGGAAGCACCCTTTCCACACCCGGAATGACTCCCCCTGGAATGCACACAGAGTGCACACTGGCTTCCTTCCCCTCCTTGGCAGCCACGTTCCTAAGGGCCCCCATTACGCGCCTAACATTGGAGCTCCCAACTACTAGCAAACCCACCCTCTGTGAATGCCCAGACCTTGCAGCTGAGAAGCTTCCTCTGGAATGGAGTGGACGACTGCATCCAGCTCAGAGACATCGTCAGCCACAGATAACGCCCAAAACCTGTTCGTCAAACGAAATGGGGAGGCCCTACGTTCGGCCCCACGGAAAGTTTTTTGGTCCTGCCAGACTTTGGAATGATCTCCTACTCGACCACAGGTGAGGGGTCAACCTCCATGCAGGCAGTATCTGGGGAGGTCACAGCAGTGGACCGATGGGAGGATATGTGGGACGTGCTCGACGTCTCTCACATCCCCACGTTCGATCCCCCACAGTGATGCTCTGTGGCAGCAGCCTCAAGCTGTGTGATGGAAGCCAGCGCAGCCTGAAGCTCAGCTCACATCTGTACACAACAATCACAGTTCCTATCCATTACTGCATTCCTCCTGTTTGAAGTTAGTAAAAATATGTAAAAAGCAAATGGTGTACTCGCCTTAGTAGTAGCAGGAACTAGTGATGTGCTCTGTCTGATGGTCACTTGCAGCATCCAGAGTACACTCCTTCTTTAGATCAATCACAAAACATGAAGCCAGATTAATGGTCTGATTAGGAAATACCAGAAGCTGAATATGGCAAAAAATACATATTGCATGCTCCTGGCCCCTAACTTCAGGGGTCAATAGCTCAATAAATTTCCACTGTCACAATATTCCACTTGCAGCATCCAGCGTACATTCATCCTTAGCTCATTAATAAGACATGAAGCCAGGTTATTGGTCCAATTAGGAAGTATTGCCAGCTGAATATCATAGGAAATACTTACTCGGTGCCCACAGTCTCTAATTTTGAGTTCATTAATGCAATAAATTTCTGTCGTCACAATATATGCAACTTGGAGCATCCAGAGAACTTTCCTTCTTTATGTAAATCACAAAACATGAAACCAGATTAAAGGGTCAATTAAGAGATACCAGCAGCTGAATGCGGCAGGAAATACATGTTGGGCACCACTAGGCCCTCACTTCAGTGGTCAATAACACACTAAAATTCCTCCATCGCAATATGTCATTTGCAACATCCAGAGCCCATTCCTTCTTTAGTTCAACAGCAAAACGTAAATCCAGGTTAACAGTCCAATTAGGAGATACTGATAGCCGAATATGGCACAAAATCTGCATTGGGTGCTCCCAGCACCCAATCTCATTTCATCATACAAAGCAGATACAGATAGCCATTTTGTAGGTGCAGCCACAGTAGAGGGGTACCTGTTGATATGCCAGACAAACACGCAGTTCCTGAATAGGGGCAACAGACTTTTCAGTAGTTACAGGGATAGCAGTCTGAATGATGACTGAACTGGCCTTGTAACATCAACCAAAATGGCAGTGCTGGCACTGCAAAAGGCTGAAAGCAAGGGGAAACTATAGCCGTAATCTTTCCCGAGGGCATTAGGCTCTATTGCATGGCTAAATGATGATGCCATCATCATGGGTAAAATATTCCAGAGGTAAAATAGGCCCCCATTTGGATCTCTGGGCAGGGTCTACTCAGGCACAAGTTGTCATCAGGAAAAATAAAACTGGCATTCTTCAGAGTGAAACATGGAACGTTAAGGTAGATTAGAAAATTTAAAAAGGGAAATGGATAGGTTGAAGTTAGATATAGTGGAAATTAGTGAAGTTCAGTGGCAGGAATATCAGGACTTCTGGTCGGTGAATACAGGGTTATAAACACAAAGTCAGATAGGGATAATGCAGGAGGGGTTTTAATAATGAATAAAAAAGCAGGTACACTACTGTGATCAGCATAGTGAATGCATTATCATAGCCAAATAAACATGAAGCCCATACCTACCACAGTAGTACAAGTT
Organism: Schistocerca americana; assembly: GCF_021461395.2. Classification (NCBI taxonomy): domain Eukaryota; kingdom Metazoa; phylum Arthropoda; class Insecta; order Orthoptera; family Acrididae; genus Schistocerca; species Schistocerca americana. The sequence goes on along the minus strand of NC_060122.1, from coordinate 586,926,918 downwards.
TATATGCCAACTGGCTCCACAGGTGATGAAGAGATCGAGGAAATTTATGATAACAGAAATTATTCAGATAGTTACAGGAGATGAAAATTTAATTGTGATGAGGAACTGTAATTCAACAGTAGGAAAAGGAAGAGAAGGAAAATAGTAGGCCAATATGTATTGGGGGAAAGAACAAAAGAAGAAGCCACCTGTTAGAATTTTGCACAGAGCATAATTTAATCATTTTGGTTTAATAACCATGAAAGAAAGTTGTATATGTGGAAGAGGTTTCAGACTGATTATGTAATTGTAAGACAGAGATTTAGGAACCAACTGTAAATTGTAAGACATTTCCAGGGGTAGGTGTGGGCTCTGACCACAATTTATTAGTTATGAACTATAGGTAAAAAATGAAGAAATTGCAAAAAGGTGGGAAGCAAGAAGATGGGACCTGGATAAGTTGAAAGAACCGAAGGTTGTTGAGAATTTCAGAGGGAGCATTGGGCCACTAGAGATGGGTAAAGTTGTTCATCCGTGGGAACTAGTTAACTGGTGATTGCTCTTTTCTGGGAACTGTTCATTTTTACTCGTTTACCATTCATTGTGCTTGCTATATGTTTCTTATGAAAAATTGAAAATTAGTAGCATAGGTGACTGAATATGGAAGGCCTCAAGAGGGGGCACTTGCCTCCCCCCATGGAATATAGAGTTTTTATTCATAACAGAATTCTCACACACTTGTAATATTCGTGATTCTGCAAAACATCTTGTTTAGCCGACTTTAGGGTTAAGTGACTGATCACAGTGAAATATTATAAGCTGGTACACGAAACTCCGGCCCCACGTACAGACTGCTCACCAAATATGTACGATTTGTTGACTGTGACGAGCAGAATAGGTAAACATGTAATAATTAGGCAGTGAAGAAATAACAAATAAGCTAATGCAAACAACTTCAAAACAATAGATGACGATTGGTGGGTGACAATGAGCAGTCTAGTACTTGAGGCAGATTTTTCTTTGTGCACCACCCTGTACCACTGAAATAATATTGTAGGAGTTATCATATTCTCATTACAAAATGTGACACCATACACTTGATCACGAAGTGCAGGCTTCATTTGGTTGTAAGTCAGTCTGTCTTCCATAACAATGAAAATGCTCTTTTACCTTGGATTAAAAAAAACGGACACACGTGTGCCATGACTATGTCCTTTGCATGTGTAAAAACAAAAAATCTTGCATTTTTACAAGTATTTCCACTGCTGTTTATCAAAATAGTGAAGTAAGCTGATACGCCGCTTCGTTACCTGAATAGATGTATCTATTAAATACCATGTAATTTTTATGTAATTTACGTAATTATAAAATACATTTTAATTATTGGCCATGGACGCTGAATAGAATACAAAAAGAATCAGAAGTTCAGAGTTCAAAAAAGGTTTGAAACAGATCTAGAATTGGCATGTGAAGAGAACAAAATGAACAACAACAACTTGGTACTGAACTAACTACGAGCAGTCGGCAGTGGAACTGCGTCGAGTGGCCAAGCAAAGAGAGACGAGTCCGGCCAAGTGAGACCGAGAGTGAGACAGATGGGAATGGGACCAAGGCTGGAATGAGACCGGCCGACGTGCTGTTTGGGAACAAGACTGATTTTTTCCCGTTCCTGGTAACTATAAGTAGAAAGCCGCAACCGAGACTGAGACAGACAGGAACGGGATCAAGGCTGGAACAAGACTGGCCGACATGCTGTTGCAGGAATGAGACCGACTGTTTCCCATTCCCAGGAACTATAAGTAGAAATCTGCAACCAAAGTGAACTATGAAAGACCGTTCCTTTGAATTCATTCCTCGCTCATTCCATTCATCTTGGTGAACTGTTCCTTTGGACCCATTAGTTCGCAAACAACCCATCTCTATAGGCTGCAAATGACTACAATGGGGAAAAGGAAAACAGTATGAGACAGCCGGGTAGCTCTGAGAATGAAATAGTGAAGGCAACAGAGGATCAAATGGGTTAAAACACAAGGCCTAGTAGTAATCTTTGGACAACACAGGAGATAATGAATTTAATTGATGAAAGGAGAAAATATAAAAATGGAGCTAAGGAAGCAGGCAAAGGGGAATATATTTTTTTTTAAAAAAATGAGATTGACAGGAAGTGCAGAATGGATAAGCAGGAATGGCTAGAGGAGAAGTATAAAGAATTAGAAGCATATTTCAGTAAGGGAAAGATAGATACCATCTATAGGCAAATTAAAGAGGCTCTTGGAGAAAAGAGAGCGGCTGTATGAATATCAAGAGCTCAGATGGAAAACCAGTCATAAACAAAGAAAGGATAGCTGAAACGTGGAAGAAGAGACTATATACAAAGGAGACGAACTTGAAAGCAATATTATAGAAAAGGAAGTGGACATAGATGAAGATGAGATAGGAGATATGACACAGTATAAAGAATTTGACAGAGTGCTGAAGAACCTAAATTGCAATGAGGCCCCAGGAGTAGATGACATTCTGTCAGAACTACTGATAGCCTTGGGAGAGTATGCCATGAAAAAACTCTTCCAACTGGTGCTCAAGATGTATAAATCAGGTGAAATTCCCAGAGTCTTCAAGAGGAATGCAATAATTCTAATTTCAAAGAAAGCAGTTGCTGACACATGTCAAAATTACTGAACCATCAGTTTAATAAGTTATGGTTGCAAAACACTAATACAAATTCTTTATAGAAGAATGGGGAAACTGGTAGAAGCTGACACTGGGGGGAGATCAGTTTGGATTCTGGAAAAATGTAGGGAAACACAAGGCAATACTGACCCTATGACATACCTTAGAATGTAGGTTAAGGAAAGACAAACCTATGTTTATAGCATTTGTACAGTTGGAGAAGGCATTTGACAATGTTGGCCTGAGTACTTTCTTCGAAACTGTGACAGTAACAGGGGTAAAATACAGGAAGCAAAACGCTGTTTGCAACTTGTACAGACAGCACTTATGAGTATGGGTATGAGAGCGAAACAGTGGTTGAGAAGGGAATGAGCAGGGTTGTAGCCTATCCTCGATTTTATGCAGTCTCTACACTGAGCAAACAGTAAAAGAAACCAAAGAAAAATTTGGAGCAGAAATTAAAATTCAAGGAGGCTGAAGTTTAGGATTGGAGGAGCAGTTGAGTGGAATGGACAGTGTCATGAAAGGAGGATATGAAATGAACATCTACAAAAGCAAAAGTAGGGTAATGGAATGAAGTTAAATTGAATCTGGTGTTACTGAGGAAATTAGATTAGGAAATGAGACATTTAAAGTAGCAGGTGAGTTTTGCTGTTTGGGCAGCAAAATAAAAGCAAAGTGTTCCCAAAGAAAAGAAATTTGTTAACTTCAAATATAGATTTAAGTGTTAGGAAGACTTTTTGGAGAGTATTTGTGTGGGGTGTAGCCCTATATGGAAATGAAACATGGATTATAAATAGTGTAGGCAAGAAGAGAATAGAAACTTTTGAAATGTTGTGCTACAGAAGAATGCTGAAGATTAGATGGATAGATCATGTAAGGTCAAATTGGGCTGAAAAGAAAATTGTGGCGCAACCTGACTAGTAGAAGGGATCAGTTGATAGAACAAGTGATCACTGTCATCAAGGGATCATCAGTTTAGTATTGGAAGGAAATGTGTTTGTCCGTATTTGGGGGAGGGGGGGGGGGGGGGCTAAAAATCATATAGGGAGACCAAAAACAAGTAAGCAGATTCAGAAAGATGTAAGTTGCATGCATATTATTCAGAGGTGAAGAGGCTTGCATAGGATAGAGTAGCATGGAGGGCTGCATCAAACCTGTCTTTGGACTACAACAGAAGCAGAGAAACAGTCAAAAATTCGTTTTTTTCCATCCCCTGGCGTGTAGGCTGTGCTGCACGACTGGCATAATGTGTGGAAACAGTATGAGCCAGCCAAATCAACCTGCTTTTCAGGGCAGTCTACATGTCAGGGACAAGAAATGGTTTTTCTGTTCCCCAGCATCTATGTTGCCTTGCATGACAGGTCTGTAGTGTTCCAGCATCAGTGTACTTTATTGACCTGCTTTGCATGGCAGCCTATGTATCAGGGGCAAGTAAATTATTTTCAAGCCCCTGATGTGCTGCGAAGCTTCATTTGCCAGCGAGCACATCTTGAGACAGGTTAAGATGGATAGAGGAGGGCATGAGTGGAGTGAGTGGGTGGTGGAATCGGATGATGAGAGTGGAGGAAGAGGAGATGCAGGTGGAAGGTGTAGAGGGGTAGCAAGCAGGTGGAAAAGAAAGAGAGGGGGGGGGGGGGGGGGGAGAGAGAGAGAGAGAGAGAGAGAGAGAGAGAGAGAGAGAGAGAGAGAGAGAGGAAGAGGATGAGGAGGATATGGTTAGAGAGAGGCCATGTGGAAGTGGACAAAAAAACAGGGAGAAGAGGGGATAAAGAGACAGAGTGAGGAAATGGAGATAAACAGAGATGGGATGATGATGTGGAGGAAGACTTGAACACAGTGAGGGGAGGAGGAGATGTGTTCAACATATGTGTTGAATGTTTACACTGGCAAAGCCACAGGAAAAGGCTAGTAATACAAAAACTTACCGCTGTCACAGTGTGCCACTTGTAGCATCCAGAGTACACTCCTTCTGCAGTTCAATAACAAAACATGTAGCCAAATTACTGGTCCGATTAAGAAGCATGGTACCTATATATGGCAGTAAATATACAACATGCACACCAATCCCTAATTTCAGAGTTCAATAATTCAATAAATTGCCACCATGACAATATGTCACTTGTCGAATCCAGAGTACACTCTGTCTTTACTTCAATAACAAAACATGAAGCCAGATTACTGATTGGTTTAGAAGATGCTGGCAGCTGAATATGGCAGAAAATACACCCTGGGTGCCCATGCCCCTAACTTTGGAGGTCAATAAATTTCTTCTATCACAGTATGCCACTTGCAGCACCCAGCGTATACTCCTTGTTTAGTTCAGTAACAAAATATGAAGACAGATTAGCAGTGTGATTGGGAGATGCCAGCAGCTGAATATGGTGGAAAACATGCGATGCGTGACCCTGCAACCAAATTTTGAAGATGAATAGCTCAATAAATTTCTGCCAACACGGTTTGCCACTTCCAGCATCAAGAGTACACTCCTCCTTTAGTTCAATAACAAAAAATGAAACCAGATTAACACTCCAATTAGGAGATAATGACAACTGAGTATGGCAGAAAATACATGGTGGATGCTACCAGCCCCTAACCTCGAAGGTCAGTAAATGTTCACCTTTGTAATATGTTATTTGCAGAACGCATAGTACTCTCCTGCTTTATTTATAAGATAACATGAAGCCAGATTATAGGTTTGATTAGAAGATACCGGCAACTGACTATGGCAGAAAATATGACATTCGAGCCCTCTCCCTCTAACTATATACGTGCCCATAAAGGCTTATCCTGGTAGGGTGAGCTGTATAAATGGTCTCCATTGTACTGTAGGATGATAAATTCCATATAAATGAAAAGGGGAAAGGTACCCTCAGCAAACTAATGTGTCTATACTTAGCATTTAAATTTAGCATTGGATAATGACTTGAATGAACATGTCACTTACTCAGTGCATAATGGAAACAACATTTTTAACTTCAGGAAAGGGAGAATAACAGTAGTGAAAAGACATATATATATATTTGATTAATGGTATACTGGTGGTTCATAAAATAGAAGAAATAGATTTCTTAAATTTTCCGAAAAAGCAATTTGTTGACAAATAAGAGCTGGTTTTGGTGAATATGAAACACAATCACTCAGGCAAATAGAAAGGTCGCCATACATCAAAAAAAAATAAAAGAGTACTGCATTAACACAGGGACGCTACACCCTTCTTGGTATGCAAGAATGGTCACTGTACTGCATTGCATTAAGAAGGTACATGATGAAATGGGTCCGTCATATCAATTTCATATAACTGAGTCTTGATGCTGAGTTATTTCTGAGTTTTGTTGCCTCCAGGTGCCCATGTGCAACCATAGCAAGCCTCGAGCCTCAAGGAGGGAAGAGTGCCACTGTTACAGAGGCTTGCACGCTGCAGACTCATGCGTACGCACGCTCTCTCTCTCTCTCTCTCTCTCTCTCTCTCTCTCTCTCTCTCTCTCTCTCTCTCTCTCTCTCACACACACACACACACACACACACACACACACACACACACAAGCCACCACCATCTCAGAATGGTGACAGACTGCTTACTTATGTCAGCACAAGTGGATGCCAGTCACCGAGTACCACCACAGTAAGTTGCTCATCCTCTGCCTATGGAGCTTGTTTTTCTCGAGTCACACTGGAGCATCTTGATGTGTGTGTAATTATCCAGGGCTAGGGTGACTGACACGGCGATAACAGGTCAACACTATAAAATGTTTTTGCAAATAAACTGATGAAGATTATTTACTTGGTGTTTGCATACTTCTTTTCCTCGTGGAACCCAATGCCTACTTTTCCTGACAACTTTTGTGTAAGGTCCACATCCAAGGACAGAGCCCTCCTTCACACAACCTATATATTTTGTGTACCTGTGATTTTCTGTATCCTAATCCTGTAGTTGGTTGATCTGAGTGTGGATTCTCTCATGTGATGGAAAGCTATAGTCTTGGGGCTATAAGCATCGCCATGTAATATGGTAATGCTTTCTTTACTATGTGTGGTTGTAAGAAACTATATTGGACTTTGGTATTTAAATAATGCAATAGATATCGACTTGAATAAATATTGCACTTACACCGCATGATACAAACTGTGAAATATGTACTGATGAAAACTAAGTCCTTTTTACTGAAATTCTAGACAGAAACTGTTAAATTTATGATAGCAAAACAATGAGAATACTTCCCTGAGAAGTGCATATTGTTTCAATTTATAAAACCTATAGAATGTATTAAGAAGATTTCTTTAAGTTTGTTTGGCTGTGATTTTAGCAAAAGAATCATCTCTTCTAGCAGTTTTTAGAAAGGTGATTTAATGTGCGACTCAATTTGAAGTACCAGAACGTATCATTTATGTTTGTGATATTTGCAATAAAATGATGAATGCTTGAAACTACAATTGTGATAAATAAATAGTTCAGACAACCAGAAATAAAAATTCATTAAAGCTGAGTTTGTGACAGATAGAGTCGGTCGGTACGCAGATCAAGCTCAGTCTTTACCATTACTCGTGATCTGGGCATCTGCTCGGCAGTCGTTAGTGTGAGCTAGGCATCTGCTCGGGACTGTGGCAGCAAGTAATTCATGGCTCGGGCATAGGTACTCACCAGTGAGGCGACTAGGTCATACTCGTAGTGGAAGGTGATAGGCCAAATGTGGTATTCAAAGGCCTGCGATGAAAACAGCGTGTATGATATGTATACATGTCAGGAATTCATTACTTCATCTTCATAGTATTTTGAACTTTGCATTTTCATGCTCTTGTTTAGCAACATCGTTGAAGCAGGAAATGGTCACACGATTTGTTCGTTGAGCATGTGCTAAGAAGTAAAACTTTTCTCTGCTATAATCAAACTCAGTTTATGAGGTCATGTCATGGCTGTTTAATGGAAGAAATAATGTTCTTTATACTTAAATGGAAAACTACTAGGGTAATGAATGATCAAATGGAATCAGTTAATGAAGTAGAGGTTGAAGATAATGTAACAAAGTACATGACATCAGTGTGTCTAGAATCCAAAAATCTGTTAGTAACAGAAACCTTTGAATACAAACCTGTATATTACATTTATATTATATTTGTGGAGGCTATTTACACAGATTGTTTGTGTTCCATCTGGTATGATATGATTGTCCTCATCATAATCATCATTTAAGACTGATTATGCCTTTCAGCGTTCAGTCTGGAGCATAGCCCCCCTTATACAGTTCCTCCATGATCCCCTATTCAGTGCTAACATTGCTGCCTCTTCTGATGTTAAACCTATTACTTCAAAATCATTCTTAACCGAATCCGGGTACCTCCTCCTCGGTCTGCCCCGAGTCCTCCTACCCTCTACTGCTGAATCCATGAGTCTCTTGAGTAACCTTGCTTCTCCCATGCGTGTAACATGACCCCACCATCTAAGCCTGTTCGCCCTGACTGCTACATCTATAGAGTTCATTCCCAGTTTTTCTTTGATTTCCTCATTGTGGACACCCTCCTGCCATTGTTCCCATCTACTAGTACCTGCAATCATCCTAGCTACTTTCATATCCGTAACCTCAACCTTGTTGATAAGGTAACCTGAATCCACCCAGCTTTCGCTCCCATACAACAAAGTTGGTTGAAAGATTGAACGGTGCACAGATAACTTAGTCTTGGTACTGACTTCCTTCTTGCAGAAGAGAGTAGATCGTAGCTGAGCGCTCACTGCATTAGCTTTGCTACACCTCGCTTCCAGTTCTTTCACTACGTTGCCATCCTGTGAGAATATGCATCCTAAGTACTTGAAACCGTCCACCTGTTCTAACTTTGTTCCTCCTATTTGGCACTCAATCCGTTTATATTTCTTTCCCACTGACATTACTTTCGTTTTGGAGATGCTAATCTTCATACCATAGTCCTTACATTTCTGATCTAGTTCTGAAATATTACTTTGCAAACTTTCAATCAAATCTGCCATCACAACTAAGTCATCCGCATATGCAAGACTGCTTATTTTGTGTTCACATATCTTAATCTCACCCAGCCAGTCTATTGTTTTCAACATATGATCCGTAAATAATATGAACAACAGTGGAGACAGGTTGCAGCCTTGTCTTACCCCTGAAACTATTCTGAACCGTGAACTCAATTTACCGTCAACTCTAACTGCTGCCTGACTATCCATGTAAAGACCTTTAATTGCTTGCAAAAGTTTGCCTCCTATTCCATAATCTTGTAGAACAGACAATAACTTCCTCCTAGGAACCCAGTCATATGCCTTTTCTAGAACTATAAAGCATAGATACAATTCCCTGTTCCACTCATAACACTTCTCCATTATTTGCCGTAAGCTAAAGATCTGGTCCTGACAACCTCTAAGAGGCCTAAACCCACACTGATTTTCATCCAATTGGTCCTCAACTAATACTCGCACTTTCCTTTCAACAATACCTGAGAAGATTTTACCCACAACGCTGATTAAAGAGATACCTCTGTAGTTGTTACAATCTTTTCTGTTTCCATGTTAAAAGATTGGTGTGATTACTGCTTTTGTCCAGTCTGGTGGCACCTTTCCCAACTCCCAGGCCATTTCAATTATCCTTTGTAGCCATTTAAGACCTGACATTCCACTGTATTTGATGAGTTCCGACTTAATTTCATCCACCCCAGCATCCACTTCCTCAAATGTGATCCTATTTCCATCATCATTCCTATCCCATTCTACCTCGAAATCTGAAACATTACTGATCGCATTTTCACCTACATTGAGCCACTCTTCAAAATATTCCCTCCTTCTGCCCAAGGCATCCACAGGATTCACCAGCAGTTTTCCTGACCTGTCCAAAATACTTGTCATTTCCTTCTTACCTCCCTTTCGAAGACTGCTAATTACACTCCAGAATGGTTTTTCAGCAGCTTGACCCACAGTCTCCAACCTGTTTCCAAAGTCTTCCCACGATTTCTTCTTGGATGCTGCAATTATCTGTTTGGCTTTGTTTCTTTCTTCAACATAACTTTCTCTGTCTACCTGGATTCTGGTATGTAGCCATTTTTGATACGCCTTCTTTTTCCTTTTACAGGCTGCCTTGACTGTATCATTCCACAAAGCTGTTTGCTTCTTCCTACTCTTACACACTACTGTTCCAAGACATTCTTTAGCCACTTCTAGTACTGTGTCCCTGTACCTTGTCCATTCCTTTTCCAATGACCGTAATTGACTACATTCAACTAACTGGTACCTTTCTGAGATTGCTGTTATGTACTTGTGCCTGATTTCCTTATCCTGAAGTTTCTCCACTCTTCTCCTCCTACATATGGACCTGACCTTCTGCACTTTCAGCCTCACAATCCCAATTTCACTGCAGATTAAATAATGATCAGTGTCATCAAAGAATCCCCTGAATACACGTGTGTCCCTCACAGCCTTCCTGAATTCCTGATCTGTTATTATATAGTCAATGACAGATCTGATTCCCCTGCCTTCCCAAGTATACCGGTGAATGTTCTTATGTTTAAAAAAGGAGTTTGTGATTACTATGCCCATACTGGGATAGAAATCCAAGAGTTGTTTCCCGTTCCTAATGGCCTCCATATCCTCTCCAAATTTACCCATAACCTTTTCATTCATACCCTTCTGTTCGATTTCCAGTCCTGGCGTTAAAATCACCCATGAGCAGAACACTGTCCTTGTCCTTTACTCTAACAACTACATCACTGAGTGCCTCATAAAAACTATCCATCTTATCTTGATCTGTCCCTTCACAATGCGAATATACTGACACAATCCTAATTTTCTTGCTAGACACTGTCAAATCTATCCACATCAGTCGTTCGTTTACATACCTTATTGCAACTACGCTGGGTTCCATTTCTTTCCTGATGTAAAGCCCCTACACCCTATTGTGCTATTCCTGCTTTGACTCCTGACAGGTAGACCTTGTATTCTCCCACTTCCTCTTCTTTCTCACCCCTTACCCGAATGTCACTAACAGCTAAAACGTCCAGCCCCATCTTACTTGCAGCCTCTGCCGGCTCTACCTTCTTCCCACAGTAGCCCCCATTGATATTAATAGCTCCCCATCTCATTACCATTTGTTTGCCAGGTCGTATCTTAGGAGTCCCTGGTTTGTCAGTTAGAGGTGGGACTCCGTCACCTCCAAAGGTCCGAGGCATTTTGCTCTGATTGTTGCCAGCGTCATATTTAAAGTACCAGGGAAGCAGGTTGCTAGCCTTACTTGCCCCGAGTCCCATTGGGTTTTACCCCTAACGGCTGAGGGACTAACCGGTGGATTTGGTAGTCTTTGCCGTACGAGCACAAAGGTGACCACGACTCAGAATACGTCCCAGATGCCCAGCCTTATTCCAAAGTAACTGGTATCCCGATTGTCGGGACCACTTACTTGGCCACTCATACGTTGCCTGTGGTTCATGAACTAGGACATGACTACAGGAGCCCACACCATGAACCACTATGATTGTCTTCATAAAAAAAAAATCCCTTGTCTTTCTCATAGTTCTGGATTAACAAAATGTCATTGACACATCAAAGGCATTTGATATTATTGATCATGAATTATTGTTTGAGAAACTATATTGCAATGGTGTATGTGGTACTGTTCACAGCTGGTTTAAATCATACCTATCAGACAGATACCAGAAAGTAGAAATAGTTCACAGAGGAACCTCTTACTTTTCAGAATATAAGAAAGTTGGTAATGGAGTGCCACAAGGTTCTGTGCTGGGACCCCTCCTGTTCTTGATTTTTCATAAATGACCCACAAAGCTGTTTATCACTAGCTAATGCTGTATTGTATGCGGACAATATAAGTCTTTTTATTAAAGCTCAAAATGAGACTGACTTGCAACACAAAGTACAAATAAGAAAAGAAGAAGCAGGAAAATGGTTTAGAGATAACTCTTTATTTGTAAATGAGAAAAAAACAGTATAGATGAATTTCAGCCACGTAAGGAATAAAGTAAAGCCCAATATAGTTTTGAAACTTGGTGAACAGAAGATTTTACAAACTTCAAACCCAAATTTTTAGGTATCTGGTTAGACGAGCATCTAAAGTGAGATAAACATATTGAAATGCTCAATAAAAAGCTAAGTAAATGCTGCTATATACTCAGAATGCTGAAAAATGGCTGCAGTGAAAAAACAGTAATAAGTGCTTATTATGCTCTTATGCATAGTCTATTGCGGTATGGTGTCTTATTTTGGGGTAATCAAAGTCTGGCAAACTGGTCATTTATTATTCAAGAACTGAGCATTAAGAATAATGAAAGGGGCTGTGGCAAGAGAGCCTTGCAGGGAAATTTTCAAAGAATTTCAAATAATGTCGCTTCCATCTTTATATATCTACGAAAGTATTTGCTTTTTCAAATCTCACCCCCAATTATCTTCTTTCAATAGTGAGTGCCATGACTACCCAACATGACACAGGAATGATTTTCACAGAGAAACACACAAAACAGCCCAATATCACAAAAGTACAATATATCACCCCAAAATCCTTTTTAGTGCTCTTCCCTTAAGCATCTAAAAGATAGAAAAGTTTAACATTTTTAAAAATGAACTTAAAATATGTTATTAAGAGAATATTTTTACAGTGTTACAGAGTACATAGATATTCACAATATAGTGACATAGTGGTCAATGATAATGATAATTCATATTTGAAGAAATGTATGAAAATAGTTTGCCTGTACACACTATAATTAATTAATTATTGTTTGTTCTGTTATTCATAGTGGTCAATGATAATGATAATTCATATTTGAACAAATATGTGAAAATAGTCTGCCTGTACACACTATAATTAATTAATTATTGTTTGTTCTCTTACTCCCTACTATAGTGGTCAATGATAATGTTAAGTTATATCTGAAAAACAAATGTATGAAAATAGTATGCACTATAAAGAATTAATTATTGTTTGTTTTGTTATTCTCTACTATATGCTGCACGAGATATATATTTATATACGTTTTACCACCGTAGGCCTATGTTATTAATTTACTGTATAATTACAAATTCATGTAATGTAGGCCTAACATGGCAACTCCTATATCATTGTATATGATAAAATGGATACTCAATAAATACAGTAACAAATAACTAGATCGATATTGCAGCGCTTCTTGGATGCAATTACGCCTGCCTCGCGAAAATATCTTTCGCTTGCCATGCTTATAGCAGGAATGCAACAAATTGAAAGATATTCGTTGCATTCCTGCTAGAAGCACGGCAAGCTTTAAAATAGCTTTGGGAAGGACCAGGCACTCGCCATCTACCATGACAAGACGTTCTTGGCGTTATCGCCTGGGGCGTTCATGTTCAAATATTTCTCAAGTTCATATTTGCCTTTAGAAGGTGATGAACGCCAACTTCGTTATTTGTTTACGTTAGAGAGAATGGGATCTTCTTTCTCTCCTTCCATGAGTACCGGTACACTGTGTAGCTTATAATGAACACTTTGATTTTTGATAAATGTCTTCTTTCTTCTCTTCACTCAGTTCTACGAGTTTTGTGAAATTGGATGAAAGACTATTGCCTTGTAATGAGAATCCCGTAGTTCGTTAACGACTTCCTCTTTTAGATATGTTTCTGCACGTCCTTTCAGCAATTTAACTACAGCCTCTGAATTGTCAGGTTATTTAAGTGGTGCTCTGATATACCAATAATTTCATAGGCAACATCTATAAGCAGTTCACTAACTTTAGCTCTAGTACCTCTTATACTTTGATGCAATATGCTAATTCCTTCTATACTTGGCAACATTATATCCTTGGAAGGTAAGCCCTTAGAGGGACTTCCTTTAAGCAGGTATACCTATCAGCTGACTCCAGTCTAAAAAAGGTGTACTTCTAACACCAAATACTACAGGAATTTTTCCATGAGTGACACCACCCACTACACTGTCACCTATAAGCTTAGCCAGAATTCCCTTCCCATACCTATTGAGGTGCAGGCCATGCCTAGCAAAACCCGATCTGTTGATAGACCCAACTGGCACCATGAGATGTCACCCATGCCCTCTGCTGTCTGCACCCTCCCCAGCCCCACATTAACACGCCTAACAGCCGCATTAAAGTGAGGTTGATCATGACGCTGGAACAGTTGCACGAAGTGCACATTAGTGCCACCAGCTTGAGTAGCTATCTTTACCAGGTCACCATCTACATCATATTCCCCGTCCCTATCGAGACTGTGACATCTTGATGATGTTTCTAATCTTGCCACCAAACTGGAGCATTTCATATATCCTGTATTTCTACACACTGCCTGGATGCTTTCCATAATATCAGACAGTTCTTCACTAAGGAATTTGTCATCCAGCATGTTCCTTGTGTTGTTGTTGTGGTCTACTATCCAGAGACTGGTTTGATGCAGCTCTCCATGCTACTCTATCCTGTGAAAGCTTCTTCATCTCCCAGTACCTACTGCAACCTACATCCTTCTGAATCTGTTTAGTGTATTCATCTCTTGATCTCCCTCTACGATTTTTACCCTCCACGCTGCCCTCCAATACTAAATTGGTGATCCCCTGATGCCTCACTGCTTTATATGCTACCAAAAGTGCTCCACTCGACTTCGGATGCTACGAGCTTGCAGGAGAAACAACTCAAGGGCTGCTGACAATCGTCAGCATACTGATGGAGAGCGGCAACAATTGCTTGCTGGCAGGCATTTACTGCTAAAGATGCATCATGTACAGAATGGGGTAACAAAATTGGTTTCTGCAAGCTTTCTTTTACCTGGTTGAAAGCTCGCTACATCTGTGGTGTCCACTGCAATGGCTGCTGATATGTGGTGTGTTCACGTGCTAGAGCAGCTATCAGTGGTGCTCGTACCTTGGCTGCTCCTCGTAAGTGCCACCAATAGAAATTTATGACTCCTGGGAATCTTCATAGCTGATGAAAGTCTGTCAAGTGAGGAATGTCCTTTATGGTTTCAATCATGTCTTTGAAAGGTCAGATGTCAGATGCTGAAACGACATAGCCAAGGAAATTTATCTGTGTCTGATGCAGAGTAGACTTTGTTTCGTTGGCCACTATGTCACAGTTGCAAATTAGGTCAAAGACTGCTTTGAAGTGTTCTTCGTGCTCTGTGGTAGTTCTGGAAAATAGCAAGATGTTATCCAAGTATGCAAAGCAAAAATTCAGCCCTCTGAGGATTTCATCCACGAAACGTTGCCATGTCTGTGCAGCATTTTTTAATTCGAAGGGCATTCATGAAAACTCGCACAATTCAAATGAAGTTATCACAGCAGTCTGTGGTATGTCTTCATTCGCCATTGGTATTTGGTTATATGCCATCTTGCAATCAATTACTCTGAATATTGTGGATCCCGCTTGTACAGTTGTGAAGTCTTTAATATTTGGAATCGGGTATTGGTCCAGGGATTGTGCTTTTGTTCAAGGCCTGGTAATCCCTGTAGGGCCTCCAAAAGCCATTCCTCTTCTTTATTAGGTGTTGTGGGGATGCCTCCAGGCTATCCGACATGCGGATAAGGTCCGTTTGTAGCATATCATTGAACTTCGCCTCTACCACCCTGAAACGATCTGGAGCCAGTCTTCTCGGCCATCTTGAGGCTGGTAGCCAAGGTGTGATCTTAATGTGGTGTACTGTGTTATATAACACTGTGTTTACTTGTTCTCAACTACCCAAGGTGCTCACAGCACTTCGGTCAGAGATCCTGTGACGACCTCACCATTCATTTTTATCTGTGCTGCATTGAGGTTTATCTCTATCCTCTGTTGAAAAATAGAGTCCGCTCCCAGGATAGGCTGTGAGACATACGCCAGCATGAAATTACACATAAATTTCTTCCTAAATTCGAGACCCACTTCGGTTTCATGATGTCCATATGTCGCTATGGGGGAATTGTTTGCAGCTGTGAGCCGATCAGGCTTGACTGACGTTCTTTTTTCTGTGCCTACTGGTAATGTGCTAACATCAGAGCCCGAACCGACGAGACAGCAGTGATCCATCTAAACATCTCTTACATACAATATGCGGGACTACGCTAATAGACTGGCTTGGTTACTCTCTCGTTGGGGTTCTGTTAGATCATCGAATGTCTTAGTATGGTACTTTTGTTGGGTTCTGCAGTCTGGTGCGCCTATTGCCGATTGCTGGCTTCATTTGGGTGTCAACACCGAGAAGTGAGCTTCGTTGCTTGCTCCCCAAAACACCGATGATACCAACATATCGAATCTTGCCTCGTTTTATAATGTTGTTGATTTTTACTTTCTGTGTTCTGTTGGTGTATATCCTTTGTATCTTCTGCCGGTACTGTTACTGTTTCTTTAATGCTTTTATCTGCCTGTTAACATGTGGATGTCATTCTGTTCGTACAGCCGCAGTCTATTCTGTGTTGCTTTTCTCATGCAATTTAATTGTGTTTGATGCGTTTGTTTTGCCTAATGTTACATACACTTTGTCTGTAACTGGAATTACCACGTTGATGTCAGCAATGCTGTAGGTGACAACAGCTGCTTGCACCATAAGTGGCTGCTGTGCCAGCATGGCTTCCGATAACTCCTCTTCATTGATGGTACTTCGTAAATGTCATCAGAATTCTGTTGGTTTTGTGTGGCCTAATTGCACGCCGTGCAATACTTGCTGCACTCGTTGCTCTACTGACTTACACAACTGATCAACTAGCGTTTTGTTTAGCTGTGCATACTTTTTTTGCGGTGGTTTCAATATGATGTCCACGACCGTAGTGGCAGCTCTGATGCCCAAAATGTTTACTGCTGCTGCGAATTGTACGTCATCGTCAGTCACTTTGTTCTGGACAAATGCTAGGTCTAACATTGCGAAGAGTAATTTAAGTTTTTCAGGCAAGAACAGCGGAGTTTGCACTTTCATTTTTGACTTGACTCGCAACTTATATTTGTTGGCCTGTCTCTGTATTGAATCTTCGTCTTGTATCAGCAATTGTGGGCACATCTATCCTCTATCTTGTGTTTCTATTGCATCTTAAAAATCCTTAATCTGCTTCTGCAAGGCATCTTATATCTTTAACAGCTGCAGTGCAGCTTGAGCTTGATTGACTTCTTGATGCAACAACACCGTATGACTCTGTGTAGCCATGTGTGACTTTCCCGCATTTTTAGGGTGACCAGTTTGTAGTGATCCTGGCATGTTGATCATTTTAGACAATGAAGACACTTTTGGGTATGCTACAACAAAAGTTTTTATTTTTACGTACCTCACAATCTTACAAACTGTCAAAAGTGAACTTAACAAGGCTAAGAGTATTGTCCAGTTCCAAAGAATAAATGTACTGTCAATAGTGTCCTTTTCAAACACATCAAATACACTGTGTGCGATCTATTCTCTGTGCAGCGATTCCCACAGAGACACAAAAATAAATCTTGAGCACTCTTGTTGGACATGGTTGTAAGAGTAAACTTAAGGAATATTGGATTATAGTGAGCACCCCGTTCATCTAACAGGAAATGACAAAAATTCTTAATCAAATTAAACTAGTACCTTGAACTTATCCCAAGAGGAACTATCGCAGCTTGTTCCTTGTCTGTCCAGCAGTACATACAACCTGTCTGCTCACATTCGCAGAAATCCTCTATCGTTGTTATAGGTTGTAAGAAATGGCACTGGAGTTTCTACGAGTCTTATGAGTGCAGTGAAAACTCATAGCAGGCGAGTGGCGGCAGCCTCGCCCAGCCCCATGGGCCCTCGTGTCTGCGAGCACAACTCATGTTAGTAACAAGCTATGAGCGAGTCTGAAGTC
Source organism: Schistocerca americana (assembly GCF_021461395.2). Lineage (NCBI taxonomy): Eukaryota > Metazoa > Arthropoda > Insecta > Orthoptera > Acrididae > Schistocerca > Schistocerca americana. The sequence goes on along the minus strand of NC_060122.1, from coordinate 586,909,504 downwards.
TAAGGTGACTGGCTCAATGCACAAATCACATATCCACATTATGCTTTCTTTCTGTGGTGCCGAACAATTAAGGCACATTCATATAATTACGAAAATGACATATTTAACTTAAAAAAGTGCTTGTTAATGCCACTTTAACATAATAAAAGGCTGAATTTTAAAAGAATGCCCAGAATAGTCAATGTGGCATAAATGAGATACTGAACCATTCTGGAATGATCATGTGTGTTTCAAGTTCTCTAAGGCTGTAGATACAGCAGTAGTGAATACCAAAGTAGATGATTAAGCTGAAGAGGAATAGACATCTCTAAAACAGGCACTCACAGGAGTTGGCCAGAACATTGGGGAAAGACAAGAATTCAGCAAAATAAGTTATTTAGAAATGAAGTAAATGGAAGTGCAGGGAAACCAAGGTGCAATGGCTGCAAGAAAAATTGAAAAAGAAATATTTCTCAGAAGAACTGATTAACAATACACAGATGTTAAAACAAACTTCAGTAAATTAGAAACAAAGGTGTCAACAGGAAGTGTGCATGAGGCATTCCGCTGTTAAATGCAGAGGAAAGAGCAGATAGCTAGAAAGAGTGCAGTGAATGACTCTATGATAGGTAGGGACTGTCTGATGATGTGATAGAACACGAGATGAGAGTAGATATAGAAGATATACAGGATCCACTATTAGAGTTAGAGTTTAACAGAGCTCTGGAAGAGTTGAGATCAAATAAGGCAGAAGTTGTAAATAACAATCCTTCAAATACCGTTAAGTGGAAATCCAAATGACTATTCAAGGTGGTTTGTAGACTCTGTGGAGACAGGTGATATACAGTAACACTTTCGGAAAAATATCGACACAGTCACAAGGATAACAAGGGCAGGTAAGTGTGAAAACTATGGTACAACCAATATAGTCAACTATTCATCTCAAGACAACCAGCAATTGTGCTGACAGTTAACATTATTCTCATTTGTTGTTCAGTCTCGTTTGCACATTTTTAATTACATGACAAGTTTAGAGCCCTCTGGAACATCTTTAGATCTAAAACAAAGTAAAACTAAATATGTACCATGTAATATTTTACATAACTAGAAAAAAGAGTTGTATGTAAACGCAGAATTTACCTAAGTCGCATTGCAACACATTTTGTCGGTTCAGAACTTCATGCCAGAATAGCGCATTTTGCAATTACGTTCAGTGTCTTAAACGTGTGTCTGGTGGAGGTGGGAGAGAAGAGGGGGAAAGAATTAAAAAAAGAGGGGGGAATAGGAATGGGAAAATGGAATGAGTGTGAGTTAAGATATTAATAGTGTAGAACAAATGAGCATCTAAAGAAAATGGCATAAAATAGTAAAATTATAAAATGTAAAACTCTTACAGTTTTACATACCTACTGGTCTAATCTTTTAGTATCTTAACAGAAGATTTTTTACATGATTGACGGTTTTCAATTTTAGTATAAGGTCCTCTCTTGTTAAACCCATAGCATCCCTGGCAGATGGTGTCCTGTACATCGTGTACATGTACATGTTGTAAATCGTTCTGTAGAAATCAGCAATATATTTAACCTCTCATGTGTATGTTGCAACAAAAGTGTTGATATAGATATCAGATTGTGTGCAGTAACAGAAGTGTGGGCTCACATTTTGTGTTTGGCGAGCGTAGGCACGATAAATAATGCCTGTGACTGTGGCATGGAAACATGTGACCTTCGAGAAACTGCCGTTACGAAGTTTTCTCTTGCAGTAGAAGAGAATACTGCCGATGCGCTTCAACAGGAACGTACTGCAGCAAATAGATTTGTTCGCAACTTGGAGACAGTCGTAAAAATCTCTAACAGTGAAAATATCTAGTGACGTTACCGGTAGTGAAAATAAGAACTGTTGCATTGCGCAGAAAATGTCTTCACGCTTGAAACAATACCAGCAAGTGTTTACAACGGCTGTGTCTACCAAAAACGGCTCTGAAGTGATTTCAGATGATAAATAAACCCGTACGATAATTCAAACATTGTGAAAACCATGTTATTCTTTAGATACTGTGAATATTCCCTTGAAAGTGCCGCAAGTACAAATAAATTATACAAAATTGAATAACAAGGATAGTACGTTTCCCCGTGACAACATGGAGTGCCGTGACATAAGTTATGAAGACAGAAAAGTGCTAATTTTATCTGATAGCCCTGGTCAAAATATTTCGAAGACGCTTATGAACATTAACGTAACATCTTTCTTAAAACCAGGTGCACATATGTATGAAATAACAAAGGACTGCACTAAGCTATCAGAGATACTCACAAAAAATGATGTTGTTGTCTTAATAGGCGGATCTAATGATGTGTACCATAATAATGCTAAACAGGCTGTCAGAGAAGTAATGAAAGCCCTAAACAATTTACGAAATGTAATCGTGATCCTCTCGAGCATACCAACAAGATGTGACTTAATTCCTACATCATGTGTCGACAACCAATAGGAAACTACAGAAAATTGCTAAAACATTTCCTAATGCATCCTTTCTCGAATGTCATTCCCATGAAAGGGATCATTATACTAGGCATGGGATGCACTTAAAAAACAAGGGAAAGCGATTTATGTGCAGTCAGATAAGAGAACATATTAACAACATAACTAAGGGAAACAACTCACAGACTGCCTTAGACATGGGAATACAAGGACATCCAGGTGCTGAAAATGTAAAGGAGACAAATAACTTGTCAGTTGCCGTACAAATCGAAATGCAAGGTCCATCTAAAACACTCTCCTGTGCTGAAGTTGTGATCTCACCTACAAGATTAACGTCATGTGAAGATGAAAAAGATGTGACATCAATAGGGAAAACCGAAATTCCACATGCAACAAATCGGAAGAAATCTTCATCAAGCTATCCAAATAAAAGGTTGTTGGGCAGAAGAAATGCGGAGCCTCCATCACATCTCAACGATTTCTTATGTGTGGGCATGAAGAAAAAGAAGGGACAACAGTATGTAGTGTCAAGTGTCTCTTCCCTCCTGTCCCAAGACAGACTCCAGGGGATTCTCAGTCAGGTGACAGCAGCACTAATACAATAAAAAAAACAAGAGGAAGGCATCTCTTTCTTTCATCAAAATATAAGAGGCATCTTAAACAAAACAGATCAACTACTTATTGACATTAATGAAAATGATTGTATAAATGATGCTCAGATTTTGTGCTTAACTGAGCACCATGTTACTGATAAATGTGCCTTGCCATCTATAGTAAGTTATATAACATACTAATGTAGGGAAAGTAAATACAAAGGTGGAGTAGCAATTCATGTTCAGGATAGTGTAGCACATAAAGCTATAGACATTAAGAAATGTTGTATGGAACAACAGTTTGAGGCATGTGCAACAGAAATAATATATAAATTCTACACAATAATAGAGTTAGCTGTCTACAGGGCACCTTCAGGTGACATAAAAACTTTTCTACGTATAATGGAACTCCTGCTGCCGGGGTTACTTGCAAAAGCAAAGAATACTGTAGTTTTACGCGATTTCAATAAAAATTTTATGACAGAAAATAAGAATAAAATTGACTTTGAGGTTGTGATGACCGTATATTATCTGATATCGGTACTAAATTTCCCAACAAGAAGTACATCCCAAACTATGAAGGATAACATTTTTTTATATGTAAGTAGACATCAGAATTATACTGTCAGGCAGGTTATAAGTGGGTTATCAGATCATGATGAACAAATTCTCACTCTTTATGATGTTAATATGTTCAAAAAACAATTTACTGACTGGAAATTCATAAGAGTAATGAACAAAGAGGCAAAAGCAATTTTCAACCATGGGTTGTAGCAAATGGATTGGTCTTTAGTATATAGCCTTGATAATGTTGATACTAAATTTAACCGTTTTTAAATGAATTCTGTGCTCTTTTTTAAGAAATATTTTCAAAGAAATGGGTCAGAAACAGTGCTTAGCGAAACTTATGCTGCAATAAGATTATCTAAAGATGTAGAAAAATGGGAACACTATAGATTATACTCTAAAATTTTAAAGAAACTAATACAGAAAACAAAAGCCGTTTATTATGACAAGAAAGTAGATAATTCTAATAATGAAATAAAAACAATTTGGAGCATTTTAAAGAAAGAAACAAAGTGATACAACAAGCAACGAACAAGTAAATAAAATCAGATATGAAGGTACCCTAGTAGATAACCCCAAATCTGTGGCTGAGATTTTTAATAAACACTTCCTATCAGTAACTCAACAGATTGGTCACAAGCCCAATGTTGATGAAGCTGTACCTCTTTGTCAGGCTGTAAATTCAAACACAATTTCACAAATACACCTTAATCCTGTCACTGTAGGCGAAATTTTAAAAATAAGAACTCTGCAGGGGTTGATAATATTTCTACTAATTTATTGAAATATTCTTGTGTGTGGATAAGGTACATTCTCTGTCATATTTTCAATACCTCCCTTCAGAAATGTTTTGTTCCCAGTAGACTTAAGTATGCCATTGTGCAGCCACTGTACAAAAAGAGTGATAAAACTGAACTAACTAGCTGTTAACCTATCTCTTTGCTGACAGCTTTCTCTAAAATTCTAGAATAGCTAATGTATATAAGAATTACTGATCATGGAGTTCACAGCAAGAGCCAATTTGGAGTTCAAAAGGGCTGTTCAAAAGTAGATGCAATCTATGCACATGCAAATGAAGTCCTAAAAACCCTTAATGAAAAACTGCTAGCACTTGGTGTCTTCTGTGATTTGTCTAAAGCGTTTGACTGTGTTGATCACCAGATTCTCTTGCTAAAAGCAAAATTAGTAGTAATAAGTGGTGTTGCAGACAGTAGGATCTCCAAGACAGAAAACAAAAAGTTGTCTAGAATAGCTCAAGTAGATTATGTGATGTTTCCTCTTAATGGAGTTCAGTTACATGTGGAGTGTCTCAGGGATCAGTTCTTGGGCCACTACTATTCCTGATTTTTATAAACGATCTATCATCATGTACAAGCCTGCCATGTAAATTTACATTATTTGCTAATGATACAACAATTTTTATGAGCAGTAGAACAGATAGTAATCTTGAGGAATCCATTAATCACTTGCTCTCAGATATGGTTAACTGCTTCAAGGTGAATGGTCTCTAAATTCTAGTAAGACCAGCTTTATTCAGTTCTGCACAAAACAGAAAAAGAGAGAGAGATAAATGTGACATGTGCTGATCAGCCAATAGGAAGAATGGAAACAACAAAATTTCCTGGAGTGCACATTAACAAGAAAATGAACTGGTCTTCACGTATAGATCTCTGTAAGAGGCTTAGCTCTGCTATGTATGCTTTATGGGTTGTCATTACATGTGTTGAACGTAACACTGCAAAAGTGGCATACTATGGCTATTGTCACTCACTCATTGAGTACACCATTATTTGTTGGGGCAACCAGCCATTAGCTAGGAAAGTGTTCATTACTCAGAAACGAGCTTTAAGAGTTATATGTGGATTGTGCCCAAGAGACTTGTGTGGAAATAGCTTTCGAAACCTTAAAATATACACATCTACATGCCAATATATTTTTCTTTCATGCATTTTGTATGTAAAAATATGGAGATATTTCAAACATACAGTAATTATCATGAGCATAACACAAGGAGGAAGAATGACATACTCAGTGAGCATAGAAATTTGAGCTTGGTGCAAAAGTGTGTCCACTACACTGGAACAAAACTCTTCAATGCTCTTCCTCCTGAAATAAAGACAGAGATTCATAACAAGAGTAAGTTTGAGGAAGCACTAAAAATATCTCTGCTAGAAAAGGCTTTTTACAGATCAGATGAATTTTTAAATAAACAAATTGTAAAATTTTAACATTATATAATGAAAGTTGACAAAACGCCACTAAGACTGATTATTTAACTTGAGCTCTGTATCTGTGTGTGCTTTGTATCTGTTTTTCCATAGTGCTATAATGATTCTAAGGAAATATATATTGTCTTTTTTCTGAAATGCTGCTCAAGGAATTTACTGTATAAATTTTTATATAATTATGTACTCAAATGATTGTATATGCTATAAGATTATCATAGTGTATTTATAAAAACCTGATTTGTTCCACGTCCTTGTGAACCCAACACAATTGGACCTATGGAACATGGAGTAAAATAAAATAAAATCAATCAAATAAAACTACCTTTCCCTCCCTGGTCCCTTGCCTTCTTTCCTCCTTGTTCTATTTTATAATTTTACCATTTTATACCATTTACGTTTTACACACCCATTGTTCAGCATTATTAATGTTTTAACAGAATATTTACAAGCAAAATTATGCTTTCTATAATTTCAGCAAGATACTTTTGTTAAACTCATGACATCCCATTACTCCCCCTCCCTGCTTCATTTCCCTTTCCCCAATTACCCTCAGTCAATTTTCTTCTTCCTCTCCCCCTTTTTCCTCTTTCCTCTCCCCTACTTCCATTAGACACCTATTTCAAACGTTAATTGCAGTTGCTGATATGAGGTTCATAATAGGCAAGATGGGTTCATTTATGTACAACTCTTTTTTCTGTATACTTATTCTACATATTTAGCTTCACCTCGTTTTAGAGCTGCTGATGACCCAGAGTGATCAAAACATGTAATGTAATTACAGAAGTACATCTGAGACTGAACAATAAATGAGGATTATTTTAAATATCGTACAGACAGCTTAATACCAGATGCATCAAAGTCGCTGAGAAGAATCGTGTACAGAAGAAAGGAAAAAAAATTTAGGATCTTTTGATGGTGTACAGCCTTGCTTAAGGGAGGTCAAGGCATCAGAAGAGCAGTTCTGGCGTTGCACTTGATAGATGGCGTCCAGTGAGAGCATTTTTGTACCAAGTGCGAGAGAAACGTCAAAAAAGAAAAATTTAATGGTTTTTGTGGACTCTGGTGCAGTAAATAATTTCACATCGAATGTGTTTGCGTCACCAACAGTGAAGATCTCGTTGTAAAATGTTCAAACGTGCGGTTAAAATACGTTGGTGAAATCTGTGAAGTGAGGTTAGTTGACAAATTCTCAGAAGAATCAAGAATTTTATTCACCATAGATCATTTTACAATGGTATTGGCTTCGTCATACAGGATGTACTAGTACATACAGAATAATAAAATAAACAAGTGTCAGTACATTATAATACATTGCAAGTATGGCAGTGTACCAAACTACACCAGGATAGCTTCTAAAAGTTAATGCAATAAGCTATACTATAATCTAATATAATATACTATTGTATTGTTCATTGTATACACTATGTAATTACACATGATTAACCACAGCATACAATAATATGTTTAACTACAGACAACTTTTAAATGCTAGTATCCTCCTTAGGCATCTCAAAGAATTTTTTATATGTCATAGAATGGATGATCTGAAAGCCAGCTGTACCTCTTAATTTAAAAAAAAATAACATCCATAGACGGAACACAAACTGGCAGTTTATTGAACATTTTGAGTGGGTTAACTCTGGGGGAATTTCTCGTTCTCACTAATCTGTGGCGTGGTATATCTAAATTGCCCTTAGCCCTGGTTTTGTGTTCATGTATTTCCCCTCTGGCAATAAATTCTGAAATATTATATCTAATATAGAGTACAGACACACAGATGTATACATTTATAATTTTGAGTATTCTGAGTCTGGAAAAAAGAGGATGACAGTGCTCCCTATGACCTCTTTTACATGTTATGTGTAAACTGTTTTGCGTAATTTCAAGATGTTCTTGATGTGAGGGGAGTGCCCCATATAATCAGACCATATGAAATATGACTGGAATAGCCCAAAGTATGTCACCCTAAGGTACTCTAAGCTCACTACCTCCCTTAGTTTCAAGGTGAAGTATGCCATCTGAGATATTTTTTCACATGATTGGCATATTCCTCCCAATAGAGTTTAGAGTCAATGTGAATACCTAAGACTTTTACAGACTTATTGCCTACTTCATTTGATGTTTCCATTAAAAGCTGTTGGACTTTATCAGGATTGCACAAGAGCTTATTGGCTGCTAACCAGTCCATGGCTGTATCAAATGTTTCTTTTGTTAGTTTATTCATATCTGAAATGTTCTGATGTGTGGTAAGTAGTGTTGTATCGTCAGCATAACACACAACAGGATGGGCTATGTTTTTAGGTAAATCATTAATAGGTTCAATGAAGAAGAAGGGTTCAAGGATAGACCCTTTTGGTACACCTGTAATGATTTCCATTACGCAAGTATTAACATTTCTGACTGAAACGAATTGTTTTCGGTTACTTAAATAAGAATTTATCACAGCTGAAGCGCTCCCTCTCACCCCATAAAACTCTAGTTTCTCCAGTAGTACATCAACAGGAATTCAATCGAAAGCTTTGCTTAGGTCATATAGTACCAGTGTTTTCAAAAGCTGTTAAGGCTTGGTCAATGATTTCCAAGATGGACCCTGTTGTGTTTTTTCCTTTTTCAAAAACAAAATTGATTGCAATATAGGATATTGTGTTTTTTAAAGAAGCCGCTTATTTGTGTGTGTATCAGTGCCTCAAATATTATTGAGAATATTGGAACAATGGAGACTGGTCTGTAGCTTTGGGGAAGATGTTTGTCCTCTTTTTTAAAAACTGGGACAACTTTTGATACCTTAAGTGCATCTGGAAAAGCTCCAAATTCTACACATTTATTAAAGTAAAAGCTAATAGTTTGGGGATTGAGTGTATTGTGTTTTTAATTATGTTATTATAACCAATAACGGTCCTTGCCTTTAGAACCTGAAAATCAGGATACAGCTCTTATAACATCAGCAGGTGTGACAGCCCTCCATTGAAATACCAGGTTAACAGGCAGTGGTGTTCCAACAAGGTCCATTGCAGATGAATTTCTTGCTTTAATACTGTTACTTATTTCTTTAACTGAGTTTAAAAAGCATTGATTTAATTCCTCAGCTTCAAGCAGAGTTGTTTCTGTTCATTTTGGTGTATTCTCTTGTTTTATTATCTGCCATGCTGCCTTGTATTTATTGGGAGCCCTTCCTATGTAATTTTCCACTGCTTGCTTTTTGTCAGAAGAAATTTAGCTGTGTAGTATTTTTTGCATTTCAGATATGGCCTATGGCTGTTCATGCTCTGTTCTGCTCCTTGGTTAGCTGCTTGCTTATGCATCTGGTACAGCACACGCATGTTTCCTCCAATTTCTGCTAGCTCTTCTTTAAACTAGTTCAGACTTTTCTTTTTCATTTCACTTGGCTATCTAATGTTTTTTTTTTTTTACTGTTCAAGAAGAATACCATAAAATTGCGTACTTTTTAAAGCAGTTAACAAAGGTAACTTCAGCTTCACTTTTTCCAGATTGATAATTATATATAAAGTCCCAATCTGCACTTCATAATCTATCAACAAACATACTTATGTATTCTTCCTTTTGTCCTCATACCATTGCTACTTTAGGTTCTTCTGTTTTAACTGACTGCCTCTTACAAAGTGTAAGGAGTAATGGCTCATGATCTGCAAGTCCACTTCCTGCAAATCTGACTGTAAAATCTTCCCTGTGGAAATTCACAACAATATTGTCTATGCAGGAATTCTTACATGTGGCACGGTTATTTGTACAATAGAGATCTAATGATCTTAGCATATTCAAAAATGTCCTAGCAACTGGCCTGTGTTTGTTTACTATTTCTATGTTGAAATCATCACATATAGCAATTCTTGTTTTACTTTTCAATATCTTTTTAACTATTAATTCGCATTTTTCAATAAAATCACCATCTGGCGACCTATATAGACTAATTACCACTATATTTTCATTCATTAGTTTTACAGAACTAAACTTCCCATCTAGTTCTGAGGAGTACTTAGACACATCAATTCTGGAAAACTTTATTCCTTCTTTGACAAAAAGTCCAGCACCACCTTTCTTTCTTTATTTTCTACATATCATGTCTCCCACAACATACCCTTTGGGAGCAAACATATTTATTTGTTCTTGGGTTAACCAGTGCTCAGATAGACATATAACATCTACATGCTCAATGTTGCATAAATGTTCTAATTCTAATATCTTATTTCTAATACAAAGGATGTTAACTTGTAGAAAAGTAAGTAGTTTGTCTCTGCCCGTATTCCTCTGAGAGCAATTTGATTCTGTACTTGAAGTTGTACGTTCAGTTAATGTCTTTAATCTTGATGCACTGTGGTCGTCTGTGTTATGATAGTCACATACCTGTTCATCCACTTGATGACTAGGGCCCAGATTTTAATTACCTAAAAAACAGTGAAATATGCAAGCATTTATGACCTAAAACACATAAATATGACCTTAAAAATAAACTATGACTTAATAGAAGTTTATTTAAAGCATTCTTGTTTGTTTATTTAATTTTTTATTCACCATTAAGTAATACAAAATTCACTTCTCAAAATATTGTAAGTATAGTTCTTTCTTTCTGTAAGGTTAGTGGCTAATTTGTACCTATTTTTTGAATGTCTGAATGTTTTATTTTCTAAACACAAAGTACAGTGAAAAGATCATCTATCGAAACAGTAAAACAATGTTTTTATTTCTACATAGTATTTAAATCGTTTCACATTATTTAATACCGTATGTCAATCTTCAATATCTGCAAAGTTGCACTGAATCACAAGGTGCATTTTCAGGTTTTCCGTTGTCAAAGATCTACGGTTGTCGCTGAGGATAGTTTTGTACTTGGAAAAGCTCCTCTCCACTTCACAAGACGTCACTGGAGCGTATTTGGAGGCAGTCAGGTCACTGGAGTTCAGCTTTGTTTCAGTATCTTCAAATGTTGTGGCATTCCCTGAAAGACTGTCACTAATTTTGCACAGTGTAGAATATCCAGGATTCCGCTGGAGAACACCTTGCAATTTGGTTTTCACTTTGTCAGCCACATGACCATGAGCTCGACCCAACTCACTCTGCACATGTTGCACAATACTCAAGGCCTCACACAGCTGACTGCCAACACCTTACAGTCGTTTGATGGCTTTTGATATCATAGGAAAATTGTCGTTGATGCAAGCTTCGAGACAATGTGTCAATAGCACTTGATTCATCGCTATCAAGCTCACAGAAGATTGTCTTTATTTGTGCGTAGTTGATGCGGTAATACTCAGCAGTATTAAGCCATTAACCCCATCGTGTAATAACAGGTTTAGGTGAGAGGGGCGTTGAAGGTGTTTGTTCCTTGAATTTCTGCACCCGTAGCGGAGCCTTCACATAGATTTTCTTATCACAGGAAATTAATTTGTCTACATCAGGGTAATTTGACGCACCTCTTCGGCAACTCTGTGCTACACACGTGCAAGGCAAGTGGCATACACCATACTGGGGTAGAGAATCTGAAGCCCTTTGGCTGCTTTACCCACATACGAAGCACCATCTGTTACAAGCAGCAAAACATTATCTCTTTTCACACCATCCAGCCAGAGTAGCTTCAGAGAGTTCTCAAACAAAATAGCAATCATCGAATTGTTTACTCTATCAAGAGCTTCACACGTTAGTAGGAACATATCTCCAGGGCTATCAACTTTTAGAACACCAACAACATATGCAATATATCGTCCACCAATATCCATAGTTTCATCTCTCGACAGCCAGATCTCTTGCTCAGCAATAGTAATTCGTATTTTGTTGAGCACATCATTGTAGCATACAGATAGATAGTTCTTTCTCAGTGCAGATTCATCTGGAAATATTTGAATAATTTGCAAACAATCTGTCAGTGAACAAGGTACTGACAAAATAATATCACACGAAGGAAGCAGGGAAAATTAAGTGACTAACAACAGAAGTGAATGAAATACGTACCAGACATTACGATTTTGTAAGACACGAATAACTGCACTTAATCTAACCACTTCATCGTCAAAGCAGGTCTGTGTTGAAGATTCACACGAATCTGGCACTGATACATGGAGAGCTGAACTGGCTGCTTCTGTGTCATAGGACTGTTTTACAGCTTTAGATGGATTGTCGAATCTTTGTGGCAGTTTCCTCTTCATCGTCAGTTCAGGTGGCTTATTTGGGATGTCAAACACTGTGGGCATTCCACACGAGTTTATTATTGTCTGAGCTCATGAACTGGTTTTGTTCAAAATGTAGCAAACAAAACCTAATTTTATTATACATTTGAACTGGACCTTTTTTCATAATGTCTTCTCGTCTGCTATCAACTAGCCATGTTCTGCTCCTAAAACGAAACGTTAATCATTAATACACTTGTGGTTTGCTAGTGATTCCTGACGATACAGTTTAGTAACATAATGGTATATACCTCTCAGGATCCTTAGGAAACCTAAAAAAAAAAAAAAAGAAAAGACAGCTGGGGTGTCTTCTTCCTGTTGTTGCTGCAATTTTATGCGCTACAAAGGCTCCCGCTTATAAATACCATTGCAGAAATCAAAATAAACAACCACTATTCGCTTTCACGATCGCGCCGAACTCACAGTTTAAGTTACTGATGGCGCGGTAGGCAACAAAATCGAGGCGAAGTGTCGCGACCAATGATCTCCAAACCAGTATAGAGATCACTGGTCGCGACTGTTATGTTCATGGTTATGTTAGACTGTGCTTCACAGCCATTCCAAAGACTTTAGACAGATCTTTCAAGACGGCAATACAGTCTGACATGATCAAATTTTATACGCTAGGCAGCAAGGTGATGTTGATTTGGTTGCATTTTTGAGTAATCTTATTAAAATAGTGAAAGAACTTTCCAGTGATGATAAAAGAAAAACTTGAAACTATGATCGCTGCAAACTGTAGGTTATAAATGTTGATGCCACAAAGTGAAGAAACATCTCAGTCTTCGTGAAACTTGGAAAGACAGTGTGTCAAGGTTGTTGAAAAGAATGTATTATGACAGAAACTGGACAGGTAAACATCGCAGATCTGAGGCAAACTCCAGACACAATTCTCGAGGACACCATAGAAGCAGTATCTACCAGTATTACCAATCAAATTAGTGGCAAAACGGCAGGGAAACCATCAAGTGGTAATTTTCTAACGGGAAAAGACTCTATTGAAGATCCAAATACTGCTGCAGTGGCAACAAGCTCAAGTGTAAACAACGAGTGTGTCAGTGAAACAAAATACCTCGTTGTAAACAAACCAGATACGGACGTTAACAAGTTGTTGAACCTAAACTCTTCAGAAAGCGAAAATAGAGATTGTAAGGAAGTGAACAGCTAGCGAAGAGGCAGAAGGTATTCAAATATAGCGAAACAAAACAGTGAGCTGTCCATAACCACTGCAGACACAGCACAAGGAATAAATTGTTGTACAAGACTATGCTACAAAATGGAAAAGCTAGTGGATGTTACAGGCCTACAGTGAAACCTACAATGCGAACGTTTAGAGATGTCAGTAGTAAAAACAGAACTGAAATCATAATAGGTAGTGACGATGAAAATGGAATGCTGTATGGCGAAAAAAGAGCCTGGTTTCACTGTAGCAAACTAACAGGTGGCACTACAATTGATACGTTTGGAGTTGTCAGTAGTAATAACAGAACTAAAATCATAATAGGTAGTGGCGATGAAAATGGATTACTGTATGGCGAAAAAAGAGCCTGGTTTCACTGTAGCTAACTAACAGGTGGCACCACAATTGATACTCTACCGGTAACTACCTTCTTACAGAACGCTTTCCCAAGTCACAACAGCTTTACAGTTGGAAATCTGGAAACGAAGGGATTAAATAAAAGCTTCAAAATTGGTGTTAAGGATCAAACAATGGACAACAATATATGGTCCAAAAACGTTGTGATATTCTTTTATTCTGGAAGACACCCAATGCTCCAGCAAGATAAACTCCCAAGACTCAGCATATTACAGTAGAAAAGGAAAAAAAAATGCTAGCTTAGTTATAGTTAGTGCACATGTGCAGTGCCATAGGAGAAAACTCGATGCGTTATAACTGGTTGCTTAAAAAGGTGGCCTACAATGAAGAAGGAGAATTTTCGTTATCTCCGCTAAAAAGAGATTAGACTTAACAATATCAGTTAAAGTTCAGACATACAGTAGTGCTATAGATAAATCCAAACATTCAGTTGTAATTAGTGAAACAGTACGCGAATTTTCTTATGAAAAGGCATTGATTGTATGAAACATGACTCTGCCCCAAAAATCTATTTTCATAATGTACAGGAATTTAAGCGTAAGCTGAATGAGCTAGAACTTTCAACGAGTTATCAACAGTGAACTGTCAGATGCCCAAATACTGTGTATTACTGAACACTACGTAAAGTCACTCGAAATAGAATCAGTTGTGTTACCACAATTCAAAATAGTGCATCACTTCTCAAGGAAAGTCTTCAGAGACGAAGCTGATTGCATATTTGTAAAAGACAGTGTTGCAGCTTCACACTGGATATATGCAGCTCCCACTCTAAAAATTAAGACATAGAGTTGTCAGGTGTTGAAATCAAAGATATTAGTGTGTATCTAATATCAGTTTATAGATGTCCCTTGGGCAGCTTGTGCTTCTTCTATAGAAATTTGACACCAGTATTAGAAAAAATGGTAAGAAGGAAACCTTCAGGGGTCATAATCTGTGGTGATTTTAATATCAATTTCCTTTCAGAATGTAATGATCAGTATAAGTTTAAACATTTCATGAACTCTTACAAACTTGATATGAAGTGCACATGCCCAACTAGGGTAATCAACCAACGTGTAAGTGCTCTTAACCAAGTAGTTAGAAAGTTGAATTGTTCTGTTAAGTCTGTAAATGTAGGATTTTCTGATCATAACACACTGATTATACAGCCAGTCTTTCTGGGCCATAAACCTGAACCCAAAAAATGACAATCCAAAGCAGGAATTTTTGTCAAAGTGATACCCTTAATTTTTTGTACCATATGCAGAGAGAAAACTGGGTGACTGAATACCTTCTCAAAGAGCAGATGAAAAACTGGTGACCTTTTTAAACTCTTTCTGTTACTATTTCAAATGCTATTTCCTGTTAAAAAAAAAAAAAAACAGAGTAGGGGAAAGTGAGACACTCTGAACCACGGGGCACTTGAATCAGGCAGCATAATTTCATTATAAGGTGGTAAATTATTTTTTACTCTGTGCATATGTTGTCAGTACTGCTCTACCAACAGCCACTTGTGTTCTGCAGGATCTAGTTCCCGCCATTAGTGTTGTACTGGTGATATGTTAGTTTCGCGACAGTGAAGTAATTATTTGGGGCATAGATAGATTCAATTTTGTTCAATCCTTTGTCACCAAATTTTAGAGAAAGTAAGTCATTGTAACAATATCAATACTGTATTTTAATGATATAGATATTCAAATATTAACAATGTTCATACATAACCTCACATGATCTTTGTTTGAAATATGTACTGTTGGGGCACATTGAACCAAGCTCTCCCGGGGCCCAATGAGCCATGGTTCATTGTGCCCCAGGAATCTTTTAAGTGTCCAATACAAGCACTCTGTACTTTGTTTCCTTAGTATGGGCAAAACATATGTGTAGGAATTTAAGGCTTTTAAGTCACAGACGTTCAGCAGTCCTGTTCTATATTATCAGGTTTGAAAATAGTTCTTTCATACCACAGGAAGACGGACAGAGGTAAAACTGACCATTACGCTATGCAAGAAGCTATACAGGATGTTCTTAAGAAGGGCATGGCAGTTCACCAAGCAGCTAAATTTCATTTAGTACCTTATCCAACTCTTCATTGATATGTTCAAGAGATTAAATGTGGTTCCAGAGAAAGATTGACACCAAACTATGGCAATCGTAAGGTATTTTCTGTGGAGCAGGAGAAAGAATTAGGTAAAGGATGACGCTTTTGTTCCAGATGGCATCATACTTTATGTGCTCCCACGACCTGCTACTGATGGTGTGACAAAGAGACAAAAATCATATTTCAAATTTGGAATCAGCTTCAAGTCCATTGATGTTCAATAATTCCAAAATAAGTAACATGATTGTGTGCCTACAGATTTAATTATATGATTCACACATGGAATATATGTACACGTTATGTGTAAAGTATATTTACACTTACTTTGTATGCTAAATAGGTTCTTTCAATGAACTTGTTTAAAGTGGTTCATTGTACCCCATATGTGGGGCACAATGAACCATTTACCAAATTTTCTTCAAAGGCCTTCAGCTAAAAAACAATTTATGGCAATGCAATCATATAAGGCCATTTGATACTTGAATGATTAAACTGTAACTTCTGTAAATCACAACTCTGTAATAAAATTATTGGATGAGTAACATGGAGAAATATTTTTTATGGTTCAATGTGCCCCACTCTCCCCTATCCTCCAACTGGATCACAACAGGTATTATAACCTCAGCAAAGAGGAAGGAAGATCTTTTCTCCCTCAGCAAGACTAACCTTGACAAAAGTGAACAATTTGAGAAGTACTTCACTGCATACAAAAATGTGTAGGAATGTGATGAATTCTGCTAAAAAACTGCACAATGGCACATTTCTGAAGTCTTCATATAATAAAAGCAGATCTATGTGCGAAATAATTAATGCAAGAATAGGTAGAATAGGAATAGTGTTAGTTACATTAAAGTAAATGCAATGTTGATTACTGGCCAAGACAAAGTAGCTCAGGAATTTAACTCACACTTTATTGAAACTGTAGAAAAACTAACAGAACATGTAAAGAGTAATTGCCCATTTAACCTGTCCTCAGTACCTCTGCCAACACGTTGTTTTCATCACCAATATCAGGGACAGAAATAGAAAAGATAATCCATAGTAAAATGAATAAAAATCATCAGCAGGAGAAGACATGATCCCTTGCTTCCTTCTTCACCATTGCAATAATCATATCAGTAAGCCACTGTCTCAGTGTCATAAATGCCTAAATGGGGTACACTCATCTACACGAGTTATTAAAAAAAATGGTGTGCCACAGGGTTCTGTTCTAGGTTCCTTGTTATTTATACTTTATATAAATGACTCCCTTTGCAACCTACCCACTAGCAAGGCATTGCTCTTCGCCAATGATACTAATATCCTTATGTCAAATAAGATGAATTGCTTTAGTCAGCAGTGAATAGAAAAGCAATCCAACTAAACTCATGGCTTGCATCAAATAGACTACTCCTAAATGCCAAAAACGATAGTATACATACCCTTCCACACCATTCAGAACAGAATTCTCCAGGTTCCAACAGTAACACTAAATGGCAGCATTATAGAATTTGTCAATGAAACAAAATTCTTAGGGATTGACATCACTGATACATTTACATGGAAAAGCCACATTGACATGATTAGTTCCAGGCTAAGGAAAGTTTGTTTTATGCTCCTCTCAGTGAGGGATGAGCTAAATGCCAGCACATTGACATGCATGTATTATGATTTTTTCCATTCTGTACCATGCTAAAGAATTATTTTTTGGGTCATAGTACTGAATCAAGGAAATTATTTATACTGCAAAAAAGTAGTCATAATAATCCTGTACAAAAAGAAAAGAAAAACGTGCAAACCGCTGTTTAAAAAATTAAACATACTGCCTCTCACTGGCCAATATATATTTGAACTTCTCTGTTTTACTAAACAAAATGTCAGTAGATTGCACAGGAATCTGGACAGTCACCATCATGACACAACATCAAAAAAAGGCTAAGGCTAGTTCCCCATACTACTAAACTGTATGACAATAGTGTTAAGTGTATGGGACTCAAACTCTACAACCATCTCCCAAAGAAACTATTCAAGAATCAACAAAATTAAAAAAGAAAAACCTTCGAGCACTCCTAACAAAGAATTGCTTTTACATCATTGAAGACTTTCTTGAAAGTGATCTATCATAAATTAAATTATATATTTTTATAATGTTTCAAAATCAAACAGTTTCATTAGAAATAATCTGTTGTCCATTGATGAACTATTACTGTTTGATTTTGACCAGAATTATTATTTGAACTTATTCTTACTCTGGTATTATTATGAATAAACACATAATACATCATCAGTGAGATGTGCACCATAAGAAACACTTCTATGTCTATATGAGTTCTCATATCATTTGTTTGACTTGTTCCATGTCACATTCTACTCTTCTGTACATTGAATGATTGAGTGGATTAATAAGTATATATATATACAAATAAGACTAGATGTATTATGTATAAGTGAACACTAGCTAGCCCATACAGTAATAGAATACTATGGCCATACTGAATATTTGGAACTAGTGGCTGCCTGGTGTAGAGAAACTCCTATAGATGGTTGTGTGTTTGAATATACAAGTGGTAAGCTCAGTGCCAAAAAAATTGAGTAAGCAACTTCTGTGTGGTCTTGGCTCTAGAATTGGGTGTGTTGGAGCTGCCAGATGCTAATTTAATTGTTGTTTGTGTACCTTTCCCCAAATAATTTGAGCCGGCCGGTGTGGCCGAGCGGTTCTAGGCGCTTCAGTCTGGAACCGTGTGACCACTATTGTTGCGGGTTCGAATCCTGCCTCGGGCATGGATGTGTGTGATGTCCTTAGGTTAGTTAGGTTTAAGTAGTTCTAAGTTCTAGGGGACTGATGACCTCAGATGTTAAGTCCCATAGTGCTCAGAGCCATTTGAACCATTTTTGAACCAAATAAC
The DNA here is from genome assembly GCF_021461395.2 of Schistocerca americana. Lineage (NCBI taxonomy): Eukaryota > Metazoa > Arthropoda > Insecta > Orthoptera > Acrididae > Schistocerca > Schistocerca americana. The sequence goes on along the minus strand of NC_060122.1, from coordinate 586,890,918 downwards.
TTGATCAACTAACTGGAAAGTTTTCTGTCTCATCTAGTGTGCCTAGAAGTAAAAATTGCATTATGTGGAGACTACAACATCCATATTAGGGAAGACAATGACAAAAGAGAGCTTTTATGAACTCAGTAAGGAGCTATGAACTATTTGTGGAAAATTGTCTAACAGCAAGAGGAGATGCTTGTCTTGATACAGTTGTTACAATCCTAAATGGTTGGGACTACAAAGTAAGTGTGGTTGATCCTATACTTGCTGATCACAGTGCAGTAATAATGAAGCTATGGACAAACTCACTAAGTACTCAACAAATTCCCAGGTGGTATTCAAATTATGTCTACAGAAGTAGGGTTATTACAAAGAAAATTTATATGATTTCAAAACTGCAGTGTCTTCTGCAGACTGGTATCAAATGTGCGATGAATTGGAACCAACGGATACACTGACATCTATGTTCCAAACCCTTAAAGCCAAATTTGATGAAATATTTCGACTAAAACTCTAGAGATATAGAATTGCCAAATCAAAATGCACACAGAAAACTTTGAAGTGAAGAGCTGGTAAGCCTCTAAATTAGCTAAAATAAGACGCATTGTACAACTACTAAACGATAAATTCGAAGCCATTGAGGACATTGGTGTCAAGAACAGACCATACTGCACTTATCTGAATGCCAAAAGGATGCACAGAAAATAAGTAGAGAAAGCAAAGAAAGAAAGCAGTACCAAATTTATTGAAGAAGCTCGTAATTCTTGCAAGGCAGCATGGGATGTAGACAAAAGCCCATCTCTCTCCTGCTCAAATTCTTGCAATCCAGATGAACTTAATGAATGTTTTATAAGTACAGTAGAAAGCACAGTAGGTGAAATTCCTGACTTCAGAACAAAACCTGCAGGTGCCGTGAAATGTGGAAATAAATGCAGCATGGTAATGTGGAAGAGTGCATATCCAAAAAACCTAATAAAAATAGTAAAAGATTACAAACACCTGGCAGCCCTAATATTTATGGCAGGTCCTGTACTGTTTTAAAAATTATAGTCTGTAAGATTGCTCAACCACTTTCAATAGTAATAAATAAATGCCTCCATGTTACGGAATTTCCAGATTTCCTGAAACCATCACGCACAGTACAGTTTACAAAAAATATAATCCACACAATGCATCAAGCTTCAGGTCCATATCTATAATACCAGTGCAAGCTAAGGTGATGGAGTCCATAATGAAAGGTCGGCTATTAAGATATTTTGAAGAAACAACCTCTTTTATGATATATAGCACAGCTTTCTCAAGGGAAAGTGAACTACAACAGCAATACTTGACTTAATTACAAATATAGATCAGTGTTTTGAAGACAATAAGTCTGTGACTTTAGTAAGACATTTGATTGTATCCCACGTAAGGCCCTGCTCAGAAAGCTAAAATTATATGGTATTGGGGGAGCTGTTCTACAAACTCTCGAATCCTACCTAAATAACGGATGACAGATTGTATCTGTGCAAAAAGCAAAATCAGGTGAAATGAAGTTAAAACATGGTGTACCACAGGGATCCATAATAGGGACCCTGTTGTTCTTTGTTTTTGTTAATGACATAGGCTACAATGGGCACACCTTGCAGTTTGCAGAGGACACAACTTTGTTCTCACAAGGGGAGAATGTATGTCAAGCTGTACAACAAGCAGATGTACTATTTAGTGAGGCCAAGGCCTTGTTCATCATGACTAAGATGAAAATTAATGAAAACAAAACACCGAGGATGATATGCAGCCTAAGTGACACTGGAACATGGGGTGACACAGCAGCTGTTAAGCTGCTGTTCTTTTTCATTAATACAAAGTAAAGTTGGCAACAGAGAGAAGTGTTAACAATGAAAGTGAAATACCAAGAAAGAAGTGCTTGGATTAAAAAGGCTGTAAGACAGAGATGAGCTCTTTCACACCTACTGTTCAATCTGTACATCAAAGAAGCAATGATGCAAATAAGAAAATGCTTCAAAAGTGTGATTGAAGTCTGATGATGACATTGCTGTCCTCAATGTAACTGCAGAAGAATAGCATGACCTATTGAAGGGAATAAACAATCTAACGAGTACAGAATATTTACTGAGGGCAAACTGAAAAAAGACGAAAGCAATCAGGAGTAGTAGAAATGAGATTAGCAATAAACATAACATCCACACTGGTGACCATGAAGTAGACAAAATTGAGAAATTCTGCTACCTTTGAAGCAAATTAATGCACACAGATGACAGAAGGGGACATAAGAAGTAAGCTAGCACAGACAAAGAGCACATCCCTGGCCAGAGGAGTCACTAGTATCAAACATCGGTCTTAATGTGAGGAAGAAATTTCTGAGAATATATGTTTGGAGCACAGTTTTGTGTAGTAGTAATCATGGTAAGTGATAAAACCACAAAAAGAAGAGTACTGAAGCATTTTATATGTGCTGCTATAGAAGGATGTTGAAAATTAGGTTTACTGATAAGATAGAAATCGAAGAGCTCCTTTGTACAACTGGTGAAGAAAAAAAAAACATGGAGAACACTGACAAGAAAAAGGGACAGCAAGATAGGACATCTGTTACGACATCAGATAATAACTTCAATGACACTAGAAGGAACTGTAGAGGGAAAAAACTGTATGGCAGACAGAAATTATTCATGCTACGGATAGCTGAGTACATTGGATGCAAATGCTACTAAAAAAATTTAAAAATTGCTACAGATTAATTATAACAGACATGATTTCTGAATCCAGCTATGATCGATTCTTGATATCTCTATTTCCTGTAACCCATTGCTTCTTTCTTCAGTTGTTGTATTGACATCCACGAAGATGAGTATTACAGATATGAGTCATTTCCATCATTGCCTTCTCTTCTGTTCCACAAATCAATTTAAATAAAATTCACACTTTCTCAGTACAAACCCAATGCAGTTTCTTTCCTTCTCCCATTCCTCTCATTCGTTTACCTCCAAACTCACTACAGTCTCTTACAGCATTTTCTTGTCTCCCGAATATGCACCAAGAGAAATGGCACAGTGGCTACCACAGTGGACTCACATTTGGGAGGACAATGGTTCAAGTTCACATCTGGCCATCCTGATTTAGGCTTTCTGTGATTTCCCTAAATCACTTCAGGTGAATGCTGGGATGGTTCCTTTGCAAGAGCATGGCCGTCTTCCTTCCCCTTCCTTCCCTACTCAAGTGGGACCAATGGCCTCACTGTTTGGTCCCCTCCTCCCTACATCAACCACCCAACCCAATTATTCATTTTCTGTGAAAGGATGATGTTCAGTATCTATGACCTACTTAGAGCAGACATAACACTTTGTTTTCTAATCCCATGTATAATCCTGAAGGATGAACTATTCAGAGTATATCCTTGTATTATGGACATTTATTTTATCCACTTATTTGCACCAGGATACCAATGTGGCCTGTACAAAATGATTTTTGGGAAATGATGATATATAATATCTTGATTTTGTAGGCAATGTTGTTGCAATGAGCAGTGGCATGATTACACCTGCTCTTATTATTTCACCAGCAATTCAGTAATCTGTAGAAAGGTAATAATCACAACACAAATCACAGCATTACCAGCACATGAAGCCAGTACTATATACTTGGAGAAGCAGCTATCGATGGTGACTGTTTGCCACCGCATCTCTCCAGAGATGTCCCTGCAAGTAGCCATAGCTGACAGATTTCGTGTGCGAAACAACCCTAATAAACTCAGCACACCATTTCCTTTGTGTCACAATCAGGGCAAGCAAACCGGGCACAGGCCTAGAGGTCCATCTCCTCAGGTGGGTCACAAATACTAAATTCACTCCAATTAACAGTTCCAGTTCATTTCAGATTTATCATTGTGATGAGGTTTGTAATAATTTCACAAAACAAGAAACAATAAAAGAATTAAGATTGTATCTTCATATTCATAATTCAATACAATTTTATCATTTTGGTGCATGTTTCTGATTTAGCTCCCACAACCCATTACTTCAGTTTTCATGTAGAAGATACTTCTTTTGAAAGATAAAGTAAAAGAAAAGTGTATCTCTGAGTGCTTTCCTGTTATCTTTCAAGGGTATTCTTTCACCATCTGGAAGGCTCTCTGGTATATTTTCTGTCCATTTGTGTTTGCTTCTCAGCATGTTTGCATTTCCATACTAGAAATGCAGGTACATTTGTACACTATCTCAATGTCTACTACAGCCCCACTAAAACACATGTGTGAGAAATGGTCATAGAATAATCAGGAACATCTGTCTCCCTCTTTCTATGAAGTAATCTTATAGTATATGTGCAGGAATTCCATGTACCACTGTCGTTTCCTGCCTTTCCTGTTTCAGTAACTAATGGTGCACAGGAAGAATGCCTATTGACAGCTTACTTATGAGTTCTAATCTCTTTGATTTTTATCTAATGGTCTTTCATGAGATATATGTAGGTGGAAGTAATATGCTGGTTGACTCTTTTAGTAATGTAGCAGTAAATACATCACCATATACAACGCTTCTCTTGTAGTGTCTGCCAGAGGAGTTGAATGATCAAAATCATCATCTGCTTGATGCTTTCAGTCTTACTATACCAATTTGTGATGAGATGTGCTGCTCTTCTTTAAATCTTCTCACATGTACTCTATATGCCCTACTAGCTTTCTGCACATAATGGACGTCTGTCCTATTAAGGAGGGTCCTGCAATTCTCTACCGAGCTGCAATGGCCAATAATTTAGCAACCAATATTGTCATATTGTCTAATTCTCTGGTTTACACCTGGCATGAAACGATGGGAGATGATGCTGTAAAATGCTACAATAGATTTGACACCTTGTGAAAGGCTACCTGTCTTCACCAATTCCAGCATCGACTTATAGATCCTGCAAATGGCCTCACAAGCTTGGAGAATTTGGATTTTGGGAAAAAGTATTTTAAGAATTAGTGGTTGCTGAAAACTTCACCAGATACTGTGTTATGTCTGCCCAGGGATAACATGGGGTTAGGAACAATTTTTTGTTAAAAATGCTATAACACATACATCCAAATTTAAGTTAAGAGCTCAAGTTCCCTAAAAAGTAGATTTTATGGATTTGGAATCCTGTGTATTTAACTTCAACTATTGCTAGTGAGCTTTGTGACAATGAATGTGCTGTCATTAATTAAGGAATGAAACATTAATAGTGGGAGTTGTTTCACAAGATGACAAATGTCCCATGTGATGGAAGTTAAAATGCAAACAGGAGGAACCTGCTCTAAAGTGAGACAAATTCTGAGAATAAAAGGATAATACGGATATCAGATTCAAATTTCAATGGAGACAGATCGTGAATAACAAATAATAATTTTAATTTAGTTGGAAATATTATATCACATACTCCTATGATTTTTTGCTATTCCCTGACCATAACAGACCTAAATCCACCTTTGGTCACAACTTGAGGAATAAGGTGCTTAGACGTTGGCGAGTATCAGTTTTTCAAATTTATTATGGGAACCCAGTGCAGGCTACAGCAGTGTATAAATTCTTTCCGACATAATTAAACCCTGCACTCAACACTTTATTAGATTTCCTATGATTATGTAATTAAATAGATAGCAGGAATGCACCTTGGCTGACCTCATTGACACTGCATCTACTCTGTTGGAAATAGTATTTCTAAATGTAGTAATAATAACAGATTTTCTGCTGTTTACACATAACACAAGTGGTATGCAGCTCAATGAGTTACCATTTTTGATAAATGGTAGGTTCAACAGTAGCTCCATAATCACCCCAGTCATAGACAGATGGAAAAACACATATTCCACACAGAAGAAGGTGAAAGTTTACTACATTGTTGTGACTGCGAAAACCTTCACAGCATTTGGCACATATTATTTACCCACATTTTTGACATTTCAGGCTTTTGCGATCATGTGCTGCTAAACAACAGTAAAGACACCCACCATGCACATTTGCATAAAAAAAAAAAAAAAAAAAAAAAAAAAAAAAAAAAAAAAAAAAAAAAAAAAAAATAAATTGTGTCAGATGGATTTATAGCTTCAGTGAGTGACTTTCCTACAGCCATGCTATTCAAATAAGTAATGACAAATAATCCATAGCTTCAACCAACTTACAGTCCCTTTATGTCAGTTTATTGAAAATACACAAGTAATTCCATGATCTACAAAAGTTTTTGACTATTGGCAAGCAATTTTCTCTTTCCCATTTTGCTATCACAAGCAATCCAAATAAACTGCTTCTTTTATCTTCATGTTGAATGCAAACTAGTGCCAGTGATTGCCATTTAATTGTTCTGGAATGGTAATACTTTCAAAATCATTTACATTCTTCCAATATATAGGATTATTTCTATAATTTCTGCTTTCCAAATGCTGTCCACTATCTGAGAGCCAAAGTAGAAAACTGGACGTGGAAAAATAAATCCTGCAGAGCAATCTATAATAATGTTTGTCAGTCAGTTATTATCAAAGAGATATTTATAATCTTCATTTTGCAAGAAATGTTCTATTTTGTGGCTCAATCGTTCCATGGTAAACAGCAACAACAAAATTTATGTCCTTTCTTTTATAATAGTGGGCAGCATACTGGAATATGCAATTCTTTAAACATACTGTTGTACAGTCAGGAATGTTGTTACTTCCTGTGTGCTTAATATCTTTGTAACCATGCACAGAAGACTGAATGATTGTGACATCAAAATTCTGTCTGAAACCAGAAAACTTTGTCTTCTTTTTCTTTTGGCAGAATTTCTCTGCAGTTGACCAATCATTATTTTCAAATTGCCCATCTTTTCTTCCTTTAGACTCTCCTGCAACTTCTTTCACTGAATGGGAAGCATTGATTTTAAATTTTCTGAAAATAGACTGTACTTGGGTCTCCATGATCTCTAAGAACTGTCTTACCTTCTGTTTGCTGATGTTAAGGAGTGGTCCCATTTTGATCTACCGAAATCAGTTTTCCACTGTTGCAATGTTGCATTTCTTAATGTCTTCTCTGGCAGGCAAGGGATCTATGGCAATCCCAGACCACCAAGGAACAACTGACATATATATCATTAAAATAAGCATAACAAAATCTTCATCATGGAAAGGATTTTGGGCAATACCAATTTCTGGAAATATTTGTTCTATTCTTTGAGGTTTTGGGGTTGCAGACATATCATGTTGACTTCTTGCCACAGTATTTCAGCTGGCAACCGTCCAGCCATCTTCAGGTGATTGTCTGCCACTGGTGATTCCTAGTTCACAGTGTTTGCTTTATGGTGAAAATCAGTGCAAAGACACATGCACATTGATGGCTGTCACAGGAGTGTCATCTATCAAAATCTGCTCCCTCTGCATATTCTGTTTCACCTGTGGTGCACAGGCATATGCGTAAATGTGAAACTACATATCTGCACTCTGTTGGAATGTGCACTCGTGGTGCTAAAAACAAACATCAGATGTCATTAGATGTGTCATTATGAACAAAATGTTTCCTCTCAGATGAAATTAAAGAGATTGCAGGGTTCCAAGCCTTGTCTGGTTGAAAGCCACCACCATGCTTTATAAGATCTTGTGAGATGTATTTCCACAGATTCTTTAATTAGTGGATGCCAAAAGAATCTTCCTGGGGCCAAGATTATCGTGGCAGAATAATCCATAGAGTGTCATGGGGTGACACAGTGCTCACCTATTATCAACTTACTGCAATGCAAAAGGTAAGTGTAGCACTCATGTTCAACACATTTTCATATACTGTGCATATGGTCTGGCCTATGTAAGCTTTCTCACAATGGCAAGGAATTTTGAAAATTCTAGGCTTCTGGAGTCCCAGATGGTTCTTTATTGAACTGCAAAGAGCACTAATCTTCACCAGTAGCTGGAAGATTACTTTAACTTGGTGTTTCCTTAGGATCCTACATATTTTAGACAAAAGGTTGCTGAAATATGGAAGTAATGCCATGGACTTGAACAACTCCTTATCTTCTTGATGTTGTGAGTGGTCATATTTCTTCCTGCTTAGCACTGTACTAATTTGATGTGGAGGGTAACCATTATGTTTGAATACTGACTGTAGATGTTCTAGCTCCTTTGTAAGGTTGTCTCCATCAGAAACAACATGTGCCTGGTGCAGCAGCATTCTAAGAAGTCTGGCAGCTTCACACTTGCAAGTAGAGGTCTGTATGTGTGACCTTAAGGTAGACAGAATGCCCTAATGACCCATCCACTGTCATACTAACCAAGATGTCCAAAAATGGTAAACCATCACCCCATTCTATTTCCACCTTAAACTAGATGTTCTTGTGGATTGAATTCAGATGTTGAAAGAAATGTGACTGTTCTTCTTCATTAAACCACCTCCTAACAGATATAAAAACAAGCAAAAACCCAAAAATAATGAGAATTAAATTAAAGGAATTGCTACTAAATCACTGTTTCTATTCCGTACATGAATTTCTTGAAACAAAATTTTAATTACTTGCAATAAGCTGTTTATTCAGTTGTAGATGTTTCTACTTAGTAAGATAATTTAATTATTGTGTCTTATCTATATTCTGTCTGTATCTCATATTTGTGAACTATGTACCACAATATTTTAATTACTTGTAATAAGCTGTATATTCACTTGTAGATATTTCTACTTAGTAAAATAATTTAATTATTGTTTACTTTGAGGTTCGCCGATGACATTGTAATTCTGTCAGAGACAGCAAAGGACTTGGAAGAGCAGTTGAATGGAATGGACAGTGTCTTGAAAGGAGGATATAAGATGAACATCAACAAAAGCAAAACAAGGATAATGGAATTAGTCTAATTAAGTCGGGTGATGCTGAGGGAATTAGATTAGGAAATGAGGCACTTAAAGTAGTAAAGGAGTTTTGCTATTTGGGGAGCAAAATAACTGATGATGGTCGAAGTAGAGAGGATATAAAATGTAGGCTGGCAATGGCAAGGAAAGTGTTTCTGAAGAAGATAAATTTGTTAACATCCAGTATTGATTTAAGTGTCAGGAAGTCATTTCTGAAAGTATTCGTATGGAGTGTAGCCATGTATGGAAGTGAAACATGGATGATAAATAGTTTGGACAAGAAGAGAATAGAAGCTTTTGAAATGTGGTGCTACAGAAGAATGCTGAAGATTAGATGGGTAGATCACATAACTAATGAGGAAGTATTGAATAGGATTGGGGAGAAGAGAAGTTTGTGGCACAACTTGACCAGAAGAAGGGATCGGTTGGTAGGACATGTTCTGAGGCATCAAGGGATCACCAATTTAGTATTGGAGGGCAGCGTGGAGGGTAAAAATCGTAGAGGGAGACCAAGAGATGAATACACTAAGCAGATTCAGAAGGATGTAGGTTGCAGTAGGTACTGGGAGATGAAAAAGCTTGCACAGGATAGAGTAGCATGGAGAGCTGCATCAAACCAGTCTCAGGACTGAAGACCACAACAACAACAACAACAACAACTCATATTCTGTTTGTATCTCTTATATGTATTCTGCTATGTGCAGTATGCACCACCATCATCTCTCATCACACACCACCTTTTTTTACATTTTGTATATATATCCTGTATGTATTCTGCTATGTGAGTTATGTGCCACTACTGTCATCTCTCATCAAATACCATATTAACATAATTTTTCAAATTGACTTGTCCTATATCATGATGTGCTTTGCTGTACAAATTGTATGATCTACAGGACCAATAATAAATCAAATCAAATCAAGGGGCCACATTACAAAAGTGTCATCTACGTATTGACACAAGACTCTTGATTTAAGTTCTACTGAATAAACTGCACTTTCCGCAAAGTCTTCCATTAAAAAGTTTGCTATCAGGGGAAGAGGAATACCCATGACAACACCATCAGTTTGCTCAAAATATTCACTGTTAAATAAAAAGTCGGTTGAGGAAACGTTGTGATGAAAAAGTACTGTTATATTAGACATCAACTTACTGCTGATGAGTGACAAAGAGTCCGTAAGATGAACTTTAATGAAAAGTGAGATGTCATCAAAGCTCACTAACAACTCAGTTTCATTCATTTCAAGTGACTTCAGTCTATTGACAAGTCAGCAGAGTTGCAAACATGAGCCAGCCGAAGTGGCCAAGTGGTTCTAGGCGCTACAGTCTGGAAGTGCGCGACCGCTACAGTCGCAGGTTCGAATCCTGCTTTGGGCATGGATGTGTGTGATGTCCTTAGGTTAGTTAGGTTTAAGTAGTTCTATGTTCTAGGGGACTAATGACCTGAGAAGTTAAGTCCCATAGTGCTCAGAGCCATTTGAACCATTTTTTTGCAAACATGATGCACACAATTCCCCACAAAAGGTCTCAGTTGAGATGCAAGACATATAGTGAAATCGTACATAGGAGCGTTGATATTAATGATAATCAGTGGTAACTGAACATCTGTTTTATGAATCTTTGGAAGACCATATAATCTGGGTGGCTCAGAACTGTGAGATCTTAATCTTTTGGCCACCTTCTTGCAGAACAGTAGAAGAATTCAACTGCACTGATATTTTCCTTTCCACTTTCCCTGTGGGGTCTTTATCAGTCTTCACACAACAAGTTATAAATCTTCTATTCACACCACTGTGGCATTATGCTTATCTGCTGGTAACACCACCTTGTGAGGATCTTCTTGTAGCTTTTGTAGTGCTGCCGTTTCCAAGGCAGAAATGTTGGTTTTCTGAGATGCAGCTTTTGTTACATTACATTATATTTTTATTGGTCCTTTTGATCATTTGTTGTACAAGGTATAAAATATGTACTGGACAAGTCATTTTGATTTACAATACATGTTTTTAAATCATACAAGGATATTTACATTGATTTAGGCATAATATTATCACAACTGGAGGTTCAGCTTCCATACATTATATTTAACCCAAGTAATTCAATGTTTTTTTTTCTTTTTTTAGTATTTGGCCATAAATTTTTATATTTCAAAATATTCATCTATACTATAATAACATTTTTGCAATAAATGTTTATGGATAGCAGTTTTAAATTTTGAAGTCTCTTTTATTGTTTTAATGTTTGTAGGTAGCTTATTGTATAGTCTGTTTCCTGTTTGCAGTGGTCCATTCTGTTTTAGTTTGTGTGTGCGTGTGTTATACAGGTGGATACTCTGGTTAGTTGACACAAGATTGTTGCTAGTTTCTAAGATTTTCCTTACAAATATGATTACTTGTAAAATGTACAGACATGGTAGTGGAAGGATATGTAGTTTCTGAGGCTTGCGTGAGTTTCTTGATGCAGCATTTTCTATGGCTCTTACAATTCTCGTTTTGGCATATAAAACAATTTTTGCTAGCAGATGTGTTTCCCCAAAAGATTATGCCATATCGCAGTAAGGATTCTGCCTGGGTGAGGTATACATCTTTTAATGCCTCTTTCGATGTTCAATCAGAAAGAGTTTTGATAGTATAGCAAATGGTATTTAATTTATTTGTAATTATTTTGTATGTTGAACCCATCTTAGATCTTCTTGGATCCATATCCCGAGAAATTTTGTAGAGCTTGCATTTTCGAGGGTTTTAGTAAACAACTCTATGTCTGGCACTAGTGGACATTTATTTTGCACTGTGTGTATATGCATTGTAACTGTTTTTTCTGTGTTTATTACTAAGTTGTTTCCAGAAAACCAGTCTGTAAAAAGGGTGGTGCAATTTTTAACCTCGTGTAGTAATTCTTCTTTGGTCCTTCCTTTTATTATCACATTTCTGTCATCTGCCAATTTTATGTAATTATGGCATGGGCTGGTCAGTTCCAAGTCATTTACAAAGAGTGGAAACAGAACTGGTCCAAGAATGGAGCCTTGTGGTACACCATACTTGATGCTCTGCTTTTCTGAGCAATAGGACTTTATCTTGTCCCCTTCTTGCATAGTAAGCCCAACTAATTGCTCTCTGTTTTGGAGATATGATTTTATCCATTCATAGGCTTGGCAGCTAATACCTACAGATTCAAGTTTCTGAAGCAAGATGTTGTGATTGATGACATTGAATGCTTTAGAGAGGTCTAGAACTATGGTTGAGATATGTTCCTTATTGTCTACTGCATTTAAGGCTTCATTTATGAATGCAAAGATAGCTGTCTCACTAGATTTAGATTTTCGTAATCCATGTTGACTGTTTGAGAAATAATTTTTTTTTTTCTATGAAACTAATTAGTCTTTTACAATAGATTTTTTCAATTATTTTGGAAAAACCAGATAATAGTGAGATTGGCCAATAGTTTGATAGTTCTGTTTTTATCCCTTTCTTGAACAGGTGTCTTACTTTTGCTATCTCCATTTTTTTCTGGGAACACACCTTCTGATAGAGACCAGTTACAGATGTTGACAAGTGGCCTGGCGATGAGGGGAGCACATTTCTTCAAGATATTGTCAGGGATATTGTCAGTACTAACAGAGACTTTGGGATTCAGTTCTTTGATTATATTAAGTATTTCCTTTACATTGGTGGGGTACAGAAAAATAGATTTGTTATTTATAGTACATCTGGATGATTTATAGGAGTACACTGTAAATTTTGATTTATAAGATGTTCAGCTATCTGTGTGAAGTAGGAATTAAATTTATTTGCAATTTTTGTAGATTCAGTTATCACAGTTTAATTCTCCATCAAACAGTTAATGTTATGGAAGTCTACCTGTTCTGCTGCAGTTTCTTTCCTGATGATATTCCATATGGCTTTCCTCTTATTGGTGGAATTTTTTATGTATGTGTCATTTGCCATTATTTTTGCTTGTTTGACAACATTTTTGAATATCTTTTTATAGGTTTTGTAATAAGAGTCAAATTCTGGTGATGTGAGTTGATTGGACAATCTGTGCAGTACTCTTTTTTTTTGTTTGAAAATACTAGAATCCCAGGAGTAATCCATTTATTTTTTGTTTTCCTTGTGTATGTTTTCCTCTGGGTTGGAGGCAAGCATAGTTCAAAATAGCAGGAAAAATTGTTAATAAAGTTATTGAATTTTCCATGTGTGTTTTTGCAGTTATAAATCTCTTCCCAACTTTCTTTGCTGAAGTAATGGAGAAAATGATTTATATTTTCATTACTGTAGTTTCTTTGGTGGTTGTTAGGCAGTATTTAAGCTGTAGCTTGGTTTCCATACTCAGAGAGAGTTTTTGAGCTGTGTTTAATGTTTCTATTGTGTAGTTCATTTCTACATTTACAAAAATCTGATCAGTCGTGGTACGTGAAGTCTTTGTGATACGAGTTGCTGTTTCTATGGTGGATTTCTTGTTAAAAGTTTGCAAGAGATTCAGTAATTCATTCTTTTCTTTGGTGTCCTTTGCAAAGTCAATATTAAAATCACCACACAGAATAACTCTTCTGTTTCTTTGTGTTAGTCTGTTAAGTGAATATTTTAAAATTTTTAGGAGAGTATTTATGTCACCAGTTGGAGCTCTGTATAAACAAATAACAGCTAGTTTAATGGCTACTATCTCAACTCCTGATAGCTTTCCTTTACTATTTCAACAGGAAATTTTATATATACAAAATTTCTATTATTTCTTATGAATATACAACTGCCACCATGTTTAAGAATTTTTCTACAGAAATAACCACCTATCACAATGTTAGGTAGGGACACAATATGTAACTTGTTATGTCAGTGCATGACATGTTCCACATCTTGTTTCTTCTGCCTCATCACAAGGAAGAGGTCTAACAGTTTCCTCAACAGCACTAATAAAATCAGTTAGAGGAAGGGTTCTCAATTCAAGCCTTTCCCAAACACAGTCATTGTTATGTTCTCCAAAGCCTTATCTGATAAATTGACCAAGGAGTGTTGAAAAGTATCTTCTTGCAGTAACTTTGCTGACAGGTGGACAAACTTTGAAAAATATCCTGAAGTAGACTGCTTATGGACACAGTCCAGCTTTGCTCAGGTCACTCCGTTGACCCATGCCCAGGGAAGTGATATTAGGCTTGATGCACCTCCATATGCAGATGAACAGCTAGTTCAACATGGCATCCAATTCACAGCAAGTAAAACAGATCATCTCTTTCACTAGTGCTAGGCTTGCCTTTCTTGTAATGCACTTTGCAGGGGCAGTCTGGATAAAATGTTCACTCTGGTAAACTTCGTAATAAGCCCATTGGACTGACGGTTGAGAAAAAAACAAAGAGAGCTTGACAATTTTGCTCGCTTTTTGTGTAGCTTGCCCAGCCTCTGGATTTCTAATGCCATTGCCTCCCCAAAGAGATATCTGGTGTGACTCTTGAAGTTTTCCCAGCATACTGAATATTCTATGAGGTTTTCGGATTGCAGCCAGATCGCATTGACTTCTTGCCACATGTAGCTACAGATATAGGTGGGGAAAACTGTGTCATAACTGTCAAAAATCTTGGACTGTCAGATCATTTATGCCAAATCATAAAAGTAAAAGCTTCTGTAGAAAAACCAGTAAACCTCCACATGTTTAAAAGAGTCTACTCAGACGCAGCAATACAAAAATTTTGCTTACAATTAAGACATGAAAGATGGGAAGAAGTATATTCAGAAAATAATGTGAATCAGAAATTCTCCAAATTCATGTCGGAGTTTAAGATAATATTTGAAGAAGCCTTCCCCAAAGCACTAAGTTCTACTGGAACATCCACCAAAAATAAGTGGATTACCACAGGAATTAGAAAATCTGCCCAAACTTTTAAATACCTAAACTCTATAAAAAACAACAACAGTGATCCAGATTTTCTTCATTACTACAGAAACTACAAAAAAATCTATAGGAAGGTGCTCAATGTTGCAAAAAAAAAGGCCAATGATAGACTAATAAATCTAGCTAAAAATAAAAGTAAAGCTACATGGACTATAGTGAAACAAGAGACAGGAACAGCAACACAAAGGCAAATAAACACCCAAATCAGGAACAAAGAAAACCTAACAAGTACCCCAAAAGAACTAGCAAACTTTGTTAATTCTTACTTTAGTAGTATAGCTACAAAGTTACAGGAAAATTTTTCAAAATCTCATAATCCACGAACACGGGAATATACATCAAATTCAATGGTATTGCTACCCACTACTGAGGAAGAAGTATGTAATGTGGTAAGGAAATTAAAGAGCAAAAATTCAGCAGGTTTAGATGAAATTCCAATGTCTGTGCTGAAAAAATGCATAAATAGTATCAAAGCCCCCTAACCAATATCATAAATGAATCTTTCAAAGCCGGTTGTTTCCCTGATTATCTGAAACATGCAAAAATTTTACCTCTACACAAAAAAGATGATGTAGAAAACATTGAGAACTACAGGCCAATTGCCCTACTGTCATCATTTTCCAAAATAATACAGTCCATAATGAAGAACAGACTTATGAGCTATCTAAACAAATACAACCTTCTTTCAAATGACCAATTTGGTTTCAGACCAGGCAGAGATACAGAAATGGCAATAGCACATTTCACTAAAGTGGTTCTAGAAGCACTAGATGAAGGCAACTATGTATCTGGCATATTCCTTGACCTGTCAAAGGCCTTTGATACAGTTGACCACCAGAATCTATTACTTAAGTTAGAAGCACTAGGAGTAAGAGGGGTAATCAACAAATGGTTCCATTCATACCTTAAAAATAGAGTACAGTGGGTAGAGATCTCGCATGTCTCCAGTAGATCAAAGTTCATAGAAAAACACCTGTCAGATCCACAGCATATTAATATTGGGGTCCCTCAGGGAAGTGTGCTGAGTCCGGTGTTGTTCTTGATTTATATAAATGACTTTCCACAATATATCCGACATGGAGAGAAGATATTGTTTGCCGATGACAGCAATATTATAATCACCAGTGAGACATCAGCACAAATGTTGGAAAATTGTAATGAATCACTGAAAGATGTCTACAAATGGTCTACAGAGAATAAAGTGACCTTAAATATTAAGAAAACAAATAGCATACGCTTTAGAATAAACAGAAAAAACAGTCCCCTAAAGTTAAAGCTACATAACACCTCTGTAGACGAAGTGCCCACTACAAAATTCCTAGGGTTGCATATTGACAGCCAGCTTAGGTGGAGTGAACATGTTAAAAAACTCACAAAAAAGATATCTACAACGTGTTACGCACTTAGAGTTCTCTCCTCAGTATGCAGCGATGAATGCCTAAGAACTGTATATTTTAGCTATATACATTCAGTCATAAGCTATGGGATAATTTTCTGGGGAAATAATGTACTCAACTTACAAACAGTTTTTAAAGTGCAGAAGAGAGCAGTGAGAATTATAACTAAAAGCAGTAAGTGGGCTCACTGCAGAGAACTATTCAAAATACTTGGTATTCTAACTGTTCCCTGTTTATTTATGTTCCACACTATAGTATATATAAAGAAAAATATAGTGAATTATAGTACAAACAGCATTTTACACAGCTACAGCACAAGAACAAGCCACTGCCTTCATCTAGATAGGAGAAACAAGCATAAGACCCAAAAAAGTTTCTTGTATCAGGGTGTAAAATTGTATAACAAGCTGCCACAGGAAATCAAAGAAATTAACAGCATGTACTGTTTCAGAAAAACTCTTAAACTGTATTTTCAGGAACACTGTTTTTACACAGTAAGTGAATATTTAAATGTTTGAATGTAATTTAAGTGACATAATGACATTGTATTGTATATTCTGTAAATGTATAACAAGCTGCACAGGACATCAAAGAAATTAACAACATGTACTGTTACAGAAAACCCTTAAACTATATTTTCAGGAACACTGTTTCTAAACAATAAGTGAATATTTAATTGTTTGAATGTAATTTAAGTGATAAATGTCATTGTATTTGTATACTCTGTAAATGCATATAAAAGTGTCAATGTATCTGCAAAAATCACTGTATCCAAACTGACAACATCCATACATTGCAAAATGTCTACGGATGGCTAATCAAATAAATAAATAAATAAATTAATTAATTTTGGCTGGCAACCATCCAGGCATCTTCATTGTTTGCCACTGGAGAATTCTAGTTTATGGTGTTGGCTTTATAGTAAAAACTGGTGGGCAGACATATGCACACTGGCAGCCATTACAGGAGTGTCATCTATCAAAATCCCGAAGAATTGCTTCATGACTTCATCAGAAAGGCAAAAAGCCCAACAGCTGCATCTGGTGATTTGGTCTGTGAGCAGCTCTATTGACATAGGTGACATCAGTCAGCTGTTGACCAAAGTCCTTAAATATAGACCTGTCCACAGCTGTCTTTTTGGAATGTTGTGTCAATATAGATCTCTGAATGTATCTTCTGTTACGAGAATTAAATGTAGAAACCAGGTTTAAATGTGAATCATCTCAGTTATGGTGATGTACTAATCCATAGCATAGTCAAAGTTACAGATTGGAGTGTTACATGATTGACTGAACTTAATTAAGTGATTATAAATCATTAGTGGAATGGCAGAGTGATTTATAGCTTAATTCATATTATTACACCTTCAGCACAATATCTCAAAAATTTTCATCATATTAAGTACTGCTTACTAATGTAACTACCACTCAGATGCTTGCATCACTTAACTTTGAATTTGTCTTTGCATCCATACCAGCAGTAGCAAATGCTGAAAAACAAACCAAATTTGGGTAAAAGTTACACAGTGAAACACCCCCTTTATTTTTGCAGTTTGCATATGATATGTGTACATAATATCCATCAAAACACACGACAGATGCTTTTCATTGTCTAATGTATTTTTCTGGGCATGATCCTGTTGTTTTAGTTTATATTACAAAAAATGCATTAAATATGGGAAAGTGTATTTAAAAATGGTGAAAGCAAAATATTAGGCTATGCTACACATCTGTCTGTTGCCACAACCTTTATTTCGTATTTGCTGGGTTCCAGAACTGTCGACAAAATTATCACCTTTCAACCTAATGTGGACCTCAGACTGCGCTACAGGTAAGCATGTTCCTCCAACCGAGGCTTCTAGGGAAAGTGGGAGAGGGCGATCCAATATAGTAATCTAGCTCATATATGTTCTCTTGACCAATCTAGTTACTGAAATGCTTAAATTCTGATCATTGTTGTTCTGTAAACAAACAGCTGTATGCCAATCACCTATTCCTTTACGTAGTTTCTCAAAATCCAGTTCATTTGCATGTGGCCTTTTGATAAGCAGCTTCAAATTTTAAGACTATTATAGGTGCAGGACACTGATTATCAAAATGTATCAGTTACAATTAAATGTCAAACAAAACATTTACAATAAATCATTAATTTTTAGGCTAGTTTCAACTAATATTTTTTAATGTAGTAGGCAGTCACAACTTTCTTCCATTTTTATATGTATACATACTATGCAAGAAATGAATGGTGCATGGTGGAGGGTACTTTGTACCACTACAAATCATTTCCTTTCCTGATCCATTCGCAAACTGAGTGATGGAAAAAAAGGCTATCTATTTGCTTCCATACATATCTTCATGGTCCTTATTCAAAATATATATCAGTGATGGTGGAATTGTTCTGTAGCCAGTTTCAAATGCCAGTGCTTTAAATTTTCTCAATAGTGTTCCACAAGAAGAACATTGTCTTCCCTCCAGGGATTCTCATATGAGTTCACCAAGCATCTTCATAATACTCGCATGTTGTTTGAACCAACTGATAACAAATCTAGCAGCCTGCCTCTGAGTTGCTTCAATGTATCCATTTTATTTGACCTGGTGGGGATCTCAAACATTTGAACAGTACTCATGAATAGATCACAATGGTGTTCTACACAGGTGGCCTAGGTGACCTTTCTCTCATTCCCAATCATCCAAAACATATCCATCTTCCCAAAGGAAGGAACTAATAGTCCTTAAAGCTAGCGATAGTTTTTTTCTTCAGCTGTTGTTTTCCTTTCATACTTCATACAAAGCATTTCATAATTTAACAAAGATCACTGTCAGCTTACATATAACAGTAACTTTAGTAGTGTTGACAGAAGCGTCCAATCCCTTGCGTCGGCTTTGACCCGTGACGTAAGGGTGTTGTGGTGTGTGACATCATGATGGCGTGGAGTTTGGTTTGTGAGCGTGGCGTGTTTGTAGATGGCGTCGTGTTGTGGTTTGTTGTGCCCTCTGGTGGTATGTTCAGGGCTTTTGTTTGTGTGGTGTAATGGGCTCAGTTCGTTCTTGCTCATTATACAGAATTGTTCGAGTGTTGTCTGTGTTTGCAGTGGAATTCGTTTCAGTGAGTTAACAATTTAGCGGTTTTGTGTGAAGGTTAATTCAGTGTTGTTCACTGTAGGTCGTGTGGTAATTTTAGTAAATTAATCAGTTGTTGTTTTTGTTCAGGAATGGATATGACAGATAAAATTAATAGCACGCGTCTGAGGGAAATGATGGGAAACACCGCTTTGGAAATGATAAAGTTTTTGCAGCTGTGTGGTTTAATTGCTGAGATCGGGAAGTGCTCCATTTGTGGCGAAGAAATGAAGTTGTCTAATGTTCCGGTGCCTCAGACCAGGGACGCTGTCGAAAGGATGACATTTGGCATTCCATACGGCGTGGTTCCTGGTTCAAGAAGTCTAGGTTGGGCATGCGCGAGATTGTACTGGTGGCTTATTATTTTTGTTATAGATCCCCACACAGTTTTTGCGCGCATGAGACTGGTGTGAGTAAGAGGAGTGTGGTTGATAGGTTTTCTTTTTGCCATGAAGTGTGTTCCGAGTTTATTAAGTACAGGGGTAAGCTGAGGGGGCATGGGGTTGTTGTGGAGGTGGACGAGTCACAGCTTGGGAAAAGGAAGTATGGGAGGGGTAAGTTTGTGGTTGGTGTCTAGGTGTGGGGGGGCTGTTGTTCTGAGGGGTGGGTGTTCTGAATGCGTTTTTAGGGTTGTGGAACGGAGGCCTAAGATGGAATTAGTGGGGTTAATTTAGGAGTACATAGAACCGGGGTCCACAGTAGTTTCAGAAGCATTTTCTTCATATAGGGGGTTAGGTGAGAGGGGATTCAATCATTTAGTCGTTAACCATAGCTTAGAGTTCAAAAATTATGAGATGGGGGCATGCACAAATACAACAGATGTGGGGGGCTGTTAAGTCAGTTCTTGGGAGGGGGAAGAGGTTTTTTGGTTTTTTTAAGGGCTGTTAGTAAAATGTATAGGCCAAAAGTGGTTGGTTAGGGTGGTTTGGGTAGGTGGATGGGTGGCTGCGGCTCATGGTGGGGTGGGTGGTTAATTTCGTGTTAGAGTGATTGTGGAAAAGGGGGGGGGGGGGGGAGTGTGTTGGTTTGTGATTTAGTTGTGGAGAATCTAGAATCTACACTCCTGGAAATTGAAATAAGAACACCGTGAATTCATTGTCCCAGGAAGGGGAAACTTTATTGACACATTCCTGGGGTCAGATACATCACATGATCACACTGACAGAACCACAGGCACATAGACACAGGCAACAGAGCATGCACAATGTCGGCACTAGTACAGTGTATATCCACCTTTCGCAGCAATGCAGGCTGCTATTCTCCCATGGAGTCGATCGTAGAGATGCTGGATGTAGTCCTGTGGAACGGCTTGCCATGCCATTTCCACCTGGCGCCTCAGTTGGACCAGCGTTCGTGCTGGACGTGCAGACCGCGTGAGACGACGCTTCATCCAGTCCCAAACATGCCCAATGGGGGACAGATCCAGAGATCTTGCTGGCCAGGGTAATTGACTTACACCTTCTAGAGCACGTTGGGTGGCACGGGATACATGCGGACGTGCATTGTCCTGTTGGAACAGCAAGTTCCCTTGCCGGTCTAGGAATGGTAGAACGATGGGTTCGATGATGGTTTGGATGTACCGTGCACTATTCAGTGTCCCCTCGACGATCACCAGTGGTGTACGGCCAGTGTAGGAGATCGCTCCCCACACCATGATGCCGGGTGTTGGCCCTGTGTGCCTCGGTCGTATGCAGTCCTGATTGTGGCGCTCACCTGCACGGCGCCAAACACGCATACGACCATCATTGGCACCAAGGCAGAAGCGACTCTCATCGCTGAAGACGACACGTCTCCATTCGTCCCTCCATTCACGCCTGTCACGACACCGCTGGAGGCGGGCTGCACGATGTTGGGGCGTGAGCGGAAGACGGCCTAACTGTGTGTGGGACCGTAGCCCAGCTTCATGGAGACGGTTGCGAATGGTCCTCGCCGATACCCCAGGAGCAACAGTGTCCCTAATTTGCTGGGAAGTGGCGGTGCGGTCCCCTACGGCACTGCGTAGGATCCTACGGTCTTGGCGTGCATCCATGCATCGCTGCGGTCCGGTCCCAGGTCGACGGGCACGTGCACCTTCCGCCGACCACTGGCGACAACATCGATGTACTGTGGAGACCTCACCCCCCACGTGTTGAGCAATTCGGCGGTACGTCCACCCGGCCTCCCGCATGCCCACTATACGCCCTCGCTCAAAGTCCGTCAACTGCACATACGGTTCACGACCACGCTGTTGCTGCATGCTACCAGTGTTAAAGACTGCGATGGAGCTCCGTATGCCATGGCAAACTGGCTGACACTGACGGCGGCGGTGCACAAATGCTGCGCAGCTAGCGCCATTCGACGGCCAACACCGCGGTTCCTGGTGTGTCCGCTGTGCCGTGTGTGTGATCATTGCTTGTACAGCCCTCTCGCAGTGTCCGGAGCAAGTATGGTGGGTCTGACACACCGGTGTCAATGTGTTCTTTTTTCCATTTCCAGGAGTGTATTTTATTGAAGTTTTTGTTGAGTTGTAGTGTGTGATTGAATTTTTGTTATGTTGCATTTGGTTTTTGTTTATGGGTTCATTATTTTGGGGTGAGGGGGGAGGTTGGGTTGGTTGAGGGGGGGGATGAGGTGTGGGTGGGTCGGGTCTTTCTTTTGGTTGAGTATTTTTTCATTGGTTTGTGTGTGTGTGTGTGTGTGTGTGTGTGTGTGTGTGTGTGTGTGTGTGTGTGTGTGTGTGTGGTGGCCAACCTAGTTTGTGGCACCAGAACTTTTTTGTGGTAAGTTTTTATTTTTTTGGTTTTAGTGTATGTGTTGTGTGTTGTGGTTGAGAAAATTGTTTTATTGAAATGTGTTGCTGTGAATGTTGGTATTGGCATCAGGAGATGTTTTTGAGCTATATAGGTCAAGGGAAGTGTTTTGTCCTAATTTATGGGATCAGGAGGTGCTGTTGAGCTATATAGGTCAAGGGAAGTGTTTGGTCCTAATTTATGGGATCAGGAGCTGCTGTTGAGCTATATAGGTCAAGGGAAATGTTCGATCCCAATTTATGGGATTGGGAGCTGCTATTGAGCTATATAGGACAAGGGAAGTGTTTGGTCCTAATTTATGGGATCGAGAGCTGCTGTTGAGCAGGTGGTATCAGTCTCTTCAATAGAGTCTTGGTGAAGGCTGTATCATTATATTTCATCCCAAAATATATATGGATCTTGCTGTCAGTTACTTTGTGGCATCCAAAAATATACATGTACATATTTCTTTTGTAGTGCGATATAGATGTTGTCAGTTTACGTAATGCAAGTGCTTTTTGCATGTCAAATGTAAACATGAACATCTGGGAATCTGCCTCTTTACTACATGCTGTGTCTGTAGCCATAGCTGTTCTTGCAGCTTCAGCCCTCCTAAGGTGAAGCTCCTTTTCAGTTTGCAGATTTCTTTTTTCTTCTGCATTGGTAGCAGCGTCCATTTCAAAGCTCAATTTGTCACAAAAAGAGCAAGTGCCTTTACGTGGTGGTCAAAATGACAGGTTGAAGTCTTTGTTAAATACTTTTTGATAGATGTGCTCCCCCACAATTTCTTTATTCTGAGATATGCATTTATCTTTGTACAAATTGTACATTTTGGCCACGCACAGCTCAGGATTTAAAAACCTTTTGCAGAGATTATCCTTCCTTGCATAATGGCTCTTGGAAACTGGAAAGCTTTTGATGTGTTACTTTACATCATTGATCAGATCTTCTGGTACTGAGTTTATTCTGATATTTGCCCCTTCTGTCAACGTGAGGTGTACATTCATCCTTGTTTTTAGTTAAAAGCCTAGAGAGGCGTCCATTAGAAATGTCAAAAGTATTCAAGAAAAACTTCTTGCATACCATTGCACAGTTTCCATTCACATGTAATCGATATTCATAAATACAGCTTTTCTGAGAACCAGAGCCATCTCTTGGTTGTCGGCAGTTAACTGAATGATACATGCATAGACCATTCAGATAACTATTTTGGCGATTAATATCACCCACAGCCCTGAAATTTTATTGAAACATTTACAGGCACACCTGCAGTCCACATTGCGAAATGTTTTTGAAGGAATTATTTTACCAGTTGCTGTGATTTATAACTCCCCAGTATCCCTTTTTTTCTTTCAAATATGCTTTTCACATGTGTCCGTTTTCCGTGCACCCTTCTTGCTTCGAGTATGCTTTCTTTTTGTCTGCATATTTGAGGCTGCACCGTTCACACAGGCATCATTCTCCTGTTTTGTCATTCTTTGCACTTTCATTGGACGTTACATCGTCATCAGTACTGGTATCTACATAGAAAGTGACAAGTTATGATTTATACAGCACCAGATGATTGAAAACATATGTATATGTGAAATATATTAATTGGACACCGTCATTTTCCATTGGTATTGTCAACATAACCTTCATTCTTACATATTACTTTTTTGGAACAAAATGTCTACAATGCTGAGAGAAAAGTGATAGCAACATGCTTCAATGCACAAAAGCACATGGACTTGTAACACTACTGAAATAAATTCCTGCTTGCTTTCTCTAATGTGTCAGCATTGAGGTGCACTCTGTTGGCAGCAGGACAAAGCTGGGGCTGTCCCACTATGCAAAATAAATTAAAAATGACTTGTGTGAGTACATACATGAAGATAACTTCATTTTTTTTATTTTAAATGGACTTGTACCACTATTGAAATAAGCCCTTCAACTAATATCTGTATCAACAATACAAGGACAAGATATATTAATAATCACTGTGAATATGACACGTTTATTTACAGGCAGGTCAGGCACAATGAAAAGATGCTCTTTCAGCCGATCTTATTCTTCTTCTTTTTCTTCTCTCTCTCTCTCTCTCTCTCTCACTCTCACTTTTTTCTTCTTCTTCCAGAGTCTCATCACGAGCATTTCGGAAACTGCACGACCTGTTGGGTGCTTGAGGAGTGCTGCGGTGACTGTCTTCAGCAATGGCAAACCCAACAGACTTTGTGGAGTTGGGTGGCCACCTTCCATTACAGATGTCAGACTCTGTAGGCTGGACAGACTGGTAAAACAGGACAGGTAGTGAACTGTGACAGAACAAACATCAGACTTTAATGCTGGTCAGAATGCAAATGTATCTGAACACACAGTGGACCCAATAATGGGGCTCCACAGCTGACATCTCCTGCATATACCAATGTTGACACCATGATGTTGGCAGCTGCAACTGAAATGGGCATGTGACCATCAGCACTGGAGTTTAACACAGAGGTAGATCATTGCACGGTCTGATGAATCCCGATACCTTCTTCATCGTGCTGATGGGAGGGCACTAATCCATCATCCTCCAGGGGTACAGCTCCTTGATACGCATACTACGGGACACGGAAAGCTGATGGTGGCTCCACTATGCTCAGGGAAACATTCACATGGGCATCCATGGGTCTAGTGGAACTAGTGGAGGGTACTGTTATGGCCAAGGGGTACTGTACACTGGTTGCACACATACAGTCCTTCATGACAATCATGTTTCCCAATGCAGAGGCATTTTTCAACAACATAATGTGCCATGTCCCAATGCCGGGAGTGTGATGGAGTGGTTCGAAGAACACTGTGGTTAGTTCCAGTTGATGTGCTGGCCCCCTAACTAGACAAATCTGCACTCAATTGAAAACATCTGGGATGTGATTGAACAAGGCATCATAGCTCATCACCCCTTTCTCTTAAATTTATGGGAATTAGGTGACTTGTGTGTGCATATGTGGTGCCAACTCCCTCCAGTGACCTACCAAGGCCTCATTGCTTTCACATCATGATGCATGGCTGCTGTTATCCATGCCAAAGGTGATCGTATCAGCTAATAGGTAAGGGGTCATAATGTTCTAGTTAATCAGTGCGCATATTTTTAACAGTGAACGTTCCAACTTTAGGGAATAGGTTACAGCTGAGTCTCTTGGTTTTGCACCACAAATTGTTATTACAGTGTCCTTCTGTAACTTTAAAAGCTTATGAAGGTTTGCTTGAGTTGTAGCATCCCATACATCTAGGCTGTAATTTATACTAGGATACATCAACACATGATAAGCAGCCTGTAGTACATGGGTATTGTTTTGGTACTTGCTCTGAATATTTACCACAAATGTATTTTAAGGGGTGGAATTGGTCAAAAAGTGACATTTTTGGATTATTATCTCTTATTAATATTTGATCTCTCCTGAATAATTTGATGCATTATTTGTCGAAAAATTCCAATTGAAAGTGTAGTTTTTATCATTTCAAAGTTAATAGTGTGTGTGTGTAAAATTATCCGGTCATTCTGCACTGACTTGCCTAAGTATCTCTATCTCTTGAACTATTCAATCTAGAATGCTGTGGTTTTCAGCTATTTATTCCCTGAAATCATATTAATGTTTGTGTTAAGAGGTTGGATGCACTTTGTAAACAGAAATGGCAGTATAGCACATGCATTTTGTTTATTTGCTTTGTGGTTGTCGTGTTTCATAAGTTTTGAACTGAAAACATAGTGGTTTGGTGTGTTATTGTAATCTCTTATACCTCTTTTCAACATGACGAAAAGAAAGGGTTGTTTTAAGAAGCAACATTTCCATGGAAATCAGCATATCACAAAATATGAATCCAGCGTTGATCCTGAAATAGATGTTTCACTGGCCCATGATAAGGACACACCTACTAGTGCTTCGAAGAGGAAACTTAGAGACCTTGAGGATTTATTTATTGGCAAAGATCAAAATAGTTTAGGTTACATTCTTTTAGATTTGAGTGTGTTAGGACAAGTTTTGCAAGATGCTGTGTCATGTAAGGTTTGTGGTGGGCAAATTAGCATCTCTGTGGACTCATCTGCAAGGACTGGACTGGCTAACAAACTTGATATTCAGTGCGAAGTTTGCAGGTTCTTGACATCATTTTGGACTTCTGAAAAGTGCAAGAATGACTTGTTTGAGGGCAATGTTACATTCCTGTATGGAATGAGGTGCATTGGGAAAGGATTGACTGCACCTGAAGTATTATGTGCAATGCTGAATTTGCCAAACCCACCAGCCAGATCAAGTAAGTACACAGAAGTAACTGATGAATGTGTCAAATCTGTTACTGTTGCTTCTATGAAAACTGCTGCTAAAGAAGCAGTAGAATTAAATAACACAACAGACTTATCTGTGGCAGTTGATGGCACATGGAAGAAGAGAGGTCACACATCAAAAAATGCAGTTGCAGCTGTCACTAGTGTTGACCGAGGTAATGTTTTAGACATTGAAGTGCTAACTAAATATTGTCATCAGTGTAAATCAGTTGATGAAACAAGTGAAAGCCATAAAACAAATTGTGCTAAGAATTATGAGGGAACTAGTGGGGGTATGGAGGCTACTGCAGTTGTTTCTATGTTCAGACGTTCACAACAGGAGAGAGGTGTGTGTTACACTGAGTCCTTGGGGGATGGTGATTCTGTGGCACCGATGAGGTCAACACCAGCATCAATATACGTTTTTCTCTAGACTCCGAGCATCGTCTTTGGACGCTAAGCTAAGATTATCTTTGCTCTCTTCCACCATGGCTAGTTCTTTGTAAGCCTTGATTGTGTGAAAGGGTGAATAAATGAACTACTTTTAATAAGGTGTTGTTTGGTGTAACTGACCTGAACTTCCACCTCACTGGTGACTCCAAGTTGTAACGTCTTTCGTTTTCGCCATTTTACTGTGTCTGCAGCCTCCGCGTCAGTTATTTTCACTTGTATCACATCGACACAACATTTAAACAATGATTTTGGCCCAACGCCTAACGCTGGATTTTGTGATTGACATGTATCATGTTGCAGGCGACGTTTTAGAGTCTGCAACAATAAGTGAGGTGTGCATGACTCCGGCTATCAGACACCTTTGTTCCCACCACATGTGCCCTCCCTCATTGACTGTGCAGTTACCTCTCACAGATCTCCGTGCAGTGCGGACCAATGCTGATTTCTGTAAATGCTTCGTCGGACAACCTACCACCGCCAGGACAATGATTTGCCACACCGCAATTCGTGCAGTACCACGCGGATTCCTGCCACATGGCCGGAACTGCTTTGTTCACAGGTCAACCTCCTCAACATCCAACCATGCCCGCACCTGCCTCAGTTCAGCATCAGCACATGCCTTCCTGCTTCGATACCTTGGCCTGCAACAGGAACAATAGCTTGTTATCTGTGCCTGACCTCCATCTCTGTCGCACTGCTACGCCTCAGTGTTTTGTGCCATGACATTCACCTCATCCGCACGCCGTTTTGAGAGGAGTGACTATGAACAGTGAACATTCACACATTCCATACGACATTCAACGTCATTTTCCGCACTGCGCTCTGGACAGCCTGCACCTCTGCAGCTTCTCTGCAACGCAGGTGTCTCCAGCTCTGATTGTACATCGAGCTTTCCGCTGACTTGCACGCATTTTCAAACTTTTAACGTTTTCTCACCTGTCGCCCATGCGCCGGCTCCAGTCGAGCTTCCACTACCATTCTTGGCACATCTTGGTGCCTCATCCGCGTTGGTCTTCCGCGACGTGTCAATTCGAACACACCCGCAACGTGTTGAGCTTCTGCAACCGCAATCGATGTGTTACGGCATCTCACCCACGTCGGCCTCCCACATCGCGATGGATCGAGCTCAACCACAACGTGTCACCTTCACGCTGCCTCCCAAACAGCCATTGTTGCCACATCCCCTGGAGGCACACTCTCCTGGAATACTACAGCAACAACAGCTCGTTTCACGCAGTGCCCCAACAAACTCAACTCCACCTGTTCTTCCAAACATTCTACAATGCTTACCGATGCTGTTGCTACAACCTAGTTCAAAATTGCGGACAAAGTGTTCGACAATTACAAACTCGACGAGTCAACCAGATTTCTGTGCCTCATCACCCACCTGCACGACAAGGAGGACTTGATTGCTGACCTGGGTGACGCCCCGGACTCATCTACCCAGTACACTCTAGCCAAAGAGACAGTTCTACGTCGGCTTGCACGCTCAACTGAGGCAGCAATACGGCAAGAGCTCCACATTGAGCAACTAGGCAACAACAAACCTTCCCAGCTCTGGAGACGACTACGTGCCCTGGTCAGCGCCGATCTATTCTCTGACACAGCTCTCCTCGCCATCTGGTCAGATAAACTATCTCCTCACATTCACTTTGCTCTGGCTCAAAGGTCTCCTGAACCTGTCAAGCAAAGAATGACAATTGCTGACAAGCTACACGATGCATCACTGCTCCACTTCGCTAGCCACTGCCTACCTGACAAGTCTTAGGTTCATGCTCATCGCCCTGCGACCGGACACGGCCGGGGCCATACTGTGCCGAGCGTTCCACTCGCTCTGGGAAGCAGTAAACAAGCAACTGGGACGTCACCGGCTCTTCCCGCGGTCACGCCCCCTCCTGCAACCGAACCTGCTGCGGCCAGCGAACCTCAGCCACCGCCACTGGCAACGAACTTTCTGCAGGAAATGCAACCGCACTACCCATACTGTTACTTCCACACACAGTTTGGTGAGGCAGCACGGAATTGCAGACCTCCCTGTTACTTCCCAAACGCCAATCGCAGGTAGGTTCAGGTGCCGCCTCCTGTGCACAACATGACAGGCAACCCCCAGTACTCCATTCTGTCCGGGAACGAACGGATAATTGTGGATGACTTTACATTAAAGACATTTCATCAGGATACCTTTTCCTAGTGGACACAGGCGCCGATGTTTCACTGCTGCCCACGTCCTTAGTATCGTCAAACGTCCACCCTCATCATACTTCACTGCAAGCCGTGAATTCAACTAAACTACGATGCTCGGGTTCAACTTCACACGTCGTCTCACTCTCTGCAAACTGCAAACTCGAGTGGCCTTTTTTAGTGTGCGATATTGAGGAACCTATACAGGCATTGACTTCTTGCAACACCACAAACTTTCACCGGAGCTAGTGCAAAACACCGTGTTTCATCACCCGTCCAAGACTCACTTCCCCTGCGCTCCGTCGAGCAAACCCCCCCCCCCCCCCCCCCATGACACATTGGTCTGGGCTCATCTCATCCGTACATGCTCGTCTCTGTCGATGACGTTACAAGAAACACAAAACAAGTGCCTTGTCGAGCTTGAAAATGTCACTCGCGTATGCAAGGAAATCTTCGAGCTCTCGCTCCAGCTCCACAAAACTCAGCTCCAGCTCTCCGAAGCAGCAAAGGAATTACAGACACTGGAGCAAGGACAAAGCAAGGTCAGTAAGTGCGCCGAATCTGCTTGTAGTCCCAGCAATCGAGCCTCCGTGTGCTTACCTCCCACTACCCCTCACAACTGTGCTATCAAGCCTGCCATAACGTGTACTGACAGTTCCACAGGGCAGCATTTGACACTCAGCCGGACACGAGTGCGCATACGTGATGAGCGTCACGTGTTCCCAAACTGACAGCTCTTACCCCTCCACTCACGGACAGCACCTCATACTATGCATCTTTGGCTCCTGTGGGCCGCCGTGCGACCTCCACTGACAACATAAACAGTGCACTCGCGCCTAGCGCTTCACCCGCGACCGTGTTGCCACAGGCCGTGCCTTCAGGCAATGGACTCACAAACAGCTCATGAGCTCTACTGAGCTCACCTGACCTTGGTGCCACAGCTTCGGGCTGGCGGCCATCTTGTCGCGTTGACTCCTGGGACACTTTGCCGCCTCGGCTCCCGACGGAATTGCCTAGTGGCTCCGAACACCACGACCACACCTCGCCCGCCCTGCCTGCCAACTTTACCAGTTCCCTCGCAGGTGCGACCATGTTTTCTGTCACCGATTGCAAACGGGCCTACCACCAGATCCCCATGGCATCTGAAGACATCGAGAAGACAGGAATCACCACCCCAATCGGGTTATTTCAGTTTCGATTCATACCCTTGGGGTCTGAAAAACGCAACCCAGACCTGGCAACGCTTCATCAACAAAGTTCTATTCGACCTAAAATTCTGCTTTGCATATCTTGACGACATTCTTGTGTTCAGTTCCTCCATTGAGGACAACATTCGACATGTGCAAACTGTGATGAACACTCTCGTGGCAGCAGGCATCGAGACCAACCATGACAAATCAGCTACATCAACCCGCTGTCACTTTTCTTGGTTTTCGGGTCTCTACCGACGGCATTTCACCACCCCCTGAGTAAGTACAAACTATACTAAACCTATCCATACCTGCGTCATCCAAAGAGCTCCCGTGCTTTCTGGGGATGGTTAATTACAATCGCTGACATCGACCTCAGGCTGTGGAGATTCAGGCTCCACTGACTGACGCCTTGGCAGGCACCCACACTTCTGGATCTTGGACCGTTCCATAGACCCCTGCTATGACTGACTCTTTCACCGCCCTCAAGAATCTTCTTGCTGAGGCCTGCACCATCACGCATCCTCATCCCAATGCACAGCTTTTCATCACCACAGACATGAATGATACTGCCATTGACGCTGTCCTTAGCCAGACTATCGATGGCCAAACTTCGCCCCTGCAGTTCTTCTCGCACAAGCTCACCAATGCACAATGGAAATATTCCGCGTTTGACAGGGAGTTGCTCACCATCTATGAAGTGATCAATCATTTTAAGCCTGATGTTGAGGGACGCCCTTTCTATGTTTTAATGGACCACAAACCCTTGGCTGCAGCCATTACAACCCGCCAGTGGATGCGCCTCCTCGCTGCTTCAGATACATGAACTTCATATCTCAGTTCACCACCTATGTCAGACACATAAAGGGTGCTGACAATACAGTTGCTGACTTCCTTTCACGAGTCGATGCCGTCCATTTGCTGTTAGACCTCTCTGAACTGCCTAACCTTCAACCCGCCAACAAGGACACACAAAACCTGATTTCAGACTCTACCCCTTCACTACACTTCGTCCACACCACCTTCCCTGGCATTTCTGGTGAGATCTGGTGCGATGACAGTACGGGCGCGTTGCGCCCCCTCATCCCAACCATGCTCCGTCGAGCTGTCTTCAATGCATTGCATAATTTAGCACACCCTGGTGTTCATGCATCCACCTGCCTCATAGCGGAGCACTTTGTGTGGAGAAATGTCAACAAGGATTGCCAGCAATGGGCACGCTCCTGCATCGCGTGCCAACGATGCAAAGTACACAAGCACACTTCATCCCCCCTCGGTGCCTTTTCGATCCCTCCTGAGCGTTTCCAGCACATTCATATTGACATTGTCGGCACACTTCCCCCCTGTAATGGCTCTTGGTATGTTCTCTCGTCTATCGACCAAGCAACTCGCTGGGCTCGAGGCTGTCCCCCTCCCCAATATTATGGCAGAAACAGTTGCTCGAGCTTTCGTCGAGTCATGGGTATCACGTACCCACATCACTCCCCCCACCAGCCATTCCCATCCTAAGGTTCACATCCCAAAATCTCTGGACAATTGTGAGTACGTCATGTTCCATAATGACACTGTCCGTGCTCCCCTCCAACCTCCTTATATCAGCCTGTACCGAGTTCTCCAGCGCTCAGCCAACACCTATGACATCCAGATGAAAGATTCAGCTGTCACAGTCTCTATCAACAGACTTAAGCCTGCTCATGTCAAGCCTTCTTCTACCCCTCTTCAGGCCACGACCACGCCTCTCACTGTTGTGGCTCATGACGCTCTGACCACTCCCTCCAGGTCGGACTTACACACTCAATCGAGTGAGATCCAGCTCCAATCGTCGATTCTTCTCCATCCTCGCCCCCTAATCTGGTCACACGCACTCCGTCGAGTGACCCCATGCTCCCAATGTCGAGCTTACCTACAATCACGTCCTCGCCGCCAGGCCCTTCGCTGGTCCCTTCGACCTCTCTCCCTTTGCCTGCCTTGCCCTGTCGAGGTTCCTCACACACCCCCCATCTTGAATGTGCCCTCGCTTGAGGTGTTTGTGCCTGTTCCCCCGGACATTATCCACGACATCTCTATAATACTACATGATGATACACTGTTCGTCATGTGTTTCCCTTCATCTGTTGCTCATGACACAACCTCCGCCATTCCCTGCCACCTGGTGAAATGTGTTCCCCTCTTGCTTGATGTCGACCTGGACATGCTTCGTGTGTCCGCCATGCCCACCGGAGTCATCGTCATCGTCACTCCGTTCCACTCGCAAGCTGCCGGCCCACCTGTTGCTGCACGACCAGAACGCCCAGTATGATGCCCGGCAAGCTTCAACAACTTCCAGGTTCAGTGGCTGAACCTTCCTTCATGTCATCTACCCATGCAGCTCCTTGATGACGCTGTTGAGCTGACTGTGGCCTAGCTCCCACGGGCCACCCCTGCCGACACCTTGGTCACCCCCCCCCCCCTGGCCTCTCATGAGTACTCCATACTGCCAGGGGGGGGGGGGGGGAGGGGGGGTGGCTATGTGGTGCCGATGAGGTCGACACCAGCATCAATATACGTTTTCCTTTAGACTCCGAGCATTGTCTTTGGACGCTAAGCTAAGATTATCTTTGCTCTCTTCCACCATGGCTAGTTCTTTGTAAGCCTTGCTTGTGTAAAGAGGTGAATAAATGAACTACTGTGAATAAGGTGTTGTTTGGTGTAACTGACCCAAACTTCCACCTCAATTCAAAAGCTTACAAATCAGTACTGGAAAGCCAACCTTATGGTAATAAACAGATTGTTAAGATTGAATGTGTGGGCCACATTCAAAAATGTATTTGAACACGTCTCTGAAAATTGAAGCAGACAAAAGCAAAAGATAAGTTATCAGATGGAAAGATTCTAAATGGTAAAGGAAGACTTACAGACAAAAACATTGATGAACTCCAGCGTTATTATGAAATGGCAATAAGAAACAATACACATGACCTACAAGGGATGAAACGAGCAGTGTGGAATACATTCTTCGACAAATCTTCCACTGATGATACACCTATACATGGTCTTTGTCCACCTGGTGCTGATTCATGGTGCAAGTACCGCAAAGCTCAGGCAGCGGGTAGTGAGGAACCATTTTAGGCACAAAAATAGCATACCATCTGCAGTGATGGAAGCTATTAAACCAATATATAGAGAATTAGCTCATCCTGACCTTCTTTCCGAAAGCCTTCATGGTCGAACACAAAACCCGAATGAGTCTTTCAATAATGTAATTTGGACCCGCATACCAAAAAATGTCTTTGTAGAAAGGAAAACTCTATGCTTGGGTATTTGTGATGCTGTGATTACATTTAATGATGGTATAAAGGGAAGAACTGGGGTACTAGAGGAACTTGGTATCACTTCAGGCGCCAACACACTGCAAGCCTTTCAGCGAATGGATTGACTTAGGATAATGAAAGCCCAGCATTCAGCAGAGGAAATGACTAAAGAAGCAAGAGGCAGGAAAAGAAGGAAGCTTCTAGGTTTGCAGGATAGTCAAGAACAGGATCCAGATAATGCTGATTATGGGACTGGCTGTTTCTAGAAGCTGGCATGCCTCCATGTGTAAGTTAATATCAAATAAAATGTTTGAATTTGATTTGCCAGAAATGACATTTTTAAAATTATTTGAGCCATTATCTCAGGAACTATTACAGATACATATCTCTAATTTTACACTATGTTACCACTTAGTATACTGTAGCTACTGAACCTCCCAAAACATCTCAACCTATAATGGTTTTTTACTTACGGAAGAAAAAGTGGACTTTTAAAAGAAAATATTGAACAATATTTTTAAAAAATCATAACTAGCTAATTACTTCTCTGTACATTTTGATTCTGGGTCAGTAATCAGAAAAGCAGTGATACTATACATCCCAAAAATTTCAGATCTCTCTCTGTCACAGGTTCTGAGAAATATTGCAGATTTAACACTGTGGGTATAGGACATATGAACTCCCCTTAAGCCAGTTTGCTTGCCAGAGAGTGAACACGTGTATCCCAGTATTGTTATTCCCAGGATTTTTGAATAGTTTTCTTTGATGGCAATATCAGTTCCAATGCACAACTGAATTTCAATATCTGAGCTGTGGGATTACAATCCATTACTGCTGTTATCTTAGTGCTGATAGTGAGATGGCTTTCATTGAAGTACTGCATTATTTCATTTGTAATACAGTTTCACAGTATTTGTAGTTGATCATGATCTTTATGCATGCAATAGATGTAGCATCAGCATACAGAACTATCTTTGGATTTGGGGAGCAGTATTTTATGTCATTTACATAAATCAAGAAAAGGAGGATCCCAGTACAGAGCCCTGGGTACCCTGTGTTACTTACCAGTAATGTTAGATCTATGTGTGCCACTCGCCATTCTTAACAGCAAAAATTGATTCTATTAAATAGCAAACAGTTATCGGCATATTTACCCAGCCATTTTCACAGAGTATTTACTATCTCTCTCTACAAACAGTTGAAAGAGATTGGCTGAAAAAATATCTACATTTGCAGACACCCACAATTATACATTTCATTTCCCTTCTATAGTTTATCACAGAAATTCACTGACACCTTCAACACTTGAAGAACTTACATCCATGGGCAGTAATTATTACCACTTTTTGCATTTATAGAAACATCACCATAAGGATTGATCTCCATACTAAAAGATGAGCAGAGAATCTTTGTTAATGGGTGCATAATAAGATTCTTCTTTGGTGTACCAGTGCTCAGTGGCCTGAAACATCTGGTTTATTAACACATCTGTGATATCCAAATCATTGTGCTTATTTTCTAGGTTTGTAAAGTATTGGTCAATAATCTTGAAACTGTATTTAGACTGGTGGATCATATCTGCAGATTTAACTTTGTTTGCAGGCTGCATTGTCACCATCTTTTTTTCTTTTCTTTGATTGAAGCCATAAATATCCTCATTAAGCAAGCAGATGTACTTATCAAAATGGTAAGAGGACACAAAAAAGGTGACACATATAAAAATAAAAATAATAATAAAATGAGAGAGTCTAAAGGATTTCCTGACAGCTAAATGTAAAATTTATCACTTAATTATATTTTTCTTCCCAAAACCTAAGAACACTGTTAGTTTAGTGCCTCCAAGGCATAATGCTGCTTCATTGAGCATGGCAACAAACAAGTCTCAGATAATAGACTTCTGTGGTATTACCTAAGAAGGAACTGATGCACTGGATGCAAAGTGCACAATTTACTATACCAGCAGGTGTCCCAGAATATGGCCTCACACTGTTCTGAACCATCATGAATATTTCTGTGGTAAATACATTAGTGATATATTCATCATTGGCAGAAAATTGAACAGTCACAATTTTGCTTCAAGTCCCTACAATGGCTGTTGATCAAACTGTATCTGAAGAGACAGCTATCAACCCACACTTTCCACAGTAGGTCAGACTACTAATTACCAGAATTCTGAAATGTGGATCTTGTAAACCTAGAGCTGATGTAAAAAAATGAATGAGATGTGATGTGTCCCAGATCAAAGATGGGAAAACAAAAGGTTACTTTATTAGTTGTAGCACACCAATATGCAGTGGCTAAGAAGTGTGTACAATGACTGTATTCAAAGCTATGTATATTAGTTTAATTCCTGGCTTAAGTTTTCATTACTTCATTGCTACTGTTCCTACTCTTATCAGTTAATATCAGAATGCCAACAACTACTTTGTTGCTTTAAAATATTCAACATCTGCAGCCAACACACATAAATGGCAACACAAGCCACTTTTAAGAGTCAGCTGCAGTGAATGCACAAACAAGAAAATTTTTGCAATTTATTTGAAAGTCCTAATGCAGCTCTCTTTTTCAATCATGTTCATCTGAAATATTAAAACTGATAAGAGCTTCCCAATAGTGCAACAAAAAGTGCACCATACACATTACAGGTTCAGTGTAATCTGTCCTCTTCCATAAATTTGCATGTCATGTTGGGATCATAGGGAACTACACCAAATATGTCAGTATAATACTGTAGTTCATTGTCCTGATATCTGCGTGAAACCAGTTCTTGCTTACCCAAGTTTATCTCATCTATGCACTGCATCAGATCTTAAATGTAGTATGTTTTATTTGTATGAAAAGTTTTCTGAATAAATTATCTGTTCTATACCTAAAGCTAATGCTTGCATAACCTAGTGTGCCATTTGGATGGGTTTACTTGTGTATCAATACAACTGTCAGGTTTGATTCTGGAGGGTTACATGAAATATATTCCACATCAGTTTTAAGCATCTATTCTCAGTTGCAAAATATATTATGCCATTTCCATATAAATATTTTAAATCATGCTGGGGAATATACCAATAACACAGTTCCAGCATATGTCAGACTTTTAATTTTAGTTGTGTCAACCAAAGAGAACTAGGGACCAAGTCTTGCACTGCCCTCTTTTGTATATTAACCCACTGACTGGCACAAAGTTGCTGGTGGCCACAGCAGATAGCTCTGTGGTGGCCAGCAGTGGTCTCATGGTAGTCAGCATGGTAACAACCAGATATCAGCATTTTGATCTTATTGAGCAAAAATATTTATTTGTATCTAATATGCCTTACAATTTGAGAAGGTTTTTGGGCCTTCAGTGTTTTTATTTCAATATCTTAACAAAACCAAGTGATTAAATGACTAGAAAGTTGTCCATGAATTCAGTTGTAGATACATATTTCAACACAGAGTACTTGACTGTGTAAAGGGTAACCCCTCAAACAGCAATTAGCATTATATCTTTTTAGCCAGGGCTATTATAGATGCATATTCTTCATGTTCAAGG
Organism: Schistocerca americana; assembly: GCF_021461395.2. Lineage (NCBI taxonomy): Eukaryota > Metazoa > Arthropoda > Insecta > Orthoptera > Acrididae > Schistocerca > Schistocerca americana. The sequence continues at coordinate 586,854,039 of NC_060122.1, read as the reverse complement.
TTCATAGGAGGCTGGTTAACACAATGACTGCCCTGCTGCTGCCACCAGCAACAGCAGAACTGCCCACCAGACTTGGTGTGGCTGCTGGCAGCCACAGCAGAGCAGCATACTTAATGCAGTGTGCCTGACAAGCTGGTGAAACATCCATCACTAACCATATGTCAATTAACATTTTAAATGCAGAACATTGAGGTCAAGAAACCCAGCAGATATAATAATCTATAAATACTATAATCTAAAAAATAAATTACAACTGAAAAGGCAATTTCCTATCATGTCTACCAAGCAAATTTTGTTTTGTGTCAGTGATTTCTTTTGCTGCAACTGACTAGTAAACAGGAGTGGTAATATTCATACTTTGCCTGTGAAAAGCAGCAGAGCCATTAGAAACAGCTACACACATACTCCAATTTATGTTGAAATTATCAGTTGGATATTTCAGTTAAATTCTGTGAGCCATAGGAAACAAGATAAAGGAACCAAATGAAACAGGTAAACACTGAATTAATTTCTTTATTGACAACACTCAGATTTCTGCATCACCATAGGGATACCAAGCTTAATTCATTACTCGCTTTTTTACATGGCAAGTTTCCCCAGTGGGCCTATAAGCCATGAAACGTACACAAAGCTACTTCTTGCTGTCTTCTCTTTCTTGGACTTCTACTTCAGAAAATCTGAAACATACATTACAAAAACAGATTACACTACTTACAAATCTGGTTTCGGTCACTTCAGTTCATAGCTATTTTTCTGTGAAAAATACTGACTACAGTCATTGTAATTTTGAATATTCAAGTTTTCATGTCTGCAGGAACATGTTACTGAAAGCAGATATTTAAAGGGCACTAAGGTTACAATACTGTTACTATACAATTTCTGACCAACAAAAAGTTATGATGATTGCAACTTAAATACCAAATGCAGTTCTTATGAGAATACGCCATTATCACAAATAATCCACATAGATGCACTAAGAGAAACTATGCAGTGTAACATTGCAGCAGAATACTGTCACCACAAAGAATGAAATTCTATAGTGTTACTGGACACTTTTCTTTTATTCTGTAATGTAAAATTATTGTACTAAATTGCTTATTGTCCATTGACTGCAGTATAAACATTTCTTTCTCCACTACAACTATGTGCTTTTCCTGCAGACGTATTCTCAAAATAGCCAAGCCCTTTAATGAAAACTGCAGTCATCTTGTGGGCACTTAACTGTACCTTCAGTATTTGGTTCTATATCATTCACATTCCTGGTGCATGCATATAAAGTTTTTCAAAACTGAAACATTTTATCACACACAAAACATTTGATGGGACCAGCCATTATACGTACACCCACAACACACAAAATAACAGGAAAGAATGGCTTGATTCAAAGGATAGCTGTGATTAAAACACTAGCAGTGATCAGGATTGGCTGGCATGAGAGTTGATGTCATGATATGACTTCATAATTCTTTGGGGTCCACAAGTTGCACCTGAAATTGCACCCTCTGCAAATACTGTTTCATTTCTGGCATGCAGCTGCATGAGTGAAGGTGAAACTACATGTTCACCCTCTGTCAGAATGCACACTGCCGGTGCTAAAAACAAACATCCGATGTCGCCAGACATGTCATTAGGAATAATAGTTGCCAGCTGAAATACTGTGCAAGAAGTCAACATGATCCAGCTGCAATTCCAAAATCTCATAGAATATTCAGTATGCTGGGAAAACTTTAAGAATCACGTCAGATACCTCTTTGGAGAGGTGGTGGCATTAGAAATCCAGAGTTTGGACAAGCTACACAATAAGTGAGCAAGACTGCTAAGTCCTCTGTGTTTTTTACTCAAGCAAAGTTTGCCAGAGTGAGACGTTTTATCCAGACTGCCACTGCAAAGTTCATTATATAAAAGACAGTCCTAGCGCTAGCAAAAGACAGGATTCGTTCAACTTGCCGTGAATTGTACACCATATTGAAACAGCTGTTATGTATCCATATGGAAATTGCATGCAGCCTACCATCAATTTCCTGGGTATGGGTTGATGGAGTGATCTGGGCAAAGTTGGACTGGGTCCATAAGGTGTCTACTTCAGGACAATTTTTGAAGTTCGCCTGCCTGTCAGCAATGATACTGCAAAAAGATACTTTTAGATGCTCCTTGGTCAATTTATCAGATAAGGTTTTGGTCACTGTAATGTGGTCTGTGCTTGGGAAAGGTTTGAACATCGACCTTATGCCAAGAACTCTGGCTATTGAAGAAGCTGTTAACCTCTTCCTTCAATGTGTCATCACTACAAAAATGCAAATGAACTTCTCCTCCTCCATTACAATGCAAGGCCTCACACAAGTCTGTGCACCCAAGTGGAGTTCACAATACTTTACTGGACTTTTCTTCTTCATCCTCCCTACAGTCCCCATCTTGCACTTTCCGAATTCCTTCTATTTGGCCCAATGAAGGATGCACTCTGTGGGAAGTAATACATGGATGATGGGGTGGTTATTGATGAAGCAGGATGTTGGCTCTGATGTCGACCAGTAGAGTGGTACCACATGGGCACACAGACCCTCCCAATAAGGTAAGGTGCCATAAGGCCATCGGATTGAGCAGAGATTATGTTGAAAAATAGGGTTTTGTAGCCAAATAGTGGGGAGTAATATGGTGTATTGGAACACTGACTAAAGCTAGCCTGCTTTCATATGAAAAATGCGTTGCTTTACTTGTTGAATGCCCCTTGTATTTAGTAGAATTATTGTCAGTGTTATTTTTGCAGTTGTAAAGTTTGAATTCTGTACTTAAAAAAGCTTTTTACATCTTTTTATGTCAAGAGAGCATCTTTGGTGCTCCCACCAAGCTGAATGCTGACTACTGTTCTTAATAAAGTGAAGGTCATCATGTGGAGGAAGATTCTGTCAGTGTGGGTCACAGCTCTGTGATTTACATAAGATTAAATAAGTTTAATTGTCATTAACAAACATAATAAGAAGAAAGTCCCAGTGGAAGCAGCTGGGGCAGTAGACACTGTGAGTAGTGACCAAAAGATGCAGCATTCTTGTGGTAACAGCTGACTGCTGTCGATAGAGAAATTTAGCATATTAGGTAGTAGCAGCTGGGAAGGGCTCATGTTGGCTCGTCGCTTCCTCTGGGTAGCTGCAGGTCATCTGCCACATCAAGCAATGCGTCCTGGTGGGAGCCATGGAGAAGCTGGCTGTGCTGGGGACAAGATCTGCTTGCTGTGACCAGATGGTATCAGTTGGTTAGAACTACAGCTACTTGTAGGTTGCAGTTTACACCAAAAGTCAGCTCACTGTGAATAGAAATTTATTCAGTAGGTGCAATTCACTTTGATACACAATACAAGTGTACTGTGCAGTGCCAACAACCTTAACTTTGTCACTGTGGGTAGTCATAATAAGCATGTCAGACAACAATGCATGGATGTAGAGAAATGGCCTTTGTGGGCAAGAGTAATAAACCAGAAATTAAATAATATCAGTGTAATGATAACCACTTGAAAGACATCAAATGTAGAGATAAACCAGAAATCAGATAGAACTAATGTGAGATAACCAGTTTAAAGACCACTAATATGGAGAGAAATCAGAATATAACCAGTTTAAGGGCACCAAATGAAGAAATTAATCAGAAAACAGGAAATTTGAGTTGTGAGACAAAATCTGCATTAACTAGCATAAAGACTTAGATTGTGAATACACATCCCAGGGTATATTATATTTGCAAGTATAGGGCAGAGAAGTTACAACTGAAACAAGAATATTCTGAACCTGACTGATCATATCAGAACTATAAAACTCATAGTTTCACAGGAAATTGATAAAAATAATATTGTTATCCTCCAAGAGATCATGAACCATACTGACCGTGCATATAATGAACTGTTGGAATGTGTTGAGGACACTTCTATTGGAGCCACCAGACACACACTCTCTCCATGTGGGAAATGACAATAGTAAATAATCATGTACAAGAAGAAGTACGGAAATAGAGAAGATGAAAAGCAAATGTCTGAAACTGTAACACAGTAAACATGTTAAAAATAATATTACCAAAGGGTCTTCATACTGTGGTGAGCATTACTGAATAGAAAAGGCAGCATTGTTAGGGCAGTTTGGACAGACTGAGACACATTTGCAGGAAGTTTGTAAATGGGCACAGAATTTACAGTATCTAGGAGTCCTCATACACTGGATAGTAGTATTAATGTATAGGGAAGTGGTGGATAGGCAATTCTGATCATTTGAATGGTACAGGAGAATCAACAGAACTGGAGACAAGGAAAAATGGTTTGCAAGGTTTGCACCATATAAAGATGGTAAACCAAATTTGCCAAGAAAATGGTGGGAGGAATGTGATTTACTTAACAGTACCCACAGGGCTCATAAGTTCTTGAATTTCAAACCAGAAGGAGAATTACATCCAGTAATATGTTTATGAATTTTTGAGAGAGTTTTGCCATCAAAGTGGAATGACAGCAAGGAAATGCAATTTGTGATATGACATTTAGAGGTTGAAGCAACCAAATGGGCTGTACTTCATATACATTTTAAGAATTGGGTAGATTTTTACAACAGTTTAAAGATAAATACTGGTCATAACGTGAGCAACATGAGGTTACACTCAAGTTACTAGACCCAGACCCTTACAATAGTGGTAAAGAAAGCAGGGGACAGTGTGCGATCCGTTTTTCATGCAAGGGTGATAAATTAGATTATCAAAATGGAAAGAAACCGCCATATTTTGGTGGAAGAAATCCTTTTGAAGCTCTCTGAAGCAAAATATATTAGCAGTATGGACCTGATAGTGGGAGGGGAAAGTGCATATGAATTCGAGAGAGCATACAGCCTTCTTGTTCAAAGATAAGTCATACCAATTCAAGGTAGTGCCTTTTGGACTAAATATATTGGTAGTTGTTTTCATCATAGTGCTAGATTTTGCTCTAGGGCCTCAACTATTGTGGACATCAGTCCTATACATAGAATATAAATTAGTTGTATCTGAAACTTTGAAAAAGCATATTGCCATATTAAAAGAACTAATTTATTTAAAAAAAGATAAGAGGCAAGATTTTGAGGCCATATAGTTGATAGCTCAGGTATTAGATCTAATCCTTCCCATGTAGAAGCAATTGCTCAGTTTCCAAGTCCAAAGAGTAGAAAACAAAAGGAATAGAAAACATACCCTGTAATTGTCAGTTTCCTTACGCATTATCTACCAGGAACAGATATAACTAACAAGAAATTATTTGATCTAATTAAACAGATGGGGTGAGCAGCAGGAGAACACTTTCAATAATATAAAATGTGACTTACATTAGTTAATGTGCCAATTCTGTTTCACCTTAATTTTGAGCAAGACTTTAATTTGTTGACAGTTGCATATATTACAGACTGTTATGAGATGTGTCTCAAGGAGAGTGTAACGATGCCCACCTTGCTTTATATCTTTGTTGTCATTTATTGTCCTTGGTGTCAACGTACTGGCTAAAAAAATAAGGGGATGGACGTGCATTACTATCTACTGTAAATGATGTAGCTGACAGTTGCACAGTTGCATTTCACAGTATTTTACTTTCACTTTTCACAGCCCCCCAATAATACACAGCTATATATGGCCAGTGCACTATTGTTCTAACTTCCCATAAACCTCATTAATAGTTAGCAGGTGAACATCCACATACTGCTACAAGAGTTTCTTGTTGAACATCAATAATCAGTAAAAACATAACCATGTAAATCACAGTTCTTTCGGAATAATCAGGTACATATTGAACAGACACTGTCATTGCTTGAATACACGGCCTATTAGTGTAACACTTGTTTCACTGTTAAGATGATGCAGTGTTGTCGTTCTAACTAACACAGGTTCCTCGTGTGAAAATTGGCCATGGACTGACTGTCTCGTGAGCAAAAATTGGGCCCTTATATATCCTCATAATAATATGTGCAGAAACTACACAGTGTTTGAAGTTTAATTTCCAGAAATTACAATTAAAACTTAACTCATTAAATTAACTGAATACATTGAAAAATTGGTTGTTTTTAACAGTTTCTTCTACTACAGGGGTTAAGCCAGATTATTTGTTTAACTCATGACAATACTTTGGACAAAACTGTTAATTACTTTGGAATTAATTAATGGATTGACCAGATAGATATTGCAAATAGCTAACTGGGCAATTCAATGACCATATGGGAATGAGATGCATGTAGAGGTATACTAAAGAAACTATCCCACAAATAACTGCACATAAATATTTATTTCCACAGTAGTCATACATGTGTTTGAAGAGAGCCAAATAGATACTTTAAGATTTCCAGAATTTTGACTTCCAAATGTTTACAATTATTACAAAATATATATTTGTTTACAAGTCAACAACAGAATTTAAGTTACAAAACAATTACTGATATGATGAAAGATACTAACTAGGAACAGTCGAAATAAATTAGAAAATCAATTACTTACATAGAACTAAGCACAAAATTAGATCTGGTGTTATGTTCTTTAAAACTGAGGGCCAACCTTTCCCTTTTATGAAAATGCACGTTATACTCATGTATGTTAATGGTAATTAGTTAAAATTGAAAAAAATGAATTTTAAGGACACAGATGGCAAAAGAAGAGGGGAAGTAAAAAAATCCCAGCTTGCTTTGACACATCACCTCCTCATTGGATTGGCCAGACAGATATTGCAAATAGCTAACTGGGCAATTCAATGACCATATGGGAATGAGATGCATGTAGTGGTATACTAAAGAAACTGTCCCACAAATAACTGCACATAAATATATATTTCCACAGTAGTCATACACATGTACACAGCAAGAGACATAAATGCAGACTCCTAGAAGTACATGGTGGCTCAAATCCCCAGATCTCAGTCAAAGATCATGTTGTTCATGGTCGATATGACCTATCGGTGCCACACAGCCCCCCCACCCCCCACCCCCACACCCTTCCGCACTACGGAGTACCACAGGTGAGTCTTCACTGGAGACAGTGTTGGTGGTCGTACAAGATGGTAGACTCACGACCAGGACCTCCACCTCGACTGGGGCGGGGTGTGGAGGCAGAGTGATGGGAGGCAGACCCACTTCGAAGTTGTTGAGCCAATGAGGATGGACGATGTGGAGGCTGGCCTATGAGCAGGTGGGTGGAACGGTGGATGGCTGGGTGTAGGTGTGGCAAGCCTGGATGCTAAACGAGCCGTCTGGTCAGATGAAGTCATCAGGTCGCACTCACGAGGGAGGGTGAGTCTATGCGCAACATTGAAATTTAGCTGGTCATTGGGTGGCTGGTCTGTGAGTAGAATGAGAACTGGGTCATCGAGAGTTATGATTGAAATGTCGTCCACGCCGTATGGGGCTGCGTTGCAGAGCAGGGTGACTATGGGAGTGGGTGCTTCATAGTCGGTGAGGTAGCAGCGAAACCCACACACGGGGTGGAGGTTGACATATCCAAGAAACCTGCAAATGGCGACAGGGAGGTGTCGGGTGAAAAAATCGGCGTGGTAGCCTGAGGAGAAAAGTTGTCGGACTCCATGGCAGGAGAGAGACTGGCGGGAGAGTTGTTAGAAGAATCTGACTGGACAAGCAGGGGGGCATCGGGATCCACAAATGCTGTGTAGGGAAGCAGCATACTCACGCCTTATAAAATTCACATCAGTCTTTCCATTGTGTGCCAGCCTAGTCCGCTGTAACTAGCTCTGACATCATAAATATTGCGCAATACTTTAAAATGAAGTAAATAACCTGAAACGTTTCTAGCATGTCAGGAGTAATACAAAATCAATATGTGTTGGATATCAGTTCAATAACTTTAACCATTTTCGAAATTTGGATGTTTTTCTGTAAAAATCATTGGCGCAACAGAAAAGAGCTAGAAACTTAAAAATTTATATTTAGATTCCTTTTGCATAATAATTTAGTAGAAACAGTATTCTGGATCTCACAAATTAAAATTTTAGTTGAAATTCATGTTTTTCTGAATTTTGTCTTAGAAATTAAGGAAGCAAGATAGATTAAGAAGGCGAATAAATAAGGCTAGGATATTTAAATTTAAATAGAAGGGAGATCCGCTATAACCATAAAAATGTGAGAAGTTTCAACAGAATAACTATAAAACTATAGCTATAGCCTATCTCCAAAGAGCAAGTTCAGAGCTGTGTAGTGTAATTAAATTAATTCTCTCGCCCAAAATATTTGACTTAGCCACGTCAGACTTTTATTATGATTACTTACTTGTGTGCTGATTACACAATTAAAATTGAAAGCTTCATAGGCCATCAGCAAAGGAAGCAATGATTTATTCGATAACTTAAAGTGGTGCATTACTAGCCCAGCGGCTAGTCGGGAGAGCAGATTTGATCAGGTGTTCTCTTAGCTATCCGCACCGCGGCTTTATATGTAAGAATGCTGCACAAGAAAAGGAAGGTCCCAGTTCTCTCCAGATGCTGATTAGCGCACCACCTGTGCCGGGAGTCGCTTCATGTCAATATTGTTGATATAAACAGCCTCAGATGCAGTAATAAGTGACTCGGGATACGCGTAACCATGAAATCGTTTTCGAATAAAGTGTTAATTTTGGGATGACGTTAATGATCTATCTTTAGTTTGCGTATGTCATATTTTCACGTGCCGCCACAGGACAGACATTCTACCATTATTAGCGTGGCGTTTGATGAACATTATCATCAAGTTATGGCGAGCACTCACTTAAACATTTAATTTGAACAGTTATAGTGGCATCAGTGCATTAGACTCTGCACTGCTCTGGTAGTTGGATTGTGTGGATTCTTTTTGGTCTGTAACTTTCAGAATATAGTGAACATTTTAGAGAGAATGGTTTTTGATTATGAATTCCAGACAATCTCCTAATTCCTCAGAGCTATAAGCTGTAGCTATAAATGTATTTCTCAGATGAAGTGGGCACTAGGAATTCTAATTACAGGCTTCATGTTTTGCTAATCACTTTCCGGTTGCCAATATTGCAGTTAGAGAGCCAGTGTTGAGAATGGCAAACAGCATAAATACAAAACATTTATTCTATTATTCCACCCGCCACCCCACAGCTGGTTTGAGTTGGTGTAACGAAACAGTTTGGGGAGAGTCTTTGACGATGATGTCAAAAGTTGTATCGCCCCACCGGAGGACTTTAAAGTGGCCAAGGTAAGGTGTTTGCAGAGGTTGTTGGGGCATCTCTCAGCATCACATGGGAGCAAGTGTTGAGAGTGGTTGGCACATAAGTGTCCGGCAGGGAGTGGCTGACAGGTGGGTGCAGGCGCGCATGTTTGAAGTGCGACTTATGAAATCTGGGGAGGGGGGGAAATCTTCAGGTACCTGAGGCTGAATGAGTTCCCCTGGTAGGATGGGGTTCTCCGCAAAAGTGAATTCTGAGATAGTTCCCTGTAAGTCGGGCTTGAAAGTTGAGTGGTGGCCGAGGAGCACTCATGTAAGGGCTTCAGACCAGAGGCAGTCATGGCACCTGAGGGCCGTTTTCTTAGTGCAGTGCCACCGTTCTATCAACCCATTGCTTTGTGGGTGGTAGGCTGTGGTATGAATTTTCTTTATGTTGCAGATGTTGAAAAAAGGGTGAACAGGGAAGACTTAAACTGCCGACCCTGGTCAGTGGTGATGGTGGTTGGACAACTGACCCTAGAAATCCATGAGTAGATGAAACCCTTGGCCAAGGTCTCGGCTGTGATGTTAGGTAAAGGAACTACCTCTACCCAGTGGGACATGCAGTCGATTGTGGATAGAATGTATCTGTGGCCCTCCAACGGTGGAAGAGGACCGACAAGATTGCTATGTACATGGCGAAATTGTCCTGGGGAAATGTCAAATCTGCCGAGTGGTGGGGTGGTGTGGCAGCTGATTTTGTTGCATTGACAGGGGACACAGCTGCGTGCCCAGCTCTGACAGTCCCATTTTATATTTTGCCAAATGAAACCCTCAGAGACAAGCCGTGTAGTAATATGGACGCCAGGGTGAGCGAGGTTATGCAGTACGTCAAAGGCCTGCCGGTGCAGGGGGGGTGGGAGCAACAGGTGTAAGGTACCAGTAGAAGAATCGCACCACACCTCATCCACAATGCTGGAGAATTTAGCTTTGGTAAACACAAGGGATGTTCGAGGGTCTGCGAAGAGAGCTTGAGATTTCTCGTTGGAGGCTTGTAGGGCGGCCAGGTTGGATAATTCTATGATGCGCGAAATAGTATTGATCAGCGAGAAAAATCTGTGGCGATGTTGTCCATGCCTTTGATGTAGCGACCGTTGATTGTGAATTGGGAGACTAGATCAAAGTGGTGGAAACGCCGAGGGGGTGGGTCCTTGGGGGGGGGGGGGGGGGTTTGCAGAAAGCGTCTGCGAGTGGTTTGTGATCCATGAGGATGAAGAACAAGGGACCCTCCATGTCGGGGTGGAAGTGTTTGACGTCCTTGTAGACCGCAATTAGATCTATCGAAAGCAGAGTATTTCTTCTGAGCTGTTGATAGTTTTTTAGAGAAGAAATGAAGAGGGGAAACCATGTCTGCATCACATTGCTGTAGTACCTCTCCCATCGTGATGTCACTGACGTCTACAGTGATGAACAACTTGGCCGAGGGGCCGGGCTGGGCGAGCGTCACTGCATGAGCTAAAGAAGTCTTTAGTGCAACGAAGGCCTCCAGCATAGGTGCAGTCCAGCGAACGGGTTTGGGTCTTGAAGTATGTTTATCTGACACCAAGTCTGTCAGCGGGGCCTGCATGGTGGCGGAAGAGGGCAGGTGATGGTGGTAGTAATTTATTGTGTCCAGGAAACGTTGGAGTTTCTTGTAAGTAGTAGGGGGCAGCATTGACATGATAGCCTGCATGCGAGATTTGGGAGGCTGTATTCCATCGGTGGAGATGGTGTAACCCAAGAAAGTGATGGAAGGCTGACAATTAGAATGTCTTTGTTGACCTCGACGCCGTTGGAGTTCAAGGTCTGGAGGACCATGGATAAATGATTTTTATGTTCCTCAGCCGACTTACTGAAAATGATTATGTCAAACAGATATGCAAAGCAAAGCTCCAACTGTCATAAGTTGGAGTCAATGAATCGCTGCCACATTTGTGCCAAGTTTTTCAGGCTGAATGGCATGAAGTTGTATTGCAACAAACCAAGTGGTGTGATAATAGCTGTTTCAGGGATGTCTTTCAGCACTATGGGAATCTGCTGGTAGGCATGTTTACAGTCAATATCACTGAAGATTGTAGCGCCCAGTAACATATGAGTGAAATCATTTACGTTAGGCATGGGGTAATTGTCTGTAATTCAGAAAGAACCATCATGTTTGAGGGTGAGGTGAATCAATGAAGACCAGTTGCTGTCTGACAGTTGCAGGATAGCTACCTCCAAAAGTTCGTTACTTTGGTGCGGGCTGCATGCAACTTAATAGGGTTGAGGTGTCTAAGCTTGTGTCTAATAGGAGGGCCGGCAGTGGTAACTATCTGGTGGGTCATTCCGTCAGTCATGGAAGAAACTGAGAACTGCACACGAGACTGATCATTGCCGTGGCGCAAAGTTTTTGGATGAGTAGGGTGCGACGAGACATAGCCGTTAGCGTGAGTGGGAAAGGGCAGCCCAGAAGTCACATGCCTAGTATGTGAGCACAGCGTGCACTAGTTTGGAGTGGGCAGCTGTGCACACTGCGTTGAGCGGGTCAGAATGCACGGTGAATGTCTGCTGTCAACCTTACACTTGATAACCAGCATGGGTGAGAGCGGCATTGACGTTGCGCCTGGAACAGGAATGGCCACCGAGTCACGTGGCTGGCGCGCGAGAGAGGTTGAATGTTTATCAACACTCGGGGCTGCTGCTTGCACGGTGTGCGTGGTTGCTTCGTGCACGCGACTGTCACTAGAAGCACTGTTTGAAACAAAAGGCACTGAAAGTGGCGAGCATGTCAGAGGTGCAGAGTCTACCGGACACAAATCGTCACATGCGATTAATGTATTTGGACTAACCTGATGAGTGTCTAAGCTGGTGTCAGCCAGAGAAGCTTGATTAGGTGGCGGAACTGTGGACTCCAGTTTTAGCAGTGAGTTACGAGCCACAACGAGCTCGTAGGTGTGTGTGATGCATTGTTTCAGCTCATCATTGTCCAGGTCGAGTTGTGCCACTGAGTAGTATTCTGACAGTAGATTAGTTACACAGTTCACAATGTTGCCTGCGATGGCAGGGCACTTGCATACTAACTCACACGTTGCGAGAGATGCAAAGCGGGTGAAATAAGTGCGGGAGCAAAGTATCTGAGTGTTAGTGGGATGGTGTAGCACTGAGCCCTGAACTACATTCGGAGAGAGTTTGTAATTGGACAAAAAATCCATACCGAGAATTGGTTCATCAATGTCAGAAATGTAGAAAGTCCATGGAAAACACAGAGAATCAGATAGGTGCACCATAACTTTGACAGAGCCTGAGGTTTGTAATGTTGATGCATTGACAGCTCGTAGAAGTGACTTCGTCAGTGAAAAGCTGGGGGGAGCCATCGATGTAGGTATGATAGACACATCAGTACCAATGTCAACTAGGAAAGTGAGCTGTGACGAAATGTCAGTCATGTACAAGTGACGGCTCAGCAGGGCGGACGAATGGACGGAGTGCAATATATGAGGATGCCTGTGAGGTTCCCTGCAGGATTCAGCATCTTTTAGGTCCTGCGGTTGGCGTTTGGGTGCTGCCAAGGTAACCAGCACATCTTAACATCCTCGCCGAAAACCTTGTCGTACCAGCAGTACAGATGAGCCAGATGTGGTGATGATGGTGACTGCAGCAGTGGAGGAGGCTTGTCCTCGTTGATTTGTTCTGGTATGTATACCGGCATGTATGGAGCATGGACAATCCTGGAGTGCTCAGACGGTGGAGAGAGCAAGTGGATGCTGCCAGCGATGTAGAAGGCGTGGAGGTGGAGTGAGCCCTGCCTCTGCCGGCAGATGGCTGGTAAGCAAGAGCAGTTGTGCCAACTAGCGGTGAGTGGTGAGCTGCCTGGCATTGTTGTAGCAATGAATACAGTTGATCTGTGTTGTGGAGACAAGAGCCGATTGACTCAAAGGAGTGCTGGAGCAGATGGTTCTGTAGGTCAGTAGGCAGCTTGGCAGACCACACCGCCCACAGAGTGACGTCCGACATGGTATGTTCACTCACAAGTAACCAAAGGTGATGCCAGAGTTGTAATGGGGTTCAGTCCCCCTGGTGTTCCTCATACAAGATCTTGATGATTCATTCTTGTGGTGAGCAGGCGAGTTGTTCAATGACCATCTTCTTCCCAAACTCATATTTTGGTAGAGGCGGTGGCAAGAGGAGTTGATCGCAAGTTAAGTCTGAATGGTCATGGAGGTGTGTGATGAGACATAGGAATTTAGAGTTGTTGTCAGACACGTGATGCAACTCGAAAAGATGCTCGACAAGTGCAAACCATGACACTGGGTTGTCCTCGTATAAATGTGGCAGCTTCGGCAGACGACTTGGAGGTGGGGTTGGAGGGGGCTTCGGTGTCTCTTGGAAAACTGTCTGGTCTGTGATGGGAGAGGCTATGCAGCAGGCCAGTGCGGTAGGCTTGGGTGTGTTTCTGGCGAAAACGTCCATAGCAACCGCAGGTTGCATTGTCCTTGATGTGTCACGAAAACACCACGCGGCTGACACGGTCGGTACCATGGGAACGGGCAGTTGTGTGGTGTTGGGGTCCCATAAACTGGGCCGTAGGCTACAGGCACTGATTTAAATTAACCTACCTTGGAAATAATGCCGAAGGCCGGTGTGGCAGATACAGTTGGTGCTGTGGGAGAGGTGAGCAGCTGAGCGGCCGGAACTGGGGCCCCCTGTGAGTGCGAGGGTGGGTTGGTAACTCTTATGGCAAAAGTTTGATTTCTCTGCGTACCTTGAAGACATGCCCCATGAGTTTGGACTATGAATGACTGGTGGAACTTGCAGAAAGTCACTTCAGTGTGGTAAGACACCATTGGAAGGCGAAACACCAAATGATGCACTCAAACCGACATGGTCGAAAACTTGAGAGACGGGTCTGGGGGGTGAGTAAGGAGAATTGTGCGTACTAAAATGTCCTTGATTAGTTTGCAAATGAGGCAAAATCAGACCAGGTCGCAGTTGATTGTGGCCTGGTGCATTTTGCAGTAATGGCAGCACAGCACACGGCACCACAGCAACTGTTGTTGCAGCCCGTTGAGAGTCAAGGTACATGTGTGAATGTAGATCACTTTGAGTATTATGCGATCGATCAGTAGGTACGCAGTTTGGAATATTGTTCACTTCAAACTTCACACGTTGGTGAACACAGTCTGGCAACAAAACCCGAGTCCATTGTTTGTGTTAGCAGTGTAGCACTCGACCATTGTAGAGTGACAAAGTTTGAGGTTAATGTGGCTGGAGATCACAGATTGCTGTGAATTAATGTAGAACCGGTCATTGGTAAAGGAACGTTGTGGAGATTCCAAATCTTCAAACAAAGTGTTGGGTGAGGCAGCCATGGCGGGGTGCACATAACCTGTTGATCCTAAAACACCCGGCACGGTAGTCACGCAAGATATGCAAATTTCGGGGTCACCAGTATGGGAACGAGATGTGTGTAGAGGTATACTGAACAAACTGTCCCACAAATATCTGCACATAAATATGTATTTCCACAGTAGCCATACACATGTACACAGCAAGAGGCATAAATGCAGACTCCTAGAATTACATGGCGGCTTGAATCCCCAGATCTCAATCAAAGATCATGTTGTTCATGGTCAATATGACCTATCGATGGATGAACCACAAGGGATGCCAGAAATTGGGTTTAAAATCTACACACGAAAAATTACATAAGAAATCTTATCAAAAACGTACAGTACATATAATAGAAAGAAACACTCCACATGGGAAAAATATATTAAAAACAAAGACGCTGCAACTTACCAAACGAGAAAGTGCTGGAAGATAGAGACAATAAAAAACACACAAACACACACACAAATTTCAAGCTCTTGCAGCCCACGGTTGCTTCGTCAGGAAAGAGGGAAGGAGAGGGAAAGACAAAAGGATTGGGTTTTAAGGGAGAGGGTACAGAGTCATTCCAATCCCGGGAGCGGAAAGACTTACCTTAGGGGGATAAACCTGTCCCTTTTCCCCCTAAGGTAAGTCTTCTGCTCCTGGGATTGGAATGACTCCTTACCCTCTCCCTTAAAACTCACATCCTTTCGTCTTTCCCTCTCCTTCGCTCTTTCCTGATGAAGCAACCATGGGCTGCTAAAGCTTGAAATTTGTGTGTGTGTGTTTGTGTGTTTTTTATTGTGTCTATCTACCAGTGCTTTCTCAGTCGCAGCATCTTTGTTTTTAACATACAGTACACATATTTTTTCAAATTTATACTTATACTACTGGCCATATAAAAATCCCCATACAAAATATTTACATACAGTCTATTGCAAAATTACACAAAATATCCACAAGTTATACTTTTAACAAAAAATTAGGCACCTTCATCATAAGTTATGTCCTTTTTGGGTAAGCAAAGATTATATTTAAAGATACATATCATTTGATACAAGTCCTATCTTGCTTCAAATAATAAATCCTCATGGGTAGCAAATAATTTAATTTACACTGTGCATTGCAGTTCATGTTTAGACAAAAAAATTTCACTTGCTCAATATTTAGTAATTTTCACAAGCACTTTCAGTTTCTCAGTGAGCTCTTACACACTTTCTCACCAAATTGTCCATACCTTCAACGGGTCTAAGTGGCAGTTAGCAAGCAAATGCACTGCTATCAGTTCTCTTGGAGGTGGTTCTCCTCCACATGTACATGAAAAAAAAATAGACAAAATACCCTACTTTAGTACACTTACTTTTACTTCTAACTTAAGTCTAAGAAAATTTTTTTTTAACACTAATGGCAAATGATAGCATTACATCATAAATAAATACATTACATAGTTCTCATAACATTACAATAATAAATACTAAATTTGACTATAGTACGAAAGGTGTGAACTAGAAAATAATTTTAAATCAAATCAACATTACACTACAAAATATTACTCTTAGTCATAACTGTCTGAAATTGGTTAAACTCAAAAGACTTTTGTTTCTTACTCATTTGCAAAATAGAAAAAACTCAAAATGTGCATGAGCATAGATTTACCAATCATTATGTTATGAAAAAAGAATAGAGTCACCATTAAAAAACTCAATTACTACTCAATTCAAAATTACTGGAGGTGGAAGTTGTCCCAAATCATTGCCCCACTTCTCTATTCCACTCTGAGCACTATTCTCATTGAACCAGAAAATTAAATGCTCACAAAATGCTACCAAATAGTTTACTTGTCAGAATATTCACATCAGTCTAGCACCACAGTTATCAGTTAATCAGCAAACTCATTGTTCTTCATTCCAGTATTACCACTTTAAGCTCATAATTCCTCAGAACACAAATTGAAGTTTTCTGATAATGTATAAATCCAATGTTGCAACATTAAATGACTTCTGTCTCACAAGAATTTTGCACTTTCTTTTAAGCTTTCAGTCCCAGCTGTAGTGTCATGAATTGCACAATATACACAGCACCCAATGTTGCCTAGTTCAAAAATAGATCATCAGTACAGTTACACCACATTTGTTTGTATACTACCTCCTTTTTCATTCACCATGTCTGTCAGCTACATTACTTTACTTACATTTCTTACCTTGTTAGCTAGTGGACTGCATTCTCAAAAAATATCCCTACTGCAGAGACAGATTCCCTAACAATTAAGAGTACCCCAGTATGGAGTACTCTTGAGAGGCCGGGGTGGGGGGGGGGGGGGGGTGATTATGGCGTCGGCAGGGGTGTTTCGCAGGAGCTGGACCACGGTCAGCTCGACAGTGTCGTTGGGGAGCTGTGCGGGTAGATGTTGTGAAGGACGATTCGGCCACTGAACCTGGAAGTCGTTGAAGCAAGTCGGGTGTCGTACTGGGCGTGCTGGACGTGTGGCAACGGGTAGGCCGGGGGTTTGCGGGTGGAACAGAGCGACGACGACGATGTCTCCAGTGGGCGTGGCGAACACACGAAGCATGTCCAAGTCAGCGTAGGGCGGGAGGAGAACACATTTCACCAGGTGGCAGGGAATGATGGAGGTTGTGTCATGAGCACTGGATGAAGAGAAACACACAATGAACAGTGTATAATTACGCAGTATTATTGAGATGTTGTGGATTATGTCTGGGGGGACAGGCACAAATACCTCGAGCGAGGGCACATTCAAGACGGGGGGGCAGGGCGAGGCAGGCTACGGGGGAGAGGTCGAAGGGACCGACGAAGGGCCTGGCGGCAAGGGCGTGAACGTAGGTAAGCTCGACGTGGTGAGCATGTGGTCACTGGACAGAGTGCGTGAGACCAGAGTAGAGGGCGAGGTTGGAGGAGAGCTCGACGATTGGAGCTGGAAGTCACTCAACGGAGTGTATAAGTCCGACGTGGAGGGAGTGGTTGGAGCGTCGTGAGCCATGACACTGAGTGGCGTGGTCGTGGCCTGAAGGGGGGTAGAAGAAGGCTCAAGATGAGCAGACTTAAGTCTGTTGAGAGAGACTGTAACAGCTGAATCTTTCATCTGGATGTCATAGGTGTTGGCTGAGCGCCGGAGAACTCAATACTGGCCGGTATATGGGGGGTGGAGGGGAGCACGGATAGTGTCATCTCAGAGCATGATGTACTCACAATTGACCAGAGATTTAGGGACGTGAACCTTAGGGTGGGAATGGCTGGTGGGCGGAGGGATATGGAGGTTGATGAAGTGACGTCTGACGCAGTCCACGAAGGAAGGTAAGTCAGACTGAGGGAGAGAAGCGGAAGGGCTCACAAGTTCGCAAGGGAGAACAATGTTCTGGCCATATACGAAGTCAGCTATTGTGCCTTTGATGTCTCCTTATAAATTGCATGAATGCCGAGTAGCACAAGGGTAGGGCCTCTGTCCATAGAGAGTCGTGGCATTGAAGAGCCGCCTTGAAAGTGCGGTGCCAGCACTCAACTAGCCCATTACTTTGTGGTTGATATGCTGTGGTATGGATGCGTCGGATGCCGCAAATGTTACAAATCCTGTTGAACAGGGCAGACTGAAATTGTCTGCCCTGGTCAGCCGTGATGATAGCTGGACATCTGAAACGCGATACCCATGACTCGATGAAAGCTCGAACAACAGTTTCTGCCATAATATTGGGGAGGGGGACAGCCTCAACTCAGCGAGTTGTTCAGTCGATAGACGAGAGAACATAATGAAAGCCGTTAGAGGGGGAGAGAGGGCAGACAATGTCAATATGAATATGCCGGAAACACCCAGGAGGGATCAAAAAGGTGCCGAGGGGGGTGAAGAGCGCTTGTGTACTTTGCATCTTTGGCACATGATGCAGGAGCGTGCCCATTGCTGGCGCTCTGCTACGAGGCGGGCAGATGCACGAACACCAGGGTGAGCTAAATTATGCAATGCATTGAAGGCAGCTCGACGGAGCGTGGTTGGGATGAGAGGGCATAACATTCCCGTACTGTCGTCACACCAGATCTCACCAGGGAAGGTGGTGCAGACGAAGTGTAGTGAAGAAGTAGTCTGAAATCAGGTTTTGTGTTTCCACATCAGCAGGTTGGAAGTTAGGCAGTTCAGGGAGGTCTAACAGCAAATGGACGGCGTCAACTCGTGAAAGGAAATCAGCAACTATATTGTCAGCACCCTTTATGTGTCTGACATCACTGGTGAACTGAGATATGAAGTCCATGTATCTGAAGCAGCGAGGAGGCGGGTCAGCTGGCGGGTATGTAATGGCTGCAGCCAGGGGTTTGTGGTCCGTTAAAACATAGAAAGGGCGTCCCTGAATGTCAGTCTTAAAATACTTGATCGCTTCGTAGACCGTGACCAACTCCCTGTCAAATGCAGAATATTTCCATTGTGCATTGGTGAGCTTGCGCTAGAAGAACTGCAGAGGCGAAATTTGGCCGTTGATTGTCTGGCTAAGGACAGTGCCGATGGCAGTATCGCTCGCATCTGTGGTGATGAAAAGGTGCGCATTGGGATGAGGATGCGAGATGGTGCAGGCCTTGGCAAGAAGATTCTTGAGGGCGGTGAAAGAGTCAGTAATAACAGGGGTCCATGGAATAGTCCATGATCCAGAAGTGTGGGTGCCTGCCAAGGCGTCAGTCAGTGGAGCCTGAATTTCCGCAGCCTGAGGTAGATGTAAGCGATTATAATTAACTATCCCCAGAAAGCACCAGAGCTCTTTGAATGACGCAGGTCTGGGTAGGTTTAGTACTGTTTGTACTTTCTCAGGGGGTGGTGAAATGTGACAGCGGGTTGATGTAGCTGATTTGTCATGGTTGGTCTCAATGCCTGCTGCCATGAGACTGTTCATAACAGTTTGCACATGTCGAATATTGTCATCGACAGAGGAGCTGAACACAAGAATGTCATCAAGATATGCAAAGCAGAATTTTAGGTTGAATAGCACTTTGTTGATGAAGCGTTGCCAGGTCTGGGTTGCATTTTTCAGACCGAAGGGCATGAATCAAAACTGAAATAACCCAATTGGGTTGGCGATTGCTGTCTTCTCGATGTCTTCAGGTAACATGGGGATCTGGTGGTAAGCCCGTTTGCAATCAATGACAGAGAACGTGGTCGCACTGCAAGGGAACTGGTAAAGTCGGCAATGTTGGGTATGGGGTAGGTGTCCATAATTGTTTGTGCGTTTAGTTGATGGTAGTCTACACACCTGTGCCAGGACCAGTCTTTCTTGGGTGTCATACATATGGGCGTAGACCAGCTACTGGCAGGGGGTTCAATGACGCTCGGGAGGACGACGGTTCAATCCCGCGTCCAGCCATCCTGATTTAGGTTTTCCGTGATTTCCCTAAATCGCTCCAGGCAAATGCCGGGATGGTTCCTTTCAAAGGGCATGGCCGACTTCCTTCCCCGTCCTTCCCTAATCCGATGAGACCGATGACCTCGCTGTCTGGTCTCCTTCCCCAAAACAACCAACCAACCTTCAATGACGCCACAGCTTAGTAGTTCGGAAATCTGATTTTTAAGGTCAGAGAGGCGCTCAGGACAAAGTCGGTGTGATTTACTGAGATCAGAGGACCTGGCGTGAGGTAAAGCTTGGGAAGCGTGCCATTGGTGATGACAGAAATGTTGCCGGTGGCACGGGAGGCAGTTTGTTTACAATGTGTGGCGGGCAGGGCAAGCGAGGAGTGGTCGTCGTGTTCGAAGCCACTCAGCGGATCTGATGGTAGCCGAGGCAAAGTGTCCCAGGAGTCAACGTGACAAGATGGCCGCCAGCCCGAAGCAGTGGCACCGTGGTTGGGTGATCTCGGTAGAGATCGTGAGCCCTTTGTGAGTCCATGGTCCGAGGCTCGCAGCCTGTGGCAGCATGGTCGCGGGCGAAATGCTTGGTGTGATTGCACTGTTTGTGTTGTCACTGGTGGTGGCACGGCAGCACTAAGGAGCTGAAATTGCATAGTTTGGGGTGCAGCCTGCAATGGGTGGGGTAGGAGCTGTCAGTTTGGGAACATGTGATGCTCATCCCGTATGCGCACTTGTGTCCGACCGAGTGTCAAACGCTGCCATGTTAGGAGGGTATGGCCCTGTGGAACTGTCAGTACACATTGTGGCAGTCTTGATAGCACAGTTGCGAGGGGTAGTGGTAGGTAAACACACGGAGGCTCGATTGCTGGGACTACAAGCAGATTCGGCGCAGTTACTGACCTTGCTTTGTCCTTGTTGTGGTGTCTGTAATTCCTTTGCTGCATCGGAGAGCTGGAGCTGAGTTTTGTGGAGCTGGAGAGAGAGCTCGAAGTTTTCCTTGTGTAGGCGAGCGACGTGTTCAAGCTCGACAAGGCACTTGTGTGTGGTTTCTTGTAACGTCATCGACAGAGACGAACATGTACAGATGAGATGAGACTGGACTGATGTGTCACGGTGGGGGATTACTCAACGGAGCACAGGGGAAATGAGTCTTGGACGGATGATGAAACACGGTGTTTTGCACTAGGTCCGGTGAAACTTTATGTTGTCGCAAGAGGTCACTGCCTAGTATAGGTTCGTCAATTTCGCACACTAAAGAAGTCCACTCGAGTTTGCAGTTTGCTGAGAGTAAGATGACGTGGGAAGTTGAACCCGAGCATTGTAGTTTAGTTGAATTCACGGCTTGAAGTGAAGTATGATGATGGCGGATATTCAACGACGCTAAGGATGTGGGCAGCAGTGAAACAACGACGCCTGTGCCCACTAGGAAAAGGTATCCTGACGAAATGTCTTTAATGTAAAGTCGTCCACAATTATCTGGTTGTTCCCAGACAGAATGGAGTACTGGGGGGTGCCTGTCATGTTGTGCGCAGGAGGCGGCACCCGAACCTACCTGCGATTGGCGTTTGGGAAGTAGCAGGGAGGTTTGCAACTCCGTGCTGTCTCACCAAGCCATGTGTGGAACTAACAGTATGGGTAGTGCAGTTGCATTTCCCGCGGAAAGTTCGCTGCCAGTGGCGGTGGCTGAAGTTCGCTGGCCGCAGCAGGTTCGGTTGCAGGAGGGGGCGTGACTGTGGGAAGAGCCGGTGACATCCCAGTTGCTTGTTTACTGCTTCCCAGAGCGAGTGGAACGCTCAGCACAGTACGGCCCCGGCTGTGTCCGGCCGCAGGGTGATGAGCCTGAGCCTGAGACTTGTCAGGTAGGCAGTGGCTGGCGAAGTGGAGCAGTGATGCATCGTGTAGCTTGTCAGCAATTGTCATTCTTTGCTCGACAGGTTCAGGAGTCCTTTGAGCCAGAGCAAAGCGGATGAGAGGAGATAGTTTATCTGACCAGATGGCGAGGAGAGCTGTGTCAGAGAATAGATCGGCACTGACCAGGGCACGTAGCCGTCTCCAGAGCTGGGAAGGTTTGTCATTTCCTAGTTGCTCGACGTGGAGCACTTGCCATATTGCTGCCTCAGTTGAGCGTGCAAGCTGACGTAGAACTGTCTTTTTCGCTAGAGTGTACTGGGTAGAAGAGTCCGGGGCATTGACCAGGTCAGCAATCAAGTCCTCCTGGTTCTGCAGGTGGGTGATGAGGCACAGAAACATGGTTTACTCGTCTAGTTTGTAATGGTCAAACACTTCGTCCACAATTTTGAACCAGATTGTTGCTCTATCGGGATTAAGCAGTGGCAGCGTCGGTAAGCGTTGCAGAATGTTTGAAAGAACAGGTGGAGTTGAGTTAATCGGGGCACTGCCTGAATCGAGCTGTTGTTGCTGTAGTATTCCAGGAGAGTGTGCCTCCAGGGGATGTGGCAACAATGGCTGTTCAGCTGGCAGCATGAAGGTGACATGTTGTGGTTGATTGCAATCCGTCGCAAGGCAGGAGGTCGACACGGGTGAGACACCGTAATGTGTCGATTGTGGTTGCAGAAGCTCAACACGTTGCGGGTGTGTTCGGATCGATATGTCAGGGAAGACCGACATGGATGAGGCACTGAGATGTGCCAAGAATCGTAGCGGCAGCTCGACTGGATCTGGCGCGGGGGCGACAGGTGAGAAAAAGCTCAAAGTTTGAAACGTGTTAGTCCACAGAAGGCTTAACGTATGATCAGAGCCGGTGCCACCTGTGTTGCAGGGAGGCTGCAGAGGTGCGGGCTGTCCAGAAGCACAGTGTGGGAAATAATGTCGAACGTGAGACGGAATGTGTGAATGTTCACTGTTCATAGTCACAACACTCAAAACAGTGTGCGGATAAGGTGAATGTCGTGGCACAAAACACTGAAGCGTAGCAGTGGGACAGAGTTGGAGGTCAGGCACAGATTACATGTTATTGTTCCTGTTGCAGGCCGAGTTATTGAAGTAGGAAGGCATCTACTGCTGCTGAACCGAGGCAGGTGCAGATGCTGAGGAGGTAGACCTATGAACGAAGCAGTTCCGACCATGTGGCATGTATCCGTGTGGTACTGCACGGATTGCGGCGTGGCAAATCATTGTCCTGGTGGTAGTAGGTTGTCCAACAAAGCATTTGCAGAAATCAGCATTGGTCCCGCACCGCACAGCGGTCCGTAAGAGGTAACTGCACAGTCAATGAGGAAGGGCACATGTGGTGGGAACAAAGGCGTTTGATAGCTGGAGTCATGCGCACTCCTAACCTCACTTATTGTTGCAGGCTCGAAAACGTCAGGCGAAATCGGCGGAATCATCGAGTGAGAGGCATTGTGTTGCAGTCCTGGTGGGTGTACATCGCTCGCAACATGATGCATGTCGATCACAAAATCCGGCGTTAGACGCAGGGGCCGAAGTCATTATGCTGTGTCAATGTAATACACGCGAAAATAACCAACGCGGAGGTCGCAGACACAGTAAAACGGCGAAAACGGAAGACGTAACAACTCGGGGTCACCAGTGAGGAGGATTACTGGGTTGGTTGCACCAATAATCACACCCATTTAGCAATAGTTCATTTATTAAACTTAACACATACAAGGATCACAAAGAACTGAACTCAACATGGCGGAACAGCCAAAGATAGTGCTTAGAGTCCAAAGATGAATGTATATCGATGTTGGTGTCGATTCATCGGCGCCACAGTTTGTTATTTTCCAGAAATGCAACATGCCGCTGAACCTGTGCTAGCAGAACTATTGAACAAGAACACACAAATACTGGCCACAATGCCACAGCAGCAGTAGCCTGCAGACAGGCTGCACAAAGTATTGGACTTGGTTTCGTTCAACTATACTGTATCACCCCTGCAGCAGCCACTTTTGTTCAACTAAACTGTGCCATGGCTGTGACGGTTTTCACCACTTTGGAGTTGCTGCAGCTCACAGAACTGCAGGCAAGTCTTCTCTCAAGAGTACTACTGTTTGCAAGCACTCATAACGTCACTGCTTATGGGTCTAAATGTGTAAATGTGGGCATGGATCCAGATAATAACTTTCCTGTGGATACTGAAATCGAAAACACAAAATGTGTTGATTCTAAAGTTCAATATTTGTGGTGCAAGTGGGAATATATGAACAGCATGATGGATCATATAAAGAATAAGGTGATGGACGAGTATGATTCTTGCCATATTCCAATTGACTTTCAAATGCTAGGCCGTAAGTCAACATAGTTGATATGTATGGCAAGCCCATGCTAGAATTAACTTAATGGGGTCCAAATATGTACTTGAAATATTGAAGTGTTGTGGAATTAGATGCTATGTACTGTGCAATAATGATCGCTACAAAAAGATTGTGTCACTGACTGTCACATGTAAGAGCTGCTTACTACGAATTTGTGGATTATTTGAGCAAAAATAGTGTGACAAAGAAACAAATGGAGCGGTGTCTAAATTCCTGTATACCCCCTGTGCCAAAGTACATAACTGTTGAACCTACAACGACTGCAGAGGGAGAGTTCTCAGATGGAATTCCTATGTTGTTAATACTGCCTATTGGCTTTAATGCCATTCAGGCAGAGTCTGAGGCCTACAGAGAGCATTTATTTGCACTATGCACTGTACATAAAGTGAACAAAGAACGATGTGTGTGAAGAATGGTTGTTGTTTAAATCCCCACCCACCCATCTCCTGTCCAATGACCTACTAAAAGAATAATAGCTACCTCATAATTTGAGTCAGAGAGCCACCTCCAGGCTAGCACTGCAGCCACTGTCAGCAACGCCACCATCGCTGGTACCCCTGGCACATAGCCTGATACACTACCCCCGGAGGTGTTAGAATCACCTCTGTGACACTGTCACCACTGATTGCTGAGACACAGTCACCAAGTCAAAGAAAAATAAATGAATGTCAGATATAAAGACAAAGTAGCATACGACATTTATCTGGTCTCTGATAAACAGCCCACGCTGTGCGAACATACATGACTTTCAGCCACCTGAAAAAGTGAAGCCATACAGCATATTCATATTTGATGATATTGCAGTGGAAAACCAGAATGAAATAAGAAAATATTTATGCTTTGGTTGGTTATCATATGTAAGTAGACACATTTTATTTGACCCAGACATCCTCAAGGATCCCAAAGCAATTGAGGAGTCTGACAGACTATGGGCATAAGTCCAAAAAACGTGTTTCAGGTGAAAGTCAGTTGAAGATTTGCATATTTATATCTTATTGAAAAACAATTATATTCCAATGGTGTGATAATTCTGTCTTAGACCATACAGAATCGTTCCTTACAACTGAAGATATTTCTTCTATTTGTGGTATGTTATCCAAAATATAATGAGCGGTTTACGCCCCTTTTCCCTCAAACCATGATAACTCTAAAAAATATCATGGAAATTCAGTTGGAAAATTCCTTTTGTGATTTTATTATTCAGTTAAACTCTATATTGCCAAAAATATATGTTTATGACCATTATAGTTTAAGTTCTCATATAGGATCAGTAGCTTCTTCATTGCTTACTCTCTCTAGAAGTTCTTCACAGCAGCCTTTTACTGTATCAAAAATGAAGCGCAACAAGTTCTTCTCAGCAGCCTTTTACTGTATCCAAAATGAAGCGCAACAGGTCTTGAATGTCCCTCAACTATGCTGTTGCTGAAGTTGGTTTGTCTACTAATGACAAAAATGAAATATCTTCAGGAATCTTGTTGATTTCTTAATATATTTAAAAGGTATAAAGACCTTAAAATATGATTATGAAGCTTGGATTGTGCCATCACTGCCAAAGTGCATTATCACAAATGACTGCAACTAGGAAAGAAATTTCCTCATGACTTTGATGAGAAGAAGTCCATTACACTTTTCTTCCAATCTTTAATAAGCTCACTTCCATCAATGACTTGAAATATCTGTGGTTTCTCCCTGCATTGTTTAAGGACTAGGACATACTCTTCCTCTGAACATACAGTTTCCCTCTTCTTCACATTTCTTTCCATAAATGCCAAAATTCCGGTCACACTGACTATATGAATGAACATGGACTGGGAAAATGTGTGATACTTATATTCCAAGTGTTTTTGCTAACCATGTGCAAAAAGCGATCATAACAAAGTTTTTTTTTTTTTGCCTTCCTGTAGCATCAGAAAAATTTATTTTTCTAATGTTCTTGACTCTTCAGGCAAACAGAGTGTGGGTCCTTCTTACCTTTGAACTCCATAAAATTGTAAAAAACACTTGAACCATCATTATGGCAGTGCACATTAGAAACGTAACATCCAGAGGAGTCATTTATAAAACTGCATATTCACCACCAGGTTTGGAAATGGAAGGTTCTGTGCATTATCAAATTCTAAGCACAGCATACTGTTATCTGATTTACTGTGTGCAATAAGCTGTTTTTTCTGCATAATAGGCCTCAACAGAATTTATGTGCAACTCATATCTATTTTTGAGCTCCTTATTTTCTTCACATTTAAGCCTTGTAGTAGTTTCAGAACAAAGCTCGCAAATGTTTGACCTAGGTTGTCTGAATGCAAAGTTCAATATTTTGAAGAACTTATACTATGCATGATACTGCATATTAAGCTGACTATCATATTTTGCTCAGTAATACTTTTGAAAGAGGGTGAACAATATCCTGATATTTAAATTTGGGTTCTCAAATTGCAACTTGCTTCATTTGGATGCTGCATAATGTGAATTTGCATGAGGAATTGTTGCTAAATGCTCTTTAATACACTCCCAAATCTCCTTACCTATTTTATGGGGTCTATTTTGATGTTTACCCCCGTCTTTTTTCAAAGCTATCACCTTGTAGAACCTTCTTCTGAACAGTTCTTAAAAACGCTTTTCAGAAATGTTCAGCACACGAAGGAGCAAATGTCTGAAGACAGGCACTTAACAACCTTAGATAGAAAATGAACACACCCATACATTTTCTGTGTTCTTCGTTTTGGGCATCTTCTTTATTTCTTTAACATCCTTTCTCTCCACACATCCTGAGAGAAATGCATCCTTTCGAGATTTATCACCACATACTGTTTCTTGGATCGCGTCTGTCACCATTGCACTAGACTCTTTTCGATAACATAGATCTACAGACTTACTTTTCTTTGCACCTACGATCATTCCTTTCTTGTTTCTGTAACTTTCCCCACTGTTCTTTCTCTTTGTTTTGTCTGTAAAGTCATTTTCTGAATCATTATCACTCACTCTACTCGTTATATCTCTCAACTTGACACGTAACGCAACTCACAGTCGACTCACAACACATAAGATGGCTGCTTAGCTTACATGAAAGGTATCGATCTGAAAGTTTCAGGAATAATAATTCAAATATGGAGGTATCGATTTAGCGCTTTGATGGAAAAAGGGTGTAAAGCCAAATACGCCCATAGTCCATCGCACTCCTCAATTGATCTGGGATAATGCAAACTTTATTATAGCTTTTAAGCAGAAAAATCTGAATTTAAAGCATATTTACCAAGCTCGTGTAGAAACTGATCTGTCATTCAACAATTCGTCACTATATGCAGAGATTTCTGGAATATCTCGCATTATGGTTTTCTGGTTATTGATAAAACAAGAAATGGAATGAGGGGCAATGTAGATTAAACTTCGATGAGATTATGTGTAGTAGGTAGTCTACCAAGGCATTATCCTGTCAGTATGTTATAGGCTATGGGCAAATTCCCAAGGGTACAGTATGCTCATGCTGATGGGATGAAGCATAAGCCCAACATATGTTTATAAGTCGACAGAAAAATTGAGACCCACAACATGAGATCAGCCAAGGCAGCAGCTGCAAAAGGTGAATCTCAGATGAATGAGAGGCTAAAGGGAGGTGAGCAAGCAATAAACACAAGGTTAACTCAAGTGAAGACATCATACAACTGTTATTCAAGCAATATTGGGGATGTTCAGCCCAGCTGACAGTGATGTGATTATAGTTGCAATATGTTTTGGGACAATGTCATCCAATTTTCAAGTCCTAAAAACAAGGAAACAAGATAAAACAACCCTTCTTATAGCGAGAGAAATATAAGTTATACAGACTTACTGCATAATTTGTATACAGAGGGAAATGATACAAGTTATAGAAAACAACTTACATGAGCGTGGTAAAATATTTGAAGTTGAAAGTGATGAATTTATAAGCTTACAAAAGTTTGTTTTGTCGTTCAACTATTTTAAGTTTAGTGATAAGTTTTATGCACAAGATAAAGGTTTAGCAATGAGATGTGCTTTAGCAGGAAATTTGGCAGACATCTTCTTTAATAAGTTCAAAATAACTTATTTAAAGACAAACGTTAAGCTCAGTGACAAAATACAGACATGCAGGAGATATGTTGATGATATTTTTATAATATATGATGGATCCGAGGAAGAAGTAAATGAGTTGGTGAATAACTTCAATAAGATGCATAAGGACATAGTTTTTACAGTGGAGTGTGAGCAACATGGAATGTTAAATTATCTCGATCTGAAAATCGGGAATAAGAATAACAAACACAAGATAGAAATTTTTAGGAAATCCACATTCACAGAGGCCGTTACTGGTAAGTCCTCATACCACCCCCATAAACATAAATCTGCATTTTTCAAAATGGCAGTGCACAGGACTAATTCTGTACCTCTAAGTCTGAATATCAAACATAAGGAAATGAAAATTCTTAGACAAATAGTGTCAGAAAACGGTTTTTATGTGGGTTTGATAGATGTGTTGGATGTAACAGTTAGGCGTGGTAATCAGCAAAATGATAAAAATTTAGACAAATGCCATATCAGGGACCATGTCACATAAATTAGCGAGGTTGTTTAACAAGAAAGCAGTCAGAATAGCTTTCAAGATGGGCAACAAATTAGGGCAGAGACTGAAGCATAAGACCGATGCAGATGAGAACTGGATGAGAAAATCGAGAATGTATGATGTAAAATGTCAGGATTGTGAACCAAGATATATGGGACAGACAGAATGGAATTTTAAAGTTAGATATAAAGAGCACAATAATAGAGAGAATGGCTTGTCAGTTGTGGCAAAGCATTTTAAGGATGAGCAGCATTCTTTGCGAGATATAACAGTAATGGAAAGTATGAAGGTGTTGCATGTTGAAGGAAAAGGGTGTTGCGGTCCGACTTAGAGGAGGTAAAGACTTACTGTGCCTTGAAAGAGAAGTGCATCGGCTTTTTAAATGAGAGGATGTGTCTAAAGGGCGTTTCTGGGCACACTTCAGCAATATCCTCCTTAAGAATCAGCCACCAACATATTTTACCTAGTGACATAGGATTTTCGCATGCTATTTCCTTTCAGATTGAAGCCTAGAGGTAGTTTTAAGTTAGAATGGGCTAGGACAAAACAGGTATTTCTCGAAGATATTATGACAGACAGTAGTATCATTGGTCTCAGCATTAGGCTTTAAGTAAATATCAGTATTCATACGTGATGTCAGTGGCTTTCAGTTTGCAACTGTACCTCAGAAATGGTGGATGCACCAGCTTCTGATATATGAGCTACTGATGTATGAGTAATGTACATAGGTAAGATAACACTCCAGAAGGATGATTAAAAAGCACAAACTGTAGGAAATATATTATCATTATTAGAACAGTGTCAAGCAGTAAATTTAGCAAAGGTCATGGTCAGCCGCTGTGACCAAGCGGTTCCGGAACTGGCACTGACATTCAGAATAAAAAGATGAACACATTACTTCTGGAGTATTTATATTACAATGATCCTAATGAATTTATAGACCAGCTACAGCTACTGAAAACGTCGGCACCAGCAGGGAATACAGCGCACATGAAAGAAGTAATATCACTCATCTCAGAGCTTCAAGAAAGACGCATTACTGAATAATAACAATGCAGATGGTGGTCTGTGAACTTCACAGGTCCGCTCACAGAATGTTTCAGTGCAGACAACTCATAATACATGGTTGGGATGATCTATGGCAGGCTCATCTCATGCATATGACAGACATTGTGCTCAAGATCGAATAGAGGGTTCCAATATATCTTAATTATCATAGAAACATATTTGAAATTCTTCAGGCCCTTCCAGAGAAAGCAAAGACTTATCAGTGTAGCAGTTGCTTCATATTGGTACAGATTGTGTACTGACAGCCTACAGGCTGACCATGGAGATGAATTTTACAACAAGAATTTCAAGTAACGGAGCGATGTGGGATAAATCACTATTCAAAATTCTCCCACACGAAAGTGAGTACTGTGGAGCACCTGAACAGAATCATATGTTTGGTGCAGTTTAATCTTTGTGGCTTATACAGATGGTTAGGCATTCTCTCACAAACTATTGGGGAGAGTAAATGCACTGAACATCACACAATTAGGAAGAGGCCTATTGATGTGCATGATGATGGACTTCTGAATATAGCATAGAATCATATTATAATGGTGGATCTACGCAATCAGAAGTTCAGGGCAAGTGATTAGGTGTGTGTTTCAAAATATAAAACTGTGTTTGAGAGGTCCCACTTTCCTAAATGGTTAACAGAGATATCGTCCAAAGTACACAGGACAAACGTGAGAACATACATTTTAAAGGACAGCAATGGTGGAGAAACTGCAGGGACTTTTTCTCAGAGGAATTATAAAAAAATTTCTGAACCAAACACGTTTCTTGTAGAGCATGTCATAAGGCATCACATGAACAGAGCATTAGTGAAATGGCTTGGCTTTCCAGAAACACAAAGCAGCTGGTGAACGCTTGCAATTTGCTATATAATGGTGTACAAAGCTCAGACAGTGCAGCAGCATACCCTGTGTGATACAAAGCGAATCAACAGAAGTGGTAGTGGCATTCTCAATAAACTCCCTGTCGAGCTTCATCTTCCCAGAAACAGTTTCAATCAACCTGGAACGAAGTGAGAAAGCATCTGGCTTGTGGTGATAAGGGGATTAATGTACTTGATGAGGTGTAGAAGGTGTATGATCTATGTAGGCTGCAAATCAAGATTTGGTGGAATGTCATGCTGCAGAAAGAATTTCAGCTGGTGAGGTGAAGCAAATATATTGTGGAAGGGATGTAGGCACAGAACAACATGTTGGGGCATTTGAAACTGATAAAGCA
The DNA here is from genome assembly GCF_021461395.2 of Schistocerca americana. Taxonomy (NCBI): domain Eukaryota; kingdom Metazoa; phylum Arthropoda; class Insecta; order Orthoptera; family Acrididae; genus Schistocerca; species Schistocerca americana. The sequence continues at coordinate 586,823,055 of NC_060122.1, read as the reverse complement.
ATGGGTACCAAACTGGATGCAGGAATAAATTTCAAACATATAATGAATTCTACTCGTTGCATTCTGAAGCAGGAAAAACTTACTGGGTGCTTAAGAAATTGCATCCAATTTGCATGTTATGAGCTAAAAGCATCATGAAGAAGCAGAAGGAGTAAGAAGATGTAGTGTTAAAACACCCTGGGTCTTGCCAATATGTGAGACATCCGAGGCAATTATGCTGTTTCTAATTCCAGTGTTAGCACGGCTATTGGCAGTTCGGTCATTGCCATAGCCCAAAGAGTGAAGAATGCACAAAACGTTGAGAAGCAGCTACAAGAACCTAAAAGGCATAACAGGATGATAGAGGCCATCACTATCAGTTAGTGACTATATTTAAAGCCATATAAAAAAGCCTTGTACATCTTGCTAAAAGATGTCCCCTAATTACGCTACCTAATAGACCACTTACCGATACTAATCTGCTTGAATTCGTCAAGAAACTCAACATCCTGAGATTTAATGGTATGTTTATGCAGAATACATCTACATCTACATCCATACTCCACAAGCCACCTGACGGTGTGTGGCAGAGGGTACCTAAGAAGATATTGTCTATATCACTTGAGCCAGGAGGAATCTCCACAACCATGTTGGCTCCAAGGTGAAGTTTATTGTGCAACTCAGTGATGTCTGGAATGCTGTTATAGGTTTACAGACCATTCAGTGCAATAATCCACTCATCCTTTCTTAGATGTACTGAGGGGAAGAAATTGACAAAGAAGATTCCTAAGTGTGAAGAGTGTGGAATTGTAAATTTAGACATTGCAGGAGGATTAGGAACGCACTGTGTTGCATATGTTAAGATACTAATATACTGTACTTTGACTCATACGGGGATTTACATCGGCTGGTAGAACTGCGCCGATATTTCACCAACAGTTTTTGATACTACAAAGACTTTGTTTCATACCTTTTTGGGCATTTCTGTCTAATGTTTCCCCTGACAAATGTGTAAAAACAAAAGCTATGTGTACATCACCTTGTTAGTCGAGCCTGAGATGTCATGCCGTACACTCTTTCTCTAAAAGAGAGCTCATCTGTATTAAGAGCAAATTACTTCCCTCAGTAGATCTAAGAAACAATGAGTGGATTATTGCACGGAATGGTCTGGAAACCTATAACAGCATTGCACACATCACTGAGTAGAACAATAAACTTCACCTTGGAGGCAGCATGGTTGTAGAGATTCCTCCTGGTTTAAGTGACATAGACAATATCTTCTTTCATCAGTGTATGTATCTAATATGGCGGTAACTAGAATAAGTCGTGTGGGCTCCAGTGGAAAATGTAGGAAGTGCAACAAAACAGTTAAGAATGCCATTATCTGTGGGCTATGTAAAAGTGTCTTCCATTTTCATTGCGGAAAAATTGATCCTTCAGTGAAAGAAAATCCGAAACTGCTAGCACTCTGGAAGTGCAAAAATTCTGCAGTTAAAACATGACGAAAACAATGAAACTAAAGGACAGTTCCTTAAATTGTGAACTATCGCTGATGTACGAGAAGTTGATTGATGAAATTAGCTGCCACAGTAAAGAAATTCATCGACTTCAGAAGGATGTGGCTAATTTACAGAATGCAGTAGCCATGTGCTCTATGTCGAATGTGAACAGTGTGATTCTTAACTCTAGAAGTGTTGCTAATAACAGTATTGAAATGTGCCAGACTTGTAAAACTAGGATTGTGTATGTCGATTAAGATGCATATCGTGTTATACCAGTAATAAAGTACCTGAAAAATGTAAGATAGAATTAGATAAGAGGTTTAAGGATACAGGGTACTCCTCCAGCTCAATATTATTTAAAAATCAATATCTATTTCTTTCAGCCACTGTTTATAATGCATATGTTTTACAGTTTTTTGTTAATATCAGGTAATGCAGGACACTATCTAAACAAATTAGAAGTGTTTTGAATATTTTGGAATCTACTTAGGGTTATTAAAAAAATTACAAAGAAATGGAGGTAATTTTTTTTTCCAAAATGCTTCCTCAAATTGAGGTACCATTTAATCCAATGTTATATATTTGAAGGAGACCAAATTTTTACCAGATATGCGTGACATGATAGCTGAGATACTAGACATATTTAATTCCACCTATTATGTATATTACAAGGATAAAAAATATCACATCTTACATTTTAATTTTTATATTTTTTTTCCTAATAAAATGTTATTTTTTCTATAATTTAGATGATTCTGCAATAAAACTTAGGTCTATTACATAAGGAAGGGCTATTGCAAGTTACAGAAAAAAATTAGAGCAATGCTTTATAATCTTTAGGAAATGTTTGTACCTGAATTCTGAAAAATACAACTTGCAGGAAATTGAAAATGAAGATACAAGTTCAATTAAACTGTACCTCAGAACTTCCTGAAGCAAAATCTTCAACCTGCAGCATTTCTTCATCTTCAAACATCCTCTTGGCATTCCTTTTAGCACTTATTGCTTCTTTGGTAAATTGAAGAGCGAATCTTTCAGCTTTATGTACCCATTGTCTGTCACACGCAAGCAATTGATCTCCCATATTAGAGTCATATTTTATGCCAAAACTTCTCAGAACTTCCAACCTTCCTATCACTTTATCATTGAGACATATCACTGCACCATGTACACCAACCTTTAATGTATTTAGTTCTACAAAAACATTCTTGGGTAACATTTCCAATATGCAATGGTTGAAACTTTCATTTGTGTTCTGTGTGCCCCCATGAAGACATTTACTAAGCAAAACAGGTCACTCTGGTCTTTAAAAGTTGGTTTTATTTCATTCAACACAGGCTCAGGAAGCGAATGCTTATGGTGGTGTATTTGACCACTTTCTTTTGCTTTTTGGTAACCACACCAAGAAACTGCTTCTTTAAGGCCAAGTCCATGGACAGGGTGGTCATCTGTGTACAACTTATGAAAGTAGGTGGCCCATACAGCTTTCCTCATTGCTATAACATCATTCAGAGGTGCAGTTCGTGTAATGGACAGTTCATAATAACTTCGAAGAAGGTCTATTTCAGTTTCTGTCAATATGCCTCGGCCAGACAGAGATTTTCCATCAGATAGCAACCTTCTTTCATTTCTCTTTGTAGCTTCCTCAATCTAGCACCAATCCTCTTGTGAACATGTGCACAACACTCCAGTTTTTTAACAAAGGTATCGCCATAAACAAGTGAACTCATTAATTTTATTGAAAGCTTTAGATTCCCCTTCGCCTAAGTATTTTGTATATCTACTGTTATAAAAAGGAACTGATCTGTGAAATATTTTTAGAGCTCCATCACACTCCATACCTCTATTTAACCATCATAATTATTAGAACACTGATGTTCAGTATGTCCTTCAGTGTTACCATGGCAGGTGTGGCAGTACTTAGATAAGCACTCAACATCAACAACTTTTCCATTCTCCAGAAAAGTAGCACTTACAACACATTCAGGGTACGATGTCCTTGATGTTGCCATGTCCCACCAAGTGCAACAGCAATGTCCCTGGTTCCACTGATATTTACAGTTTCTTCTACTGCACATATCATAGATGCTTTAGACACAAGCGTCAAGGCACCTAAACATATTTTTATGTGCATACTGAACCTACTGGGAGGAGGAGTAACGTCCATCAAACCACAAAACGTATGAGCAGGCTTTTTTTCCGTTTCCTACTGCATGCACTGCACACACTAACTTCAAATTCACATCAAATGAATTATGCACGATGTTCGAAGTCATTTTCGAGGTTGATTTATTGCAGGATCTACACACAACAACTGATTTTGACGCTAAACCCTTCCTGCTACTTTGTTGTTCAGTTATTTCCAGACATTTTTGTATTTTCAACATTGCATCACGGACAGCAATCGTGATAATCTAATATATAAGAAACTATCAGTCTCGATTGCAGTAATCGCTCATAGTTTCTTATACATTTCCAGACAGCCTACACCATCACATTATAGACATTCTGCCACATCCCTTATCAAAGAAGATAAGATGCCCACATCAACAATCAGGTACAGAGAGCATCGTTGTTAACACAAAAATTTGAATCACTAGAAGACGTGCCACGTGGGAGTTTCTTCCCTGCAGAACTGATACATAGTGTGGCTTGCTTTGTTTGTGAACTGGTTACCACGGAATTTCCTGTTATTGAATTTCTTGATGCATGGCATAGTTCGTATTTATTGCACACTAAAGGATATGTACTTCCACAAATATATGTAGCACTTGGGCAACAAACGTTCAGCAACACTTGAACAAACTGCTCCAGTGAAACAAAAGTAAATACTAGTAAAGATAATCATTTACAGACACTAGAAACCTACACCGTTACCAATAGATACAATGTATCATACATATAATCGCTGGAAACAGAAAGTTCACAGTTATTTTCGAAATAATACTGGTTTCTGTAACAGAAACGAACGAGGTGTGGTGGCATACAGGACTGTAACTTTAAAATTTGGTATATATAGGTCAAATGGAATCAAGATGGCGGCGCGTATAGACGTACTAATAAACCGATCCGCGGAAAATTACGAGTTTTTAAATCCTGTGTGTGTAAAATGTAGTAAGAAGGCGAAATATGGTGTTAAATTATGTTCGTGGTCACAGAAATGGATCCATCGTCACTGTTTAAATGCCTTAGAAGAAAAAAACATGACCTGTGACTATGAAAATGTGCACTGTAACTATCGTTATATCGCGTGTTTACAAACGGAATGCGAAGAAGAATGCACGACTTCTTCATTAAAATACGATCTTCTGTTAGGTAAACTATATGTAGAGAAGCTTGAATCAGTGATATATAGTGTACAGAAGCTGGAAGAAGTGATAGACCATTCAAAGTGTAGTGAAACGGTTGTAAACGAACAAAACGGTAACTTTACTAGGCCTAAAAAGTTTTGTCGTGTTAATCGTAAGGAAAACAACTTTCGTCTCCCAGAAGCAAATAAGTTTGAATTTTTAACATGTGATGAATATGAAATATGTGAAAAGAGCCAAAGAATGGAAGTACTTTCATCAAATACAGCGACCACAAATCATTTCAGTAGGCCTACGAAGTCCTGTAATAACAAGAAAGGAAATACCAGAAAATACATGGAACATACTTATCGTGCAAACAAGATAACTACTGGTAGAGGTAAGAAGAACAAAGAAGATATTTTCATACTTTCAGACAGTCATGGAAAGGGCTTAGCCGACATTTTGTGTAAAATGCAAACTATATTCCAGGTTAGTGGAATAACGAAACCGGGTGCCCCTTTGCGCGAGGTTTTAAAATACTGTGAACATTCTTCGAAGCTCGGAAGCAACTGTTTAATAATAGGAGGTGCTAATGATGTTTATAGGAACGAGGGCAAACTCGCCACAAGAGCTCTAAGAAGTACATTACAGAAAATTACAGATGTTAACTTCTTCATTGCCAGTATCTCACAAAGACATGATCTTATATAAAAATCCTGTGTCAACAAAGAAATCACAGTTACTAATAGGAAATTTGAGAAAATCTGCCGAAGCCTCCCAAATGCCACATGTGTGGACATACCATCTACAGAGAGAAGTCATTTTACCAGGCATGGGCTTCACAGAAATAAACTCGGAAAATCATTCATTAGTCAAGATATCCTTAATGCAGTGAAGGCAGTTAAGGACAATAATAGCATGACCATACCACTTCCACCACCAAACACAGCAACTGAAAATTTCCAACAAGAAAATGAAACTGAATCACTGACAACAGGTCCAGCACTAGAATCTCCACTTTCCTCAAAAACAGCTGAGATGAATGATTCAACTATGACAGAAGTTTCCAAAGCAGCTTCAGCAGAGGCAGCTACATACTACGCAACTGCATCATTAACAAGAAAAAAAAGCCTGATGTACCAGCAGCCAACGACCTTTCTTCAGTATTGGCCCCTCCTCAGTCTTCAACAGTGAAAGACTTTTCACCAGCTTCACCATCATCAGCAGTAACAGAAGCAAACACAAGAAGCACAAGAACCAGGAAACTTACAACTCTGCAGGATTTTTGGTACCCGGCCTCAGTTACAAGACTAACATAAGGCAGATACCTTTAGATACACCAACTTCCAAGTCTAACTGGCAACAGTTTCACCTCCACTGTCATCAACAGAAGAATAACCATGCCACCTGATCATCTAAAGGATTTTTTAGCATCAGGTCTAGAGGGAAGGGTGCCACCAAGATAAATGAAAACAAATGCCTAACAGTGTTTCACCAAAACATTCAAGCCATAAAGAACAAAGCACAACATCTAGAAGTAGAATTGGAAAATTTTGATGGCCAAATTTTGTGTATCACTGAACACTGGTGCAAAGGGAAGGAAATTGAACACATTGCATTAGCATCATATGACCTCGCATGTTACTGTAGCAGAATCTCAATGAATGGTGGAGGTTCATGTATCTATGTAAAAAAGGTATGTCATTTAAAGTTAGATATGATCTTTTAGATCTAGGTGAGGACAAACATTTTGAACTTTCCACTGTTGAAATAATAGGATCTGGCATAGCAAAAAAATTAACCATATTTTGTGTGTACCACTCTCCCAGTGGAGACATTGATATATTCTTCTCAAAACTGAATCAAAGCTTAGACAAGGTTTCTGGACCAAAAGCAAATGTAATTATCTGTTGTGACTTAAAAATAATATGATGAAGCCTGATAAGGCTAGCAACATATATGTGAATATTCTAAGCTGTTATGGAATATCCTTCCTTGTTAATTGTCCAACTAGAATAACGAAAGAATCTTCCTCATCTATAGATCATGTAGCTAAAGATATTGATAGTAAAAAATGTCATATTGTTGTCCAAAACCTGGGCCTATCAGACCACCTCTGCCAGATCTTAAAAACTAACATTCATGTAGAAACTACTCCTAAACTGTGTGCATACAAAATAATGTTTTCCAAATCAACCCTGTATGAGTTTAAATCCCAACTAGAATATGAAGATTGGAGGAAAGTCTATGCAGAAACCAATGCAAATCAGAAATTTATCAAATTCATGTCAATTTTTAAACTCAGATTTGAAGAGATGTTTTCCAAAACTCTTTATCAAATTAAAACTACAAAGAGAAATCAATGGGTGACTACAGGTATCAAAAAATCCTAAGAAACTTTTAGATATCTCAGCTCCATAAAAAATAATCAGTCTAACCCAGAAGTTCGGCAATTCTACAAAAAGTACAGGAAAATATACAGAAAGGTGTTGCTGGCTGCAAAAAAACTTTCAAACAACAAAATATCACTTGAAGCTGAAAACAAGAGCTAAGCAGCCTGGAACATTGTCAGACAGGAAACATCTAACTCTGCTAAAAAAGGACCTCAATTCACATATTAAAAACAAAGATGTACCAGTAGGTAACCCTAAAAAATTAGCTGATTTTGTAAACTCATATTTCAGTAGTATTGCAAAAAAATTACAGCAGAAATTTCCAGATACGTATGATTTACCTACTCAGAACCAGCCAACAAACTCAATGGTGCTCTTGCCAACTACAGAAAGGGAAGTGGCACTATTAGTACACCAACTAAAAAATAAAACTTCAGTAGGACTTGATGAAATCCCAGTCTGCGTAATTAAAGAATGTATAGACTGCATAAAGGGCCCATTAACAGACATAATTAATGAATCTTTCGAATCTGGATACCTTCCAGAGAACCTAAAACAAGCAAAAGTCATACCTATACTTAAAAACAGAGATGTGGAAAATGTAGAGAACTACAGGCCGATTTCTATACTGTCTATCATTTCTAAAATAATAGAAATACTAGTCAAAAAGAGACTGCTAAATTACCTGAATAAATATAACCTTCTTTCCAATGACCAATTTGGTTTTAGGCCTGGAAAAGGCACACAATCTGCTATAGCACAGTTCACTAAAGTAATTTTAGAAGCACTGGACAAAGGTGAAAATATAAGTGGTATCTTTTTAGACTTGTCCAAGGCCTTTGGTACAGTTGACCACAAAATCTTACTTCATAAATTAGGGCAAATAGGATTAAGAGGTGTGACAAAGAAGTGGTTCAAATCATACTTGGAAAACAGAGTTCAACGAGTTGAGATATCACAAGTTTCAAACAATTCCCTTGTAAACACCTGTCTGACACAGAAAATGTGAATATAGGCGTCCCACAGGGAAGTGTATTAGGCCCAATATTGTTTCTTGTATACATAAACGACTTCCCACAAAGAATCAGACGTGGAGAAAAAATACTTTTTGCTGATGACAGCAACATAGTAATAACAGGTGAAAATCCAACACAACTGTCAGAAAGAGCAAACGAGGCTCTCAATGATGTCCACAACTGGTCATTGAAAAGTAAAGTAAACCTAAATGTAAAGAAAGCTAACTATATTAACTTCCAATTGAACATAAAACACAATGCCACTAGAATAAAAGTTGATAATAATGAATTAGAATGTGTAACAAGTAACAAATTCTTAGGGATGAATGTAGACAGCCAATTGAAATGGACAAACCATGTCAACAATTTGGCAAAGAAATTATCAACAGCATGCTATGCTCTTAGAATCGTTGCACCAGTATGCAATAATACCTGTCTTAAAATAACGTATTACGGATATCTACACTCAGTCCTCAGCTATGGGATCATGTTTTGGGGAACAAGTGCCAGTAACATACAAACTGTGCTCAAAGTACAAAAAAGAGCCATAAGGATAATAACAAACAGCAGCAACAGGGCCCACTGTCTAGAATTATTTAGAAAGCTAGGCATTCTAACTGTTTCTTGTGAGTATATCTTGCAGAACATAATGTTCATTAAGAAAAATCTCAACATGTACAACACAAACAGCCTAATACATGACCATGAAACAAGAGCTTGTCACCACCTCCATCTAGATAGAAAGAACAAGGCAAAGACACAAAAAAAGTATACTTCATAATGGGATAAAACTGTATAACAAATTACCATAGGAAATTAAAGAAATAAATGAGCCCCTCACTTTCAGACAAAAGCTTAAAACCTTCTTAGCCCTAGGACTCACTCTGGGGTCATAGGTGACCCCAATCATCTTTACTATGGATAAAATAATATTTCTATTTCTTGTAAAAATCCAGAATTTTATGACTTTTACCACACAGTATTGTAGTTCTCTCGCAAAAATTTTTAGAGCAATTGACGCAACATTTAAATCAATAATTAACAAATACTACTGTTGGGGTCAATTATGACCCCAGATAGATTATATGTAAAATTCATAGAATGTATAGATTGTCTACTATCAATCTCTTTCTTAGGTATTTTGAGTTGGTAACACTGAATTCAGGTGATATTCAGGTGTTACTCAGAACTAATCTCAAACTGGAAGTTCGTTTGTACGTTTGTTGTTGCAGTGTAATTTCAGCATGGATGGAATACGTTTTGCTCCTGGCTATAGTGTAGAACAAGCTATGGAAGACTTATTTCGTAGCAGTAGTGATTCAGAAGGTAGTGACGCCGAAGATGATGGAACAGAGACACAGGTAGACCAAAGTGATGAAATGTGTTTACATGAATTAGAAGAAAATGATATTCTTGCTGAAAATGATGACAGTGGAGAAGATGAAAGTGCAGTACTGGTAAGCAGGGGTTGGGATATTGCATGGAGTACAAAAGGACCATCAATTCGTAGATTTCCAGTTCGCAATATACAACGATTTTCAGCAGGTATTCCTAGTACAGTTAGTGTTACCTCAGCTGTTGACTGTTTCAGGCAGTTTATTACTAATGAATTGCTGGATAGAATAGTTCAGTTCACAAATCAACGAGGAAATGAATTGAAAGTGTCTGGAAAATTAGTTGACTGGCGTGATACAGACAGATGCGAGCTTCTTTCATTTTTAAGCTTGCTGATTCTGTATGACGTACAGAAGAGCCGGGGGAAACCTATTGACGAATTTCAGGACTCTGAATATGGCACTCCTCTATACCGTGCTACTATGTCGAGGCGGCGATATCAGGACATTCTGCGTTCACTTCGTTTTGATGACCGCATCACAAGACTTGAAAGGAAAGAGAGGACTGGAAATAAGGCTGAAGCTGTACAGGAAATATTTGATTTGTTTGCCGTGCAATGTCAAACATCATTTATACCTTCCAGCAACATTACTGTTGATGAACATCTTTGCGTATACAAAGGTCAGTGCAGTTTCAAGGTCTACATTCCTTCAAAGCCAGGAAAGTATGGCATCAAGATATGGTGCGCAGTAGGCTGTGAACATGGTTATCTGACAAATCTTCAAATGTACACTGGAAGGAGTGGTGATGTGAGAGAAGTGAATCAAGGCAAGAGAGTGGTCTTAGATTTAGTGCGTCATCTGGGTGGCAGTGGTAGGAATATAACCACTGACAATTTTTTCACGAGCTATGACCTTGGCCAAGAATTGTTGAAAATGAAGTTGACACTTGTAGGTACTCTACGTTCTACAAGAAAAGAAGTCCCAAAACGGTTTTTGCCTTCGAATACTAGGGAAGAATGCACTACCAGATTTGCATACAGTGGTAAAATCCTATTAGTTTGGTATGTTCCAAAAAGAAATAAGGCTGTGCTACTCCTGTCAACAAAACATCAATCATTTGAAGTGCCCAAAGAAAACAACTTAAAACGAAAACCAGAAGTAGTGTTGTATTACAATTCAACAAAATCAGGTGTCGATACGCTAGATCAAATGAGATCTTACTATTCTGTGAAAAAGGGTACAAAACGTTGGCCATTAGCAGTATTTTATGATCTTGTCGATCTAGCTGCACTCAATGCCTACAGACTCTTCTGTGTTGCTGTTGAAAAAACAGAGAGACGTCTTTTTCTAATGAAGTTGGCCAAAGAAATGGCAAAGCCCCAAGTGGAACGTCGTTTGAGTTTACCACAAGCAAGGAACAAGGATATTATTAGCAGTATCCAACGGTGTGGATTTGATGACAATGGACATCCAGACGTAATATCCGACAATCAGAAGAGAAAGCGAGGCAGATGCTCCATTTGCCCCCGATCAAAGGACACAAAATACAGTTCAACATGCAAAAAGTGTAACAAATTTGTTTGCAAGGAACATTCTGAAATAGTTACTACTTGCAAAATATGTGCAGATGACTATGGTACAGATTCCGGTTAGAATTATGTTTCCTGTTGAGTTGTTCATCACATTTTCTGTAAATTTGAAGCCATTGTGAAACATTTATGAGTGAAACAAATTATGACTTAGAGTAATATTGTAACTTCTGATATGCAATTACTCTGCCATATGTATTTTAATTCTATTATGTACATACGTGTTAAAAAAGCTGTGAAATGTGTCTAAATAATACATAAAATGCAAACAAACAGTATTAAACGACAGTACGTTGTTCTCTGAATGATTAGTACAATCAATTATATATTGATTGGGGTCATGTATGACCCCAGATGGAGTACTAGGGAAATTTTAGCAGAGTGAGTCCTAGGGTTGGTAAGTAAAAGTTGTTATACTGTAAAAGAATGTTTAACATAGATGTAGATTATTAGCAACATATGACAATACCACCAAAATATTATGTAATTATAAATGTGTGTATGACTAGTTATAAAAAAGCTGCACAGAATATGAGAAACCTGTTTCATTCTAAATGTAAATGTATGTTCATGTGTTGTAAACTGAGGACATCCATACAATATTTATTGTTCCACAGATGAATTAATAAATAAAATAAATAAATATAAATTTCTCATTTGAAACCCTATAATGTATATATCAATGTAATCAGGAAAGACTACAGAATTTAATGAAATCATAAATTTTTTTTCGATTTTTCCACCATTTACAAGTATCCTGTATCCTTAAAGTGCACACTATTCACCAGGAAAGCCCAACAGTTTCTAGTGTAATTTCACAAGACAAGATGAATTATTCTGTTACTAATCTCGAAAATAACTCCGACAATATAATCAATTCAGGAATACAGTGATGAGGAAACAGAAATCAGGTTGTCCTTATTGGTACTACAAATCGTATTGAGCTTCAAAGTGTACACAAAGAAAAGGACTAATGGAAATGCGTCTCTTCAATGTTTAATGACGATTCACAGTTAACTACCGCAATGCACAACCCCAGTGTGAGAAAGCACGAAAAAGTAACACAAAGTTAATTGTCCTTGCTGATAGTCATGGTCGTGGGGTTGCTACATGGATCAGTGACAGAATATCTGAAAAAGAAACAGCATTTGTTAAGCTTGGTGCTCTCATGTCTGTAATTGGAAATCTTGTCCACCTGCCTGAAATCGGCAAATTAACTCATAATGATTTTATTGTATTGTTTGGAGGGGCAAGTGACGTATTTAAAAACGAAACTCCTAAAGCTACTGATGAATTAAAGAAGTATTTAGATCACTTGACTCATACAAATGTCCTGTTAATGACTATTCCATACCGATACGACCTACCATCGTGATCGTGTGTAAACAGAGAAATAAGTGCTGCAAACGTTACTCTCGAAAGTATGTGTACAATATGAAAATGTAGAAGCCATTGCTCTGAGTGGTACAGAATGTAGATTCCACACTAGACATGGACTTTATCTAAGTGGGTTAGGGAAACAGCTTACTGTGGAAAAAACAAACATTTGTTGTCAGGAAATCAGAGATAAGACATACAGCATCAAAGGAAACAGATACATCATCACATCTTCTCTGTTTGGCAAAACAGCAATCATCTTCCTGTTATGCAGAAGCGATGCACAGTTCATTGGAAGAAAATAAGCAGACTCCATCAATGGAGAAAACGACTCCAGGCTTCCACACATGGTTTTTTATGGACATGTCCTTATCAAGCAAGAATGAGGTCAGTGATATAATAAAAATGCCCTTAGGAATCTCAAATGTTAATGTAAATCTCGGTACTGGTAATCAAATAAATTACTGCAACAAACATATTTCTGTATGCTTTCAAAATATAGAGTCAATAACAAAGTTTTAGATGTAAAGATTTTACTAAATGCAGAACTTAACTTTATCAGTGTTTTGTATACGAGGGCTATCCACAAAGTACATTACGTTTTTGTTTGTGTCCGTTAGGGGCGGGGCTAGCACGGCCATCTCGGTGTCATGGCATTCCTCCGCTCAGTCGGCATCCTGCCGTGCTAGTGAGAGGTTCGTGCTGTACTCTGTTGAGTTACTGTGACGGTTTGAAATGTCAGCGTTAATTGAAAATGCCGCGAAGTGTGAAGTGTGTGCTGTAATAAGGTTTCTGACTACAAAAAACTGTTCACCGATAGAAATCTATCGGCAGCTTTGTGAAGTGTATGGGGCAACATAATCACTGAAGGTGGAGTGTGTCAATAGGTCATAAAATTTAAAAATGGCCGAACTAACGTTCACGACGAAGAGCGAAGTGGAAGATCCAGCATAGTGACTGCCGAACTTGTCGAAAAAGTCGATGCCGCAGTCCGTAAAAACCGTAATTTCACAATAACGGAAGTCTCTATGAGTTTTCCACAAATTTCACGAAGTTTGTTGCACGAAATCATTACCGAAAAGCTTGGTTACCATAAGTTTTGTGCAAGATGGATACCAAAAATCTTGACAGAGATTCACAAAAATCAGCGAATGGCTGCAGCATTAACGTTTTTGTACGCTTACGAGAAAGATGGCGACTCATTACTCGATCGCATCGTTACTGGTGACGAAACATGGGTTAAGCATGTGAACTGCGAGACAAAATTGCAGTCAATGCAGTGGGGGACACAAATTCCCCTCAAAAACCCAAGAAATGCATGCAGATAATGATGGCAAGGAAGGTGATGGCGACTGTCTTCTGGGACAGAAAAGGTGTGATTTTTGTGGATTTCCTGGAAAGAGGCACTACAATAAACTCTCAAAGATATTACCAAACTCTGCACAACCTCAGAAGAGCAATACAAAACAAGCGCAGGGGAAAGTTGTGCTCAAAGATCTTGCTGTTTCACGACAATGTCCGGGCCCACACGGCAAATGGCACTTGTGAAGTCCTCGAATCTTATAAGTGGGAGTTGTTTCCTCATCCGCCGTACAGTCCCGACCTGGCACCGAGCGACTTCCACTTATTCCCAGTAATGAAGAAGTGGTTGGCTATGCAGTGTTTTGATGACGATGCACAGCCTCAAGAAGAGGTAACCACGTGGTTGAAGGCGCAGTCGGCCGAATTTTACGACGAAGGAATTTCCAAGATCGTCCATCGCTACGATAAGTGCCTTCATTTAAATGGCAACTATGTAGAAAAGTAGTATTTAAGTGTGCCTTTCATCTGTATATAATTAAAAAAAGTCCGATACTTTATTTATTTTTAATTCCAAAACGTAATGTACTTTGTGATTAGCCCTCGTTTTACGGAACACTGGCTAAATAATGACCAAATTCACTCTTTTTCTATACCATAATACACAACAGCAAATTATTTCTGTAACAATAACCATAAAAATGAAGGTACCGCAATTTTCATTAAGCATAAATATAAATCAGTCAGTAAGTTTCAGCATCTCACTGCAGAGAGAGACATTGAACTGGCACTCATTGAAGTCTGCGGGACAAATACAACTGTATCATGTATTTATCGTTCCCCAAATGGAAATTTTGACTGATTTCTGAATAAGCTTGAATATGTACCAAAAAAAGCTTCATCTAGACAAAAAAATCAGTAGTGCTTTGTGGGGACTTCAACATTGATTCTCTGGGAACCAGCAAAAGAAAGAAATATTGCTCAATCTCACACACACCTTCAACTTAAAATAGACAATAACAATCCCAATAAGAATCAGAAAAACCACTGCTACCGCCTTGGATCAGATATTTGTGAATATAAATTAGAACTATAACAGCAAGACGGTTTAATACACATAATATAGAAACATACAACTCCCATTTATCAGGAGAAAGGTGGGAAGACGTTTTGCAAATAGATGACACCAACAAAAAGTTTAAGAAATTCTCTAGCATCTTCATTCATTACTTCGAAATTGCGTTCCCTCTTAAAACACAAAAAATAAGAGGCACAACTAAAAAAGCAAAGCTATGGATAACAACAGTGATCGAAATATCAAGTGCGAGGAAAAGAGAATTACGCAAATACAGGAAAAACAATAACATACCCCCTCTTCTAAACAGTTACATTCAGGAATACATTCAAATCTACAGAAGAGTGATACGATAGGCAAAAAAATGGCCAGTGGTAAGTTCACAACAGAATCAGGATATAAAAACTAAGCAATATGGAAAGTCATAAAAAAGAAAGCAAATAAGTGTCCCATAAACTGGAATATATCGCTCTTAAGCATGAGAACAAGAGTCTAACTGATCCCCAACACATAGCAAATCTTTTTAAATGTTACATTCCAGAGATCACAAATAATTTAATAGTCAGTGACAAAACAGATACTAGAAAGAAACAGAAAGACAAAGTGCACTCATGTTCCTCTTCAATCTACATTGATGGAACAACCCCAGATGTTATAATCAATGCTACATCAGCTCATAGGAAAATGTCATCAGGGATTGATGGTATTACTTATTACAACATAAAGCAATGTACTAAAAACAGTTCACTTCCTCTTGCAGATACAGGAAATTCATTTTTTCTGACAGTCACATTTCCAGACAGTTTAAAAATTGCTGAAGTGGTCCGTATCCATAAGAAAAGAGACAAAACAAATATAGACCAGTTTCATTATTATCAGGCTTTAATAAAATCTTAGAAAAAGTAATGCCTAATAGGTTAATGAAAATCTTAGAAAAAAAAACAAAATTCTCACCGGTTCTCAGCATGGATCCAGGAAAAATAAATTAACAACTAGTGCAACCCATGATTTTATAGAAAATGCCCTGCAAGCAATAGACAAAAAACGAAGAGCTACTGGCATTTGTTCAGACTTAAGTAAAGCCTTTGACATACTGGACCACAACCTACTATTGGAGAAGCTCCAAGTATATGGCAGTATAGGCACTGCACTAATAAAGTTTACTTTGTACTTGACGAACAGGAAACAAAAACACAAATAAAGCATGAACTAAAGGAAAACACCAGGACATGCTTCTCAGACGCAGAAGTTCTAAATAAAGGGGTCCCTCATGGATCCATTCTTGGGTCAATCCTCTTCGTCCTGTATATAAATGATCTAGACCTGAACAATGAGTTACAAACACTTTTTTTGCAGATGAGATAAGCATCCTAATTATAGGAAATACCCCAAGCCAGCTTCAAACAGGTGTTAATAAGACTACAGAACAGTTAAATAGATGGTTTGACGCGAATGAACTTAAGTTAAATACAAAAAACAGCATTCCTAAGTTTTTGTTTAAAAGGTAATGCATGCTGCACCAGTGTGACAATGAACTCCAACAAAATTTCATCTTCTCCAGAAACAAAGCTTTTAGGCCTATAGCTTCAAAATAACTTCAAATGGCACACACATATAAACAAAATTAATGGAACACTAAATAAAATATCTTACAGTCTGCATTTACTCTCTGTCAAAGCAAGTTACAGCATTGCCTGAAATGCCTACTTTGCCCAATTCCACAGCATCTTACTGAACAGAATTATATTCTGGGATGATACACCACCTCGTTCAGTCATCTTCTTAACTCAAAAAAGAACTGTAAGAGCAATGCTCGAAAGTAGATTCTTGAAAACCCCTCTTTCAAAAGTCATCAATTCTTCCTCTTTCCCATAAATATATTAGAAAGAATTGAATGAAAGTAAATGAAAATTTTAATGCCCGTGAACATGATACGAGACAAAAGGAAAACTTTCATGTCCAGTCGATAAGGACATCAACCTATAAAACCTCCACAGTAAACAGCGCTATACAAATTTACAATAGTCATCTGTATAAAGTAAAAGATATAGCATCATTCATTCTTACTCTTTTGTAAAACCCTAAAGGCATTCTTATTGGATCATTACTCCTATTCAGTAGCAGATTTTCTAGATCATTTAAGATACAAAAGTCTTGAAACAAGACAGTGCAGCATCTGCAAGAACCTTAGTGAATAAAGCTAAAATTCATGTATCTGCTGAAATAATTACTGTATTCATATATATATATATATATATCTTTCCAGATTGTGGGATACAGAACAGACACACACACACACAGATACACAGATACACAGACACACACACACACACACACACACACACACACACACACACACACACACACACACACACACATATATATATATATATATATATATATATGTGTGTGTGTCTGTGTATCTGTGTGTGTGTGTGTGTGTGTGTGTGTGTGTGTGTGTGTGTGTGTGTGTGTGTGTGTGTGTGTGTGTGTGTGTGTGTGTCTCTGTCTGTGTATCTGTGTGTGTGTGTGTGTCTGTTCTGTATCCCACAATCCGGAAAGATTTACAGGATGAATCAATAAGTGAAATGCAATTATAAAATGATCTGTAAAAGACTCTGACTCACATGCGAATGATAGTACTTTTAAAACAGAGATAAAAATGACAAAACATACAATAGGTTTTAGGAAGGTTCAATAGGATCAGTACTTGGTTTTCTGAGGAGTCAAGTTTTGACTAATAATACTGAGAGAAGGGTTGGGGTTGTTTGGGGAAGAAGACAGGAGAGCGTGGTAATCAGTCTCTTCAGATTAGGGAAGGATGGGGAAGAAAGTCAGCCGTGACCTTTCAAAGAACCATCTTGGCATTTGCCTGAAGCGATGTAAGGAAATCATGGAAAACCTAAATCACAATGACTGGATGAGGGATTGAACCACTATCCTCCCAAATGCGGGTCCAGTGTGCTAGCCACAATGCCATCTTGCTCGGTACTGAGAGAATTTACGGGTCTGATAAATCAGTAAATATTCTCCCTGTTAGTATGATCCATGTTGGGTTTAATATCACTATGAATTTGTACATTACCTATGGATTATTTTCTACCATAGGACCAGGATACAAACTCACTGACATTCCCAGTAGCCCAGTGTATCTCCTAGTGACTGTTCAGACATTAATCCGTCTCAAGCTGCATATTGTTGACAGGACACGAAACTGGTTGATTTTTGAGGAGAGGGTCATGGTACATCTTTTTCAAGCAGCAGCATGGGACTAAGGTATAAAAACAACCCACATGCCAAACAGTTCACCATTCTGTAGTGGAAGAAGGTGATAACATGTCAGAATCATGTCTTGCAGTTGACTGGACTGAAACCTTTGCAATGGTGTTACTTGAAATAACAACACCAGTTCAATATGATGAACAAATCACTTGTCAGGAATATATGCTTCACAAACCATTTGCTTCGACTATGTTCAGTTATAAATATGAAATATGAATACTGGTTCAACATCAAGATGAGTTAACAATTCCAAGCAGCAGTTTGCTGTACTTGGAAGTCAATTTATGAAAAATGATGGAAGTGCTCTAGCAGTAACATCAAGACTTACCCATAACGCATTCACTGTTCTATTTCAAGAGTTGTGATATGAGCTTAATGGCATTAAGGTCTACCAAACAAGAAACTTTGGAATCTCTACAACAGTCAAAATTCACGTATCTGCATCAAATTCTGATCTGAATGTTCTATAATATGCAGCATGGCTCACTGACAGATCTATAAGTAAGTGCTTTAGTACGTGCTTCACTCTCAAAGAGCTTGTGGGATTCTTTTAGGACAATAAGGGAGCGATTTGGAATGCTAAACAGGAACAAATTGTTGTTCAAAATGCAACAGATGATAAGCACATGTTTATGAGGTGCAAGCAGTGGAATAAACAATTTTTTGGCAAAATTATTTTAGAAAGTGCTGGACATTTCAGTATCAGATGAGACATGCCTGAAACTTTTACATGTACTGAACTCTGGACCTCAGCTACTACTATGTTTCCATTTGTGGGAACCCTATGAGCATCCAGCTCTACCACTGCCCTCAAAACTTAGCTGACTGATGAAGATGGTTATGCAAACAGTAAAGCCTTAATTAATTATTCTGATGCTGCAGAGAGGCAGGTGAGGGAACGTGACTGAGGATTCAACATATCTGAAAATTGTAGCCTGACCTATGAGAAAGCCTTCCTGAATTCGTTATATATACAATACTCTATAGCTTGACAGGAACAATGACAGTATGAGTTTACTGTATGATACATACTCGAGTTTTGATCTTCTTACTATGAGGATGATGAATTGAGATGTATTTTCAATCCACAGGAGTTTAAAGAATTGGCACTAGTCGTTGTGATTGATTACTTGCAGCAAAACGAAAATATCAAGATAGTTCATACAGACATCCACATTGAATTTCAATAATCAGACAATTTCCTATCAAACACTGTGGCTATGCATTAATTTTGCATGATCATATTATTAATTACTCAGCTATCACAAGAATTGTGAGCAAATAGTATAAATGAGGTGGTAATTTTTCACAGCTGAAATGCACCATGATGGTCCCTCAAATCATGAGCACTGTTGCATATATGCTGGGCTTTCAGGACGAGTATGGTTAGTTTGTGTTCAAAGATATTGCATTCCTTGCATTTGAAAATCATGGACAAGTACTGACAACATCTTCAGGAATCGTCATTTTAGGCAAACCATTTAGAACAGTGAAGAGAGCCCAGATTCATTGGACAGCACCCACATTAACCTTCAGTGATCATTAGAGGTAGTGGGATGATGACGCTTTACAGTACAAAAAAATGGTGACAATACTTTCAAACGATCATGGAGATAACATTGTTGACATCAAAGATCATAAAAACGTTGTGTGGTTTCATGACATTTTCAAGAGTATATGAATAAGAAATCGTTATGATTATAAATGCTCAGGTCTTCGGAGACTGAGGACAAAGTGTGGACACATAAGCAATTATTTTTGTGCTTCATAAAATGTACAAATACTTTAAAGTTGGATAATCAATAAATGATACTGTATTTTTTAAAAGCTTGTTTTATTTATGCACATTGTCCTCTTTCTTCTTCTCTTAAAGTGTTCAGGTAAGTATTCATTACACACTGCCTGTGCAGCTCACTGAGTATTGAGCTTACAATTCTAGAAATATCCTCAATATATGTCTTGAAGCATCACTTGTCAACAGCCACATGCATCCAAGGCGCTTTTCTGTGTATGGTGTATGGTATATCTAGTACATAAACTGAGGTGCACACCTTTTGTGGAAAATGGATGTTCTTCCTAGGCATCACTACCATCTCACATGCAAGCACACAGTGCCTCAGTTGGTCAGCTTGCAGCAGCAGTGAGTAGTCTACACAATTGTAATGGCCACAGGCAGTATTGCTTTAGTTTAAGTGTTTCAGATAGTAGCCAGCTATCAGCCACGCCCAGAGCAGGTCAACATTAGTTGATGTTATCTATTGTCATGGGTAGGATTCTCTGGATAGTGGTGGCAGTAAGTCGCTTGCAGACTGCTGCTAGCACGTGAATATTTTCTACCATTAGCTCTGTAACTGTTGAAAGTATTATTTTCATCACCAGATGTTCAGCAGCCCAGATATGACCTTGAATATAATATATCATGCATCTGCACTGGAGTATAGTAGTGCCAGCACTATGCCACAGAGTAATAGTGAAAAATACAATTCCTTTGACTGTAGGTTGTGCATTGGCTACACGTGCAGCACCTTACCACGGGAACCTCTACACAGGTTCTGTCTCGCCTGTGCAGGCAGGGATCAATTTGATTATGCAGGGATAAGCATCCCTGAAATACGTGGCACTAACCTATGTGAAGGAGCAATTTAGTGTAGCTGCTCATTCGAATCATATTTGTGACAGGTGCCACATACTCGTGCTATTGTGTTAGACTGATCAAAGCAACTCCTGGTGCTTCCCACTGGCTACCACTACATTCCTTGCCTCTCTCTCTATTGAGTAGCCTGGTTAGTGCTTCTCAGTATCCTTTCAATCATTAATTCGCATTGCCGTTACCCCTGTTCTTCTTCCCTAGACCCCTGTCAGCACTATGAAGCACCATGTTTCTCCATGCTGACAATGATGGTGTCGTTAATAAGTGTCCCAGATTGACCTTTGGCGATACTGGTATGTGGAATTGATTTCTGTCGTTTTTTCTGTGTGTTTTCATTTATTATTTGCAATCAGATGACAAATTTATCCTCCCCCTTAGTCTGTTGCGACATGAGCATCCTGTCACCTCTGTTGAATGTCAGTTCGCTTGAGGATCTTGTGAGGCAGTGTAGGTGTGTTCAATAATTCGTCCCAGATGGATGAGTTACCTCCTACTTCAGCATTAGTTCGTAAAGCATGATACCAGTCACTGAGGTGTGAATAAGTGCGTAGTATTTCTCTTTCGTATTCCTCTTCTTCTTCTTTTTCTCCTAACAACGAACGCAATTGCATGCAGGGTTACTAATGCCACATGTTCTCTTGTTTGTTTCTAGACATACTCGATGTGCAGCTTGAACTCGACTGGATTTGGCTGGTGATAACAGCCAATAACATGCTGTTGTCTCATTCAAAGGCAGTTAATTTTGAACATCAGTAGAAACGATATAGGCCCCTAAATATATCTTTTTTTTTAAATATGCATGATAATATTGTTCCTCCTGACTTTACAAATGATATGGAGGAGATGCTGGAAGTTGGCTACGCACATGTAGCAGCAGCAGACCAATTGAGAATGTTGCAGCCATAGCTGAGTATGCAGCAGCCCATCACACCATCTGTGCACCTACAGCCATCCATGATGAAGCATCCTCGGCCTGTTGATTTGAAATATAAGTAAAAACACTATAGATCCTTATAGACATCTTCATTTTTCTAAAGTTAAGCCTGATACTTAATATTGTTCCTCCTTCTGTCTGTGCAGGTGGTGTGGGAGAGATGATGGTGGCGGATATGTGCCTCCAGCAGCAGCTGGTTGTATTACCACAATCCTTTGGGATCCTATATCCTTTCCACTCTAGCAAAGGGGGCATATGTGTAATATCAATATGCTGCTTTGATTTTGTATTTTCTGTTTATCTGGATTCGATTACACTGAAGATTTTCTTTTGCAGCAAATCAATAATTTACATTAATTTAAGCTATTATTTTGAGATTGTTTACGTTGGGCCTCACCAATATGTATAATGAAGGAAACATGTTGGGTTAAAAGCTGATATTCCATCACAATTCGTACATTATACAAACTTCAGGCATATGGTAGGAATAAAATTTCTATTATAATTGTGGAGTAACTAACATTTAAAGTTCCGATATTTCTAGTCATCGAAAGACAACTATTTTTACGTTTGAAACTAAAAAGCAAATTATATCCGTAATAGAAATATGACATGATAATTTCTCAGTCAGAACTAAGCATACTAAAGTTTTAATTGGTGTTAGTTAATAGAATTGTAATTATGACTATTTAGAAATTTAAAGTTTTTCTC
Organism: Schistocerca americana; assembly: GCF_021461395.2. NCBI lineage: Eukaryota > Metazoa > Arthropoda > Insecta > Orthoptera > Acrididae > Schistocerca > Schistocerca americana. The sequence goes on along the minus strand of NC_060122.1, from coordinate 586,800,621 downwards.
ATACAAAATTTAATTAATTAATCTCAGCCTTTCATTCAATAAAACTTATCCCTCTGTTCACCAGAAAGTGATACGATGGTTATCCTTTAAGTAAGTAAAGTGATATATGCAAATTAATGAAATATGTTGTTGTAATGATAAAACAGGTAATTTTTAGTCTTAATAGAAACAGATTCTTTCCTGTCTTTGTAGAAAATTATTCTCTTTAGTTTCATGTAAATTTCTTTGTAATTAGGTAAGGTATATTTAAAGTTTTAATTATTAAACCTAAAATTTGATATGTAACAATGTCAGTAATTGTTTAAAATCATATTAATAGAGGCCATTTGTAAGCAGCCCTATCCCAGTTGGAGTTTTTTTGACATCAGTTATGAGACAGTGTAAAGTCAATTTTACACGTAGTTCACCACCAAACATCTAGCGTGCGAAATAAAACTCGTTGTGAACACGAATTCCTGGAACTTGTTTCTACCATTGCATGATTCCTGAGTGGCGAAACAGTAACATGAAGATGAACTTATGGCACCATTAAGAACCAGCACCCCAGATTACACAAGATATGTATTATTTACTTGGTGGAGGATATCTGCAATATGATGAGGTATTCTGTTTTCTTGTGTTATGGAATGATACATATCCCAAGCTTCTCCACACAAAATCATTTTTCGCCACATTACATTACATGGTCCACCCATGATGTGCAGGCTGCTCTGCGGCTGTCCATCCTGATGGTGGTGATGGTGTTGATGATGATGATTCAGCCAGCTTCACAGAAGTGTCCGATGCCAGCCATGCAGCAGCAGCCCAGCAAGTGGATGTATCCACACCTGTCTGTGCAGCAGTAGACATAAATGGATGCATCCACAGTCAGTGATGCATCAACTTGGCTCATGGATGTATCCACCACTGCCCATGATGGACCAGCAGCAGCTGGCCATGAAGCAACAGCCTCCTATGATGTACCCACCACCACCCATGACACAGCCGCCCCCCCCCCCCCCCTCACTCCCCTCTCTGAAAGAGGACGTTAATGTTGGTGGCTACTGGTATGATCTGCAAGGCAAGTCGATTGCTGAGTGGTTCAGTGGTTTAGAACTTATACAAAGAGCATCCGTCATACAGGCTCATTTTCCTGAGATAAAATGTTCAGCTATGAACTCCACTTTCTTTTTACTTGCACTTGCTCATTTTTGGTTCACTTATTGGGGGGTCCAGTTATACCCATCTTCCTGAAGAATATTGCTAAAATCTATGCATTAATGTCTACGATTTTGGGGACAAATATTGCTTCACATGGTTGCTTCTGGCTAGCAACAGAATTTACTTAGTCATGCATATTGTAAAGATGCATATAAAATATCTCATGTCTGCAGGCATTATCTTTTCCAAGCCATTGAATTCCTTGTAAAACTCCAGGACATTACAAAATTGAAGACTCAGAACCCCAATTATTCGATGCGTATTTATACCCTGGGAGTTGATGAGCCAGGTGGTGTACATGATCATGTGTGCACTCTGCACAACAAATAAGTCAAGTGTATAGTAGTTGCACTCCTCAAAATTAGCCAGTAAACGTCCAAAACATATAGACCTGTTGCTCCAAGGGCATTGAGCAAGACTACATGTTGATCAAAAGCATGTCCCCCCTACTCTCCTCTCAAATGAGTAAACAAAGACATAAACTGTATTCTTGCCATTGGTGCCTCAACTTATTTAGTGTGAGTGAGTACTTCAATGACTGCTCAAGCCAGGAACCCAAACATGTGGACATGCCTCCTGAGGATCAAATGTTCTTGAAGTTTAAGAACGCCCACCATCAGGAGCGATATCCCTTTATCATTTACACCAATTTTGAGTGTCTCTTAGTCCTGTGGCACATTGTAAAGGTGATCCCTCGTCTCCCATACCATCTTCACAGAACGCCACGTACCATATGTTGCTGCATGTCAAGTTGTGTTCATTTATGACTCTAGTCAAAACAAATTCGAATCTTATGTTGGGGACAATCCTGCTAGATGGTTGCTCACTAAGTTCAAAGAACTTACCCGGGAGGTTGATCACATTTATAGCAGCAATGTCTCCATGGCAAACTCAGAGAATGATACATTCTACAAGAAGGCAGTTGACTGTCATATTTGCGGGCTGCTGCAAGATAGAGATGTAACTCCCCTCGAGACCAATATCATCTAACAGGGAAGTTCCATGGTGCAGCTCATAATGCATGCAGCTTGAAGTATCAACTGCCATAGTGGATACCTGTCTTTTTTCATAATTTGAGTGGGTGTGATTTCCAGTTTCTAGTTCAGTATTTGGTTGATTTAAGGTTGAAAGATGATAAGACCAGTATCATTCTTGACATTGTTGAGATGCACACCTCGTTTTCAAAGAGAATCATGCCAAGAATAGTGCTCCACTTTTTAGATTTGCCTCACTTCATTCACACATCTCTTCAGAAACTTGATTTGTCCAGAGGACATGCATTTCACCAGATCTGTATATCTCAATGATGCAAAGTTACTGCTTGTGACAAAGAAGTGATTTGATAGAGAGTCTCAATGAAACCACATTCCCTGACATAATCAAATTCTCCATTAAACTAACAGAGGCTGCCATAACAGATGTGGAGTATGATCACATGGTGAATGTTTGGATAGAGTTCAGTATCATCAATTTGGGCAAATGTGCAACATTATACATGAAGACTGATGTATCAGCTTGTGGACATCTTTGAAAAGTTCTGAAGTGTATGCCTCGACACATAATTTCTGGATCCTGCCTTCTATTTGACCACACCTGGACTTTTTGGGGCGCAATTTAAAGGAAGATATGCATCAGCATTGAACCGTAGACTGATGTTGACAGGCTGCTCTTCTTTGAAAGTGGGATTCATGGGGGACTTCATCAGTGCATGCACTGGTATACCAAGGTAAAGAACCATGAATAAATGAGGAGGAATAGAGGCCTTCTGACGATTTAAGTTACAGCCTTTACCTGGGTGCAAACAACCTCTTTGGGCAACCCATGCAACAAAGTCTACCATGTGGAGTATTCCAAAGGCTGTCTAAGGAGGAAACCGATGAACTGAAGGAAGAGAACCATGATGGGAATGAGGATGCTGGTGAGGGATGTGTTCTGTAGGTAAATCTGGAATATCCTGCCCATCTGCATGACGAGCACCGCGACTTGCCGACTCTGTGGATAATACCTTAACAGATGGCGGCAAGTAGAAGTGCAACGTTCCTTAGTCCACATACAAACCCTAATTTAGACGTTGAAAAGTGTAGAAAATGTTTAAAATTGTTGTAAACTGGCATCAGGTGTATGAAATGTAAACATTCTTTCCATTTTAGATGTGCTAGAACTGATCCATCAGTGAAAGAAAGCAACGAATTCATCATAGGCCGGAACTCTACTTAATGTTGCCTCAAAAACACAGGTAAAATAACAAACGCAAATAATTGTGACTGTAAGTGCGAATTTTCAGTATTAGTTGAAGACCTAATAAGTGAAATTCAGTGTCTAACGGCTGAGGTTTCTCTACTAAATAAAAAGGGAATGAAATAGGTCCACAGTGCCTGCTCAACAACTGTAGTCCTAAATTAAAAACAAAAGAAAGCTTCCCGGCCGTTATTAGTAGAAACAGGTATCAGATTCTTGATAAAATAGTGGTAGATGTAGCATTTAAATCTGTGCAAACAAAGAGCAACACTCCGAACTCCAAAATAACTGCTGGTACTAAGTTCAAAAAACAAGCCCTAACCTCATGTGCTAACCTAAGTGAACGTAAACAAACAAAGACAACAACAGCAAAATCTGTGGAAGTGTGTGGAATGAACTGTCCCAACAGAACAATAGAAGAACCAAGGTGAACCAGAAACACAAGAAGGGACGGATTCTAACATATGCAGACAATCATGGTCGTGGAATAGCGAAAAAACATCGCGAGTATCCAGGACGACTTCACAGCTGTGGCCTACGTTCAACCTGGAGCACCTCTTTCTGTTGTGGTAAAGCTGTGTGTCCAAAATAGTGAGTCTTATTCATCAAATGGTTGTTTCATAATCATAGGAGATACGAATGATCTAGCAAAAAATAAAGCAAATGACGCTATCAGGCAAATGAAAGTGGCACTCAGTAAGCCGATTAACACTAAAGTAATTATAGTTAATAATCCACAGAGACACAATCTGATGGAACAATCTATAGTGAACTTGCAAGAGCACAAGACGAATGATAGGCGTAAAACAATATATAATAAATTTCACAATGTGTCCATGGTTAATGTCAGCAATCTAGAAAGAGGCCTGAATACAACTCACGGTATACACATGAATAAAAGAGGCGAAAAGATGGTCAGCAAATTAATTGTCGAGAAAATTAGACGAAGTTCTCCACAAAGCGGTGTAAATAAGTGTATTGCCATGGAATGGGCCAACCTCCCAAATCAGAATCTGCCACATAAACAGCCACTGCAGGCAAGCCTGAGAAACTTGTAAAGCCTGCTGGACATTTTGGTAGTCCTAAATCATCCTGTATAGTCCAGCAGAAGAAACTCAGACTTAATGTAACACACCAGAATTTCGGTAGTCTTAAAAACAAGCACAATGATCTGGATATCATTACATCTCTTGATAAACCTGATATTTTAGTCATAACTGAACACTGGTACACAGAAGACCTAATTAGCATTAGTCAACGACTCTCCATGAAATTTTGTTCTGCCTTTAGCATGAAAAACAAGGCTGGGGATGACGTAGCAATCTTCACTGTTAAAGCAAGTAATTTCAGTGTTATTGATGTAAGTATATTCTGTGTAGAAGGAATCACTGAATTTGCTGCAATAAATCTAAAATGGGATAGAGAAAATATAGCAATTATTGGTGTGTATAGGCCACCTGGGGCATGCAAGGATACATTTTTCAGAAATCTATCTGACTTGTTGATATATATAGACAGTAGATTTTGTAGGTTAAATAGCCATGTAAATACCATAATAACATGGGGTATAATTATAGACTCAGTAACCACTGATTCCAACACCAAAAAGCTACATCTCCTACTCGATGAATTCAATCTGACGCCACTTATCCGCGAGCCAACTAGAGAGACTGGCAACAGCAAAACATGTCTGGATAATATAATACTAAACATGACCCATCTTTCCTACAGTACAGCTGTTCTAAAACTAGCCATCTCTGATCACGATGCAGCACAGCTTCAATTAGAGGCAAATGAGATGCCCTTTGCTACTAAAAAGAAGCTATGTGTAAGCAAAAGAATTATGTATAATGATAACATCAATAGACTGAACTGCATGTTAGCACACATGCAATGGTTTGAGAATGATAGCTTTTCTTATGATAGCTTTGCTGCTGACATCTACTGTTGTTTTGATGCCACATGCTCAGTTGTAGCCACAAAAGTTAAACTAAAAATATAAACAAAAGTATATGGATAAATAATGATGTCATTGAAACAAGGGAAAAACTGAAATTATTGCATAGTGCAATGTTGAATAATACACAAAATCTCAAGCTAAAGGAGGCCTTCAAAATTTATCACAATTACTATAAAGAATTATTAATACAGACCAGGAGCAGCTACATTGCAAACAAGCTTCAGGTTTCACACAGTGTTACTTCTGATGTCTGGGGAGTCATAAACAATTTTAGAACAGGCAGGGACAAATGCTGCATGGACTTTAATATGACCACAATGGGATGGTAGTAAAAGATCAACTTGAAATTGCTAATATATTCAACGAATATTTTTTTCAGTAGGGGAAGCTATCAATGACAAACATAATAACCTACAGTATAATTTTAAAGGCAATCGGTCTAAGCATAGCATATATCTAGCCCACACAAACTGCAAAAAAAAAAAAAAAAAAAAAAAAAAATTAACATCATAAGCTCTCTAAAGTCTTCCACTTCCGCAGGGCATGATCGCCTCAGTATTAATGTATTAAAAGTGTGCAGAAAAAGTGTGTCTGTACCCCTGTCTGTAGCAGTAAATAATATAATAGAGTCCGGCAACTTCCCAGACAGACTAAAAATAGCTCAGGTAACACCAGTCTTTGAAAAAGGAGACAAACTCAAAATTCAAAACTACAGATCCATCTCAATACTTTCAGTATTTTCCAAAACAGCTGAAAAAGTCATATACAGCAGAATCATAAACTTTCTCCAGATGCACAACATAATGTTTGAAAATCAAAATGGATTTTTAAAACGTAAATCAACCAGCACAACAGCTGTACATTTAATTGAAGAGATAATAAGTGGCATTGAGAACAAGCAACATGTTGCAATCATATACCTCAAACTTGAGATCGCTTTCGACTGTGTGAACACAACAATCCTACTAGAAAAGCTATGGAACATTGGCATCAGTGGCACTGCTCATGACCTAATAAAATCTTATGTGAGTAACCGAAAACAGTTTGTACTGCTTAAAACTGAAAATGGTCTTCACAAATCCAAAATCACTAATATAAAATATGGCGTGCCCAGGACTCAGTATTGGGTCCTCTTCTGTTTATGATTTATGTAAAATGACGTAAGATGTTGCACTCAGAGTTATGGAATAGAAATATTGGGAACAAGCACCAAAGCAAATATAAATAAGCTATTGCTACTTCAGAAAAGGGCTATAAGAATCATTTGTGGAGCAAAACATAACGAATCATGCCGTGACTTGTTTCCAAAAACTGGTGTAAGCAAATATAAATAAGCTATTGCTACTTCAGAAAAGGGCTATAAGAATCATTTGTGGAGCAAAACATAACGAATCATGCCGTGACTTGTTTCCAAAAACTGGTGTACTAACTGTAGTAAACATTTAGACTCTAAAAGCCGTATTACTTGTTAAAAGACTGAAACCCAACATTTGTTCCAATTTGTATCAGTACAATACCAGAAGTAAAGAAAAATTTTACATTAGTGGTCACAGAACAGCACCGTATGAAAAGGGTCAGCAGTATGGAGGTTTAAAGATAGCAGTGCACTGCCCAGTAAAGTTTTGATCCTACCCACAACGAAGCTCAAATTTCATCTAAAGAAATTTCTGTTACAAAATTAATTTTACACATTAGAAGATTACCATACTTACATGCAGAATAAAAAGTGCTTCAAAAAAATTTGTAAATAGTGTTAAGCAAACCATTTTATTTGTAGTTTAATTATTTTGTTAATCAATGATGTATTCAGAAGAATGTATTATTGTGCTATGTATCAAGAATTATAACCTGTTTTTATACATATGCAATTAATCATTCAATGTTGAATAAAGTGTCATTATTATCATTATTATTATTGTTGTTGTTAACATTATGAACAGCAATTTAGCTACAACAAAGAAAGTTATGAGATTGAAGAGGATATGATCCCATTTGTACTAAGACTCAGACTGGAGGTGTATGAGTAAAGTGAGTATGTGGGTCTTTTTATTCTGGACACAGAGTACAAAAGTACAAATTTTATGCACTGCATCAGTGTAGCACTCTGGTTAATACATATGTAAACCTTATTTTAGATATACTCTAATGATATCTGTATGTTAAACCCGACCACAGGCCCAGAGAGGGCTTTTGATGTTAGGTCTGTGAATTCGTACACAGAGAGCTGAAGTGATCCACTTTACAGTCCATCTAAGTCTCAGTTCACATGGGAAGTGCAGAACTTCGTCTTTGGGTTACTGGAGTCGTCATGTAACCTGTTAAGTGAACTGCCACTGTTATTGAGTCATATGAGTTGCTTCCTGCATCATATATATAACTGATTTCTACCCTTTGATCCTTCTTCAGATAAACACTGCCAGTAACTACATTGTCCCTCCTCACTACAAACTGTGTAATAAAGGTCTGCTGTGATGGAGAAAATAATGAGTGTATTCTAAGTGGAGGCTTCCACTGCAGAAATGCAGTATATGCTGGTGCTTTGTAACTATTCTACATATGATTATTCAAATAAGTTTAGAAAAAGGCCTAACATTGGAATGAAACATGTAGCGCATATAACATGGATTTTGAAGAAAATCGGGGTAAAATAATTTGTAGTAAGAAGTATGAAGCTGATTTGCACCGTAACAGTCATTTAATGACCAGTTTCTAATACTATTCATCCAGATGATCTTGTGCAAGTCATTTAAAATCTGAATTTTATGTTCTGCACCCTATCTCTTTTTAAAGCTGTTTGCTGCATTCTAGCCTTGTTCTTCCTCAACAAATTCTCCTCCTCCTCCTCCTGCCACACATCTACACACACGACACACACACACACACACACACACACACACACACACACACACACACACTCCTCCATAAGTAAATTAATGGTACCTTAGATAACTCAGACTATGTATTGTCAACCTATTTCTTATTTTAGTCAAGCTGTGACATAAAGTTTTGTTCTTCACATTCTGATACAGTATCTCTTCATTAATTACTCTATCTACCTATCTAATCTTCAGTATTAGTCTACAGCATCACAACTGAAATGCTTCTTTTCCTAATTACACAGTACAGCCATACGCCCTCTCTAAATAAACATCTGTAGTTTCCTCTTGCATCAATTCCAGCGTAGCACAGAATTGTTAACTGATGTTACAAAGCCATCTCAGTTGATCATGCCCTGCAGTTAATGAAAACACTGCTGCCCCCTCTTTTGCAGCCATAGATTAGCATATCCTCTCCTCATATACTATTCTAATACAGTCGCAACTCCATTCAAGTATAAGTTTTGTTGACATAGGAATTGGAATTTAGCAGTTGCATTCCCTTAATAATGTGCTGTCCATGGAAGTATGTAGAACATGAATGTGACATTTGGTTTCTCAACCCACTACTGAACAGTGGATGTGTAATTATAAGGGGCTATCCATTTTACAAAAAGTTGGAACATAATTTCGGCATTAAGGTACTTACAATATTAGTAGAGTTTGTTAATAAAAGAAAACCACGAAAAACACAAACACACACAGCAAGTAATAAACGTTGAGGGAGGTGAATGGTTTAATGCTTACAATCGAGTGTATGAGTCAGTTACTTCTGCTGGAGGTGTAGATCTCTGATGATGCTTCATGATGGTGAAGATGATGAACCTTTACTAAGGAGTACAGATCACAAGTGGTGGGTTTGTTTGATGGTTAGTAAGCCTGTTCTGAGGGTGAGCGGTGGGGAGAGTAGACAACTGCAGTGCCATGGGGTAACTGGCATCACTGAAAACATTGCAGAGTCTAAACTTAGAAGCCTGCAGGGTGGCTTCATGGAAAATTCTGATCCTCCTGCTCATGGTTTACGATGTTGGAATGTCAGATGAGAACAACATGTTAGAAATTCATAGCAGAGATTCATTCTTGATGGGTAGTAAGCCTGGACGCTACAGGCGAGTAGAGGATAAAAATTTTCTGGAAATCTTAGGTGTACTACGTACAAGTAAAACACAAATAATTTATGAGAGAAATCACTTAATAATGCAGTGCCAGCCCAGACATGAGATCACATCCTGTTCATAGGAGGAATGGATGGAGCTTAACGAACATTTTCTTCAAAGCCAAAACGTGAGTCACTAATTTCTCCAGCAATCAGATGGACCTGCTGCTCCAATGCCAGAGCCCATCCAATAGTAACAATTTTCTTATGAACTACACTATCACCATCTTTCCGGCTTACTAACTGGACAGCTGCTGTCTGGATGCCAAGCAACTGTCCAATCAGTAATGCTTTTGGGAGGCAACCATTGTCTCAGGTCACTGGCCGAGCACCACACCAGCAGTGTTTTCAGAATTCACAGGAAGTCCTTCTGCCGCCTGGTGATGGTGCCGCCATTGTCTGGTACAGGCATCTAGTCTAGGGTTAGATCAAAGAGATGCTTCCACACAGGATGCTGACTTTGGGTGGGCCTCTTTGTGGGTGCTATAAAATCTCTCCCCAACTACTCAGCACCAAGCCCATTTGCAGTGGATTCAGACAGAGAACTATGCCCCATAAAAGTTCTTTATAATATGTGATTTTTTACTGCAATGCAACTTGTGCTCAATGTGTTTAACAGAGTTGTGGTAGTTATGATTACGTGTGCAGAACCCGTAACTTGATATACACGCTTTGCTGGTTGCATTCGAACACTTAATTCAGTAATAAAAATGCAAATTGGCAGATAATGTGGACCTTGCACTTGCTGTAAGTGGCCAAGATAGGACACCACCTTGCAGCTTTTATGCATTTGTTACTTTGTGAACTGAGGAAAATAAATAATTATCATTAAAAATAACATCGTCATTCTCTTTCATCTGCATCAGCCATATTCATCACTCTGCAATAGTTTCCAAATAAATGTTTGTTATATGCTTTAAATTCAGCATGTATTTCACATAATCTAACTGGAGCATTAATAGACTTAGGAATGCTATCTGTAAACTCTCCTTGTTTTAATTTCTCTTTATATGAGTAGTGCTGACAGACTTAGGTACAGCACACATACACACACCTATGCACACATCGAACTCCTCTTCTCCATATAGGCAGGAAACGAGGGTTACCTTGCCTTCCATTACCTTGTTTCAAATACTTTTCAAAGTCATCCAATTGCACGCTCACGTCATTGTAACTAGGAGTCTTTTTTATGTTTTTTATGGTGTAGAGAGAGTCTGAAAATAAGTATTCTTGTAAAAAAATCTATATTACTTTCTACTTATAAATTTACTCACAGAAAGCAATTCTTTCTTTATTTTTGGTTGGTGTGGTTTTAATAACATCCACCTGATTTCTACCTTGTAATTTAAATCTACATTGAACTCTTCTGATTCTTTCTCCACCCCATAATTTGGCAAGTACAAGGAATGTATATTTGCGAATTCTGGAACATATCTAAGTTTTTTCCAGCAAACTACCTCTTTTACAGCTTTAACAATTAGCTTTGTACCCTCCAGTAGTTCTTCTAGACGAGAGCATTCGGTGACTTTCATCTTACCTCTAATTTTTAGCATAACACTATTGTTATAACACTCCACATCTTTCTGGGCGTGCACTGGCAGCTATTCTGCCGCACATTCGTGTGGAATCTCCATATTAATATTTCTGTTTCGAACTTTCGTCCTCTTCCGCAGCCCCAGACAGACTTACGTAGTTCACAATGAAACCACCAGAGGGTAGAAAACGCAATCTGATGACACCACATTTGGGGATATAAGACAGGCATGGTAGCTCACCACACTCATCTTGGCTATTAGCAAACCGCTTCAGCTGCATTTCATCATTTACTTTTATTTTGTGGCACTGAAAGCCACATCTTCAGATGAACATATCGAATCGTGCACATCTTCAGGTGAACATACTGAATTATTTAAAAATCTAAAGAAGGCTCTTTTTGCCTTGCTTGGCATTTGTCTGTAGGTAGGGCAACTGCAGCTATGAGTAGTCATCTCGGATATTAATAAACCACTTCAGCAGTATTTAGTCCTTTATTTTTAAATCACTACCAGCCTCAATTGCAGTCAGTCAGTGGAAGGACCGTGAAGCATCAACAGCAGCAATCGAGATCATCCAGCACCTCACAGCAGAAAAGAACAAAGCAGAAGAGTAAATATCTCCTGCTTAATAATATTACATGTCTGTTGGTAGTTGCTATTATTACTGTTGCATGTAACAATTTTTCTTTGTTCTTGAGCATCAAAACCAAGACCTGCAGCAATGGTGGAGCAAACAACAGCCCATCTTGTCAGAACCTGTTGCAGCGATAGAGACCTCCGGTATTTGGGATCCTGTAGTGGAACTCATCGGCATATTGGAGCAAAATAAGGATCTGCTATTGTTTGTGCAACTCATCGATTTTTGCGATGAAGGCACCCAACAGCAGAGCACAGAGGGTGTGGTGCAGGTCAGTACTGGACACCAGCATACACATCATCCATTGAACTTGTAACCTCCCCACCGAAATTTTTAAAGAAATGTAATGACAATACTTAATACAAATGGGAGCCGAGTGTAACCTCCCCACAAAAATTTGAAAGAAAGAAACACGACAATATTTAATTATGAATGCTAATGGACATTGCGCTAATTGTAACCTCGCCCACAATGAGAGTTATTGAAAATGGCAACAAAAATGTGAAATTCGCAATCTGACTCAAATATAAATTCTTCACAAAATTTAAAGTCCGTTCAGTGACAAGAAAATACAATTAAACCGAAATATCGGTCTTTGGCCCTGTGTAAAACAATCAGAATTAAAGTCTTACCTCAGAATAAATGGATGTCACATATCTGCTCTTGTTGTTGCGCACCGCTTGGAGGAACTGCATTGCAAATAATAATATTCTCTTTTTTTTTTGTAATTCTAGTGAAATTTTTCTTCAAAAGAAGTGGGATGAAATGGGAAGTGCAACGAAATCTTGAGTTCAATAAAAAATTAATTTTTTGAGAAAATGCTTTTGAAATAAAAAAATTATTATTGGGAGACTTGTTGGAGAATAATTACAATAAATAAAATTTTTCATTATCTAATGATTATATTAATTAACAGTATACCTTATTCCTCATCTTGACCAGTGTTGCCGACCGCCTACATCATACAACCGCACTGGGCTGCTACTACTGACCGACCGCTCTGCATGACGACTACAGACTGAGTACTGCTCTCAACTAGACAGAGCTGCAGACTCGCAACGACTGACTGACAGACTCGCAACGACTGACTGACTGCTACTGACTGAGAACCGCTCGCAACACTTGCGCGGTCAAGCGCATACTCTCTGGTCACAGATGCTACAATGCCTCGCCATCGCTGCTATGTTACATACGTGTTTCATAACCCTCCACTGGGGGGGCAAAAATTTGGCAGCGATGGTGAGTCATTTGGACTTGCCAATCGCGGCAAAATTTTTCTTTAATGAACAAAATCCTACAACTTACAGAATATTTAAATGTTGTGCACACGCACTAAGTAGAAAATATATCAGACAAAGACAAAATGTGAATACTAAACATAGTAGCAAATCAGAAAAAAGTATATACAAATTTTTTTTGACAGATAAAGTGCACAGGCACTGAAAAAATTCTTTAGCATATTCAGAACAAATAAACAGACTGGCAAAAAATATTATGTTGACAAGTGACATGCACTGAAAAATGTCTTTAGCATTTTCACAACAAATAAACATAATGGCAAAAAAAAATCATGTCCAAAGTGCACATGCACTGAAAAATGTCTTTAGTATTTTCACAACAAATAAACATAATGGCAAACATCATGTCGACCAGTGACATAAGTGTACTCACACTGGAGTTTAGCGAATCGAAAAATGTATAACCTATGAACACAAATGATGTTACCAAAAAATTTTTCTTTATGTGACAAGAATCAGGATAGGAAAGGGAAGGATTGCATCATGGTTGTAGCACTTTAGATTGCACACAGCTGCTCTGAAAGTCCATATCTTTCCACAGAAGTACAACACCAAGTGACACAACTTGAAGATCTTTTCCCATCAGAATTTATCAGTGTAGCAAAGACACTGAACTGTCGTAGTAATGTTCCATATTTTCATTTTGGCAGTACATTAGGTACACCAAACAGTGGGACCATAATAACGTCTTCATTGCTCACGGTGGTGGACAGCATGTCGTGTCAACACCACACTCTTACAAGGCACACCAACGTAGAATTAGTGCAAAACCAAAGATAGTGCTCCATGATCACTAGGATAAACAGGACAAATGGACATTGCAGTAATTCAGGGTAGTTAGCTCATAAGGTGAAGGACATTAAGTCACATAATATTGTCAATTACAGTAGTGGTGTGCGGCATTCATAGCCCAGTTATTGAACATTTCTGTACCATGTATGTAGTATTACAGAAAAATGTTCATTAATTGTTTTACATAGAATCAGTAATCTTCTTTTCCTAGTTACAAAGCATTATTAAATAATCGCATTCTTTTCCAGTTACAGAGTATAATTAAGAATCATTAGCCTTTTCCTAATTACAGTTAATTAATCATTTGTCATTAATTAATCATTTGTCTAATTACAGTTAATTAATCATTTGTATAATTACAGTTAATTAATCATTTGTCGTTAATTAATCATTTGTCTAATTACAGTTAATTAATTAATCATTTGTAGCCTTAATTAATTACAAAGCATTATTAAACAGTACCATAGTTAATTAATTATGTGTCATTCCAATCTATTAAGAATCATTAGTCTTTTCCTAATTACAAAGCATTATGAAACAGTCACATTCATTTCCAACAACAAAGTATGGCATCGTTAATTAATCATTTGAAATTCCAATATATTAAGAATTATTAGCCTTCTCCTAATTACAAAGCATTATTAAACAGTCACATTCATTTCAAATTACAAAGTATCAATATTGGAAACAAGAGCTAATCAATGGCATAATTAATAACAATTCGTGGAGTGACATTAATTATTGGCACTCAGTGGCCAGCAAGTATTGAATAAAATCATCATTCAGTATTATTCAGATTATTACGAAGTCATTATTAAAAATCAGTTAATTACAGTCAAATCATTAATAATCACAGGCATTATAAGTGGTAACATTACAATAAACAGTGTTCCTCCTTCAGTAGTATTCAGACCATTACAAAGTCATTATTAAAATCAGTTAATTACAGGCAAATCATTAGTAATCACAGGCATTATAAGTGGTATCATTACAATAAACAGTCGCAGTTATTAGCTAGTGACAAAGCATTATTTTGAATATAGTCTCATTAAGAGGTCCTTACTCAATTGACATCAGCAAATGAGGATAGGTAACGTCATTCGTCATGAGTCAGCTGTAGCAAGATTATGTAACAAGGCAGTACATGTGATCACATTTATAAACGATAGACACAAATGGGTAAAAAATATAAAAATGCAAGTACTAGAACAGGTATAATAAGTAACAGGTTTAGTAAGTGTCATGAAAAACTTCTCCTGGAAAAAATACAAAAACGGATTATTGACCTGAAAGAAGAAACGCACACTATGCTGAAAAGTAGTGAACTTCGAATTAACAGGCAGTGAAGTGTGTATAAAAAATGTATTCCATAGCTGTCCTTTCCAAAACTTTCAGTCATCCTACTATGCAATGTAACACCTGCTGTCAAAGCAAACTGCAACAAATACTTAAATAACTACATAACATAAATACATAACTTCAACATTATCCTCATCTGTAAAGAAAAAAACTTCATTATCCATATCATCATAACTTCACCATTATCATCACCTGTAAAGAAAAACTTCATTATTCATAATACCATTTCCTTCATTATTATTCATCAGTATTCACTATCATCTGCAAAAAATCACTTCATTACTCATTACATAACTATTCCTTATCTCTAGCATATTTCATCACTAAAACTAAGATGTGTAGTTCTCTCTGACAGCCTGCATCAATCACCTTGTATTCTGAAAGAAAAAATTAGTTAAGACTGCTATTCTGTGATGAGTATAGTATATTCTTGTTAATGTTTGTTAATCCTGATCCATTTACTCTTCCTCATAAAGTTATTGCATCTCCTTTCGTTTATTCCGTAGGTGAAATTCCCATTTATGTTAAATTTATTTCTTAGAATCATCATTCCTTTCTGAAATTGATGAACAAAGATTAATGTCCTGCATTTAAATCATATACCCCCTAGATAATGACTGGTTTATGGTAACATAATTAACCCTACAGCATAACATGACAGAAAACGTAATATGTCAAAAACATTGACAGTGTTCAAAAACAAAAATATACACAGAATAATACAATGCAGCAGCAAAAAAAATGTGAAACAGTCACGATGTTGAGATGTCATAAGGCAAAAAAATGTCAAAGTCGACTGGTGTGTGTTATATCTTAACTATTTCATAGTCCATACAAACAAAACTGGAGTACAGTCACATACACAAAAAAAATGGAAAATGTGCACGGTCTGATGTGTAACGACAAGAAAAGCGACCTGCTAACCTTACCTTGCCGGGCACTTGCCAAGAAAAAACACGATAATCATCAATAAGTAGTCACATAAATATAATTGCAAAAATAGTCATAAATGTGTAAATTCATCTGGAAAAATATGCACGGTCTGATGTGTAACGACAAGAAGAGCGACCTGCTAACCTTACCTTGCCGGGCACTTGCCAAGAAAAAATACGATAATCATCAATAATTAGTCACGTGAAATAATTGCATTAGTAAATGGCATCATAGTGTGTTGAATCATACAGTGGTTTCACTCAATAAACGGTTTAATGTTTGAGATATGGTGATTGCCTTTCGATTTTCTGGTTCTCAAAGTTTCGACGTGTACAACATTGGGGTGAGGGATGCTGCGAATCCGATACGGACCTGCGTATAGAAGTTCAAATTTACTGCACTTACCTTTTAATTTGCTGGATAAATAGTGTGTACGTACTAGTATCTTCTGTCCAACGTGAAAGACGCGGCGTGTACAAACCTGTTTTTGCTGTCTTCTCCGGCGCTCTGCGGCACGTTTGATGTTGTTCAGCGCAATGTCAATTATTTCGTGGTGTCGTAGGCGACGACTTTTGGGAAATTCTATTAATTCTTTAATTTTGTTCGGTGGTTCAACGTTTTTCAGTATAACAGTCGGAGATAGCATAGTGGATTCATTTGGAATGGAATTAATTACATCTTGGAATGAGAGTATGTATGTATCCCAATCAATATGTCTTTTGTGGCAGTATATTCTACACAGTTTACCAATTTCTTTCATTAATCTTTCACAGGGGTTCGAAGAAGCGTGGTACTTGGATATATAGATCGGAGAAATGTTTCTAGCTCGTAACATGCGTGTCCATACGCTACTACGAAATTGTGATCCATTATCAGAAATTACTTTCATTACATGCCCTACATGAGATAGAAAATGTTTTACAAATGCTTTCGAAACAGTTTTAGCAGTAGCTTTGCGTAATGGAGTGAAAGTAACAAATTTTGAAGTAAGCTCAACAGCGACAAAGATGTAGCAAAAACCTCTGTTAGTTCTGGGAATCGGACCAAAAATATCTACTGCGGCCATATGTCTTAATTTAACAGGTATAATGGGATATAAAGGAGGAATATGTGAAGTGGTGTCTGATTTAGCTTTCTGGCAAATTTTACAAGACGCTAAAACTCGTCGTATACGTTTTTCCATGTTAGTAAAATAACAGTTCTGTCTCAGTATAAGAAAACATTTTCGTGCTCCGTAATGTGCGTAACTTAAATGAGTGTACCAAATTAATTTGTTAACCAGTTCGTCAGGAATGCATAATAACCAATTGTTGCTGTCAGGATGAGAGCGGCGAAACAGAATGTCATTGCGTACAGTGTAGTGGTTTCTAATCGTAACATTATTCTTATCTTGCCAAAGCTGTTTAATTTCTTTCCACACATTGTCTTTATTTTGTTCTTGCGCTATGTCCTGTAATGACGATGAAATAAAGTTTTCAAATGCAACTTGCTGAATGTACATGACACTGAAATTTGTTTTGCAGAAGTTGGTTGCTATGTCTTGCTGATTGTTGCCGAGAGAACGCGATAGTGCGTCTGCTATAACATTTTGCGTGCCGGGAATGTGGACAATCGTAAAATTAAATTCTTGTAAATATAGTTTCCATCTACTTAATCTATCATGAGTAAATTTAGCTGAAAGTAAAAATTGTACCGCTCTGTGATCTGTGTAAACAGTGGTATGTCTGCCATAAAGAAAATGCCGAAATCTCGTAAAAGCCCATACAACACATAATGTTTCAAGTTCTGTAACAGAATAATTTCGTTCAGCAGGTGACAGAATGCGACTTGCAAATGCGATGTTTTTAATTACTGTAGAACCATCTTCTTCAATTTCCTGGAAAATATGTACGCCTAAAGCGGTATTGGAACTGTCAGTGGCAATGGAAAAATTTCTAGTAAGATCTGGGTGCGATAATAGTGGAGCATTCAACAAAGCGTGTTTCAGGTTCACAAATTCAGAATGTGCTTGCTTATCCCAAGACCAAATAGTATTTTTACCTGTTAATTGGCATAATCTGGGTGTGTCTAAAGCAGAATGATGAATAAATTTACGAAAAAAGTTAATTAAGCCCAAAAAACTGCGTAATTGCTTCTTCGTCGTAGGAACAGTAATGTCACGTAGAGCTTGAAGTTTTTCCGGATCAGGTGCAATGCCTTCTGCTGAAATTACGTGTCCAAGAAATTTTATAGAAGTTTTACCAAAGTGCGATTTACTGAGGTTAACTGTAAGTCCTTGTGCATGAAAAGTTTGCAACAGTTGTTCAAGAATCAGATTGTGTTCAGACCAGTTAGCTTCTGCAATAAGAATGTCGTCTACATACGTCGTGATTCTGTCTTTAATGCAAACGTGTGTTGGATGGCGTCAAAATTGATAACATTTTCGTGAACAAGAATCTGCGTGCCTAAATTATTGCTTACGTTATTGGAATATGCAATATGTACTGTGTCTGGTCAAATTCTATCGTACGTGTTATTATTTACGGGAGGATGCTGTGGCATATCCATTATATGAACTGCTCTGTTATTTCTTACTGACGTATTACGCTATAGATGACACCTATTGTTTGGATCATTCATGATTATTCGTTGTTGCTGATGTTCTTGCTGCTGAAAAGATCGACTGTTATTAAATGTACGCTGAAAATTGTGCTCGTTATTTTTACGTCTGTCATGATAGTAATTTCTATACGGCGTATTGCTATGCGAGTTGAAATGGTGTGTTGTCTGTACGTAGTTATTTCTTTGCTGCCATGCGTTACTATTTGTTGGAGCTGGGACTATACGTGCACGCGGCGAAACATTAAAGTTTGGTTGACCTTGCAGACTGCATTGTTGGTTAGGTATGCTAAGCGGCTTACTTTCATGCTGTTGTGGTGAAAAACATCTATTGTTACAAAAAATATGGTTCCTATTGCTGATAATTTTACACATACTGATGATTACGATTTTATCTGTTATTTAAGTTCTCGTGATTCTGGAGTGCCTAATGAAAATTGTCACATTCGCTAAAAATTTGTCACATCCGGTTTTCTTTAGTCATTTCTTAATACTAGGTAGAGCAATAGTTAAAGAGCAGTTTTGATAGATATAAAGGATAGTAGAAGAGAAAGCAGCAGTGCAGAAAACTAAAGATGAAACAGCACTACTACAGCTCGGGGCCCTATGCTCGCTACGGCACATATTCATTAAAGCGTAATGAATCCCCTGAGGTCTTTTACGTACTGCAAATAAATTTTAGCTTTTGCGTTGCAAGCAATAGCGGTATAAATCCAAAGGCAAATTGTTTCCGTGCTAATTCTAGTTTCTTCATTATAGGCAATGCTGCTGTAAATACAAAAATAAATTGTCGCATCTGGTTCAAAGCTAGCTTCTGCATTACACGTAATAGCGGTGAATGTACAAAGATAAATTGTCGTATATAGTGTAAAGCGTGTACCTGTACGCTGTCATTATTAAATTCCTTACATTTTCTGGCGGATAAAAATTGCTCGTAATCTACGTTCTCGTCATTGAATTTGAAAACACGCTCAGGCTTGTGTGTGAATCTGTCCGTCTGTGTCATTCCGGATTTCCAGTTGCATAGCTTTTCAGATTTTAAGTCGCGTGGCTTTTCGGATTTTAAGTCGCGTAGTCTCCATAAATTGCTTAAGTTATACGCGCTGCGTGAGTCAGACAAATGTCCGTAAAGTGGCGTCTGTTGTGGTATGTTATTAACTGAAATGTTTTTCATTTCTGTTACTTCTTGTTGTAAATTTGATAACTTCCTACGTAACGTGTTGTTAGATGAATCGATCTCATTAATTGTCTGCTGTAAATTTTGAAATTCAGGCGTTTGGATAAATGAAACCGGTGCAGTATCGTCTGATTTATTGTCATTAGTGTTTTCGATAACATCAATACGACTGGCCAATTCATCACATTTTTCAGTCAGTATTTTAACCTGATCATCGGTTTTAGAATCAGACGCATTAATCTGTTTTTGCAACTTGCGCGTAGTTTCGCTCAGTTTTTTAACATCGGCTTTGATGACATCGCAATCCTGTGTTAGATCTAGTTGTTCGAATCTATCTGTCACTGTTTGAATATTTACTGTGTGTGTATCTGTTATTGCTTTAAGATCAGAAATTTCATCCCGTAATTCCGCGTTCAATTGTTCTATGGTATTAATTTTGTCGGACACTGTAGTAATATTATTGTCTACATACGTCTTCGCTTTCGCGAATATTTTACGTTTGTCCTCTTGTCTTTGTGCAGTGATTGTTTCCATGACTTGTCGTTTTACTTTGTTTTGATCCTGAATAAATCTGCGGAAACGCGTATCACTGTTCTGTATGTGCTGATTAAAACGCTCGTTAATCTGAGTGTTCTGCTGTTCGAATCTCGCGTCTATCTTTGCGTCCATAGTGCGCGAAAGTTCTATCGTCATTGCTCTAAACTCGTCCCGTAATTGTGTAGCTTTTTCAGAGCACTGTTTGGCGACTCCGCTAATTTCGTCTCTGAGTGTATCTGTCGCGGCTGTTTGCATTTCCCTTAATTCTTGCGCAACAGACTTTATTTCTTCGCTATTTTTTTGTGAACAAGCCTCAATTTCCACGCGCAACTGTTCCTTAGTGTCATGACACTGCGCGGCAACGGCTCTAATTTGTTCACTGAGCTGTCTGGAATTGTCGTCTAATTTTTTATTCTGTTGTCTGACCTGTTCACTAAGTTGTTTGAGATTTTCGTCATTATTGTCAAGTTTTTCATCCGACCGTTTTGAAGTGCTGTCTATTTTTTTATTCAATTGTTCGTTCTGTTCACTAAGTCGTTTAAAATTGTGTAGCAAAAATGCCATAATTGGATCCGATAGAAAATTAGCATTTCTGTTCTCTGTGCTAATGAATACTGGATCTGGAATTGTCTCATTTTCCGTAATCATTTGGTTATTCTGCGATTGACAAAAAGGTTTGTCAGTCGGATGTACACTATCAGTCATTGTTTCGGAATTAAATAAATCCGCCCTACTTTGTGTGATCTGTTCATATTCATTAGACAAATTTGTCTGTTCGTTACTTGGGTTTTCCAAATCGGGTGTGTTAAGCTCTGCAGCGCTCATTACAATAGAGCGTTCTGCGTCATCAATTGTCGTCAAGTTAACAGACGAGACAATTGAGTTCGTTTGTTCATCATTAAGGTGAAAGTCATCATTAATGGTTGTATTGCACTGATTGTTAGTGAACGCAGGATTGTCATCATCACACTGCGTGTCATAATTACTATCGGTCACGCTGTTTGAGTCGGTAATTTCATTCAAAATACCTCGCGATACACTATTCACAGTCTTTCGCGGCATTTTTACAATAGTCACAATTTTTCAGAAAAATAAACAAGCACAATGCAAAAGCAACACACAAATACAACAAAGCAACAAATTGCCGTTGACCTGTAGAGAGAAAGTCACAATATTATTAAAAGCGTTGCGCTAAATCCTAATTATATCTAAGCAAACAAGAGCAGATATCTGACTGTTGCTCAAAAGACTCTCAACGAAATACGATCCTGGACTGGGTGTCGCCAAGTGTAACCTCCCCACCGAAATTTTTAAAGAAATGTAATGACAATACTTAATACAAATGGGAGCCGAGTGTAACCTCCCCACAAAAATTTGAAAGAAAGAAACACGACAATATTTAATTATGAATGCTAATGGACATTGCGCTAATTGTAACCTCGCCCACAATGAGAGTTATTGAAAATGGCAACAAAAATGTGAAATTCGCAATCTGACTCAAATATAAATTCTTCACAAAATTTAAAGTCCGTTCAGTGACAAGAAAATACAATTAAACCGAAATATCGGTCTTTGGCCCTGTGTAAAACAATCAGAATTAAAGTCTTACCTCAGAATAAATGGATGTCACATATCTGCTCTTGTTGTTGCGCACCGCTTGGAGGAACTGCATTGCAAATAATAATATTCTCTTTTTTTTTTGTAATTCTAGTGAAATTTTTCTTCAAAAGAAGTGGGATGAAATGGGAAGTGCAACGAAATCTTGAGTTCAATAAAAAATTAATTTTTTGAGAAAATGCTTTTGAAATAAAAAAATTATTATTGGGAGACTTGTTGGAGAATAATTACAATAAATAAAATTTTTCATTATCTAATGATTATATTAATTAACAGTATACCTTATTCCTCATCTTGACCAGTGTTGCCGACCGCCTACATCATACAACCGCACTGGGCTGCTACTACTGACCGACCGCTCTGCATGACGACTACAGACTGAGTACTGCTCTCAACTAGACAGAGCTGCAGACTCGCAACGACTGACTGACAGACTCGCAACGACTGACTGACTGCTACTGACTGAGAACCGCTCGCAACACTCGCGCGGTCAAGCGCATACTCTCTGGTCACAGATGCTACAATGCCTCGCCATCGCTGCTATGTTACATACGTGTTTCAAACTACAAAACATTTCAGTGACTCTGCAAGGACAGAGTGTGGCTGTAGTGGATGAGAAGATACCAACTTCTCAAAGTGCACTACTGCTATTCTCTCCTGCATGTAATTTAACTGGTAGTGGGTCAAAGCATCTGAATGTGGGCATAGAAGCAGACAGTGACCAGTACCTATTAATGGAGATTGAGAGTGTAATGAAAGTTGATGAAGTTTACTCAGTCTGAATGGGAGGAGGTACGTTGTGCAACGCCGTACATCATTGCTCAGTGGACTATAGAGTATAACTCTGTCTCATTCTCCTATAGACATTTACTAGCTCTTCTGCTGCACATTCTTGAGGGAATTCCATATAAATCTTCATGTTTACATTTTGCAAATCAGTGGTCATTAAATGTTGTTATGTCGTTGGTTTTAATCTCTGCAAGCGATGTTCTGTTGCTAGATGCTCAACATCCAGTCCAACACAGTTAGATACAAGGTAACCATCCTTTCTAAGCAGATCGAGATGAGACTGGAGCTATGTAATCGTTTTTTTTTGGTGTGTCCTTTAATGTAGAAAACGTACTCCAACCTATAGCCACCTACCAGTTCTATTAACAATAAATGCAGATGTTTTATATGCCCCAGTGGTAGCCAGATTTCGCCATACACTGTGCTTAAAGCAATATGTAAGCCTTGTCTGCACATCCGCAGTAGCTTCTGCTTTTTACAAATGCATTTATGGCTTTATGGCAGTTGTCTTGGCTTTATGGCAGTTGTCATCACCATATGCTCCAGTTTTTCTTTTTTGACTTCAATGTCTTCCATTTCCAGCTTTCTTTTTCACACATACAACACGGTAATGGCACTTAAAGGAGTAATTTCCCCAATGGGAATGGGTTAAGTCTGTGTGAGACACTTATCAAGGGAGGCAAAAAGGGACTTCTTTAGATTTTTAAATAAATCAGTATGTTCACCTGAAGATGTGAATAATTCAATATGTTCATCTGAAGATGTGGCTTTTAGTACTACTAAATATAAATAGAAATGCAGCTGAAGCGGTTTACTAATACCCAAGATGAGACTGGTGAGCTATCATGCCTGTCCTATATCCACAATGTGATGATGACGTCACTGGGTGTGGTGTTGGCAGATTCCGTTTTCCACCCTCTAGTGGTGGGACTGTGAACTATGTCAGTCAATTTGGAGCTGCAGAAGAGGACATGATCGTCTCTTGCAATGTAGAAGAGGACAATTGTCAAGTCATTTCGAAAAAGGTGGACAGTTCCAGCACAAGCAACCACCTGTAACAGTCGCAAAATACAGGGCGTTTCAAAAAGAAAGAGCAGATTTCAAACATTTATTTCTCAAAAACTACAAATGATAGAAACACAATTCAAACGTTTCTTGTCAGAGAAAGGTTCAAAGTTTTTCAATGGTCCGCGCAGAAGTTCCATGCAAATCCGCAGTGGCGCTGGCGTTTGTTTGTAGGAAAATGGCGACGACACCACAGGAACGATCATTTTGTGTGCTGCAATTTGCAAAGTTAGAGTCCATTGTTGGTGTGCAACGTGCATTCCGCCGTCAATTCAACAAACAGCCGCCTCGTCATAAGCAAATTTATGAGTGGCATCACAGATTCGTAGAAGATGGTTGCATCTGCAAGCGAAAAAGCACGGGTCGTCCACGCACATCGGATGAAAATGTCGAGCGTGTCCGTGCAGCTTACGAAAGGAGCCCTAGAAAATCCACGGCACGGGCAAGTCACGAACTAAACATGTCTAAAACAACGGTATGGCGCGTTCTGAGTAACCGTCTGCACATGAAGCCGTACAAACTGCAGTTATTGCAAGCATTGCGTCCTGACGACCACAACAAAAGGTTCGAATTTTCAACTGCAATTCTACAGGACATGGAAGAGGACAATTTTGCCGAACGATTAATTTTTTCAGATGAATCAACGTTTCACATTTCTGGTAAAGTTAATCGGCATAACGTACGAATTTGGGCGAGTGAAACTCCGAGGGACGTTATTCAACATGAAAGAGACTCACCAAAGGTTAACGTCTTTTGTGCAATTTCGGTAAACAAAGTTTATGGACCTTTCTTTTTCATGGAGAAAACTATCACAGGAACCATTTACCTGGACATGTTAGAAAACTGGCTATTTCCTCAACTTCAGGAAGATTCAAATCACTTCATCTTCATGCAAGATGGCGCCCCACCACACTTCTCTGAACCTGTACGACGGTACCTAAATAACACCATTCCAGGACGGTGGATTGGAAGAGCAGGAGCACAAGATCAATGTCATCGTCTGTGGCCTCCCAGGTCACCAGACCTTACTCCCTGCGATTTTTATTTGTGGGGGTACATAAAGGACTGTGTTTATGTCCCACCTATGCCCGCTACTCTTCAAGAGGTACGACATCGAATTGTTGCGGCCGTGAATTCGGTAACTAAAGACCAGTTGCGTCGTGTGTGGCAAGAAATGAGATACCGGTTTGATATTTGTCGTGTAACAAATGGTGCTCATATTGAGGTACAGTTTTGATATTTGTTGTGTAACATTTGGTACTCATATTGAGTGAAGGACCGTTGGAATTGTGTTTCTATCATTTGTAGTTTTTGAGAAATAAATGTTTGAAATCTGCTCTTTCTTTTTGAAACGCCCTGTATACCTTGATGTCGACTCACTGCATCTCCATTACTTGTAGACAAGTATACTTCTTACAGTCCTCCATTATCATTTCTTTCTAATGTCCGCCTCGATAGCTGAGTGGTAAGTGCAGCAGACTGCAATGCCAAGGGGCCTGGGTTCGATTCCCAGCTGGGTCAGAGATTTTCTCTGCTCAGGGCCTGGGTGTTGTGTTGTCCTCATCATCATCATCTCATCCCAAGTCGCCAAAGTGGTGTCAACTCAAAAGACTTGCACCAGGTGATGTTCTACCCAACGGGAGGCCCTCGCCACATGACATTTCCATTTCCATTTCTTTCTAATCCTCACGTAGGAGGTTATGGACGCAATCATCAGCTGCATTCTTACAGGTAATAAGATTTTTAAAGTCCTCTCTGGCTGACACCAGCATCTCATCAACTGAACACATTGTGCATAAACAAAGCTGCTTCCACTGAGGCTGACAAGCAATGGAGCTTTTGCCACCAGTTCTCAAGATGGAGGTGGTGAGGGCTGCTTTTCCCAGAGTCCTCTGGTGATGGTATTGTTAACTAGACTGTACAAGAAAATTCTTCTAACGGGATAACACCAACACGCACCAAAAATGAGGAAATAACGAAGGTACCCTACATCCTTCCGCACCAACATATATACATATTGAATTTTTATAAATAAAGAATGTATTATTATTATAACCTCTGCAATGTAACTAACATTTAAATTTATGGCGAAAATTTGAGTTTCTCACGAAAACTAAAATTTCCTGCCAATAGGGGTTGGGCAGTGGAGAGGAGGGGAGAGGATAAGGATAGGGGGGATTTCCCAGGGGGAGCAGGATTAATTGATCGATTTAATTAATTAATCAATTAATTTTATATCAATTTGATATCAAGATTGCACCAGAAATCTCTTTGTCCCTCTACTCAGATTCTAGTGTCACTCCCACCTCTTTTGATCCACACATATTCTCCTGGCAAAACTCACCCTTCATGCTGCCAACAGTTCCCACATTAGTTTCAATGGCCTGGTTGAGCTTTGGTTCCAACTTATACCGGATTTGCAATGTCCTGAGCTTCTCATGTAGCTGATGTGGACAGCTCAGTACTTGGAACTGACTTCCTTAAGAACTTTGGCCTCTCTCCAGACCTACATTTAGAGTTATTTCTACACCATGCGATAGGTATACATATTCTAGGGCTCCTTGGCCCCCTCTTCTTTGGTGAAAAGTTATCCACTACTACTTGCTCTCTTGCAGTATTGCTGTTAACTGCTCACCTCACCAACTTCCTGGTTGAGCTTACTGCTCAGCACTCTGAGATCAATGCCCTACAGGCATGCCATTCAGAACTCCAATAGCTGATGGACAATGTGTTGAACAAACTGGCACATGCTCACCACACTGTCAGTAGGCTCATTGGTTGTGGTCCACCCACTTCACAGACACACCCACAGCAGTAGGCTTTTGAGGTCTCTGTGTTCACAAAGTAAGGTTAGTGACGTCCCTCCCACCAGTGTACTGTCTGATTGTGCCCCCTCTTCACAGGAGTGATTTGCTTGTGTCTACTCTATGTGTAGAGGCAGCACATATAGACATGATTATGAACAACACCTGCCATAGGATAAAACTGGTGGATGGTTCCCCTATATGATACAAGACATGCCTTCTCACTCCTAAGAAACTACCCCACTTGGAAACAATTACTAATGAACTTTTAAGCGTGGGCATTTCCACCTCATCCCTAAGAAGGTTTGTTTGTTGTAGTTGTATGCTGACTACTGGAAAATCAACACCCAGACCATTAGGGACAATTATCCTATCACCGTCATTCAGGACTTTACCCATGGAGCGTGGGTGTTCAGTGTCATTGACTGTCACAAGACATGTCATCAGATCCATATGTGAAAATTTACGTCCCTAAAACAGCAATAATTTCGCAGTATGGCATATTTGAATACTACTTTATGCTCTTAAGAACATGGCTCCAACTTTGCAAAGGTTCACTGACTCCGTTTTGTTTGACCTAGCTTATTGCTATGCCTACCTCGACGTTAGCTTTATCTACTCTCCCACCTTTGACGAGCATGAAAAACATTTAGCTAAAGATCTGTCTCTTCTCACCAATAACAGCGTGGAAATTAATCATAATAAGTCACAACTGAGCAGCTCAAGTGTTACCTTGCTATGTCACACTGTCACCTCCAAGGGTATCCATCCAATGTTTGATCACGTCCAACTTATTACTGACCATCCATAACCCATGGCATAACACAGTTTGCGACGTTTTCTGTGAATAGTAAACGTTTTTTTTGAAGACATTTGCCATATGCTGCGTCTCTAAAGGCATCTCTGACAGATGCTTTGGCTGGCAAAATCACCTGTAGGACCATAAGGTACTGTGGTCAGAAGAAATGATCCAGGCATTTACTACAGTTAAGACTGCGCTTTCGGAAGTTTTCACGCTTGTGCACCTGCTGCCTGACACACACACCTCCATTACAGCTGAAACAAGTGTCATATTGTTCAGCGCAGTTCTTCAGCAGCATGTCGCTGATACTACACAACCCTTCCAGTTCTTCTTGAGAAAACTCACTGCTACTGGATGCAAATGGTCAGCATTCAACCATGAAGTTTTGGCAGTTTATGAAGCATGAGATTCTTCCTCGAAGACACAGAAGGATGCAAGTCCACGATTTTTACTGATCACAAGCCTCTCATGGACACTATTTTCAACCGTGCATAGGACCTCCCCTCCACAGATATTCTGACACATGGAACTTATTAGCCAGTATCTCAGCGAATCTTGGCACATTTTGGAGGCTGACAATGTGGAAGCTGACTACCTGTCATGAGTGAACACCATTACTTTCATTTTGGACTTCCATGAACTAGCTCAGCTGCAAGTGCATGATCCCAAAATCAAACCCTGCAACAGGACTCTAATCTGGCACCAGCCATGATGTCCTGCCCCTTCCCGGTTCCTTCCAGCCTATACTGTGGACATCTTGACTAGTAACCTCTGTCTTCTTATTCCAGCTCCTCTATGACAGACAGTTTTCTCAGCTATCCACAATCTCATGCACCCAGGCATTAACGCTACAACACATCTTGTCATGGAGCTTTTTGTTTGATCTGGCATCTAGAATGACTGTTGCCCTTGAATGTGCTCTTGCGTACCATGTCAAGGGAATAAGGTTGGATACATATCATGTCAAGGGTGTATGGTTGGCCACCGTACTCAATCTCCACTGGGAAACTTCGGCATAGTGAAGGGTTGCTTGCATCACATGCACCTCAATATCGTGTGCCCCCTTGCCCCTTCTGAGGGATTCAGATATATCCTTTCAGTTGTTGACTGGGTAACTAGATGGGTCAAATCTGTACTCCTTTCAGACGTCATAGCCAATTCTGTCAAGCTTGCTTTCACTTCTGCATGGATTTCGCATTTCATATGTCCCAAATCCATCACCACTGACCAAGGATGCCAGATGAAGTCCTTGCTCTTCATCAAATTATGCTCCCTTTGTGGTAGTGTTAGTTTCGATACAACTGCATACAATCCCCAGAACAATGGACTGGTCAAAGAGGCTCTTCTGTGCCATAGAGACTCCAGGTGAGAGCCCCTACTGTGGATATTACTCACCATTCGTTTGGCTCAGAAAGATGACCAGAACTCTTCCCTTGCTGATATCCTCTATGGAGTGCTCTTAATTCTACCTGCCAGGTTCGTTGAGGGTACTGAGCTCCCACCTCAGGATGAGCCACCTGCTCTGGTCGAGTGCATTGGCTCACACATCACGAATATATGTACATCAGCAACACACTGTCAGACACTGCCTTGAGTGTTCATACATAGTAATCTAACACCCTGTGAGTTTGTGATGCTATGAGATGGCACTATCTGTGCGTCTCTTCAATTACAATACTCTGGTCTGCAGAGGGTCCTTGGCCATGCAGATGACACAATGGACATTATTCTCAATGGGAAGTGTCAGGCAGTTTCCTAAAACAGAGTCAAACCTGCTTTCACACTGGATGAGGAGTCTTCTGCAATCACAGATGCAGATGTGCTGCTGATGGATGATACCTTCACTGAGGTAGCGATAACTCCTTTCAGTGCTCTATTCCCCCACAGTGCATCACTTGATGCTTGTGCCTTGTGTGACACTTGCCCTCCTGAAGAAGTGGTTAAAATATGCAAGCGTTCTGTGCTTTTGTAAATCCCCTCCCCTCCCAGTGCTACGGTTTTCATTGTTGACACATCTAACTTCTGTGTTGAGGCTCTATCTCTTTAACTTAATGTTTGTCGCTTCTCCCCATTCTCCTGATGGCTCGCCCACCGCTCATATCACACTTCTTTTCTCATTCCAGTTAGCAAGTGATGCTGATGAAGACTATATCGTGACCACCATTGGTGGATGCAGTAATCTCATCTTTACTTGTGCATCCACATGACCAGATGCACATAGTAGAATCCCTCTTTCCCATTTGGACCAATGCCTGCAGCCAACTGGCTGTTTATGGAACAATGTGGTCTCCGACATCTGCAGCTCTGACCTTCCGCAGTCGTTGAGAAATGGCCCAGTTGTGTTTCACTTTGGGACCTGCCACAATGTGGGTGGTCGTACAATATTTCCCACCATCTCTTAAGATGCCACCCGACCACACCACACTACAGAACCAATGCTGGTATTGTGTGTGCATCCCAGTGCTCCACAATAGGGAGGCTGATGGCGATTATCGTTTGGTTCAACCAGAAAGCAGAGCACCAATATCCGGTCCAGACCTGGAGGAAAAGGTGATAAACTTAAATATCTTCAACAGAAAGCCAGTTTGTAGTGTTGCCTGTCGTATTACAGAAAACAAGAGTGATAGTGAAGTGGACAATGAAAGTGGCTTTCAGGGAAAGAAATAATTTTGTTCATAAAGTGGTGGACATAATACTTGGTATAGCACCAATATCAAGCACAATGTCACTTGCCATCCCTCCTACTAAACCATGTACAACAGCCTGTACAACTCCTTTGTTTTGTTCGTGACACTTAAGCTGATTGATTGCTAATTTTTCCCTGAAATCACTATCATCATTGTAACTTAGCATCTTGGTTGTATTTCCTACGTTGCCCACCAGATCGTCTCATGGTTTGTTGACCTTATGTTTGAATGGCATGCTGTTCTACCACCTCAATTACGCTTATAGTCGGTGTCGAGTTTGCCAGTCACCTTTAACAGTAAGTTTTCAAATCTCACTTTATAGAAAAAAAACAGTATTTAAATAGTGAGACTGCATAACTCCTTGAAATTTTTCTATTTGCTCTCCCACATTTTCAGATCGATTTCACACCAGGTATCATAGACTTATTGACATCACTTGCATCAAGCACAAGGTATATGCTTCCATAGTATTTGGGAACAGCAACTAACGGTCTTCTATAAGGAGATAAGGAAGTCTCTGTTATCCCCAATGCCTCCTTTTTATTCAACGGTACCAAGTAGCTAGCATGGTGATATGTCTCATGAGCTTTGACCTGCATATCATAAAAGTAACCCTTAATTATCAGTGGTTTTTTGAAGGATATCACTGTATAATGTTTCAATTACTGTGTGAGTTGTTGCCATTGTATGTCACTGAGATAGCTCCACCTGATGACCTTTGCTTCTATGTTTTTTCTTACAGAGTCGAACTCACTTTCGGCGTTTTCAATTATACGTGAGTAGTTTTCTCGAGTACAGTCACTGGCTACGTGCAATAGCTTGGGTTGCATATAGGTTACCTTCAACATTCTGCAGTACTGTGCATGTAAAGCAGTTATTGTTATCATTGCCAGTTTGACTAACCTTCCTTCACTCATAAATGAGTATACAGCTCTTTGTGTCCTTTCCTCTTAAAAATTCCCAGCCTAGGATACATGGAACCACAAAATTTTGTGCAACGACGAATGAGCTTCTTATCGCTCTGTTTTCCACTTGAATGATGGCCTGTATTTGACTCTGAATTCGCTGCATATGTCCATGTACGGCTCCTACAATACTACAATGTTGAACTCGCAGTGTTGACCACTGATTCACCTGGATGATGCGCTTGAATAGGTCATAATCCATAATGGATACACTGGCACTGGCATTAATAATTACATTCACGGGCATGCCGTATGTGTTTCCTTTGACTGTGGCTTGTACCAACTCAGTATTTTGCTGACCGCACTTTCTCAGATCAGATCCAACCCTTCTCTATGTCTGAGCATGGATGCATTTACATATCCATTGTCCCCCATTCTTGCTCCCATGACCACATGCAGAAGGCTTACATTGGTCGTCTATAGTGTGACGCTCACAATGTACTTGGTTGTGGGTCATCCACCATTTTTACTATTCTGACTCTATGAGATTGCTGCATCTGTTGTGGCATCTCATACTGTGCTGGTTGTAAGAGGTCCGAGCAGATGTAATTTCGATATATTGCTCATGCGCTGCCTGCAATATGCAAGGTCTCTGACCAGAGAGCAGTGTTGACTGCAGCAGGAACTGTGTAGCTGTAGCAGTAAGTTGTGGCTAGTCTGGAGTCTGCTCTGGTCTGGCATGGTGTATCGTGTTGGCTGGCCGGTCGCGGTGCAGCAATGCCGGAGCCTGAGTATTATTGTATAAGGTAAAAAGCAGCCTCACGCACATGTAGTAATGTTATCTCAAGTCGCATGTAAATGTTTTAAAACTCTCGTAATAGTAATCTTCCTCATAAAAAGTAACTTTTAACAACCATTCATTTCAATTAAAAGAATTTACTAATTTCTCCCATCCATGATCATCCCAATTATTGCAATAGAAAAATCAGTTGCTCCCTTTCATAAATGACAGATAGGTCGGCCAGCATTGCACAGAGCTGTGCCGGAAAAATTTATTGTAAGAGCAGATATATCCAGCGACTTCATTGAGGTAAGAATTTTCACTTTTTTTTATTCAGAATGGTCTTTCAGGGCCATGACGCAGCACTGCTGTCGTCCAAAATTTACCAGGTTAAATTCACAGTGAATTATTGAAAAGTCATAAGTGAGCGACAATTTAATTGAGAGGTTACTTACATTGTTTTATTACCAGGTTACTGAATTTATTTTTTTATTGGAACGTTAACTAAATGTAAATGACATAATTATAATTTTTACTGTTGAGAGGTTTAGGAATTTTTCTGTTGTGAGGTTACGGTAAATGTGAATGAATTTTGAGCTTAGATTAAATCAGAAAGAATTTTGTGGGTAGATTAAATGTAAAAGAAAGGTTGCAAATGAGAAAGAATTTTGTTTTGAGGTTACACTAAAATCAGAATCATTAACCAATAATATTTATTTTATTTTTGTGGGGAGGTTACACCGCGACAACTGGCCAGGATCGTATTTCTTTGTGAATCTCTGAGAAGTAGTCATTTATCCGCTCTTATTTACTTAAATGTAGTTTGCATCTGGCGCAACGCATTTACTAATTTGTCACTTTTTATTTCACAGATCATCGGCAATTTATTGCTCTTTGTTGTAATTGTGTTTTTTTTCATTTCGCTTTGTCTTTGTTTCATTTTGTGCTTAATTTTGATTTGTGAAAAATGCCGTGAAAAACTGTTAACAGTACATCGCGATGTGCAATGAGTGAAATAGCCAACTCGAATAATTTGACCGATAATAATTGCGACACACAGTGTAATAGTGATAATCGTCTATTTACAGATAATCAGTGCCTACCGATCACTAGTAATGATTTTGATCCTAATGATGAACAAGCAAATTCAATTATGTCCACAGTAAATGTAACAATTGATGATGCGGCACGTTCCGATACAATGAACGCTGCCCAGTTTGCCACACCCGGTTTGCAAAATTTGAATTGTGAACAGATAAATTTTTCTCACGAAGATGAACAATGTAGTCAAAATATGTAAGATTTACTTGATTTCGAGGTAGTGACCCACAGTGCACATCCAATTGGCAAACCTTTTCGAGAATCACAGAATGACCAAATGGTTACACTAAACGTGACAATTGCAGGTACGCCATTAAACAGCACAGAGAATAGAGTTGGTAATATTGGCATGGATCAAGTTATGGCATTATTGCTACAACTTAATGAAAATGTCAAACAACAAATTAACGAATCGAACAAACAAATTAATGAAAAACTTGACAACAATTCCAAACAGTCGAAGAAAGAACAACGCAACAATTTTAAACAATTGAATGAAAAATACGACAACCTTAATGAATCGAACAAACAACTTAGTGAACAGATTACAGCCGTTGCCGTGCAATGTCATGATACTAAAGAGCAATTATGTGAGGAAATTAAGGCTTGTTCTAGGAGCAGTTGTCTTGTGACAGCCAGAGCGACAGCACCAGCAGCAGCGAGTACTGTTTGTATAAAGCGTTTATTTTGCATTTTGTTTACGACCTTCCACTAAGGAAGGGATTCTATTTGTGTTTATCTGCTCTGCATAGTAACTAACAGTTCTTGATAAAACTTTACGTAGTTTTCGTGTTAGATTTCTTAGTGTTTTCTTGATCGTTTAGAACAGAAAGCGCCCTAAAACCGTCTTTTGTTTGTTTCGCGGCCGTTAGCCACTAGTCACCTGAATCAGCAGTTGTCTTGTGACAGCCAGAGCGACAGCACCAGCAGCAGCGAGTACTGTTTGTATAAAGCGTTTTTGTACTTATTTGCTGCGCTTAGCTTTTAAATAGTTTTTCTGGGAAAACCTAGCGTAGTTTTCGCGTCTCGTATTTCAGTGAGTGTTTCTTGATTATCAGAGTAGCTCATCAGAAGATTATCTTGGGAATTTGTCACCTTATAGAGTAGGGTAAACATAGTCATGTGTAGGGACTGTGGTTGTTGTGAGCGGACGCAAGGAGAATTGGCCACTCTTCGGGGGCAGGTGGAGGCTTTGTCTGTTAGGCTCATCGAGCTCGAGGCGCAGGCGTCGGCTCGTAGTGGCGTTGGGGCAACTGTGGTGAGACCTATGCCTACTTCGGTGGCCTTGGAATCACATGGAACCCCTGATGTCGCTGCGTCTTCCGGCAGTGAGCATCTTACCGGTCAGCCATCACTCCAGGGTGAATGGCGGACAGTGGTGGGCTCGCGCGTGCCTGGCCGAAAGGCGAAGGTGGGATCTGGCCGCGTGGCAGCTGCCTTACCCCTTTCCAACAGGTACGGGGTGCTTCCTAGTGGTGATGACATCGTTTCCGAGCCACCACAGGGTGCCTCGCCTGTTGGGCCAGTGGCCGATTCTCCGGCAAGGTCCCGACAGTCACAGAGGGCGGGCCTATTAGTTATAGGGAGCTCCAACGTTAGGCGGGTTATGGAGCCCCTCAGGAAAATAGCGGGTAGGTCGGGGAAGAATGCCAGTGTGCACTCGGTGTGCTTGCCGGGGGGTCTCGTCCGTAATGTGGAGGAGGCCCTTCCGGCAGCTATTGAACGCACTGGGTGTGACCGGCTGCAGATAGTAGCACATGTCGGAACGAATGACGCCTGCCGCTTGGGTTCTGAGGCCATCCTTGGTTCCTTCCGGCGGCTGGCTGATTTGGTGAAGACAACCAGCATCGCACGCGGAGTGCAAGCTGAGCTTAATATCTGCAGCATAGTGCCCAGAGTCGATCGCGGTCCTCTGGTTTGGAGCCGTGTGGAGGGTCTAAACCAGAGGCTCAGACGACTCTGCGACTATAATGGTTGCAAATTCATCGACCTCCGTTATTGGGTGGAGAACTGTAGGGCCCCCCTAGACAGGTCAGGCGTGCACTACACACCGGAAGCAGCTACTAGGGTAGCAGAGTACGTGTGGCGTGCACACGGGGGTTTTTTAGGTTAGAGGGACCCCCCCTTGGGCGAAACGATAAAATACCTGACGGCTTACCAGAGAGGACATTATCATCGTTTATAAAGAATGTCCGTCCTCGGAGACCAAAAACAGGAAAAGTTAACGTAATATTGGTAAACTGCAGGAGTATCCAGGGCAAGGTTCCTGAATTAGTATCTCTTATTGAAGGAAATAGTGCGCATATAGTATTAGGAACGGAAAGTTGGTTAAAACCGGAAGTGAACAGTAACGAAATCCTAGACACAGAATGGAATATATACCGCAAGGATAGGATAAACGCCAATGGTGGAGGAGTATTTATAGCAGTAAAGAATTCAATAATATCCAGTGAAGTTATTAGCGAATGCGAATGTGAAATAATCTGGGTTAAGTTAAGTATCAAAGGTGGGTCAGATATGATAGTCGGATGCTTCTATAGACCACCTGCATCAGCAACCGTAGTAGTTGAGCGCCTCAGAGAGAACCTGCAGAACGTCGTGAAGAAGTTTCGTGATCATACTATTGTAATAGGGGGAGACTTCAATCTACCAGGTATAGAATGGGATAGTCACACAATCAGAACTGGAGCCAGGGACAGAGACTCTTGTGACATTATCCTGACTGCCTTGTCCGAGAATTACTTCGAGCAGATAGTTAGAGAACCAACTCGTGAAGCTAACGTTTTAGACCTCATAGCAACAAATAGACCGGAACTTTTCGACTCCGTGAATGTAGAAGAGGGTATCAGTGATCATAAGTCAGTGGTTGCATCAATGACTACAAGTGTAATAAGAAATGCCAAGAAAGGAAGGAAAATATATTTGCTTAACAAGAGTGATAGGGCACAAATCGCAGAATATCTGAGTGACCACCATCAAACGTTCATTTCTGAGGAAGAGGATGTGGAACATAAATGGAAAAAATTCAGAAACATCGTCCAGTACGCCTTAGATAAGTTCGTACCGACTAAGGTCCAAAGCGAGGGGAAAGATCCACCGTGGTATAACAATCATGTACGAAAGGTACTACGGAAACAAAGAAAGCTTCATCATAGGTTTAAGAGTAGTCGAATCATAGCTGATAAGGAAAAGCTGAACGAAGCGAAAAAGAGCGTAAAGAAAGCAATGAGAGAAGCATTCAACGAATTCGAACATAAAACATTGGCAAACAATCTAAACAAGAACCCTAAAAAGTTTTGGTCATATGTAAAATCGGTAAGCGGATCTAAATCCCCTATTCAGTCACTCGTTGACCACGATGGCACCGAAACAGAGGACGACCGAAGAAAGGCAGAAATACTGAATTCAGTGTTCCGAAACTGTTTCACTGCGGAAAATCGTAACACGGTCCCTGACTTCAGCCGTCGCACGGACGCCAAAATGGAAAATATTGAAATAAACGATATCGGAATTGAAAAACAACTGCTATCACTTAGTAGCGGAAAAGCATCCGGACCAGACGAGATACCCTTAAGATTCTACAGTGATTATGCTAAAGAACTTGCCCCCTTTCTATCAGCAATTTATCGTAGATCGCTGGAAGAACGTAAAGTACCTAGCGACTGGAAGAAAGCGCAGGTCGTTCCCATTTTCAAGAAAGGTCATAAATCAGATGCGAATAATTATAGGCCTATTTCGCTTACGTCAATCTGTTGTAGAATAATGGAACATGTTTTGTGTTCTCGTATTATGACGTTCTTAGATAATACAAATCTCCTTCATCATAACCAACATGGATTCCGCAAACAGAGATCATGTGAAACTCAGCTCGCCCTATTTGCCCAAGAAATTCACAGTGCCGTAGACACTGGCGAGCAGATTGATGCCGTATTCCTGGACTTCAGGAAGGCATTTGATACGGTTCCGCACTTACGTTTAGTGAAAAAAATACGAGCCTACGGAATATCGGACCAGGTTTGTGACTGGATTCAGGATTTCCTAGAAGAAAGAACACAACATGTCATTCTTAACGGTTCAAAATCTGCAGATGTAGAGGTAATTTCGGGAGTACCGCAGGGAAGCGTGATAGGACCTTTATTGTTTACAATATACATAAATGACTTAGTTGACAACATCGGTAGCTCCGTGAGGCTATTTGCAGATGACACGGTTGTCTACAAGAAAGTAGCAACATCAGAAGACTCGTACGTACTCCAGGAGGACCTGCAGAGGATTAATGCATGGTGCGACAGCTGGCAGCTTTCCCTAAACGTAGATAAATGTAATATAATGCGCATACATAGGGGCAGAAATCCATTCCAGTACGATTATGCCATAGATGGTAAATCATTGGAAGCGGTAACGACTGTAAAATACTTAGGAGTTACTATCCGGAGCGATCTGAAGTGGAATGATCACATAAAACAAATAGTGGGAAAAGCAGGCGCCAGGTTGAGATTCATAGGAAGAATTCTAAGAAAATGTGACTCATCGACGAAAGAAGTAGCTTACAAAACGCTTGTTCGTCCGATTCTTGAGTATTGCTCATCAGTATGGGACCCTTACCAGGTTGGATTAATAGAAGAGATAGACATGATCCAGCGAAATGCAGCGCGATTCGTCATGGGGACATTTAGTCAGCGCGAGAGCGTTACGGAGATGCTGAACAAGCTCCAGTGGCGGACACTTCAAGAAAGGCGTTACGCAATACGGAGAGGTTTATTATCGAAATTACGAGAGAGCACATTCCGGGAAGAGATGGGCAACATATTACTACCGCCCACATATATCTCGCGTAATGATCACAACGAAAAGATCCGAGAAATTAGAGCAAATACGGAGACTTACAAGCAGTCGTTCTTTCCACGCACAATTCGTGAATGGAACAGGGAAGGGGGGATCAGATAGTGGTACAATAAGTACCCTCCGCCACACACCGTAAGGTGGCTCGCGGAGTATAGATGTAGATGTAGATGTAGTAGCGAAGAAATTAGATCTGTGACTCAAGAATTAAGTAATACACATGCAGCCACAACTAAATTACTTAGAGATGAAATTAGTGCAGTCACTGAACAATGCTCTGAAAACGCAACACAGTTACGCGACGAGTTTAAATTAATGTCAGCAGAACTTTCACGCACGCTGGATGCGAAAGTAGACGCGAAATTTGACCAACAGAACAGACAAATTGACGAACGTTTTAATCACCACCTACAAACCAGTGAAACGCGTTACAGTAAATTTATACAGAAACAGAATAAAGTAAAGCAACAAGTCATGGAAACAATTACTGCATAGAGACAGGAAGATAAGCGTAAATTATTTATGAAAGGAAAAACATACGTAGACAACAATATTACTAACCAAAAACAGACACACACGCATTAGACTTTCAGACAATGACCAACAGACTTGAAAAGTTGGAACTAATACAGGATCCCGATGCCATCAAAGCAGACGTT
Organism: Schistocerca americana; assembly: GCF_021461395.2. Taxonomy (NCBI): domain Eukaryota; kingdom Metazoa; phylum Arthropoda; class Insecta; order Orthoptera; family Acrididae; genus Schistocerca; species Schistocerca americana. The sequence goes on along the minus strand of NC_060122.1, from coordinate 586,762,273 downwards.
AAAAAGTTGAACAAAAACACATGTAAAATACAAAAACAAATTAATGCTTGTGACACTAAAAACGACGATCACGTGAAAGTACTGACTGAAAAATATGATGAATTGGCCAGTCGTATTGATGTTATCGAAAATAATAATGACACCAAATCAAACGATACGTCACCAGTTTCGCTTAATCAAACACCCGAATTCCAAAATTTACAGCAGACGATCAGTGAGATAGGTTCGTCCAATAATACATTACGTAGAAAATTGTTATCTTTACAGCAAGAAGTGACAGAGATGAAAAATATTTCAGCCTTTAACACATCACAGCATATGCCACTTTACGAACATTTGTCAGACTCACACAGCCAGTGTAATTTAGGTAATTTACAGAGAGTACGTGAGTTAGATTCCGAACAGTCACAGACAAATAGATTATCACACAATCCTGAACCAGTTCAGACATTCAGAGACGATAATTGTGATTATAAGCACTTTCTAACCGTGAAAAAATTTAAGGTACTTAATAATGACAGAACACAGAGTCACGCTTTAGACTGGATACGACAATTTGCTTTTGTATTTTCACCAGCTTGGCCTGTAATGCAGAAACTAGAATTGGACTGGATACGAGAATTTGTTTTTGAATTTTCACCGGCATTGCGTGTAACACAAAAACTAAAATTTATTTGCAGTGCGTAATAGACCTCAGGGGATTCATTACACTTCAATGAATATGTGCCGTAGCGTGCACAGGGCCCCGAGCCATAGTAGTGCTATTTGATCTTTAGTTTTCTGCACTGCTGCCTTCTCTTTTACTATCCTTTATATCTATCAAAACAGCTCTTCAACTATCGATCTATCTAGGATTAGAAACGTGTAAAGAAAACCCAATATGACAATTTTTACCGAAAGTGACAATTTTCATTAGACACTCACGAAATGACAACCACCAGAACTTTAATAACTGACAAAATTTTAATCATCAGTATGTACAAAATTATCAGCAACTGGAAACAAATTTTGGTAACAATAGAGGCTCTTCCCTACAACAGCGACAAAACCAGCCGGTTAGCATACCTAACCAACAATGTAGTCTGCAAGGTCAATCAAGCTTTAATGTTTCGCCGCCTACACGTATAGCGTCGGCTCCACCAAATAGGAACGCACAGCAACAAGAAAATCAGAAAACACACCATTTTAACTCATATCGCAATGCACCGTATAGAAATGACTATCATGACAGACGTGAAAGTAATGAGCACAATTTTCAGCGTACGTTTAATAACAGTCGGTCTTACCAGCAGCAGAATCATCCGCAACAACAGATTATCATGAATGAACCAGACAGTAGATATCATCCCGAACGTAATACGTCAGAAAGAAATAACAGAACAGTACAAATAGTCGAGATGCCACAGCATCCTCCCGCAAATAATAGCACGTCAGAAAGAATTTGACTAGATACAGTACAGGTTGCATCTTCCTGCAACGCAAGCAATACTTTTGACACAGAGAATCTTGTTCACGAAAATGTTATCAGTTTTGACGACATCCGATGCACACTTTTGCATTAAAGACATAATCATAACGTATGTAGACGACATTCTTATTGCAGAAGCTAACTGGTCTGAACACAATCTGATTCTTGAACAACTGTTGCAAACTTTTCGTGCACAAGGACTCACAGTTAATCTTAGCAAATCACACTTTGGTAAAACTTCTATAAAATTTCTTGGACATGTAATTTCAGCAGAAGGCATTGCGCCTGACCCGGAAAAACTTCAAGCTTTACGTGACATTACTGTTCCTACGACGAAGAAACAACTACGCAGCTTTCTGGGATTAATTAACTTTTTTCGTAAGTTTATTCATTACTCTGCTTTAGACACCCCTAGACTATGCCAGTTGACGGGTAAAAACACTATTTGGTCATGGGATAGCCAAGCACATTCTGAATTTGTCAATCTGAAACAAGCTTTGTTGAATGCACCACTTTTATCACATCCAGATCTTACTAGAAATTTTTCCATTGCCACCGACAGTTCTAACACTGCTGCAGGCGTACACATTTTTCAGGAAAGTAAAGAAAATGGCACTACAGTAATTAAAAACATAGCCTTTGCGAGTCGCATTCTGTCACCTGCTGAACGCAATTATTCTGTTACAGAACTTGAAACATTATGTGTTGTATGGGCATTTACGAGATTTAGGCATTTTCTTTATGGAAGACATACGACCGTTTACACAGATCATAGAGCGATACAGTTTTTACTTTCAGCAAAATTTACACATGACAGGCTAAGCAGATGGAAACTTTATTTACAGGAATTTAATTTTACAATTGTTCACATTCCCGGTACACAAAATGTTGTAGCAGACGCACTATCCCGTTCTCTCAGCAACAATCAGCAAGACATCGGAACCAACTTCTGCCAAGCAAATTCTAGCATCACGTATATTCAACAAGTTGCATTCGAAAATTTTATTTCGGCATCATTACGAGACATAGCACAAGAGCAGAGCAAAGAAAACGTGTGGAAAGAAATTAAACACCTTTGGCAAGATAGGAATAATGTTACCATTAGAAACCATTACACTGTACGCAATAATATTCTGTTTCGCCGCTCTTATCATGACAGCAACAACTGGTTGTTAGGTATTCCTGACGAGCTTGTTAACAAATTAATTTGGTATACTCATTTAAGTTGCGCACATTACGGAGCCAGAAAATGTTTTCTTATACTGAGACAGAACTGTTATTTTGCCAACATGGAGAAAAATATTCGACGAGTTTTAGCGCCATGTAAAATCTGCCAGAAAGCTAAGTCAGACGCGACTTCACATATTCCTCCGTTACATCCCATTGTACTGTTAAATTGAGACACATGGCCGCTGTAGACATTTTTGGTCCGATTCCCAGAACTAATAGAGGTTTTTGTTACATCTTTGTTGCTGTTGAACTCACTTCGAAATTTGTTACCTTCACTCCGTTACGTAAAGCTACTGCTAAATCTGTTTCGAATGCATTTGTAAAACATTTTCTATTTCATGTAGGGCATGTATTGAAAGTAATTTCCGACAATGGCCCACAATTTCGATCTGCTATATGGACACGTAATTTACGAGCAAGAAACATTTCTCCGATTTATATATCCAAGTATCACGCTTCTTCGAACCCTTGTGAACGTCTAATGAAAGAAATTGGTAAACTATGTAGAATATACTGCCATAAAAAACATATCGATTGGGATACACACATACTGTCATTCCAGGATGTAAATAACTCGATACCAAATGAATCTACTATGCTATCTCCGGCTGTTATATTGAAAAATGTTGAACCACCTAACAAAATTAAAGAATTAGTATCCTTTCCTACATGTCGTCGACTACGACATCATGAAATAATTGACATTGCACTGAACAACATCAAACGTGCCGCAGAGCGCCGGAGAAGACAGCAAAAACAGGTTTGTACACGCCGTGACTTTCACGTTGGACAGAAGATATTATTACGCACACATTATTTATCTAACAGAGGAAAGAATAGATGCAGTAAATTTGAGCTTCTATATGCAGGTCCATACAGAATTCGCAGCATTCCTCACCCCAATGTAGTGAACGTCGAAACTCTGAGAACCAGAAAAAGTAAAGGCAATCACCATGTCCCCAGTATTAAACCCTTTATTGAATGAACATACTCTATGATTTATCACACTGTAATGCCATTTCCTGATTTTTATATGACCAATTATGCAATTGTATTTATATGACTACTTACTGATGATTATCATATTTTTTCTTGGCAAGTGCCCGGCAAGGTAAGGTTAGCAGGTCGCTTTTCTTGTCGTTGTACATCAGACCGTGCACATTTTCCATTTTTCGTGTATCTATGATTGTTTTCCTGTTTTGTTTGTATGCACTACGAAATCTTTAAGATATAAGAAACACCAATTGACTTTGACATTTTGCCTTGTGATATCTCAACATCGTGACTATTTTACATTTTTTTTGCTACTACATTATGATACTCTGTGTACATTTTTTGCACTTGAAAACTGTCTATGTTTTTGACATAATACGTTTTCTGTCATGCTATGCTGTATGCTTAATTATATCACTAGAAACCAGTTTTTATTTAATGGGTATATGATTTAAATGCAAGATATTAATCCTTTTTCATCATTTTCAGAAAGCAATAATGTGTAAAAGAAATAACATAAACAAACCACAGTGGATTACTATGAAATGGGAATTTCACCTTCGGAATGAAAGAAAGAAAATGGAATACCTTGTGATGAAGAGCAAATGGATCAGAATTAACAAGCATTAACAATAATATACTTTACACATCGTATGATAGCAGTCTTAACTAATTTTTTTCTTTCAGAATACGGGCGATTGATGCAGGCTGTCAGACAGAACTACACATCTTAGTTTTAGTGATGAAATATGCTAGAAATAAGAAACACTATACTATGAATAGTTGTGTGAAGTAAATGGTAATATGAGTAATGAAGTATCTTTTTAGCAGATGATAATGAATGATGACGAATAGTTATACAAAGAATAAGCTAATATGGATAATGAGGTTTTTCTTTGCAGCTGTTGATAGTGATGAAGTTATGGTGATACGAATAATGAAGTTTTTCTTTGCAGATGAGGATAATGATGAAGTTTATATATTTACTGTTAGTTAAGAAATGCTATGTAGTTATTTAAGCATTTGTTGCAGTTCGTTTTGACAGTATGTCTTATATCGCATGGCATAATGACTGAATTGTTTGGAAAGGATAGCTAGAATACATACATATTGAGTACACGTTTCATTACCTGTTAGTTCGAAGTTCACTACTTTTCAGCATAATATGCATTTCTTCTTTCAGCTTATTAATTCATTTTGTATTTTTTTCCAGGAGAAGCTATTCATAAATTTAATGTGCTATAAGCAGTTAGTTATTAAACCAGTTCTAGTACTTGCTTTTTTATTACCCGTTTGTGTGTGTCATTCATGAATGTGATCACATATACTCTACTTGTTTCATATCCTTGCTATAGCTGACTCATGACAAATGACGTTACTAATCCTTATTTGCAGCAATAAGTCAAAAGCAAATATTTTCATGCCCCAGCAATTAATTATCGATCCCAACGCAATGCATTGCTAGCACAAAAAAATAGACCTTGAATAATAGTTACAGTGTGTTACATTTTAAATATGTCTTATGTCACTTGAATGATGAGTTCTGAGTAATACTGAATGATGTTTTCTAACCACAGACTTTGAGTAATAGTTACAGTGTGTTACATTTTAAATATGCCTTATGTCACTTGAATGATGAGTTCTGAGTGATACTGAATGATGTTTTGTAATAATGCATAAATGCTATGCCAATAATTTCTGTAAATAATATTTTTGTTATACTCTATAAATGCTATTTTGAATGATGACTTCTGAATAATACTGAATAATATTTTATAAAACTATATGAATACTTTGTAACTCGCCAATGAATGCCACTGTTTCTTATATTTTAAATTTGTCTTATGTCACTTACATGCTATTATATATGAATACCAGTAGCTTGATGCTACACTCATTAACGCCTGTTTTGAATGATGACTTCTGAACAATGTATCTAAATGGTTTGTAACTGGCCAATGAATGCCAATGATTACTATAACTAGATGAATTATGTAAACGCTATGCCACTAGTTAACCCTTGCTTTGAATGATCACTTTTGAATAATGCATAAAAATGGTTTGTAACTGGCCAATGAGTGCCAATGTTCACCGTAATCAGATGACTTATGAATAATGTTCTTTGTTACTCCATACATTGTACAGAAATGTTTAGTAACCAGGCAATGAGTGCCAACAATTACTCAAATCGGTTAATAGACTAGTGTAATTCTCAATGATGACTAGCATAAGACTTAGTGTCCTTCACCTTCTGACCTAATTACCAGAAATTATTGCAATATCCGTTTGTCCTGTCTATCCTCATGATCATGGAGCACTGTATTTGGTTTTTACACTAATTCCACGTTGGTGTACCTTAAAAGAGTGTGGTGTTGACACATCATGCTGTCCACCACCTTGAACAATAGAGATGTTATTATGGACCCATTGTTTGGTGTACCTAATGTACTACCAAAATGATAACATTCAATATTAATACGACATTTCAGTGTCTTGGCTACACTGATTAATACTTCTGGGAAGAGAGCTTCCGATTGTCTCACTTGGTGTTGTGCTTCTGTAGAAAGATATGGTCTTTCAGTGGAGCTACGTGCAACCTACTGAGGTACAACCATGATGCAATCCTTCCCTTTCCTATCCAAGTTCTTGTAAAATGGTAAAAAATATATACAGTGTGTGTGCACTTTATGTCATTTATTAAAATGTTTTGTACTCATTGCGTATCCTAGTTCTTGTAAAATGGTAAAAAATATATACAGCGCATGTGCACTTTATGTCATTTATTAATATGTTTTGTACTCATTGTGTATCCTAGTTCCTGTAAAATGGTAAAAACTATATACAGTGCGTGTGCACTTTATGTCATTTGTTAATGTGTTTTGTACTCATTGCGTTTACATTTTGTCATTGCTTGATATGTTCTGTACTCAGTGCATGTGCACTCTATTTCATTTCAAGTTCTGAACTTATATATATCATGGCAAGTCCAATTGACTCACCATCACTGCCAAATTTTTGCCCCCCCAGTGGAGGGGTTTGTAAGAGGTCTGAGCAGATGTAATTTCGATGTATTGCTCATGCGCTGCCTCCGATATGCAAGGTCTCTGACCAGAGAGCAGTGATGACTGCAGTAGGAACTGTGTAGCTGTAGCAGTAAGTTGTGGCTAGTCTGGAGTCTGCTCTGGTCTGGTATGGTGTATTGTGTTGGCTGGCCGGTCGCGGTGCAGCAATGCCGGAGCCTGAGTATTATTGTATAAGGTAAAAAGCAGCCTCACGCACATGTAGTAATGTTATCTAAAGTCGCATGTAAATGTTTTAAAACTCTCATAATAGTAATCTTCCTCATAAAAAGTAACTTTTAACAACCATTCATTTCAATTAAAAGAATTTACTAATTTCTCCCATCCATGATCATCCCAATTATTGCAATAGAAAAATCAGTTGCTCCCTTTCATAAATGACAGATAGGTCGGCAGCATTGCACAGAGCTGTGCCGGAAAAATTTATTGTAAGAGCAGATATATCCAGCGACTTCATTGAGGTAAGAATTTTTACTTTTTTTATTCAGAATAATCTTTCAGGGCCATGACGCAGCACTGCTGTTGTACAAAATTTACCAGGTTAAATTCACAGTGAATTAGTGAAAAGTCATAAGTGAGCGACAATTTAATTGAGAGGTTACTTACATTGTTTTATTACCAGGTTACTGAATTTATTGTTTTATTGGGACGTTACACTGAATGTGAACGACATAATTATAATTTTTACTGTTGAGAGGTTTAGGAATTTTTCTGTTGTGAGGTTACGGTAAATGTGAATGAATTTTGAGCTTAGATTAAATCAGAAAGAATTTTGTGGGTAGATTAAATGTAAAAGAATTTTGTAGGGACATTTCAAATGAGAAAGAATTTTGTTTTGAGGTTACACTAAAATTAGAATCATTGACCAGTAATGTTTATTTTATTTTTGTGGGGAGGTTACAAGGTAACCAATGTAGTTGTTGATTAGGAACTGACGTTGGTATGACAGTAATGTTATACTGTCATTCACCGGGTGATTCTTACCCTGCAGTGTTTGCTTTGAATAGCAGTTTGCTGGGCCTGTTTCTTGTCCTTGTTCATACCTCTCCCTCATATTTTTGGACTGAAATACGGCATTATAGTCCCCTTCATTTCCCCTCTTTCTATTAAAATTGTTGCTCCTGTTCATAAACGGATCCCTATCGGAACTGTTGCTACCATTGCTTCCATCCTTGACTTTTGTGCAAGCTTTGATGATTACCAAGGGCCCAGATTGTGTAATACCTTTTTTTAAATTTTTCTTGCAATATCAATTTATATGAAAGTTTTCTTTTCCTAATTGGGAACAAGAAATTGATACATCTCATCAGAAGACGGCTTTTAAAATTATTTTTGTAACTTGTTTCAGTGTTGCTTGAGCGTACTTATGTTTTAGATCTCATACAAAAAGGAAGTGCAATTTTTACTTGTGCATCAACAGTCTGTGTAGTAAATGCTATGTGTGATAAAAATACAAAAATAAAAAATATACATTAACGATTATCATAGTTGTAGGAATATTTTTATTTATTACTCCAACACTTTTCACAAGCTTGACTGTTGTCTGCACTCATACGAAGAGGCAGTAATTTCTTTCATCTTGCAAGACATCTTAAAATATACGCTAATCATCAAGATTTAATGGATGGACTGTATGATCGGAAACCGTAGAAAAGTAGAGGTAATCAAAGAATGTTAGCGTAACTTAATGGTGACTTCTATTGCATATATGTATGTATAATAATCTAACAATTGACTTTTTGTTAAGCACCAAGTTTGCTGCAAAATACGGTTTGTGTGACTTCAGTGCTGGTACGTTGCACTGTATTTTTCTTATGCTGCGAAGAAGATTGTTCATTGCACCAAATTTAATTTCAACAAAAATTCATGCTTTAGTTCCAGTACTGCAATTAGTAATAACCTCTTATTACGTAAATTTCATGCCGCCTTATAGTCTTTGTGTTAGGTGTTTGGCTGCTTCCCAGCACATTTATTCCAAAATTGACCAACAGAACTGACACAAGGTGCATAAATCATTGTATCTTTGCACCAAACAAGGTGGCACAGTGGTTAGCACACTGGACTCGCATTTGAGAGGATGACAGTTCAAGCCTGCATCCGGCCATCCTGATTCAGGTTTTCCACGATTTCCCTAAACAGCTTTGGGCATATGCCAGGATGGTTCCTTTGAAAGGGCATGGCTGATTTCCTTTCCTATCCTTCCAATATTTGATTGGACCAATGAACTCGCTATTTGGTCCTTCCCCAAAATCAACCAACCAACCAATGTATCTTTGCTATCCGTTTTTCCTTCGAGTAAAAAATGTACAATTAATTTTTCACACATGTAGGGATGCCACCACTATTGGAATAAGTGGTTATAAGTGGTTAGGCTATAAATAACACCATACGTTGTGATTACGTAGGCTTTCCTGGCGTAATAAGTCATGAAAGTCTCTTCGGGTTTGCTGCCGGATCCTACAACCAACTTTACTCGATATTTCGGCAACACCATACATTTACCAGAAATACCTTTACAAGATGCATACTTTTCCATCTATGTCTTTCTCGTAAGAAGATATGAACAAGACTAAAATAATTGCAAACCAGAGTAAAATTATTGCTAAAATATATTTCTTTTGTTTTCATTGTTCTCACTCTTTACTACAAAACATAGACTATCATGAACTATCGGTACTGCTTTTCGTACACATCACAGTGAGGTAATTAATATTTTTACATGCTTTTTTTGTACACAGAATAACAGTTTATTTACTTATTTGTTTGGAGTCCATATTATTAGATTCATGATATTGATCTTGTCAAAGTACAGAACGGTATAAAATATTACATATTTATATCACGTACAAAGTTTTATCATTGGTATCAACACATCTTTATAACAAAAACAGTATTCTGTTTAATTAGATTACAAAGTTATACAGGGTGAGTCACCTAACATTACCGCTGGATATATTTCGTAAGCCACATCAAATACTGACGAATCGATTCCACAGACGGAACGTGAGGAGAGGGGCTAGTGTAATTGATTAATACAAACCATAAAAAATGCACGGAAGTGTGTTTTTTAACACAAACCTACGTTTTTTTAAATGGGACCCCGTTAGTTTTGTTAGCACATCTGAACATATAAACAAATATGTAATCAGTGCCATTTGTTTCATTGTAAAATGTGAATTACATCCAGAGATATTTTAACCTAAAGTTGATGCTTGAGTACCACTCCTCCGCTGTTCGATCGTGTGTATCGGAGAGCACCGAATTACGTAGGGATCCAAAGGGAACGGTGATGGACCTTAGGTACAGAAGAGACTGGAACAGCACATTATGTCCACATGCTAACACCTTTTTATTGGTCTTATTCACTGACACACATGTACATTACCATGAGGGGTGAGGTACACATACAAACGTGGTTTCCGTTTTCAATTACGGAGTGGAATAGAGTGTGTCCTGACATGTCAGGCCAATAGATGTTCATTTGCTGCACACAATTGCAATCTCTGGCGTAATGAATGTCGTACACGCCGCAGTACATCTGGTGTAATGTCGCCGCAGGCTGCCACAATATGTTGTTTCATATCCTCTGGGGTTGTTGGCATATCATGGTACACATTCTCCTTTAACGTACCCCACAGAAAGAAGTCCAGAGGTGTAAGATCAGGAGAATGGGCCGGCCAATTTATGCGTCCTCCACGTCCTATGAAACGCCCGTCGAACATCCTGTCAAGGGTCAGCCTAGTGTTAATTGCGGAATGTGCAGGTGCACCATCATGCTGATACCACATACGTCGACGCGTAACCAGTGGGACGTTTTCGAGCAACATTGACAGATCATTCTGTAGAAATGCGATGTATGTTGCAGCTGTTTTCACCCCTGTAATGAAGTGAGGAACAATGAGGTAGTCGCCAATGATTCCGCACCATACATTTACAGTCCACGGTCGCTGTCGCTCTATCTGTCTGAGCCAGCGAGGATTGTCCACCGACCAGTAATGCATGTTCCGTAGATTCACTGCCCCGTGGTTTGTGAAACCCGCCTCATCGGTAAACAGGTAGAACTGCAACGCATTCTCTGTTAATACCCATTGACAGAATTGCACTCGATGATTAAAGTAATCACCATGTAATTGCTGATGTAGCGACACATGAAACGGGTGAAAGCGGTGAAGATGCAGTATGCGCATGACACTACTTTGACTCAGTCCACCGGCTCCCGCAATGTCCCGTGGGTTCATGGCAACAGCAGCTAACACACCAACTGCACCCGCTTCTCCTGTGACGGGCCTGTTACGGACCCGTTTGCGTGCTACGACCATACCTGTTGCATACAGTTGGCGGTAGATGTTTTGCAATGTGCGGCACGTTGGATGTTCTCTGTCCGGGTACCGTTCTGCATACACCCTGCAGGCTTCAGCTGCATTTTGTCGACACTCGCCGTAGATGAGTATTATCTCCACCTTTTCAGAGTTCGAATACACCATGGTCACAGTTCCTACAACACTACACTATCACAGACGTCTGGTAACACGGTGTACTACAGTTGGTCTGTGTGCGGAGACGAATGCAGAATAACAATAGCAGCAAGCGTTACATGCGGACACTGCGACAGCTAGACCAAACCACAACAGTGCACGACAGCCACACTCGTTAACACGGTTGTCATCTTAAACATGTCCCTGCAGATGCTGCTCGCCGACTGTGGCCTGTGTTTGTTACAACACGCAACTGAACGTCGGAGGTTTCAAGCGTCAACTTTAGGTTACAATATCTCCGAATGTAATTAACATTTTATGATGCAACAAACGGCACAGATTACATATTTGTTTATATGTTCAGATGTGCTAACAAAACTAACGTGGTTCCATTCAAAAAGACGTAGGTTTGTGTTAAAAAACATACTTCCGTGCGTTTTTGTATGGTTTGTATTAAACAATTACACTAGCCTCTCTCCTCACATTCGGTCTGTGAAATCGGTTCATCAGTATTTGATGTGGTTTACGAAACATATCCAGCGGTAACGTTAGGCGACTCACCCTGTATAGATACATACAGATAGAATGAACACTAGAGAAACCCCTTGGTTGATTTTACAAAAACTATTAGTACCAGTACTTCAGTTAACTAAGCATAGTAACATACAACATAAAAGGTAGATGCATAATTAGATACATACATGGATGAAACAAGTTTGGTTTTATCTTGGAGTGATTCATAATTATGAGTTTTTGCTTAGAGAGTTATGATGCGGACCTACAGATATGAGCAAAATTCCAGGTATTCATTTATACTGTGGAAGCTGTTGTTTATTGAAAGATTGTTTACTTCTTATTTTGGTGTATTAATGTTTGGTATTTGTTTCATGCTATCTGGCAATGCACTGTACAGAATTTTTGGTTTGTAAACAGCACTGTCATGGTATATTGATTTTCTGTGCACATCCCTATGATTGTCATCCCTGTTCCTTGATTGATAATTGTGGATCTCACTATTCATAGCTGAAACTTGATGGTTTTTAATGAAGCAGATGCTTTCAAATGTAAATATAGATGATAAGGTCATGATTTTTAATTCCTTAAAGATACCTTTACATGGTACTCTATAAGCAACATCACTTATTAATCATACAGCTTTCTTTTGGAGCTTGAAAGAGTGTTTTGCAAAAGAGGTATTTCCCCATAACACTATACCATACTTCAGTAGACTATGCACCTACGCACAGTAAGCACTTAACACTGTTTTGGTATTGCAGCAATCTTTAAGTACTCTTAATATGTAATAATAGTTGCTTAAATTTTTGTTAAGCCTTTCTACATGTTTTTCCCATCTTAGATGCTCATCCACACACAATGCTAAAAAGTACATGTGATTCTTTTGCTGAATTTGGCTATTCAGTGATGTGAATTTTACCCACAATCCTAAAAACTGTATGTGATTCTTTTGCTGGTTTTGGCTATTCGATGATGTGAATTTTACCCACAAAATCCTAAAAACTATATATGATCCTTTTGCTGGATTTGGCTATTCGATGATGTGAATTTTACATTGGCGCTACTTTTGTTCCTTATATGGTTAAAGTTCATCCATACAGTTTTCTTGTCTTTCACAATTCGACAGTTATCTTTAAACCATTTTTCTGCAACTTCTATTGTACTGTCAAATTTTTGCTACATCTCATAATAATTCTTCCCTTTCATAATGAAACTGGTACCATAAGCAAATAATTTAGTATCAACTCTTGAAAACAATTTGGTAAGTCATTAATAAAACTCAAGAATAACAATGGAGTCAATACCAACCACTGGGGCACCCCATAATTAATGCTTTTATATTCAGAATGATACACATTTCCATCCTGAGAAATTTGTACTCTTTGTTTCCTATCAGTTACATATGACTTGAACCACTCATAGAAAATACTACGGACATCATAACTATACAGTTTTAACAGCAGTAGGTTATGGTTTATAAGATCAAACGCTTTGGAATGATCCAAAACAAACCTACAGATCAGTTCCTTGTCCTCAACAGCTTTGTAAAGAAGTTTCAGGAAACTGAAGTGAGCCGTTTGTGTAAATTTGCCGTTTCTGAAAACATTGTGTGTATTTACAAGAATTTTAATTTTGTTTAGGAAGTCTATAGATCTGTCATAAATTATTCTTTCAATTATTTTCGAAAATACAGGTAATAATGACAGTGGTCTGAAATTTTTAATCTCAAACTTGTCACCACTTTTATAAACTGGTATTACTGGTGATGCTTTAGTGTACTTGAAAACACACCAGTTTCAAAGGAGTCATTGATTACGTCCACAGGTTGAGACATAATATTGTAGATACTATAATTAATAATTTTGTCAAGGGTACCATCAAATCCGCAGGTCATTTTACTCGTTAGTTTGCTGATAGCCATTTGTACTTCTTTGGATGTTATGGGATTTATGTACATTGTCCTTTCATTTACTGAAGTTATTACCTTTGTCTTTGGATTATATTTAGTGGTGATCAGGATTTGGGCTACATTAATATGATGATCATTAAATATATTAGCTATTTGAAGTGGATCATCAACAATTTCATTTCTGTATTTTATGGTGATTTTATTACTTGCATTTTCATGTTTGCCTGTATGATTATGAATAACTTTCCACATACATTTCATTTTGTTGTTACCCTTTCTGATATATGAATCACTGTGCTTCTTTTTTGCAGCAACTACAGCTTTCCTGTGCTCTTTCCTATAACACTTTACATGTTGGTTCAAGAAAGTATTTTGCTTTGCGCACTAATGTAGCATTCTAAGAGTTTCTGATGACACTTTGATTTCACATGCTATCCATGAATTTGATTGTTTGTTTAGTTTCATTTTCTTCAGAGGGAATGAAATATCATAGCATTATTTATAATTTGACAAGAACTTGTTGAATTTTATATCTGCAGAATCATTGCTTTCCATGTCCCAGCTTGCATTTTTTAACATTAGATTAAAGACCCTAATGCTGTCACCAGTAATTAATCTTCTCTCAATATATTTCCTGTTGTCACTTTTCTCATGAGATTTCTCTAAAGTCAGTTTAACTGCTTGATGATCAGAGAAACCTGTGTCCAATACCTCAGATTTAAAGCCACATTTAGATTTGTCAATGAATCTTTGGTTTATAGTACTTTCACTTTTGCTTCTGTATCTGGTGGTATCTTCTACACACATTCTATATTGTATGTTTTTAGTAGATTAACAAGTTTCTGCCCTTTTTATACAGTTGCCCTTGAAAGTAACATTGAAATCCCCAAACACAATTCTGTATTTTGACTGATTATTTAGATAGTTCAGAAGAATTTTCAAATTTTCAGAAAACAATTCAAAATTATATATATACATGCAATTATAATTTTATATATACTATGTATACATGCAATTATAATTTTAATATCTGTTAGTTCAGATAAACAATATTCAAATTTATTTCAATACAACAGACATTTTTAAACCTAATTTCTTTTGATTTAATATCTGTTCATACACATATACATGTTCCAACCCCTCTCTATGTTTCCCTGCAAAAGCTGCTGACCAACTGGAAGTCTGAAATTCCAACTGCACATTTTTGTACTTCTTGCAGTTAGTGCTCAGTTACACACAAGACAGAAAAGTACTTCAATGAACCATTCAAAAGAACCTCTTGGTCATATAGCTTACTGGTTAAGACCTACTCATTATGATATAGGAGAGTTAAAGAATTATTCAGCTCTATGAGAGGTACATTTCTTGCCTCGTTAGTTCTTTGAAGAGTAGGCTCTAGCCTTCCTTTCGTTTCTAACCTGATTATCACCTCCAAGGGAGTCCTGGACTTCTTCTTGGTTGCTTTCTTCTGCAGTGGATTGGGCCATAAAAAATCGTTCATATGTTGTTTGGATGCTAACTTTCGCCTGGTGCTTCATCATGATCTGTTGTTTTTAACTTCTGTCTGCTCTGGTATGGCTTCCTCCTCAGTCTTTTTACATGGTGATATTGTCTTCTGTGCTGTTCCCCAGCCATTTGTTCATTTCACTGAAGGCATATTTACTGATACTGTTTTCGTTCCTTCTGTTATTTTCGAATACTGTTGTGATATTGTCTTCTGTGTTACTTCCTTGTCACTTGTTGATTCCATAGTATGCAAACTTACTGTTAATTTTTTGATTTCTTCTTCTGTTATTTTCCCATATTGTAAGCATACAGTTTCGGTGAGTGACTGATCTGCCTGCTGCAAGCAGTTAACAGAGATCAGTGACGGTGTGGTGGGCTGCATCATGGTTGAATAATGAAGGTTCCTGCATAGTTTTTCTTTTCCTTTCAGCATCAAGTGTAGCCCATGCTTGGTATAATCAGTCCTCCTTAAAAACTGGGTAACATCCAGTACCTTAGTTCATTTTATCATCTAAAAATTTTGCGTCAACCATAAATAAAGTATTTCGTTCACAGAGGGTCAGTACAACTGATTCACTGAGTCATCATCCCCAGCCCAAAGTGCTATGGATAGAAACTTGAAATTTGGAAAGGGTGTTGATCTTATACTGGGGGCATTGTTTAAGAATGGACTGATCAAAATTCCACTCCTAAGGGGGTGCAAGTCTTTGGAAAACATGTTACTATTAAGACAATTTTGAAGCAAGAACTATGAAAATTGGTATTTGGTTTTTCAGCTAGAAATAAAAAATACATGTTTCAGCATTTTTGAAAATTCAATCACCAAGGGGATGAAACAGTGGGTGAAGTATTTGAAAATATGTCATTATTAAGGAACTATTAAAACATTTATAAAGCTACAGCTATGAAAATTGGTATTTGTTTGTCCTATTAGAAATTCAAAAACACATATTTCACTGTTTTTGGAAATTCAACTCCTAAGAGGGCGAGAAAGAGATGAAAATTTTTCGTTTCATTCACAAATTTTTAAACCTAAGTCTATGTAAACTGGTACTTCACTTCTCCATCAGATATAAAGAAATACATGTTAGAGGACGAAAGTGTTTATGGAAATATCACCACGAGACCGCAAAAGGCATGATTAACGAAAACCTTGCACGTCAGGTACCAGAATCACTTGTTGGTAAGAAGTATATTCATAAAAGATAATGTTTCAATGGCCTTAATTAGCAGGAAAAGTTTAGAAGGTTTTGCAGTTTGTGAACAACATAAAAATTCGATTAAAGAAAAGCAAAAAACATCTGTGTAGACCGTACGTAGACCACTGGGCTCTATCGTAGCTACCAACAAATAAAAACTTGTAATTGTGAAATTGGGGAGAAAGCATAGAGAGCGGTAATATGCACCCCCAGTATGTTTTCAATAAAATATTGTACACTAATACAATAATAGTGCCTTAATTGATATAGTTATACTCTACTGACAGTTAACTAAGACATTATATTGATTAAATTCCTTAAAATGTCAGAATATATTTATCATTATTTTGTTTCCCAAAGATGATAAATATGACTGCGAACAGGATGTGCAGTTCATATGGCCCCCATGGTGTTTGTAATATGGACCCCCAGTATATTTTAAGGATTTTTTGCTGCAAGAAAAAAGAATAATTGCTTTTTAATTAAAATATGTATTTATTATGAAGTATAAAACCATAAAAGTAGAAAGTAGCACAGCACCAGCGACAGTAGTCACAAACATAGTCCTCTTTCTCTGCCCCCAACACAGTAGGCGCTGCACCCATAATTTGCCATGAATGACATTTGAAAAGTTCCCATCACAGAACAGGCAAAGAGCATCGTCTTTAACTGACTGAAGTTCACTAACTGGTGAACCAGTTGAGAGCGAAATCGTCAACACAATCTGAGTCCATTTCTTCTTGCTTAATCAAAGTTTTCTTTAACTCTCGACTATTATTACTAACACCTCTTCCACGACCAGATGCACCATGCCCTCTGCCATGAGTTTGGGTTTGGGTTTCAGAACAAGATGGCTGTGATACATTGTAAGTTAAGTTCCTTTTGATAGCTGTTAATTTCCCCCATCCACGACCACAGCCATGAAGATTAGCTGCAGCTTTTTTCTCTTCTATGTAAGCTTCTAATTCGTTTTTATATGGAGATCCTGTCACAAGACTAGCAACACACAGTTTTCGCCCACGAGACGATGTTTTCATCTCCTCAGGTATGGGATGGATATCCCTTCGAAACACAATAAATGCAATTCTAGTAGGCTCGTGGACATCAGTTTCAATAGCATCAAGGTCCTCTTCAGTCTGAACTCTCTTTTCGGGTTCCTGTTGTTTCGGTTAGTCGGCAGGGGTAGGAATCGAGACTTCTTCCCCAGCGATGAATTCATCATCTTGAAATATATTTCTTTCTAAGGAATAAATTCTTGTTACCCCTAGAACATAGAACCACTTAAACCTAACAAACCTAAGGACATCACACACATCCATTACTGAGGCAGGATTCGAACCTCCAACTGTAGTGTCGCGCGGTTCCAGACTGAAGCGCCTAGAACCGCTAGGTCACAACGGCCAGCAAATTAAGTAACTAATGAAGAAATTGAAGTAATAAGTCCTTAGATATAAATAACTAGAGACGGCAGAGATGTTAGCATGAAAAATCAATGCTTCTAATTAACAAAATTGTAAAATAAAAATCTAGTAACCTTAGACCTCATTATCTTGAGAAACAGCTTAAAAGTTATTACCAAGCGATGTATTTTTATTTGTTATTTATTTTTATGTCTTCCTCTGTAATTCCATTTCTAATAAACTCTCCAATTGTTTACATATCACAGTTTTCCAATTTCCAGAATCTGACGCCTTATTTGTGCATTCTATATATTTAATCGGATAACCACAAGCTCTGTAGTACCATTACATGTTAGTAACCAAATCCAAACTGTAGTTAATCATGTAACCAAAATAATATGAGAAACATTTTGTAACTAAAGTTCAGAATGATTTTCTTATGGAAAACTAAAGATATTACTATAAAAGATTGTCATTGAACATTGTATTTTATACCTTATTTGGCTGTAACATCAGTTTCTTTACGTTTTGTAAATTTTAATTGTAACATCAAAATTGTACAAAATTAATAATGCTTTACTTTGGAAGTTATTGTTAAAGTTCTATATAAAAGGATGCAGCGAGGCTGTGAGTTAGGTGTGAGTTGTTGTTTTGTGGGTAAGTTTTGAAGGTACTTTTGGAAGTAAAAGAGATCAGTGAAGTCGGTCTGTGTATTGTTTATTTGACAAGTGTGCAGTTCGGATGTCAATTAATGTGAATAAATTTTGTGAAGCCTGAAAATTTCCCAATCATTCATCGATGAACAAGGCAGAAGGAACTTAAGTAACATTCAGCATGAATTGTTACAAGGCGAAGTCCCTCTTAGCTTTGTTTTTTCAACAAAATGTTTCAACCAGTCCGTGACTATGTTTGTTTGAACCTAACCAATTGACCCAGGAGGAGCACCTTTCGTAAGAATATCTGCCATATTCGTTCTTGGGAATATGAACATTGGAAGTACATAAGAACCTCCCGCACTCATCGAACAGATAACTGTTACAAGAGACCCATGCTCTGCAGCAGTCAGAGAAGAAATTTGGCGATTACCTCTGCTTGCAGTTACTTGCGGCATCTTAGTGTGAATACGCTAAGGCCTGTTACGTCAACGTCCCATACACGATCTTCTGGATATTTATGTATTCAGCTTGTAGCAAGTCATAGAATGAGTTAAGTCTTTCACGGGTAAAGTCTTTTGCTCAAGCATACAACGTTCTGGTTGGCTTTCTCATTGAAAGCTTATCTTGATGATGTCAAAGAAAATGGTCAAGCCAAACCCTTCCAGCAATTTCATTACTTAAATTTGTTGCAATTCCATTCCTAAGAAGGAATTAGAAACTAATTTCGCACAAGAGTTGTCAAAAAAATTGAGGAGAGATTCGAAACACTAGATAAGCATGTATAAGTAGAACATTCTAAACTTAGAGTAGAGGTTGTTCAGACTAGGAGGATCTTAGAAGAAAAAGTAGAAACTTACAAAAGGAACTCTGAGTTAAAATTTAGAGACATTACCAATCAAATAAGTAATGTAGAACTGAAGTGATATGAAAAAATAGATTTGTGTAAAAATAATGTTGTAGATTTAAGTAGGAAAGTTGTGAGAGGGTTTAGCTCAAAGAAATTTTGTTAGCAATATTAATTGTCTATGGAGTGGCATACATTTAAAATGCTTTCCAGGAGATGGGAAATTGCATCCTGTTGATTTTTTACAGCATTGTCAGTGTTAAGAGATTTTTGGATGGAGAAGCAATCTCATGAATCAATCAGAATGTTAATTGTACCATGTCATATGACGAATTTGAAAGAAAGTTCTTAAATAAGTGTTGGACAGAATACGAGCAAGCTAGGATTAAGAGTGAGTTTTTTAATGGTCGAATGTATAGGGGAGGTGATGGTAGCTTGAAGTGTTTTTGTGAAAACCAATAGAGGAAATAAGTACGCTTAGACAAACGTTTTGATGAACTAATATAAATAGATGCCCTAAAAAGGAGATTGTCGAAAAGAGTACAGTGGGAGTTGATTTATGGACCAGATGACTATGTAGATCAGTTCTTGAGGTATGTAGATAAGTTGGATGGAGGCTTTGAAAGAAATGAAAGGCTAAGTAATGGCAGATTTGGCAATCAACCATCTGGGCGTGGAATCAGAGCAGGAATCAAGGTAGGAGTGACAATGAAAATCAGAATAATATTAGTGGTTACAACGGAAGTGATAATAGATGGATCAACCATAGAAATGGCAATGGAAACAGAAGATATGACGACAGGGAAAGACCTTTGGAGAATAATAACAGAAAGTTGGATAATCACCAATCAAGACCAGGCAATTTAAACTGATGGACGCTCATTAGGAGCCTGTCAGTTTTGGGCGAGAAATAAGCACCGAAATCAGGCTAAACATCACCGGCCTAGAGACATCAAAAACAACTACAGAAGACAGCGTAATCGAGATATTGGAGTGGAAATGACAGAACTAATGTAAGAAGAGCACATCAGATTAGGAAATTACAGTTTGGCTGTAAATTCTGGAAAAGTATGAATGAAATTATGGAAGATAGAAGTATTAGCATCTGTAAGAATGTTGAAGAAGTTCCGTTAGAGGAGGAAATTATTTCAAGTCTATATAATCAGAGCGGTGAAGAAGTTTGCAAAGAAAATGTTGGTTCTGATGATAATCCAGATGACTTTGGATTAAGTAAAATAATGGAGGAAGATTCCATCACTGTTAAGCACTTACGTGATGATACTTTTACTGGTGTACTTGTCAACAATTCTGATGATCATTGTAAAGATATTGTAGAAGCTCCTAGTGTTGCAGATGATACCATGTGTGACGATATTGATAGTGAAAGTGGCAGTAGTAATGATGAATGGAACGAGGAATTAGATGGCATGGTGTATATGGAGGTTAAAGAAGATTTAATTAATGGTAAGAAGATGATGTTAGTAGTATTTGTGAAGAATATGAGAACCAGATTGTACCAGTGGAAACTGGGAAGGTATCATCAGATAAGGAACATGTGGACAGAAACTATGGTTTAGATGCGATGCTAGAAACTTTATGGGATACTTACAAGAGACATAGTGACAGTGACAGAGTAAAAAGGGTCATCAAGATTATTTCTGAAGAAATGCATTCCAACTGGGAAGGTAGAGCCATGCTTACAGTGAGATCAGTCCCAGGAAAAGTAGACAGTGTGTAAAAGAGGGACATAACATCAAACAATCATCTGATGTAGCTCTAAGTAAAATTCAAACAAGTAACAGAAATTGTGCAGGCAAGAATGGTGCAAATGAAAAGAGTGATGTTAATGAGGAAGACAATGAAGAAGAATGCAGTGAAGACAAGTAAGCTGAATTACTGACCATCAAACTAAAAGAAGCTGGAAGTCTAGATGAAGAACAGACAGATCAATTAGGGAGTTTGTTGTGGGAATACAAAGATGTGTTTAGTGAGAAATACTGGAAAAGTGAAGAACTATGAATGTAGACTTAATCTAAAACCTCACGAACCATTTTTTATCAAACCATGTGGAGTAAGTGTCAAACACCAAAATAAAGTAAGATGAAGTAAAAGTCCTCAGGGCGACACTTCCTTGTGTCAAGTGCATGGCAAGCACTAGGTCTCCGAGCTATGTAGCATTCTATTTTTCTACTTTTCGTTTTCGGATGCTACATCTTTTGCTCATCTATAAACCTGTAATGAAGTTATCTGTTACTGAAAATACTATCCATTCCGTGTAGTATAAGTTTTCTGTGTGTAATATGACTACTATTGCCTGACATTATTTGAGGAATAAGTTGAAAATGTAAACTGTGTACTAAATTTGACTTTCCTACAATGTGATTGACCAATTATTGTAGCTATACTCTGTAGAGCATGTATTTGATTTATGGTTGCTTCTTGGGGAATTACAGGCATGGTCATGATTTTATGAATTTGCCAATCAAATGAACAAATAGACACCCACTAGTTCACTTTCTAGGGCTGCTGGTACAGCTTCTTTTCTTCCAAGCTTTTTAGTTTCAACATCTGCCATCTGTGAGGTATTAGCCTCACACACACACTGGTGCAGAACTTTTTTGGGACCACAAAATATTCCAGTACTTTTTTAACTCCCATCGTTTTGCCTATGACAGCAGACACTTCCTCTCAAATTTTGTTTTTATCCCACACTTGCCTTTTCGGGGTTGGTTTAGGTGCCAGAGTAGTCCTGGGCATCGGAAAACAAAAATAAATACATTTTACGGACTGCTTATAATATGGACCCCGGGGTCTACATTACAATGGAGACCATATTACAGTCACCTTCAGCTTGTAAAGCCG
The DNA here is from genome assembly GCF_021461395.2 of Schistocerca americana. Taxonomy (NCBI): domain Eukaryota; kingdom Metazoa; phylum Arthropoda; class Insecta; order Orthoptera; family Acrididae; genus Schistocerca; species Schistocerca americana. The sequence continues at coordinate 586,740,135 of NC_060122.1, read as the reverse complement.
TGTAAACAACTTAAAAACGAAATAATACCACACCTTTTAATCTATTTGAAACTGTTGCCAATACTTTCTAGGTTGTATGCATGGTGCTTAATGTAAGTATTAACCAATTATGGTACGTTAATAAAGTGAAATACATATACCTCTCAAAGTTTTGAACTGGACTTTGAAAAATACAACCTCACTGTTACTCAACCACTGTACTGATCTACTTCCAGCGCTTCTATAGGCCAGTGAGGATACTAGTAGACTAGTTCCAGCTATCACCACTAGAGTTCAGCTAAATGCTATTGAGATATTAAGGGGGCCATCTTTGCTGCGGGGGCCATATTACCACCACTTCCTCTATAGTTTATCCAAAATTACTGTAGGATTGATAGCGCCAAAACTACGCCATCTGCAGCTACAGCATATCCCCGAAATTGCCAAACCTTTACCCCAAGCAACACTTCCTCCCTACAGTACGCTTCATTTTCACTCAGCTTGCTGCCCTGTGTGATCGTTGCGCCGTGTGACTTTCTGGGCATTCGTTTTTACTGTTGTAGGAGTTGTTACCGTTATTCGTTGTGTGGTACTCAACGATGTCAGCGGGAAGTTCGTCGAAAGTTGTAAGTGGAAACGTTCGATGTCGTTCTCTTGGCCAGGAGATTGCCACACGAGGGCAGCCAAGGGAAGTGGTTTGCACATCAAGTGCCTACTTTAAAATTAATAAACTTAATGATGGCCCGCTGCTCTCGCTTACCAAAGTGATTGACAGAACTACTGCAGCTCTGAATATAAACAAAAACACTGTTGTGAAGATTGAGAAGGAAATGTTCGATAAAGAAAAGGAAGCTGAAGAACCATCGAAACTTAAACACACCTAGGATAAAACGTCATATGGATAGGCGGATTGCACATCCTTGTACACCGTCTTACACAACTTTGGCTTTCACTATGGACATTTCTGTTGCCATAAGCTGTTGATGGAGAAAGAGGATATAGCTGCATGGCGATGCCTATTTTTAAGGCACACTCGTAGCTTAAATATAGACGAAGTGGTGTGGCTTGACAGAACGTGGGCCAATTCTGGTCACGTTGTCAAGCAGTGCTTGACAGACGACACAGTTAAGTGAACAATGGCAATGCCTTCCAGCAAGGGTGGCAAATTTTTTCTTCTTCAGTCAGGCACCTCCCAGTGTTTCCTAACAAACATTCTCCTGCTTTTAAATCAAAGAAAAAAAGAGATTATCGAGAAGAAATGAACCACATTATATTTACAAAGTGGTTCAAAGACTCACTAATACCAAATCTTCGAAAACAGTCAACAATTGTACTAGATAATGCTCCTTACCATTCAATTGTTGTTGACAAGGCACCTATCATGGCAAACCGAAGGAGAAAATGATTGACTGGCTTCAGCGTCTTAACACCGATGTATGCGATGACCTTAAAAAGGTGGAGCTTATGGAAAAAATATCGCTCCATTAGCCACAATACCCCCTATACAAAATCGACGAAATGGCAAAAAAATCATGGGTATTCAGCCATTAGGCTACCACCTTACCATTAGCCACAATACCCCCTATACAAAATCGACGAAATGGCAAAAAAACAAGGGTATTCATCCATTAGGCTACCACATTACCATGGCCATTTAAACCGAACAGAGTTAATAGGGGCCCAAATTAAAGGTTACGTTGCCAGGAATATTAATAAATTTATCCTCTCTGCAGCTGAAGCAGTCACAAGAGAAGCTGTCAGGATCGTCACCGCTAAAGACTGGAAGAAAGTCGTCAAACATACGCAGAACATCACGGAAGGGGCATGGTAGAATGTAGCTCTTTCGGAAAATTCATTGCAGGAGACGATAATTTAATTAAATGACAATAGAGACACTGACAGTGAAGCGACACTTCAAGATTGGTTGGTTGGTTGGTTTTGGGGAAGGAGACCAGACAGCGAGGTCATCGGTCTCATCGGAGTAGGGGAGGATGGGGAAGGAAGTCGGCCATGCCCTTTCAAAGGAACCATCCCGGCATTTGCCTGGAGCGATTTAGGGAAATCACGGAAAACCTAAATCGGGATGGCCGGACGCGGGATGGAACCGTCGTCCTCCCGAATGCGAGTCCAGTGTCTAACCACTGCGCCACCTCGCTCGGTGACACTTCAAGAATCCGTCATGGTGACGAGAGCGAAATCAGTGTTTTTGTATTATTCCCCTAGAAATGGAGAAAAAGCAGATCCAGCTACGTGTTTGACGTGCGCTGTTTATATCTGCAAGTGGTTACATAACAAAATTATATTGTCATAAGTTTTGTAATTTTGTTGATATGGTCTTAATAGCAACTAATTTCAAAGGAAGTTCATAACAGGCATTCACTAGCATCACACAAAATAAATACTACTCTTTACAATATGACTGCTGTAATACAGGGGCCCTGTTATTTGTATTGCTTTTGTGCTGTCTGTACAATAAGTGTTGGTCCATTTAAGACACGTTTTCCCACTGTGATGAACACACTTAAACTTATTTTTGGTTGTGTTACAATTAAGTAGGCGGATCGCGAAAATTAATAGTAGTTTCATTACAAGCCTGTAGCAATCTGTTTCTTGTGTTGATACTGCACAGGCACCCGAATAATAGTTGATGCGCCATTGGACCATTGTGAGTAATATTTAACTCAAATTATCTCGCATTAGAGATCTCCGATAGAGTTCCGATTTCGAACATGTGAAAAGATGATCCATTCTTAAGATCTCATTACCGTTATGTATTCACCTAACTTTAACAACAAAAAAGTTCCCACGTTTGGAAAAACTAATGAACAGATACGAGGCGTTAAATTCAGTCAAAAGCCACGAAAAAAATTTCAGTGCTGCAGGGATCTGCTCATACACATCTATCAACCAAAGAGGTGCCTGTGGCAACTCGTTACTGTTCTGTCACAGTGTTAGACTGTGGTTATTTCCTATTAAACATAAAAATGGTGTTAACACAATACGTGACAACAAGGAATGGAAGACAGAAAAACAAGCAGTGAAGGGAAAAGAAGAAATCTACGTTATATCAACGAGTCATGGTAAGGGACTAGCTACAATCATGTCCGATATCCAGTCAGACTATAAAGTCATTGTAATTACAAAACCAGGAGCTCCTTTACGAGAAGTGCTGAAAAATTGTGAAAGTGCAGTTAATGGTGGTGTGAACTGTGTCGTAATCGGAGGAGATAACGATGTGTACAAAAACGAGAGAAGCCTTGCTGTAAAAGCGCTGAAAGAATCACTAGGAAAAATGTCACAAGTGAAAGTATTTGTTGTAAGCATTCCTCACCGACACTACTTAATTGAAAACTCATGTGTAAATAGTGAAATCACTGCAACAAACCGAAAACTCAGAAAGGTCTGCAGCAGTTTTGTGCACACAACCTTCATTGAGGCAACCAGCTCTGTCAGAGAGCATTTTACAAGACATAGACTGCATAGAAATCGACTAGGCAAGAAAGTACTAGCGAAAGAAATTCTCCAAGCAATAAAAGCGGTAGGGGTAGACATGCAGCTTGCACTACCTGCGATAGGTTCATTACCGGTGTAAAAACAAATGGAGAATGCACCAAAAGAACATGAGAAACATCTCTGGCTACATCTCTAAAAGAAATTAGGCCTACATCAGCATCAGAATGGGAACCATCATTGTCACCATTGGCATCACCAGAAGCAGTAATAGAAAATGTATCAGCTATAGAAGCACCACCACAAACCGCAGCAGACGTTACACCAGCAACAATAACTACACCCCCACCAAGAGGAGGGAAGAGAACTACAACAGAAGAAGCAGTATCAAGTGTTGTGGGTAATCGGAAAACAGTGCCTCCTCTCCGTCATCATGATTTTTAGTGGAACACAGCAAACGAAGAAGCTCATAAAACAGGTAGCTTAAAAGATATTATAGCACCTAACCAAACTGTTAATTCTAAAGACAATGACAATTATGATCTTAAAATTTGCTTCCTGAATATTCAATGAGTAAAAGACAAAGAAAATAATTTTGGAGTAGAGAACAAATTTCATATTTTTTGTCTGAGTGAACACTGGGCAACAGAGAGTGAACATACAGCTATCAAATTTGATAACTATAAAATAGCAAATGGTTTCTGTAGAAAAGTGCACAAAAAGGGTGGTGTGGCATTGTGTACTAACCAGTCTCTCAGCCACTTCATTGATAGGTTGGATCTGGATTATGACGTTGTAATAGGTGAAGATTTGAATCCAGATTTTGATGTAACAACAGCCAAACATAGTGTCACTGAGCTCAAAAGTCTTCTAAGACAGTACAATCTGCACTTTCTCAATTGTCGACCCACAAGAGTGAAGCATGTCTTGGTAGTATCTTTGTCAGTTTCAATACTACAGAAGAGTCATGTGAAGTGATAGTATTTCCATTCTCAGATCATGATTCTGTATCATTAAATTACAATAGTAGGTTCTTTGCAGATAAGAGTAACATTGATAAGTCTATCCCAAGAATGGTAATCACTAGATCGGTCACAAATGATAAAATTGAATGGTTTTGTAAGTCCCTTACTAACAGAGACTGGTTTGGCCAATGGTCTGGTGATGCAAATTATAGCCTATGCAAATATGTGTCAGCAAAACTAATATTTGAAAGGTTTTTCAAAGCATTTTTGACACAATTTTATTACTGCATTCCGATATAAAAACGCAAAATAATCGACAAAGGCTCCAAAGGTAAGGGTATAAACGAACAAAACCCATGGTATACTGCACAACTAACAAATCAGAAAAAGCAAGTTATGTTTCTGTACAGTATACATAAAAATCTGAAGACCAACCATGCCAGATCAGCCTATGTTCAGTGTAGGAATAAGTCCAAAAAGCCATTGTGGAAGTCAAAAGAGCACACAACTTCAGCAGTATTATGAATTCTATGAATAAATGCAAAGCTACGTGGAAACTAATAAATAGTGTTACTAAAGATGAAAGAAATAAAAAAAATCAGTACATGTCCTCATAAATTCAATCATTTCTTCATTAAATCAATACAAAAAGTAGGAAATGTTATCACCAAACCTGTCATTAGCTCATCTGAGATTCTTTCAAAACATGTCTGCAAACTACCAGTAAATACATGTATGTTTACCTTTTCTGAGATCCCACCTAGTCTCAACCAAAAAATAGTTACACATCTGAAATCACCAGAGATTGTAGACATATATGACATTTGTTGCAACATTCTAAAAAATTAATGGATTGTATTGTGTATCCTTTAGCATGCTTCATAAATAAGTGTGCATCTGAGGGATATTTTCCTGATGTGCTAAAAGCATTGAGGGTAGTCCCAATATACAAAAAAAGGAGGTACTGACTCAACTTCAAGTTACAGATCAATTTCCATTGTCCCAGTTCTCTCTAAAGTGTTTGAATGTGTCATATACCAGCAGTTATCCATGTATATTGAAAACACAGGAATAATTGGCGAATCACAGTATGATTTTCGGAAAAACTTGTCAACTGTTGATCTATAGACTCAGTAGTCAAACACATACATCAAGTGTTCGAGGATAAAGGATTTGCTCAAGTCACCTTTTGTGACCTAAGTAAGGCTTCTGACTGTGTAGAGCATAAAATACTTCTAGAAAAGAATGGAGTACTGCAACATTGGAGGTAACAGCCTTAAACTATTAAAATCATACCTACAGGATCGCAAGAGAGCTGTTTGTGTAGGTGAAGAAAAGTCCATTATTGAATTAGTTAAAACAGATGTACCACAGGGATCTGTACAAGTTTCTAATAATGATTAATGATCTGCCTTCATTCGTTGAGTCCATGACAATACTGCATGCAGATTATACAACTTTCGTTCATTGTAGTAATCATAATAGTAGGCTCAAAGCTTGTGCTGCAGAGACAATGGCTCAAGCATCCTATTGGTTTAAAGCAAATGGCTTCCTACTGAATTATAACAAAATGCTGCAGATGGTTTTTAGTCTAAAGCCTCTATCAGAAGATCCTAGTTGTGTTAAATTTTTAGGGGTATATGTAGATGAAAAATTATCCTAGGGTACTCAAGTACAAAATATTAGTGGTAAATTGTCTAGAGTGATGTATTTTCTATGGTGACTTATGGACTGTGTACCTCAAAATAATGTTAGAACGTCGTATTTTTCATTTTTCCAAAGCATCCTAACATAAGGTATTATTTTATGTGGAAATTCGAGTTTAGTGTGTGACATCCTAATACTACAAAAGAAACCCATTACGATAATTACTGGTTCTCCATATTAAGCACACTGCAAACCATTGTTCTGTGAACAAAAAATCATGCCTGTAATAAATCTATATACTCCTTACCACCGATTGTCAAAGTCACTTAACAACTATGAACTGATGGGGCACAAATTATTTAATAATCTTCCACAATATATACAAGAACTACCTGAACAAGCATTCAAATGAAAACTGTACGAATGGCTAGTTGCTAACCCAGTCTATGATGTAAATGATTATTTCAAATCTAATAAATTTTTTAGTACTAATGACATGCCTCATGTTTTCTTTAAATTAACTGTTATATTGTATTATGTGCCTGATATTGTCTATGTAATGGCCAAATGACAATAAAATTACTATTACTATTATTATTATTATTATCTTCTTTCCTTTCTCAGACCTTAGGTCTTATTATTATTATTATTATTATTATTGTGCAATCTTTTCTCCATATTTGTCATACAGCTCAAGTCAATAATAACAGTGTGCACAGTACTTCAGGTTGACAATCATGTTTTTGCTCACAGCAAAGCAGAAAAGTGTGAAAACACTTTGCTGATCTGGATTCAGGTTAGTGCAAAATTCCTTATAGGGTTTTTGTTGGTATACTAGTCTGGTTGCCCATTTCAAAACACACTAGTACAATACTTTACTTATTCATTTCTTACAGTTTCACCATGCACTCACAAATGCAAAAAAAAAAATTTTATTAAACTGAGTTCACTTTATCATACTCTTTCAACATTTATTTCCAACAAACACATGCATTAATATCGCCCCCACAGACAGTAGTAATATTCGGTAATACAAAGTACAAGCAAAGTATTTACAGAATAAATATATGTCAGAGAGATACCTATGAGTTATGGTAAGAAATAGATTTCCATACAATAACATAACTTTTGTATGACTCTAGCCTGTATCTTGCCATTCCTGCAGGCCAGGACAGTATTATTTATTTATTTAAAGCATAATTAGTCTTTGAATATTTGCAATGGACAACATTTGACAGAACATAGAAAGGACTGAGGGAAAGCTCAAAATAGAGTGAAACATGTACTTGGTATTTGTGAAGTGCCAAGTCGATATGTAATCGATCATCTAATAATACAATTATTCATAGGACTTTGAACGCCACTAACACAAATTCAAAATTTTATCCTTACATTATAGTAATATGTTATATTACATATGTACAAATGACAGTTAATGAAGGCATTCCTCTCATATTTCAGCTCTGATTTCGTTTAGATCAAGGGGACTAGGAGAGAGAGAGACAAAAATACTTCTTACAACAAAATACTTAATACTATGAAAAGATACAGAATAAAGTATCTGGACAGTGAAGGATCTAGTTTCTTATACAAATGTCTTTCTTTTCTGAAGACACAACTAAAGTAAATTTAAGTCAGATAGCATCAAATTAGTTCTACTAAACTAACAAAAGTAGTGGAATTGCTTTGTTCAAATCATGACTCTGTTCATTGACCTTGTGGAATTCGACAGCAGGTACTCTTCAGAGCAATAGTTTGTAGTCCATAAAAGATACACATTAACACTAAGAATGTCTTCTTGCTTTCTGTCTCTACAGCTGTTATTTACATACATACATTTCAGACAGTCACTGTGAGACACAGCAAGAGTAGTGTCCAGTATTCAGTTTATCGGATGTATGCAGATATTGTGACAATGACTACTTAATCTATGGATTAGTGTTATAAGTGTTGGTTCTAGGAGAGGCTAACAAGAAACTTCCTTTGATCAATAGTCTGCACATCAAGTACATTCCTTTCAGATTCTATGTATAAACATGGTTCTATGATGTTCTTCTTCTATCACAACTACTGATACACAGCTAACTGTTCATTTGTATACAAATAATAGTAAAGATGAATATAATTAATAATTGATGTAGATATTTCTTAAGATCTCGATGTGGATCATTGGTTCTAGGATAGGCTAACAAGAAGTTTACTTCATGACTTCAGTAATAGCCCATACATTAAGTACAAGCTGACACTTCCAGCAGTTTTGGCTACCAATAATAATGGGATACAGTAAGGTAAGTGTGATTGCTCTATAATTTTCCATTTTATCATTTCTGTTGTTTCTTTGGTAACTGCCTCTTGTTTTGTCCCGGGGAAGAAGCACAAGTTTTGACACTTTATTTTGTAAGTGTGTATGATACCTGGCTTGGTATTAAAAACGTGTCCATATTTCAATAACATTTCTTTTAGTTTGGCCTCCTGTTATAAGTTAAGGGGGCATTTAAGTCAAATTAATTGAAATTTGACATTTTCTGTTTTCTACTCCATAAAGTACTTTGGACTTTCCTGAACATTTTGGTATATAATTCATTAAAATCAGACAATTCTCAAACCTTCAAATAATATTTTGAATCTTGACATGTGATTGTCAAATTTCGCTGCTACGCATATACCGCCACACTTGAGCAGTCATATCTTGGTAACTACACAGTCTAGAAGACTATGAATCGCTTTTGTTTTGTGTCTCAGAATTTGGCATTACGAATAAACAAATGAGTCCTTCGTTTCTGATACTAGTTTTCGTTGAAAGTAGTGTGATTATCGGCTATTTTTTTAGTAAGCTAACTTCTATTGCATTTTATACATAAATAAATGGCTAAGCTTAAAAGTAACTTAAAGAAACGCAAATCTATGGGTAACAGGTATGTGAGATCTGCATCTTCTTCCGAATTTCTTGTAAACATTTGTGCTAACAGTGAAGGAAACCATGCTAATGTTTCTGAAGTGGCCACACCCCCTAGTGCATGGAAAAGGAAAGTAATTTTAGAAACGGGCGACAGTGGTGAAAGTAATGATATTATGGACAATGTAATTATTGATATGCAAATCCTTGCACAAGTTCTTGCTGAAACTGGCTCTTGCTGTCTTTGTGATGGTGAAGTTAAACTTTATGAGGATATTGGAGCTAGAATAGATGTTGTGTCTAAATTAATTATTAAATGTCAGAAGTGCAAAAACGAAAAAGCATTTCATACTCCATCAAAGTGTTCAGGTAAGAAACTCATTTGAAACTGTTCTATGGCTTTAGATGCATTGGTAAAGGCGCAAGGGCTGGTAATGTTCTCTGTGCTGTGTTGAACTTGCCAAAACCGCCTTCTAGGTATACGAAATATGTAATAGCAATTAGGACCTCTCTAAATGCTGTGGCTGAAGATTCAATGGTTGCTGCTACATCAGAAGCTGTTGAACAAAATGAGGGTGACACAGACATCAGCACTGCTGTGGATGGATCCTGGCAAAATCGTGCATTTAGTTCTAAAAATGGTTTTACATCTGCAATAAGTATTGATACTGGAAAAGTTTTGGACTTTGAAGTTCTCAGTAAGTACTGCCAAAGTTGTACAGTGAACCAGAAGAACAGATTACTTCATAATCAGCAGCATATAAAATGATATTCTAAGTGGAGGAATGGAGGTGAAAGGAGCAGTTAACATTTTCCAGCATTCGCAGAAGGAGAGAGGCGTCAGATATGTGAATTACTTAGGTGATGGAGACAGCAAGGCTTTGATTGCAGTACAAAACAGTACGCCATATGATGTTCCTATACAAAGAGTGTGTAGAACATGTCAAGAAAAGGATGGAAACACATCTGCATAATCTAAAAACCAAGGTGGGTAACACAAAACTGTCTCATGACAAGACAATAAAATGTGCTGGAAGACTAACGGACAAAGTAATTGATGATTTCAGGAATATTATGGGAAGGCCATTAGAGATAACTGAGATAATTTAGAGAAGATGAAAGCTGAATTTTCTGGCTCCCTGCATGAATTTACACAGAAATATTCTCTTCCTTTGGCAGGAATGGATGCAATCAAACCTATTTACAGAGATCTGGCAAATCCTGAACTACTAAAGAAGTATTTACGTGGGAAGACCCAGAATGTAGATGAGTCCTTCAACAATGTTGTGTGGTGCTGAGTGCCTAAAATGTATTTGTTGGCTTTATGACTCTAAAGTTAGTAGTGACTGATGCTGTAATAACTTTTAATGGTGGGAACTATGAAAGACTTAAGGTTCTGGAGAAGTTAGGAGTAAGGTTTGGACAGAACACAGCTAAATGACTGCAGGAACTGGATTAGCTTCATATACGTGAAGCAGAGTTAGTTGCTCAGCAAATGACAAAAGAAGCAAGAAAGCAAAGGAGGAGGTAAGCACTGGGCTGCTGTGACGCTGAAGAAGACACAGACTGTGAGCAAGGGCAATTCTAGTGTGTAAAAGATGCAGAAATGTAAGTATGTATAAGAATTTTTAATAAAAAATTTTAAACCTCAATATCTCTTAACTACATTTTTTTTTGCAATAAATGACCCATTTTCTAAAAAAGTGCTGATGGTAGAGACATGAAATTTTCACAGCACGCCAAGAGTGAGATTCAACACACATAGAATAATTAAAATATTCTGAGTTGTTTTGTTTTTACGTTCATTTATTTACAAAATTCTGTCAAAATATTGAGTGTTTGAAAAAAAAGATAACGTGCCTCACAATATAATTTTGTAATAATTCTAGTTAGGTTAATCTTGAAAGGTGCATTCAATAATTATGGAAAATTGTAAGCTGATGTCTTAAAAAGTTTCCAAGATAATGGGTCACAAAATTCGATAATTTAACATTGTCGGAATAGAACATACAATGTCCCCTTAAGAGTTAAAGATTCTGCTACTTTGTCAGTTAAGTGATCTTTGTCATTCTTCACGATACTAGAGTGAGAGACTGGCTAGTAATCTGTGACACTTTTGTCTCAATAAACTTGGCCCTTATACCTTTGCAACATTTACTATGTTTAGCTTCGGTCTTTATCAAACCTCCAACAATATTTTCACCATTGATACTCAGATCTCCCCAGACGAGAAGTATCTTTTTGAGTACTTCTCCCTCAGAAACTCCATGCAAAAAATACATTCGACTATTAATCCATTTACAACTAGGAACAGGCAGAATATGGCTCCATTTCCTGTAACTTTCTCAGCCTGCATCTGCACTTCGACAATTTGTAACATGATATAGATTGGTCCACAGATTTTGGAGTTTTGTATTTGGTAAGCAGGTACCCTCATACCCTCACTAATCTTATTAAACAAACGTGCTGACATCATATTTTTAGTAGCACCTGTGTCAATAACAACTGCAGTCAGAACGTTTCCCAGAGTAGCACTAATACTGGCCTGAGCTACATTTTTAAATTGATCATTCCATTTATAGCTGTCAGTACCTAACTCATCTTTGATGTTCACATCTTCATTATACATTATAAGACAAAAAAAAAACAGTGTGCCACAAAGGTGTTTTGGAAATTGGTCACAAACTGGTATTCATACAGGTACCGACAGAATACGCTAAATTGTAAATTTTGGCAGCCATTGGAGGAATGCATGATGCTGCAGCACAATTTCACCATGCATCTGGCAAGCACAGTAAACAGAGGACATATCGATACCAGGGCATAAAATCTTTGTAAATTTCATTCTGTGTACTCCTTTGGACAGTAACTATGCCTCGCAAACAGACACATGAACAATATACGCAGATGTCAGCATTTGAGAGAGGATATGTATCTGAGCTCAAAGAAGATGGATGGAGTAATTGCCAAATGACTCGACATTTGAATAGAAGAAATGCCACTATCCAACGATGTTCTCAGGAGTGGGTGAACCCTGATGGAACACAGTGTCAAGAAGGAAGCGGTCAACCTATAGAGGAGAGAACGTGAGGACTAAGCAATTGTGAGACAGGTAATCAGAGTCCCAGATTCACCATTATCGTCTATCTGATTTGCAGGTGGTGCTTCAGTCATCACAAGGGCCATTAATAGGTGGCTCACAGAAAGGGGGCTGAGGTCACTTGCCCCATGTGCCCACTGTCACTGACCTCTCTACACCAACAGGCCTGTTTGCAGTAACGTCAGGCACGTTCTGCCTGGAATCTCATTGACTGGAGTGGAGTTGTCTTCAGTGTTGAATCCCACTTCGAATTCAGCCCCAATGATCAGCAATGACATGTCTGGAGACATGCCTGATGGCAGTGGGATACCAACTACATTGTCACCCACCATAAAGCCTGACAACCAGAAGTGATAGTGTGGAGTGCCATTTCCTTTCGTAGTATGAACCCTTTGGTTTTCATCTGTGGCACCCTTATACCACAGCGGCAAGTCGATGACATTCTACAGCCTCTTTTGTTGCCTTTCTTGGCAAGCCATCCTGGATTTACATTTCAGCAAGGTAATGCCCATCTACATACCAAGAGAGTTTCTACTGCTGGTCTTCATGCTTGCCAAACCCTACCTTGGCCAGTTGTCTCCCTAGTTGCGAGTGTTAGGAGCATTATGGGCTGACCTTCGAACCATCTCGGGATTTTTACAATCTAACACATCAATTGGACAGAATTTGACATGATACCCCTCATGAGGACATCCAACAATTCTGTCAATCTGTGACATGTCAAATAAATACTTGTGTATGGGCCAGAAGTGGACCAACATGTTACTCACTTGCTCAATTTGTGAAGCTGTTTCTCTTTGATAAATTGTTTCTTAATTTTGAAATTGTCTGCACATAGGTTCACCGACTTGGGTTTTCTGCCTCTACTCTATGCGACGACCCTCATTGGAGGGCAGAATGCAGTAGGCTCCAGTATGTTGAATAAGTGTCTGCCCGCTTAGCTGAGAGCTAATGGGCTTGCCCACCATGCACTGTGCCTGGGTTCGATTCCCAGCTGTGTTGTAGATTTTCTCTGCTCGTTTACTGGGTGTTGTGCTGTTCTCATCATCATGTCATCATCACTGACGCACAAGTCGCTCAGTGTGGCGTCACCTGTAATAAGACTTGCACCTGGTGACCAATCTTCCTAGGCGGGGGCCTCCCGGACATCAATGCCACACAATCATTTCTTTTTTTTGTTTAATGAATCGTAGTCAGACACGATTCTTCCATCACATCAGTAACATTTGCTTCTCAATTTTGCATTCGACAGCTTGTGGCAATGGCACAGTTTTGTACTGGACAAATTTGCTGGTGAGTAACATTTGTATTTAACTAATGGTGGTATCACATCTTGGAATTCCAGTGATTTTGATGACATTGATATACTCCATTACTATAGTAACCGGGTGATATCTATTGTTTGCTGATCATCGTTTGTTAGAATTCGGTGGACCTCGTTTAGCTTGCTGAGTGTCATGCAGCAGAGACACCACTGGCTGCATTACAAAGTTAGCACAACAGTCGTTTGATCTTTCATGATTGTCAAACTGTGCACAGTGGAATGGACAGACCCATAACACCATTATTTTCGCCATTACTCTTCTTATAATCTTCATGTATTAAATCAATTGAACGCAGTATGGACATCAAGCGTTCTAAGTTCATCTCTGGAATGTGATCTAACTTTTTTTTACATCCAAAGGTAACCTTGTTTCAAGTATTCGTAAAATTTCTCTCTGTGAAATAGGTATATCCTACTACCTGGTTTTATTGAAACACTTTTTTAAATTTTACAAAGACTGCCTCGTCTACTGTGGAATGGCTTCGAGTTGAACACCTTTTTACAGGTTATCCTGTATGCAGTTTGACCAACACTTCGACAAGAATGCATTCTCAGATTTCCCATAGGTTTGGCAGCTTTTAGCCATTTCAGCTACCCAAAGCGCAGCCTCCTCTTGCATAAAACATGTAATGAAATGTATTTCCTGTTATTCTGATCAGTATTTAGGTAATATTGGTATAAATGGTTTTATAAACACCACAGGATGAATATTTACTTATCGGGTGTGAAAACCTGGAACTGTCGCTGTTTCAATAAATTTCTTCTAGCAAAATGGAGGACAAAGATGCGTGGTTAGATGACAGACTAGTACGGTCTATCGCATCTCTACATATTCTGACATTTGGTGCTCGACTATTGTAGTCACCGCTTCCCCTAGTAATAGAGGATCGTGTATCATGTACCATTTCCTTGACAGCAGACAACTCCTGCTGCATACTACTAATCTGAGAAGTGACACTGTCAAGCCTTTTAGGCAAATCTTTACTTAAAGCAGCTTTGATATGATTTAAGCCTGATTTAACTGATTCCTCTGAAATGGCTTTCTCAGGTAATGCCTCTGTAATAGATCGTTATACAGCATATTGTAATTATGAATCTAACTTTTCCATTGATCTGGTCGTTCTCATCAAGAATCCACTTTGAAAAATTCTGTTAAAAACTTTCGCTCTGTGCATCGAACTTTAACTTAGCTTCTTGTTCAGTAGTAAAATTCTCTACTTTTGCACATAGCTTCCAAGCAGATTCTTTCATCCAGAAATAAATATTCACTCTGCAGTGGAGAGTGTGCTGGCACGAAAATTTCTGGCAGATTAAAACTTTGTATCTGACAGAAACTCAAACTCAGGACTTGGAACTCATGACCCATGAGTTCCACTTGGGTAGGTCACTTGTTAGAGCATCTGTCCACGAAAAGCAAAGGTGTGGCGTTTGAGTCTCGATCTGGCTCGCAGTTTTAATCTACCAGGAAGTTTCAGATCAGTGCACACCCCTCTGCTGAGTGAAAATTTCATTCTGGGAACATCGTCCAGGCTGTGGCTAAGCCATGTCTCCGCAAAATCCTTTCTTCTAACAGTGTTAGACCCCAAGATTGACACGAGAGCTTCTGTGAAGTTGGGAAGGCTGGAAATGAGGTACTGGCAGAAGTAAAGTTGCACAGACAGATTATGAGGCATTCTTGAGTACCTCAGTTGATAGACCACTTACCTGTGAAAGGCAAGGGTCCCGATTTCGAGTCTCGCTTTGGCAGACAGTTTTTATCCTCCAGGAGGCTTAGGTTCTTTTATATTAGTCTGTTTGTATGTTAATTTTTTTGTAGACTTAGGAATGGCCTGGCGTGGTTTTCAATTCCAAAAATGCGATTTCTAGAGCATCCTGTTGCAGCGACGAATTTGATCAGCCGATAATTTTGTTAGATCCGTTGACAATTGTGTCGATTTAGACAATATACGTCTTCAGAATAAGATTTTCACTCTGCAGTGGAGTGTGCGCTGATATGAAACTTCCTGGCAGTTTAAAACTGTGTGCCGGACGGAGACTCGAACTCGGGACCTTTTCCATTCGCGGGCAAGTGCTCTACTAACTGAGCTACCCAAGCACAACTCACGCCCCGTCCGCACAACATTACTTCTGTCAGGTCCCGGGTTCGAGTCTCGGTCCGGCACTCAGTTTTAATCTGCCAGAAAGTTTCAATATACGTCTTGCTGTGACGGTATTTTATCTTGCAGTATCGACAAGTGTTCAAAAGTCGCTTTCGTTGTTGCCTCTTAACTTCGATAAAACGCCGTAAATGACCCTTGAGTAGGAATATAGTCCTGTCCACGAACGACTGCACTGTTGCCGAATCCAAGCGACAGTTGCGGTACTCGCATACGCTTGCTTTGCGCTTGGTGTAATTGTGTATTCTTCAAATTATATCTCTCACTTGCTTGTGTAGAATTTGTCGCTTACCACCACCATCAGACATGACAACGTGCAACAAATGGAATAAAAATGCACTAAAAAACTAGCTACGATCACCTTTCATGGACGTGTTAGGTACAACATTCATCACAGAACACTCAGAACACTACTGAACGCCTATTGGCTATCGGAGAATACGTGACGTAGTTGGGCAGAACGAGCCTAAGCTCGAGCGCCGTCGTTTATGACTCAAGCTACATTTGGTGGAACAATTTCTTCACTCTCGGCCTGTGACTCCATTTCACGTACTGAAGCGTCAATATTTTCGATAGCCGTCTTAGTGAATTCTGTAGCTTCAGCGTATGATTCTGCGTCATCATGCGCTTCAGATTTCATTTTTATGGATGTTCCTATATTTACCGTAACAGTGACATAGCTGAATATGTTTGAGTAAAATAACGTATTTTACCTTAATATCAGCAAGTACTGTAAATAATTATGTTGAACATGAACTTTTCAGCAAGAGAACATTTATCTGTTGAAACACTGTAACAGCGCTATGCTATGTTACAAGCTCACAACGTAAAGCCAGCCATCTTCTTCAAATTAATTTCGTGATTATTATTATTATCTGTAATTACTAGAAAACTTAGGTAACGATATTTTGAGAGCCAACAATTATGATACACGTTGGCAAGGGAAATAAATAATGTTGTTCTTGCCTTACACCTTTCGTTGTAATGAAGATCATTAATACTGATTAAAAAAAACTACTGTGTTTTGTTTCTAATTTGGTGGAAAATCTCTTATCTAATGTTCCTTGGTTTAAACAGAATATATTTTCTTCAACTTCAGCCCATTTTCATTAATATTTTACAGTTTTCTTGTGGTACATGAAACAAAGAAAAACAATTTTTAGTATCGTATTGACAATAAAATTTCATACACAGAATATTTATAAAATAGTCCTTTAACACAGACTACAATGTAACTGTCCTGTCAGATGGTCGACAGTATAATGTCTTGCCTTTCCTTCAGTATCGATAAACACTTTAAATTTACTCTTGATAGTAAAATGTTACACAGAGAAAGTATAAATCATATTGCCAATAAGAAAAGAAAAGAGGCAGTCGTAAAACTGCAAGAAAGTGTAGGTATTCTATCTTTTCTTATGGTCTGACAGCACAAAATGATTTGAGCTTATGGCCCAGCAGACTTTCTTGGAAAGCAGAGAGCTTGGTGATGCAAAACCATGTTTTTGTTAGTGGTTAATGCAAAAATTAGTTTCGCATGATAATAATAATCACAGTCGGATATCGTTAATAACATGGACTGCAAGTCCGACTCAAATATTGATATTTTTTGTGACTATACAAAGTAATATATATGAGAAATCTCAATCAAAAACCAAGACTACCCTATCAAGCAACATTTTGTGGACCACATCGTGATCGCATCTTGACTGTAAAATTATTTATTTGTAAAACACAGTTCAGCAAGTTTCGACCATGTGATCATTTTCAAGCAGAAGTAATTACACTTTGACTCATGTCAAAAACCGAAGTGAAATGACATGACACAATGTGGAAACTGGGTTCATCATATTGTGTTCCTGATTATGACCCCTTTTATGTATTGCACTCTTTGAATTGCATTTTAATTATGTTTCTCGTATTTGGATTGATATTTCCTCGTATGCATAATACTGAGTCGAGTAAATAATTACATGTTAGTTAACGTTTCGTGTAAAACATAATCTAGTTTCATAGTATAGTGTTCTGTGGACTCATATTTTTTACACCTTAAAGGCCAGTTCACACTGTCCATCAAGTCACGCCACGTCACAACCTGTTAAAACATCCTTCCTGCAATGCATTTCACACTGACCTATCACATCACGTCACAGCAACGTCCAGGTTTCTTGGGAAGAAGGTTTAGATGGCTGACGACATCCGTCTATTATTGATCACGTGACCTTTAAGCTCATTTCCACTTAATACTGTTGGTCCATGTTAAGTTGACGATTGGCGTGGTGGCTGTCAGGAACGGTCGTGTCCGCGCATTGTATTTGCCGAGGGGAGTGGAGCGATGAGGGAAAGGCAGCGTCAGTTGCTTGTTAAGCAGCTTTGTGCGGAAATATTGCCTTCTTAAGTGACACATCCGTCAGATCGGAAATCACTTAACTTGTTGACATAGTTTTACCTACAACTTATATATTATTTATTTATCAAAAACAATGAAAAATGAAAGTAGATGAATGTACAACTTACGACACTATGAATAGAAAGTCAAAAACTGATTTTCGGAATCTGTTTGCACATTGCATTTATGAAACACAGGCGAGCACTAATATTTACAAAGTGTAATTAACTATGCCTGAAAAAATTGTCGAAATGGTATTCACTAAAGATCACGATTATTTATGTTTGTTTCAAGATCATCGTCATCGCTTGAGGGCGTGGTCTTGATGATAACTTCTTCGATGGCCATTTCCATTACCCCATCTCGTGTCCAGTACTCTTGCCCCAGCCGCTCACTTTCCTGCAGTAACCTTACCACACTTGTGCAGCAACTGAAAGCAAAGCAGCATTAACAAGATTCTGTTATCTTTCCTTCGACGTGACACTGTTCTAACTGTAATTGTGTTGTAATTTGGCCCATGCCAATGTTATAGGATTTAGATAGTAGTTTTGGGACAGTAAGCAGACTACTTTATGGCTCTGATCTCAGCGATTTTATCCGCAGCCCACATTTTCACGGCTGGTTTGTTTTCCTTTATTTTAAATAACAGTTCAGCCTTCCTCATTGTATCGTTGCAGTTTATTTGCCCGTCTCGCAACCACTCTAACAACGTAATCCAGAAATCAAATTGGGTGAAATATTATGAATCACAATATCTGCAACCCCTCCACCGCCCCGCTTACGTCCTCTAGTTTCGTCAATTTCATGAAGTTCGCAAGCTAGTGTGAACAGTTTCTTGCATGAGACTTCCCGATTAATAAAAACTATGTGCCAAACCGTATTCCCGGGTTCGAGTCCCAGTCTGGCACACAGTTTCAATTTATCAGAAAATATTTCGAATCAGCGCATACTCCGTCGCAGGGTGAAAATTCGTTCCGGTTTCTTGTATCTTGCTGCAAGTACTTGCCGAATTTTTCATTTCCTGAAACTTTTTCTCAAACTTAAAGAAGTTGAGAGTTTTCAGTACCGGTGCGAAAATGTCAGTGTCGAAAACGATGAGTGGCACACGGACATGTGGCCGAAACAAATGTACCACTGGAGCCCCAAAACACTTATAAGTGGCTCTGTCAATCAAGGAAGTGCGAAATGAGTTTGCTAATAAATTTGTTTCACCAGAAGGGAGAGTAGAATGGCAATACAGGTGGCTTTACGTTGTAGCTGATTGCTTGGGTGTTACCGACAACATAAATGGATTACATTTGTGATAAAAGTAGTAAATACTGCTTGCAAAACTCGAAGAGTAATTAAAACGCAGTCTCTTGGTGCGACACCGCGCCGCATTTATGTTTTCTGTATCCGAATATTTGATTATACAGTAGACAAGAGATGTAACATTCGACATTCTCAAAGTTTTTAGTCTAAGTGAAGTCCTCTGATTTTAGTAAATTGAATAGTGTTGCTTGGTAACATCAATATGTACACCTCTAACACTTATTCCATTTTCTTATGTTTTGTTTCGTCAGGATTTTATTCATTAATATGGATGTAACAACAGTGGCAACGGCTCTGGTTTTGAAGAATAACTTCACGTCTGCAACAAGTACTTGAAACAAGTTGCAGAAATGAACTTGCCCCAGTGATTCGAAGAAATACACTTGAGCAAGTTTTTGTTCTAATGTAAACACGTCAGCAAGTGCTTACAGAAGTTACTTGCTAGTGGACACAAGGCTCTCTTAATACTCTGCATCTAGCGGTAGCTTGACTTGGCAGTCCTCTGAGACAAATGACTATCTCTCAAGTAGTGCCAATTTTTCCGCTTCTGGCAGCTTTAGCGGAATCGTCGAGTTGTGACCAAACTGTACACGGCCATGTGCACGTCTCCATATTTCGTTTCGTCATGGTTTTCGAGACTGATAACAGTTGTTTGTTGTTGGTTACTTGTTATAAATTGTTTTGTTTGCTTATTTCATTAGTTAAAATTTATAACTTTATAATAAACGACGAAAGATTAATTGAAGCAGTGAGGCAGCAGTCTGAATCGTATGACATGAGTGTAGTAAATTACTTGCCCTCTACTACATTTATGAAGTTTATTTTTAAACATACAGGTACTGTATTCAACGTTTTCCATGAGATGGATTGCAATATAGCTGAAACATGAAATGAAAAGAATACTGTGGATAAAATCAGATTACCGTGATTTGTAAGTGGAATTTCTTAGTGTGTTGTCTGGCATTTGCGATGTTTTATAAAGAAATGGGTTGAAACCTTTAGATACTGCAACAGTGGCAAAATGCCACGTTGACAGCTGCTCCATTCCACCTCTTACTGCAGTTACGACCCCAATCAATGTGTGGTGCTTATAACAATCATGAAGACACTGACTAGTTTACTGGACCACATTACACAAACAAGTAACTTTGTTAGTTCCAACTATATTTATAGTTGCCTCCATCAGACACATCAACAAGTGCTAAACTCTTCAACTAAGCAGTAAGTGATGATTGGTGTGAATAAATTGTAGATACAAACAAAACATTTAAAACTAATCACGTAAATGATATCCAGTGCATTATATTTGCACACTGCTCCCTGGATGCAATATTTTCAAGTAGGCATGTTTGCGTATGACCGATTCATCAAGTTACAAAAATCAACCAGTCATTATTTAATGTCCAAATCTGCGCATTCCCCTGCGAACGTATTGTTTGCTGAAGCAGGTGTTTCTGTACAGACTAGAAATCCAGAACCCATTAATGAAAAGATTTAACACAATCAATGCAACTGCATGATTCTATACAAGTAGCAACATACATAATCAAAACATAGAATACACACTTTAGCTAAATAACTAATGTTACATACATCACTCCTTTGAGCTTGTTGAGCCAACACTAATTCCTTGACACTGTACGTAAAAAAGAACAACCTATTGTCTAGGCACCTAGCTATTCCTTCCAGAGCTTCAGGTTTGTGATATTCTGTAACTATCTGAGACCTCCTGGTCCTTATTATTTCGATCTCGACTGTACTGGCGTGTATCACAGTCTGTACAAGGAATGGACTGGCCAACAAATTGAAAAACTTGCTGCACAAAAAAAGATGCAAAGTCCTGAAGGCTTACCTCCCTTTCAGTTTATTACTGTTATGATGGGTTGACAGTGATCGTGTACTTAGTGCCTCAGTATCAAACTGCATTTGGTAACTGGAGGTGATGGGTCATTCCATCTGTTGACTAAGATTTTTTAATCTATCTTTGATGCCGTGATGTGAGGAGAGAGGCGCTGGTTCGGAGTGATACTGGAGTGCCGCCCTTATGAGCCGAATTCTGGGATGGTGGAAGCGGCCGGCCACAGGTAGGATGGCAGAGAGCAATGGTGGCTGATGGCAGCCTTCTCGTCATGGGATATGTTCGTGCAAGAACCAGGACGATGCCACAGCGAGTCGCCAATTAACCGGCAGTGTCCTACAGCTGCAAAAATGGTTCCAATGGCTCTGAGCACTGTGGGACTTAACATCTGAAGTCATCAGTCCCCTAGAACGTAGAACTACTTAAACCTAACTAGCCTAAAGACATCACACAATCCATGCCCGAGGCAGGATTCGAACCTGCGACCGTAGCGGTCGAGCGGTTCCAGACTGAAGCGCCTAGAACCGCTCGGCACTTCGGCTGGCCTTACAGCTGCAGATAGATTCTCTTTGACTGTGTTCCTCGTTTTCTTCGCCTTCTATGCAAAAAAATCCTGGCAACTCGTCCTCAACCATATCGGTTGTTGAGACTGAAATTACTGGCCCTGCTTCGTCTGCTGCAAAGGAGTTTACCCCATATTCATCACACCCTACATAAAAAAGCTCTAAGAGTTTTCCTTCTTCCATAACTTCAATAGTGAGACCTATCAATTTATGTACAGATTCCTCCTGGTAAGGACAGTTGTCAAGAATCGGTGTTATCGGAGATCCACCCACAGTTAACTTCATACTGACTCCGCTTACATCCATTAAAGACCTAAGAAATCATTTCCAAAAATGGAGTCTGTTATTAATGTCAGGATGATTAAGAAGTTTAATTCAAATGGGTATGTTCTACATACAACTGTGTCTGCCACTTAATTTCTAGACTTCTGCCAGGAACAGTCCTTCTAATGGATATCTTCTGCAGTGCCGACATTGGCCGTCCTCTACTCCCATAACATTTATCGAATACGTCGGCTCTGAGGACATAAACCTGTCTACCAGAATCTAGCACATAATCACCTTGACACTTACTGCTCTTTGTTGTTTCATTATCACCAATACCTATACACAATGTAACTGTAACTTCACTACTCTCTCTCCTCTCATTCTCAGGACGCGACAGGCTCTCCAACTGTCAGTCAATCTGATTCTCATTTCACCTCCATGATATTCATTGGTTCTGGGACTGGCTGGATGCATGTCTGCTCCTTGTGGTGGAGGCTCATTGTTCACATGAAACCTGTTTTTATTAACATGCTGCCTATTATGGTTAGGGATGGGGTCTCCATGTCCCATTTCCGCATTTTCTATTCCACCTACTTGAATCGTGATTTGACAGGAGGAATGCCTGCTAATTTTTATGATCATGATTCTCATTCTGAGGCAGAACAGCTTTAACCCTTCTTCATCTAATAGATCCATATGACCCCAGAGTAAAACCTTTTCCTACCACAGACTCTGGAAGGAGGTCACATCCTGCACACCCCTTCCTAATATCACTGTGTCTCAGCATAGTTTTGAGGCAACTCAGTTAAACAGATCTCTCATATATCAGCTGGTTGGTAGGTGTGTCTAGGTACAGGTTATGCCTTACCATATTCCTGAAAATGCCAGTGTCACAGTGACTACTGCCAGTATAGTCTTCATTCATGAGGATGTCAAAGTTTGTCCTTTCCTCTTCACACTTCTTCCGGAATTCATTTAGGAATGTTGCTCAAAACTCGCCTAATCCTTACGCTAACGCAGTAATGGCTGCATCCTTGCAGCTGCCTCCTCATTGAGGTGACTTCACATAACCTTCATCCTTAATAAATCACCGCGTGCAGCATGAAGCGCTTCCTCTTATTGAGACAGCCACATCTTTGATGTTGTGCATTTGTTACACAGGGAAAAAAGAATAGTTCTCAACTCACACGAAATTCTTTCTGCATTCTTCCTCATCTGTCTCCACACCATTATTCTCGCTCACCTGTACCATGTTTGCCATCAATTTGCGAAAGTTAGAGTAGATTTTCCAATTCCCACATTCCGATCGACTCTCTCCTGCTTCTACTGCCACCTCCTTTGTGGCTAACCACATTTTCCTTACACCCTTGTGCATCGCCGTCTGTCATAACTTAGCTAGCATGTGTTAATTTCGTTGGCTAATTTCCAGTTGTTATGTATGAACCGCAACAGCCAGTGTACATCTTTGCTGCCTCCTACTGCTCTGGGCTGTGTCCCAGCCAGACCGTCCTTCATTCTGCAGCGAGATTCCCTCAACTGCATGTGAATCAATCCCCCTGCTACTCTGCCAACCTGATTCGCTTGTTCCTGTAGCTTTTCTCTAGTTGTGCGATCTGCTGACACATGTTGTTTAGGTCCTGGAGTCCCCCAACACACTTCTTTAAGTACGTGCCTAATCTGTTCACTATCTGGAGCCGCTCTACTGTATTGCATGGGGTCGCGCTCGGTGGCAACAATGCGATTTTCAGAATGTTCACCTATATCCATGACTACCTGTCGTACCTCCACTACATCTTTCTGAATTTCCTTTATGATCACCTGATTTTTAGCAGTCAACACATTCATTGAGGTCTGGAGCTCATCAATAATATTTTGTTCTGAGATTCTAATGTGTTATCCTGCTCGTCGAGTCAGCCATTAATAATTGCCCTCTGCTCATCAAGTTCCCCAAGCTGCTTGTCACACTGATTATTCAGACTACTGAATTTATCATTTAGGCTATTAAGTTTATAATTTAGACTATTTAGGCTGCCCCAAAGCAACATTGTCAAACCATACTCCCAGTGTGTTGGCGCTGCTGGAATTGTTCTGTGTTAACGCAGCCTGGCTTTCTGTGTCTAACCTTGATCCAGTCCAAGCTTTGCGCACCGAATACCATTACCAGCTTCCCGAGCCCTTTTCAGCTATACACCTGTTGCATGCGACTTGTCCGCACATTCCTGTACTTGTGGCCTCCGCTATAGCCTCCTCTGCTTCCTCTTCAGGGATAGTATAACATAACTTTTGATAAAATTGCTACGTTAGATTCCTACTTATTGACTAATATGTAATACCCAGTAGGCTACTTCAGTTAAAATATTTGCATACTTATACTAACTGCAATGAGTGAACAGTAAAGAACTACTTCTTTAACTATATTATAAAAAGGCGACGTCTTCTAGAAAATGAACATCTATAAACCGCTTATTTGATACCAATCTTTGCTCTGTGGAGATATAATTACTTTACCTGTGAAAAAAGTGACATTAGATTGTTTCCTTCTTCCCTTTCTGACAGTTGCAAAGTGTAGTCATTGTAACGTTTCGCCAATAATAGTTGGATCATTATACAGGGTGTATCAAAAAGAATCATCCGATTTTTAAAATGTTGGAAAGAGCAAAATCTCGTGTTTTACATGGTTCCCGCTATGTAGCAGCAGTGTGCGCCCACTTCAGTTCTTGTAAAAAATGGTGTCGGGACAACAGAAAGCGTTTTGTGGAGCGCAGTGCAGGTCAGTAATAACTGTTCACTTTGACTTTCGTACTAGGTTGGTGTGGAGCCTCATACAGCAATGAGCATTAGACGATGACATGAACAATTCCGAGAAATAGGTTGTTTGTGTAAAGGCAAATCGCCGGGCCGTCACTGAGTGTCTGACACAGACTTCGAACGCATCCATCACAGTTTCACAAGGAGTCTCCAGAAATCCGTTTGCCGTGCAGATCGACAGCTCAACACGCCCCTGATGTCCGTCTGGCGTGTGTGCACCGAGGTTTACACACGAAACCACACAAACACAAAATTCAGCTACTGAAAGCTCTACGTGAAGATGCCAAACAACAATGTGTGGAGTACTGTAATTTCGTTCTTGGCAAGATGGAGGAAGACAGTTTTCTTCCACACTTAGTGTTTAGTGAACAGGCAACATTCGATTTAAATGGAACGGTGAATCGTCATAATGTGAGAATATGTGGTACAGAACAACCACATGAAGTTGCACAACATGAGAGGGACTCTACAGAATTTAATGTGTTTTGTGCAGTTTCATGGGAAGAGGTACATGTCCATTTTTCTTTACCGAGAACACTGTTACAGGAAGCACATATCTCGATACGCTTGAGAGCTTTCTTTTCCACAGTTGGAGACTGATTCGAACGACTTCTTTTACCAACAGAATGGGGAACTGTCACACTGGCATCTGGAAGTGCGGTAATTTTTAAATGAAACTATTTATGAACAATGGATCAGTCGCGTTGGACCAAATGATTCAGCCTTACCTTCATTACTGGCCTCCAAGGTCCCTGGATCAGACTGTATGTGATTATTTCTTGTGGGGGATTATAAAAGACATTGTTTATGTGCCTCTGTTACCAACAACAATGAATGAACTGAGACATTGTATACCAGCAGCTGTGGAAGCTGTAACTCAAGGCATGCACACTGCAGTGTGGGAACAGTTTGAATATTGAACTGATATGTGCCGTGCATCTCAAGAGGGGCACATTGAACACCTAAGCGAAGGTATGAAAAAAAAAAAATCTTTTTGAGTTTCCTGTTCATCAAAAAACTAAATTCATTGTATATGTTTATTAGTTTCATAAATATAGACATGCCATATCGGATGATTCTTTTTGATCAATCTGTGTTTTAGAGATTGTTTTATTTTGTAAAATGATCAACCTCGCAGTTTTCGTGTTTTGATTATATAACACAAGGAATTTCTGGCCATTTAACTTAAGTTAGGAACGGCTTGATTCGTGACGCAACGGTCGAGCACCAGTAAGCACTCTTATCGTTACTTATTTTATTTTTAGAAAGTCGAAACTGCCTCTCAGTTCGAAGTCTGATTAACGTTTTACAAAATCAATCCACTTGACCTTACTCAAACTTAAAAATAATCAATATTTGCAACAATTTCAATTGAAAATTAGATTATTAGGGATTTTGTTGTTCGGGAGTTAATGATACGCGTTAACAGAACACTAAATTAACCGATACAAAAGAAAACACTTCAACAGGTGTAACTGCCTCTAAGAACTCGTCTGCCTCCGTTGCTCCTACGAGCGCGCAACTCTCTGTCCTATCGAAAGTTAAAAATCTTTTCGTGCGAGACCTAATGACGACGCTCATAACCCTAGTCACACGCTATTATAGCAACTAATCAACAGTTCGCCGTATGGTATCATCAAAGAAATTCACTGTTACTTGGCTACCACCAACCCCTCGCCTACTGTACACAAAACAGTTCTCCCGCAGCCACCTACATTAATAAATTTTCCCCCAAAATTTTCACACGAAATAACACATAAATCAAATGAAGAACAAGGCTGTTGACCACCGCCGATAGCCACAAAATAAAATCTGTGTCAACCTGAAAAAAAGATTTCAAATTAGTTATTATATGCTAAATACCTGCCTTTTTCACGGAAGAACCCTAGCGTCCAGAGGAAAAGGACCCTGAGCAGATTCGACCTCGTGGAACAGCACTACTCTTCGTTTTTATTGTAATTTTAACTGACTCGGATAGATCGCACGATCGCAACCGTTACCGCATCAGTGCCCTTCTCTGATCCATATATTTTTCCAACATGTTAAAAATTCAGGTCTCAGTCATTGAACGAGGCGTCTACCATCATTGCAACAAGGTCACGTAAACCTGTCTGATCTCCCATGCGCCGACTGGCTGCACACATCTGTGACTCCTGCAATGTTTGCCCACATGGCTATGTGCTGCTTTAGTTAGTGCATGTGTACGAATATGTGTGGTAGCTACGAGTCATTGCTGCATTGCCCACACACTCCTTCTTTTCCTCCATGTGTGCACGAATGATTTCTGTTGTGTTGGCAGAAGAGCCAACACCTTGTTACTAGTGGAGGCCGAAATGCACGTGTTTTAGCTCACGCAGGCTGGCGTGAGGAGGGAAGAACTACACTGACGTGAGGTCTGGAACATGACAAGGAATTAGAATTCAGAATGCGGGCGTAATTAGTTTGATACTTAACTTTAATCCATTAATAATGAACGTCGCTCTTGACAGTACATGATTCACAATATTATCTGTTCAGAATACATTTGTAGTAACTGAATATGGCACCTTGCTAGGTCGTAACAAATGACGTAGCTGAAGTCTACGCTAAACTGTCGTCTCTGCAAGTGAGAGCGTATGTAGTCAGCGAACCATCGCTAGCAAAGTCAGCAGTCAGCGAGTGCTAGGGAGTCTCTCTAGACCTGCCGTGTGGCGGCGCTCGGTCTGTAATCATTGATAGTGGCGACACGCGGGTCCGACGTATACTAACGGTCCGCGGCCGATTTAAAGGCTACCACCTAGCAAGTGTGGTGTCTGGCGGTGACACCACAGTTTCATTCTCTGGTACGTTATACGATGAGGGTTTTGATACCACGTTTGCTCAATAGATGTGTTGATTGTAGCGTAAATTGTCATTAGCATTTCGTTGTATTAAGAGCAAAAACTCCTGGTTTAAATGAGAGAAAAACCCTGTTGCTCGTGCATATAATTTCAGTTTCTCACCATTCTGTTGACTATATCATGCCGATTGTGTTTTATCAGGAAAGTCAGTACTGTAGCAGTGAACCGTGTAGAGAACGCTATTCCAGTATTCGGAACGTGCGTTTCTCTGATAGGTCTTATTCAGAGTTTTGCCCATTGTGTCATTAATTGTTGTTCAAATCAGCCTTACAGTTGAATAGTGGTACCATTTTAAAATATTGACGTTGTTCACTGTCAGGTCTCCGCAGACATTCTTCAGTCGCCTTTGAATATCTGCGATGCTCTGGCTTTCCGCATAAAGAAACTCAATGACAGCTCTCTCCTTAGACCACACTTCCGCCACAGAAGCCATTTTGAGGGCTACGTGTAGCGCCGCCACCTATCGGAACCTCACAAAACAAGAGGGACTGAATCGAGAATATTCCACGACATCCCAGAACAAATTTCTCATTTTTCAACAAAAATTTCCCAACAAAAAAATATGCTGCGTGAGTTATTGAACGCCCCTCGTAGAAACATATCTGTGTGTGGCATAGGAAAGGAAAGCATGATTAACAGCTCTTGGTTTCCTGTACATGTGGAGTAAGGGTGGACAACGACAAGTTCGCTATCTGCATAAAAATGAGCACGGAAAATGGGCACAAACTAATAAACCACCCTTTATCTAATCTAAGCAAACGGTTTACTTCAAGGAGAGGAAAAGTTTTATGTTGAGTGGATGAAGCCCACACTATTTTCACACAGCTTCGTGAAACACTACGGCACGTTTCCCTCTAAGGCATTTCAAGATTGCCATGGGCATTGATTATTCAATCACACAGGCCTTTAAAGGATTGATATACACTGATTTAAATCCAGGCTATTGTACAGGGCACTACTACTCGCTAATGACGAGACTCTATCCACGTGGTGGAGGGAAAGGGGCCAGCCCTAATCTACAAGAAATCATCATCAAAGTGACCATAAATCAGCTCAGAATTTAACACAGGATTTAACAAGCTACAGCAGTTCTATTAAGCCATCACGTGGCGAGTCTGGAGAATGAAAGAGGGCATCAGTACCACAAATAAAAGTGCCTCAAATTTAAAAGAATTTACTCTCAAAATCTACTACGAACTATTTACCATTACGAATTCACAATGAACACCTGCAGAATACTCAGAATAGATAATATTTAGGCATAATTCTGTAACTCCAGTCAGTACAAAGAAACTCATCAAGCATACTTTCCACAACGAAATTACAGAAGTAATCAAAATCATTGAATCCCGACTCACTTCACTCAAGATGGCGATCCCAAAGAGATGGAATTAGTGATTTCTATAACTAAGCAACACATTCACATACTTGAATCATTGAGACGTGCAAGACGCCCTTATGGAGCCACTGCACATTGACCCCTGAAGAACGAACGCTCGAAACACAGAGGATCTTGGATGACAGCTTTGTTGGTGGTGGAAGCAGACCAAGTGCTGAGACCTACCATGGCACACCAACATCTGAAGCCCCCTATATCTCGCCTTACTGCTTGTCATTACTCTTGGCTAAACCTGCCTACCACCCTATATATGCATCTGAGGCTTGTTTGCGCAATCATATGAACGTGCAACGTACTCATACTCACACTCACGCATTACAGGAATGTGGAGGAATCACACCAGTATCGGGAAACAGATCCTGCCAATTAAATAAATGAAAACAAAGTTGTTCTATTCCACATCCATAAGCTGTTGGTGCGCTAACTTGATTATTACGTAGCAGCAGAGGCGGCATTGAACGAGTGCAAGATCACAAAAATAACGTTAGCAATCCCATTTCAAGTTGACAGTTGGCGACTACCATTACCTGGAACGCAGTTGTGGGTCGACAGTGTTGGCCACTTCACATATGTTGACTACAACTGCAATTGGGGAACTATGATGATCTGTTTACAGGATGGGGCAAATATCGTCAGTTTACAGAGCACAGACAATGATGGTGAAAGTTACAATGTGGAGAGCAATAACGCTCAATGTAAGGCGTCAACAATGATGGGAAATTTATTGGGAGGAGCACCGATGGTCAGTTTGCGTTGTGACTGCAGTTAAAGCTAGGGCCAATGACGGTCAGTTTACAGGGAGGGAAAAAAGATGGTCAGCTTAGAGAGTGGAGGAAATGATGGTAAGTTAACAGAGTGTCTGATAGTACTGCCTGGGAGGGGGGGAGGGGGAGTTTGAATGATGTTCAGTTTACAGGTTGAGGGAAAGGTGGTCAATTTATAGAGTGTGTGCAGTAATGGTCAGCTTACAGTGTGACTGCAACTAATCATGTCAGTTTAAAGTAGTCATTCCCAACCTCAGATAATTACTCCCAGAGGGGTGAAATGAAACTTCGACACAAATTGGGTTTGTTGAAGATTTAGCGACGCTCTAAGTTATTTTATTAAAAATAATCACTATTAACACTTTCGGCTTTAATATATAATAGAGCAAAATCATCATCAGCTATTTGACATCCACCGACACGTAAAAGGTTCCTCTCTATCTTTCATTCACTGCAACCTTTAGCAATATGAAATCCATTTGCCCCTGCATATTTTCTGACATCAGCTGCCTACCTTCTGTCAGTTTCTCTTCCCGTTCTTCTGTTATTTCCTGGAATTCAGAAAAGAACTTCCTTTGACCAGCTGCTATGCATTTTCTTAACTACAATCCAACTCATCTTTCCCTTTCTTTTCAGCACTATT
The DNA here is from genome assembly GCF_021461395.2 of Schistocerca americana. Taxonomy (NCBI): domain Eukaryota; kingdom Metazoa; phylum Arthropoda; class Insecta; order Orthoptera; family Acrididae; genus Schistocerca; species Schistocerca americana. The sequence continues at coordinate 586,709,740 of NC_060122.1, read as the reverse complement.
ATTGTTATGTCTTCCATTGTAGTCTGTCCACTAATTAATTTGTTTCTTCTCCTGTCTCTGTCAGTTATCTGCATCTTTCATCTTTCCAGTGTTCGCCAAACCACACTCAAATACTGAATGGTGTTTGTCTTAAAAGACTTTATCAGAGTGTCATGGTCATACAAACTGTTTGTAAATGTTCCATTTCACACACACTGAAAACTTCGCTTTGAAAACTGATTTATTTTACCAAGATATTTATGAGCTATTTTTACTCTTCTATTTATTTATTTTATTTTTCATTCAATGGCAGTAGTTACAATACTCGCCATTAAAATTGCTACACCACGAAGACGACGTGCTACAGACGCGAAATTTAACCACCAGGAAGAAGCTGCTGTGATATGCAAATGATGAGCTTTTCAGAGCTCACACACACGGTTGGCACCGGTGGCGACCTCTACAACGTGCTGACATGAGGAAAGTTTCCAACCGATTGCTCATACACAAACAGCAGTTGATCGGCGTTGCCTGGTGAAACGTTGTTGTGATGCCTCGTGTAAGGAGGAGAAATGCGTACCATCACGTTTCCAATTTTGATAAAGGTCGGATTGTAGTCTATCGCAATTGCGGTTTACCGTATCGCGACATTGCTGCTCGCGTTGGTCGAGATCCAATGACTGTTAGCAGAATATGGAATCAGTGGGGTCAGGAAGGTAATACGGAACGCCGTGCTGGATCCCAACGGCTTCGTATCACTAGCAGTCGAGATGACATGTCTATAACGAATCGTGCAGCCACGTCTCGATCCCAGAGTCAACAGATGGGGACGTTTGCAAGACAACAACCACCTGCACGAACAGTTCGACGACGTTCGCAGCAGAATGGACTATCAGCTCGGAGGCCATGACTGCGGTTGCCCTTGACGCTGCATCACAGCAGAAGCGCCTGCGATGGTGTACTCAATGACGAAACTGGGTGCACGAATGGCAAAACGTCCTTTTTTTTGGGAAGAATCCAGGTTATGTTGACAGCATCATGATGGTCGCATCCGTGTTTGGCGACATCGCGGTGAACGCACATTGGAAGCGTGTATTCGTCATCGCCATACTGGCGTATCACCCGGCGTGATGGTATGGGGTGCCATTAGTTACACATCTCGGTCACCTCTTGTTCGCATTGACGGCACTTTCAACACTGGTCGTTACATTTAAGATGTGTTACGACCCGTGGCTCTACCCTTCATTCTATCCCTGCGAAACCCTGCATTTCGGCAGAATAATGCACGACCGCATGTTGCATGTCCTGTACGGGCCTTTCTGGATACAGAAAATGTTCGACTGCTGCCCTGGCCAGCACATTCTCCAGATCTCTCACCAATTGAAAACGTCTGGTCAATGGTGGCCGAACAACTGGCTCGTCACAATACGCCAGTCACTACTCTTGATGAACTGTGGTATCGTGTTGACGCTGCATGGGCAGCTGTACCTGTACACGTCATCCAAGGTCTGTTTGACTCAATGCCCAGGCCTATCAAGACCGTTATTACGGCCAGAGGTGGTTGTTCTGGGTACTGATTTCTCTGGATCTATGCACCCAAATTGCGTGAAAATGTAATCACATGTCAGTTCTAGTATAATATATTTGTCCAATGAATACCCTTTTATCATCTGCATTTCTTCTTGGTGTAGCAATTTTAATGGCCAGTAGTGTATTAGTCGTCATCAGCAGTAGCTCTTTTTGTAATTTGAAAGATTGACAAGTAAATATATAGTTTCTAAGCCCAGTTTTAGTGAATGAAGGAATGAATTCAGGTGGAGCTATTCAAGTGGAAGTTCGTTTTATTGGACTTGAGGAAGGTAATATGCTATAAACAGATTTTCAAGGACCAGACCTGGCATCATGTTAACAAAATATCTGTGGTTGGTAGCTGCTATTATTGAAAGAACTCTTAAAATTACAATTAAAACAAACGTGATAAACTGAATGAATATGAAGTATGACTTGCGATGTGATAAAGCAGCCACCAAACCAAATATAAAAAAAATTATTTTTAGAAATAACAGTTCCAGATGCCCCACTGATTTTTTGTTTCTTAGTTTAGTGAAAAACGTGGTAGAGTCATGAATTTCACGTGTCTGAATGTTAACTATATGGATGTGTCACCTCAAGAATAAAAATTTTGTATTCCTACAGTCTAGTATTTAATTAGGTTCCAAAAATTGTTCAGGGTTTTGGATGACATCAGACCCACTCATTTGGCTTCAGAAAGGTTGGGAAACTCTGCTTTAGAGGATATGGGTAATCATGATGATCAGTTTACAGAGTTACTACCTTTACGCCATATACTATTGGGTGGGGCAATGATGGTCAGCTTACAGGGTGACTATGATTGCCATGGATTCTATTCTGCCAGCAACGGTCAGTCAATATTTGGTGACTGCAATCATAACAGCACACGCACGCATTTATCTCGACAAAAATTGTTACAAATTGCCTGATAATCACCACTGTTACATGATATTGTGACAAATAGCCCCTGTTGTAGCAAAAATTGTAGTATGTTAACCTATCCATCGCTGTGTTACAGCAAATTATCCAGTTGCACATAATTCGCTACTATAACATGAGTGAACAAGCGAGAACATAGTTAACTTCGAATGCTAGTAGACGATGCCACCATCAAAATCAAGGAAGTTATATTAAGATCAAAACATCAATCTCAGGGGTTTCATGAGCTAACCGTGGGTGAGTCCAAAACCTCCTGCTGCGTTTCTTAATGTATTCACAAATGAAATAAGTAAACGTAGCTTGCATTCTTCCGAGTAGGTTTCCAATCTAGAACTGCTGCACAGTTATCGCTGTGATGCCTCTGTGTGTGCACTCAACTATTTCTGACGCCGCGATCTCGTTGCAGGCACGTAGGGCAGTTAAGGAGAGTTATAATGGAAAAAATTTTTTCCACAGTTTCGAATTTTTATCTCATTATAAAATTTGCAATTTTGCAAATAAAATTATATATATATATATATATATATATATATATATATATATATATATATATATATATATATATATACTCACAAGGGAAGTATTTTATTTTATTTTTTAAATATAATCTGCACCAGTTGAAAATGTTAAAATTTTTATATGCATTACTTCAAGATATAATAAAATTGGCCAGTTTTTTTTATCTAGAAGGCTATGGATTGCTGTGTTATAAAGATTAAAGTAAACGTTTGTATTGGTAGCACTTTCAAAAATAGTATCATATTGTTTCATAGTATACACATGCATTGTATATCGAAGTGCCAACGTTTTTCCAAGGAAAAGTGACGAATAGATTGGTAAACACTTAAAAAGTAAATTATGACGACAAAAGAAGTGTTTTTAAGAAATGTGGGTTTCATGGTAACAGATTTTCGAATAAAGGGGATCACTGTGTTCAACTTGTGGCATGTGAAGTTACAGACAATGAAATACAGGCAAACATGTAGTATCTAGAGAAACACCCATTAGTGCTATGAATATTAAAATAAAACGTTGTGATACACAGTGTTCTCAAAACGAAAGTGATGTAAATGGTAGGTTAGGTTATATTCTGATTGATTTACACATCCTAACAAGGGTGTTAGATGAATGTGTGTGTTGTAAAATATGTGGAGGACCAGTTAGTTTACATGAAGTCAGTGATGTATCAAATGGACTAGCCAGGAAACTTATCACTAACTGTGCCAGTTGTAAATATACTCATTCATTTTGTCATTCTGATAACCATGAAGATAATTATCATGAAGTAAATGTTGGGTAGTTTTATGGATTGAGAGATATTGGCAGAGGACACACTGCAGCAGAAACAACGTGTGTCGTGATGAATATGCCACGCCCACCTTGTAAAATCGACAGGTATGCCAGATTTATTGGAGTTGCTGTGGAATCTGTTGCGTGCGAGTCAATGAAGCGCGCTGAAAACGAAGCTGTTGAAATAAATGATGGTATGACTGACATGCAAGTAGCTTTTGATGGCACTTGGCAGAAGCACAGCTACAGTTCTAAGAATTCTGTTGCTATGGTGACCAGTTTGGAAACTGGAAAGGTAATAGATTTTCTGATTTTAACCAAACATCGTTATAAGTCTAAATCAGGGAATGAAGAAGAGCACATCTGTGACAGAAATTATGAAGGAACAAGTGGTGGAATGGAGGCCTCTGCAACTATTAAAATTTTTAGTCGATATGTGAATGATAGGGGAGTGTGTTACACTAACTTCTTAGGAGGTGAAGACTCAAAAGCATATGACAGTGTAGTAGCTGCTCAGATCAGAAGATTATCACAAAACTGGAATGTGTTGGTCATGTCCAGAAGAGTATGGGCACCAGGTTGAGGAAGTTGAAACAAAGTTTGAGATACAAGAAACTTTCTGATGGAAAAACCATAAAAGGCAGGCTGACAGACAAAATGATTGATGATCTACAGCACTATTATGGGATGGCCATTAGAAATAATACTAAGGATTTGTTGAAAATGAAGCAGGCAGTATGGGCTGTCAACTGATGAAAAACCAGTACACCATCTTTGCCCTCCTGGACCTGATTCATGGTGCAATTACTGCAATGTCCAGTACTCAAACAGTTCATACAGCCATAAGCATTCCATTCCAGGAGCGCTCATGGATATCATAAAACCTATTTATAGAGACCTGGCTAATCCTGAATTACTGAAGAAGTGTCTGCATGGCCAGATTCAAAATCCCCATGAGTCATTCAATAATCTTATTCTGAATCGCTTACCAAAAAATATTTTTGTTGGAATGAAGATACTAAAGTTGGGAGTCAGTGATGCTGTTATTGATTTTAATGATGACAACATTGGTAGGCTGAAAGTACTAAATCATATGGGAAATAGCTGGTGGTGGATATTTGCAAAGTACTTGTTGGCATACCGCACATATATCTCTCAGACGACAAACAGTCGACTTGCATGATATGTTGTACATTCCAAACGTCCTGTGTCATTTGATAGCAGTCACTCAGGAATGATGGTATTAAATAAAGCGTGGTAATAACTGCGAAAGTTTCTGTACTACTTTGGTGAAAACAAGGTCAGTGAACAGGATGCATAAATATTCACAACTCCAACTGGAAGTCTTCTACACTTGACAGACGGTATAAGACTAGATTTAGCATACCCAACGACTTATTTGAGTCAATTCAGCAGCAGTCACACTCCTCAAGCCACCTAACGGTATGCGGCGGAGGGTACTTCTGGTACTTCTAACTGATCCCTCGTACCCTGTTGCCTTAAGTACCATTAACGCAGACCTGGATCACTAAAAGAACCCATAAGACAAGCGAAGTTGATGAACAAGTTTCTGAGTGAGTTTAGGCAAGATTGTTTTCTGTCCTATCTTATGAAGATTTTTATCGATAATCAAGGCCCGAGGAAACTTCTCCAAATCCATAAGCCTTTGGAAAGAATCAAGCATATGGATCTAAAGATTTCCTTCGAGAAAGAGCAAGTGGAAGCCAGCAATATGAATTAGGAATATATCGAATATCAAGTCTACAGTTTACCCAGATATACAATCGAATCAAAAACTTACATTGGCAATTTGAGCCGAAGGCTTATTTCAATAAAATAAAAAGTAATTGAAAATTAACCTGGCCCCACACTCCACGATACAGTAATATATCGAATACATTGAATCTCGAAATCTATTGTGTCTATTTGTAGTCTTGTGCCATATACATGTACAATTTCACGACTACCACGAGAATGCAGAATGGAAGTAAGAAGAAACACAGTTAACTAAGTAGTGGATGTACCCCAGTAATCAATTCATTTGAGAATTCAGAAGAGAAAGAGCTAACAATTTTGTTAACTAACAAAAAACTAAACTGCACATTTGGACAATTTGCAATTCTGCACCTTGAGATCTATACAGACAATGTACACGAACTAGTCTGTTCATTGCTTTTGTAATGTTCCCCTCTTGTCTGTCCCTAAACGATGTAAAGAATCCAAATCCATATCTCTGGTGTTTCCTTCAAATCCTTACGACTTCCGTTGTGTAATGTTGCTTGTTATTCATAGAGCGGACCGCGATTCTTCTTCCCATGAGGTACTGGATCGCGGTTGCCACTAGGCTTATGAACTGTATTCGAAATCGAAAGTCACAAGGGAAACACAAATTGATTAGCCCGAATTTCCATGTTAGTTTAAGTAGCTATGTAATTAAAGCAAGAAGAAACCCTAATTTACCCATTGGAACAACTACTTCGAACAGCAGCAGAACGAAGTCGTCAAACATAGTCTTCCATTTACAGCTGTGTAACACTATAACCCGCAGCAGACCCAATGGTAAACCATGGCTGTTTCCATAACATTCGTAGCTGTCTGTAGCTCTGGCATAGTCCATACTACATATTCGAATGCTGAATAACATACTGCGACACGAATCATGGTGTGAAACCGTCAGAAATCGCTGCAGAATCTTGCCTATGTCACTGGCCTCCCGCAGTCGTCTTTTTTTATTAGGCTTTTCCTACTGCCCTGAGAACGAGATTCCGAGGTAAATGCGTGTATTCCATTTGTCCAGAAAGCCTGATCATGTGCATCGGTACCAGATATGGATTGGAAAGCTGTTGTAACAACAATAAATATTAATGAATGAAGTTTACTACATTGCAGAATAAGAATGACGATTAAAAATAAAAATAAATAAAAATAGGCTGATCGTTCGGTTGGTGCAATGCAAAGGTTTTCTTAGTATTTTTCTTACTAAGTCCGTTCTGGCGATGTCCAGTGTAAAAAGAAAACACTGAAGCACATCAGTAGTCCAACGCGACCTGAACCAGCAACCATCCTTGCCTTTAGATCACAAGATGAGCATGGTACCACAGAGCGCCAATTAGCTCTCTGTCATTGCTCCGATGGTAGTTTTAAAGCAGACATTTCACAACATGAAATACAAAACTAGTTGAAATGCCCTTCCTAGGGTCGAAAAATTAAATTTACGATCTCGATGTCATATAAATGCGAATACCATTCAAACTACTTGATCAGTGTGAAAGGGGAATATTACGAGAATTTAGCAATATTACTCAGCACCAATCCCCAACGTGAACGAACGATCACGGGGTGACACACATCGTCAGCAATACTGCCAAGTCTCAACTGCACTAGCAATTTGAACAACTTCATTCACTGCTTCCGCAACCTGCTCCAGCCAGGTTTCAGTGGGGCTGCGCCACCAGACGCTAATCTAACTTCAAACCAACAGCAGATTACATGAAAATGTGGAGATATTATGGATAACAGACTAATGCAACAATGTCAAGAAATAATAAATGAAACTGTAGATTCACAAGAAAAAATTGAATGTATGACTAGTGAAGTGGAAACAAAACAGAAGAAATAGGCAAATGGACAGTTGTGCACTTCCTTAAGTGATTCACCACCAGATCTACCACAATTAATACCTACTAACTACTCTCTCCATTGTTTCCGTAATTCTTCCCGTCTTGTTAGATACCAATATTTTGAGCCAAATTTATATTCGTGTCACTGACAGTTCGAATCTGTTCAGAGACTTTCTCTTGATTTGTTAGTGATGTAACTTGGTATTTGAGAAGCAGATGACTGTGCTACACCTGTGAGATTACCAGGAGACATATAACACAGAGGGTTAAGATTCATCACTTACTCGTGACAGTTATCAGCAAAAGAAAGTGATAAGACACAACTTTTGCAGCAAAATTGGAACTGATTTTGAAAGCAGGTACCGTTTTACTAAGTGAGCACTCTACAACTATGCAGTTAAAGCATTGCTGCAGTAAACACTCTCACTGTAATAATTGAAGCTGAGCTCGCAACATGAAAGATGAAAGCAGGGGTATCTCATGGAGATATCTTAAGCGGGAATTATTCAAAAATATTTAATCGAGTTGACAAGAAAAAGGCAAGCGAATTTAGGAGGATAAATCAGTCTACACTGTTTCGACAGCAGAATTGCCAGACAATCCGTACATCGTGCAAAGTCTTGACTTCGTTAGTGGCCAGAAGAATGCATTTTCGTAGCTCGAAACCTGCATAATCAGCTCCCGACATCCGATATAGCACAAGACAATGTGCTCTCCAAATTTCAGATGTTCTTTATTCTGTACAGAGCAACTTGCAAGTTAAAACGAGTTGATGCTATACGGCAGTGAAGAGCTTTCTAAATGCAGGATTCCAAACAATGGAAGACTATGTTTGATAACTTTGTTCTGCAGCTGTTCGAATTAGTTATGCCAATAGATAAATTAGTGTTTGTTCTTGCTTTTATTTACATAACTACATAAAGTAATGTGGAGATTCTGGGTAATCAAGTGTGTGTTTCACATGTGTCTTTCGACTTATAAAACAATTCGGAAGTCTTTTGGCAACCTCTATCCAGTACCTCGTGGGATCAAGAACAAGTGTCTGATTTACAAGTCTCAAGCAACAACACACAATAAAAGTCGTTGCGAAGATTCGAAGGAACCATCTATGAAATTGACTCGGATTCTTTAAACCATTTATGGACTAAAAGAGAGAGGAACATTTCGAAAGCAATGAACACACTAGTCTATATGCAATGTATGTATAGATCCCAAGGGGAAAAAATTATGAAGGTGTAAAACTGCACATTGGCTACATCCACAGTTTAGTTTCTGGGTTATGACGGTGCGGAACTGCACATTGATTACATCCACAGTTTAGTTTCTATGTTACGAAGGCGCAGAACTGCACATTGATTACATCCACAGTTTAGTATCTGTGTTAATGAACATAATTTTTTGTATCTTCTCTTCTGAATCTAAAAATGAATTGAAACTTCCTGGCAGATTAAAACTGTGTGCCCGACCGAGACTCGAACTCGGGACCTTTGCCTTTCGCGGGCAAGTGCTCTACCAACTGAACTACCGAAGCACGACTCACGCCCGGTACTCACAGCTTTACTTCTGCCAGTACCTCGTCTCCTACCTTCCAAACTTTACAGAAGCTCTCCTGCGAACCTTGCAAGGTAGGTGTTTGTCATTTTATATATATATATATAAGAATTTCTGATGAATCTAGAATAAAAGAACACATTATATTATATAGTAAAACTCTAAAGAGAATTATAACGTGATTCAAAATCTTATATATTAAGTCTGAAATAGACATTCAAACTACAAAGTATAAACCACTGGACTGTCATCAAAAGGGGGCTGTGGAAAAAAGATGATGGTGTGTCTAGCATAGAAGTGAGACAGTGTGGTGATTTTATTAAAGAAACAGATGCAGTATCAACTGTCCTTAATGAGCACTGACTAACAGCTTCTGAGAAACGATATGGACTGTGCAAAATAACTCAAATGCGTGTAGCTCCTGTTAGTCAGTGAGGGGAGAAGGAATATCACTGAAATGCAAAACAAAAATTATCTGCCTTTGATAATATTTCTACTAAGGTCCGTAAATGTTGCCTTAATACCATTTATTGTAATACTTAGCCACACACACACCATGTGATCAAAAGTATCCAGACACCTGGCTGAAAATGACTTACAAGTTCTTGGCGCCCGCCATCGGTAATGCTGGAATTCAATACGGTGTTGGCCCACTCTTAGCGTCGATGACAACTTCCACTCTCGCAGGCATACGATCAATCAGATGCTGGAAGGTTTCTTGGGGAATGGCAGCCCATTCTTCATGGAGTGCTGCACTGAGGAGAAGTATCGATGTCGATCGGTGAGGCCTGGCACGAAGTTGGCGTTCCAAAACATCCCAGAGGTATTCTATAGGATTCAGGTCAGGACTCTGTGCAGACCAGTCACTACAGGGATGTTATTATTATGTAACCATTCCGCCACAGGCGGTGCATTATGGACAGGTGCTCGATCTTCTTGAATGATGCAATCGTCATACCCAAATTGCTCTTCAGCAGTGTGAAGATTCTTAAAACATCACTGTAGGCCTGTGCTGTGATAGTGCGACGCAAAACAACAAGGGGTGCAAGCCCCCTCCATGAAAAACACGATCATATCATAACACCACCGCCTTCAAATTTTACTGTTGGCACTACACACGCTGGCAGATAACGTTCACCGGGCATTTGTCATACCCACAACCTACCATCGGATCGCCACATTGTGTACCGTGATTCGTCACTCCACACAACGTTTTTCCACTGTTCAATCGTCCAATGTTTACGCTCCTTACACCAAGCGAGGCGTCGTTTGGCATTAATCGGCGTGATGTGTGGCTTAAGAGCAGCCGCTCGACCAAGAAATCCAAGTTTTCTCAACTGTCATAGTACTTGCAGCGGATCGTGATGCAGTTTGGAATTCCTGTGTGATTGTTTGGATAGATGTCTGCCTATAACACAGTACGACCCTCTTCAACTGTCAGTGGTCTCTGTCAGTCAATAGAAGAGATCAGCCTGTATGCTTTTGTGCTGTACGTGTCCTTTCACGTTTCCACTTCACTATCACATCAGAAACAGTGGACCGAGGGATGTTTAGAAGTGTGGAAATCTCTCGTACAGAGGTATGACACAAGTGGCACCCAATCAGCTGACCACGTTTGAAGTCCGTGAGTTCCGCGAAGCCCCCCATTACGCTCTCTAACGATTTCTAATGACTACTGAGGTTGCTGATGTGGAGTACCTGGCATTAGGTGGCAGGACAATGCACCTAATACGTTTTTGGTGGTGTCTGGATAGTTTTGATCACACAATGTATATAATGAATACCTGCAACAAGGTATCATCCCAGGCAGAATGAAGTATGCCAATGTGAAACCACTATTTAAGAAAGCGGGTATAACTGATGCTTCAAACTACCTAATTTCCCTTTTAACATAATTCTCCAATATTCTCGAGAACCCTGTGAAAAAGAGAGTTGTGGAACATCTGAACATCCACAATGCTCTTAGCCATTGTCAGTTTGGATACCAGACAGGCTTGCCAATAATGTTTTAGAAGCACTTAACCATAGATTGGCTTCAGCTGATATATTCTGTATTTAACCAAAGCCTTCGACTGCGTGAACCCGAAATCTTCCTTTTGAAACCAATCTATTACAGTTTAAGTGACATAATGGGAATGTGGCGTAGATCGTACCTAAGTCATAGATAGCAGAAGGTGTCGTTGACTCACAGGGATGGCGCAATAGCTTCATCTTACTGGGGATCAGAAGTATAGGAGTTCTGCAAGATTCTGTGCTGGGCCCTGCCCCTTGTTCTTCTTTATTTTTATTAATGTCCTTCTACTTTATACAAAAGCTAATAGCAAATTTACTCTCTTTACAGACAATGTATTTGTTTTAGTTGAAAAATACCTAACAATGACATGGCAACAGCTGGCAACTCTGTGTTCCACGATCTGCATAAGTGGTTCAGCTGGAATGGCGTGAATTTTAAAAAGAAAAGTATATTCATTTCCGTGGGTCTCAGAAAGTTTAGGAGGATTTAAGTCTAAGCTGTAATGATCAAGACATACAACAAATTCACTCTTCAAAATTTTTGAACCTCCACATCGACAATAAACTAAGTTGCTCTTGTCATATTTGGTCCTGAGAAAAAGACTTAGTTCATCAAATTATCCAATATGTATTATAATAGCAACTGGTAATACTGATGCTGTTAAAGCTGCTTATTTTAGCTACACTCCTGAAAATTGAAATAAGAACACCGTGAATTCATTGTCCCAGGAAGGGGAAACTTTATTGACACATTCCTGGGGTCAGATACATCACATGATCACACTGACAGAACCACAGGCACATAGACACAGGCAACAGAGCATGCACAATGTCGGCACTAGTACAGTGTATATCCACCTTTCACAGCAATGCAGGCTGCTATTCTCCCATGGAGACGATCGTAGAGATGCTGGATGTAGTCCTGTGGAACGGCTTGCCATGCCATTTCCACCTGGCGCCTCAGTTGGACCAGCGTTCGTGCTGGACGTGCAGACCGCGTGAGACGACGCTTCATCCAGTCCCAAACATGCTCAATGGGGGACAGATCCGGAGATCTTGCTGGCCAGGGTAGTTGACTTACACCTTCTAGAGCACGTTGGGTGGCACGGGATACATGCGGACGTGCATTGTCCTGATGGAACAGCAAGTTCCCTTGCCGGTCTAGGAATGGTAGAACGATGGGTTCGATGACGGTTTGGATGTACCGTGCACTATTCAGTGTCCCCTCGACGATCACCAGTGGTGTACGGCCAGTGTAGGAGATCGCTCCCCACACCATGATGCCGGGTGTTGGCCCTGTGTGCCTCGGTCGTATGCAGTCCTGATTGTGGCGCTCACCTGCACGGCGCCAAACACGCATACGACCATCATTGGCACCAAGGCAGAAGCGACTCTCATCGCTGAAGACGACACGTCTCCATTCGTCCCTCCATTCACGCCTGTCGCGACACCACTGGAGGCGGGCTGCACGATGTTGGGGCGTGAGCGGAAGACGGCCTAACGGTGTGCGGGACCGTAGCCCAGCTTCATGGAGACGGTTGCGAATGGTCCTCGCAGATATCCCAGGAGCAACAGTGTCCCTAATTTGCTGGGAAGTGGCGGTGCGGTCCCCTACGGCACTGCGTAGGATCTTACGGTCTTGGCGTGCATCCGTGCGTCGCTGCGGTCCGGTCCCAGGTCGACGTGCACGTGCACCTTCCGCCGACCACTGGCGACAACATCGATGTACTGTGGAGACCTCACGCCCCACGTGTTGAGCAATTCGGCGGTACGTCCACCCGGCCTCCCGCATGCCCACTATACGCCCTCGCTCAAAGTCCGTCAACTGCACATACGGTTCACGTCCACGCTGTCGCGGCATGCTACCAGTGTTAAAGACTGCGATGGAGCTCCGTATGCCACGGCAAACTGGCTGACACTGACGGCGGCGGTGCACAAATGCTGCGCAGCTAGCGCCATTCGACGGCCAACACCGCGGTTCCTGGTGTGTCCGCTGTGCCGTGCGTGTGATCATTGCTTGTACAGCCCTCTCGCAGTGTCCGGAGCAAGTATGGTGGGTCTGACACACCAGTGTCAATGTGTTCTTTTTTCCATTTCCAGGAGTGTATTTTCATTAATAGTTGTTCTATGGCATAGTATTTTGGGGTATCCAACCAATGGCATTTAAGAATTTGTCACTCAGAAGAGATCAATGCGAATTCTAAGTGGAGTTAATACCAATCGTTCACCAATAAATCTTTTTAAAATGCCTAAAATATTAACAATGACCTCACAATATATCCAATTCCTAATGTTCCTTCTAATTAAGAAACACCCCATGCACGAAACCAATGTTCCTTTCACGACTATGACACAAGGTCAAAACAAGACTAGCATGTAGATAGAAAAAAAACTTAAGTCTAGTACAAAAGGAGGTACACTGCTCAAGAATAAAGGCTTTTAACGCACTCCCAACAGACATAAAATATCTTACCTGTGTAGTGCCACAGTTCAAAAGTAAATTAAAGGATTATCTTTTGGAAAACTGTTTTTACTCTCTTAATGAATTCTTTAAAACATTTCTACATTTTAACTTAGATATGACACATTGTTCTTATAAAATTTGTTGTTCCCACTTTGTAACAGAACATGATAATCTACGCTAGCACGGCAATTTTCGCTCAGGGTAATGATGTACTTCAGTTCTATCAAATTTGTAACGTGTAACGTGGAATAATTGTGATTAATCATTTGACTGTTTTATGCTTCTGTTCACCATTGGAGATGCCTAAGCTTGTAATTATTAGCATCTGTAAGTACCGTCCTCCTGTATAATTATGACTCGTTCCATGTCCCTGCAATCCTCCTGTATATTTGCTTAACGGAACATGAATAAGTAAATAATTAACTGAATGAATAAACTACCAGTTCCCAACTAATGGGCACCTGTGAGCTGTGGCGCGTGGGCTGTGTTGGGCAGACAGTCTGCCAAAAAATTTTGCCGCAAAATTTTTATTGGACAGTAAAGTTATTACGAGTGTGTCAGAAAATAAAACGCGTTGTAGCTGTGCTATCATTATGTATATGACTTCAGTATTCAGACGGAAGGCGCTATGAAAATACAGGCAATGAGTGATCTCTGGCGCCAGACGTTGGTTTCCGACAACATATGGGTTTGCCGCTTTTTGCCACCTCATCTTGTTGGTTATTGTTTGTTACTGTGCACGGCATTTGGTCTGAGTGGACTTCACATGACATCCATTCAAGTCATGGTTGAATACTTCACTCAATTTTTACAGTGAGCAGCCAACCCTCTGACTGAACAAGCAGGGCTATGCCCGATGGGTTTTATGCTACTTTACTCTGTCTTGATATGGAACATTGTTACATAAATTTTATTGTTCACAAGATCAATAAGGAACTTTAGTTCACTGTCTCCTCATGTGCACTGTTACACCACAAAATTCCTTGTAAAAAAAAAAGTCAAGAGGAGAAGCTTCTCGTCTTTCAGTCCTTGTAATTCTGGTAATGGTTGTACTTATATGATACTGGAGTATTGAGATCCTTTTTCAAAAATTTGTATTTTAGTATATGTGAAATGCACTGCAATTATTTTCTGTTCCTTGTCTGATGGAGATGAACAGTTTGATTGTGCTCCATTAAGCTTGGGTCACATAATGCAGACACAATGGTCTTTCTTGTATGGGCCGCTTGTACAACGCCCAGTTAGCAGCCGGTTAAGCTCTAACCCCGGAATAGCGCGAGAAACGCGTTGCACGAACCCGGACTAACGCCTAACTGGAGAATAAACTCGAGGATACCTTAGCCGGTGATTTCTAGCCGGTTAGCGAGCTTAACCACGGAATAAGTTTTAAAGATGGTAGGAATACCCATAGATTCAGACAGCGGTGACGAGTTTTTGGTTGAAGTGTTTATAAAAATGAGGAAGGAGAAGAAAGTGAGACGCAGCCCGAATTATTTTGATGAATTCGACGACTCAGAATTGATATGCAGATTTCGCTTGTCAAAGGAAGCCGTGCTTCGTCTTTTCAATCTTGTACGCCAGAAACTGGAACATAGGGTGGACAGGTGAAATTATTTCTGTTTTCTAAGATAATACTGTTAATTTGTATGAAATGTGTTTCCTTTCCGTACTTCGTGAATTCCGTTGTGTTATTTCTGTAAATTAGGCACATTAAAACGACGGTTCGTGCCAAAATAGCCTTGCGTATCTGGCGTGTGTTACAGTTGTTGCAGTAGTAGAAAGGATTGACTCGTTTTTTTTTAGAAGACAATCCCATAATAGACTTAACGAAATCGAAAATCCACACCAGTTATGGTTACTATTTGTATGGCAGTTTTAACAAAAACGTGAATTCTTATGTAATAAAACGCTTTGATAAAATAGCAGTGTCCCAATTTCAGACTACTTCAGCCTTTAGTGAATATATTTTGATGAGAGGCCCATTTTTGCTTCAGAGCAACAACATTGTATCCCACCATTCTTCACTGAAGTCTGTGAACTGTTGTGGTTATTCAAGCCAAGTTTAACACAGTAAGATTATCAGGAAACTATGGAACATAGCTGTTGTGTTTCTCAACATTATTATTATCTACACCAGCCCATCTGAAAACACCTCGACCTCCCCTACAGTTTATCTGTATATACTTTATATGACTTCCAGATGTTAATTTTGAATAACTGTATTAAACGGGCTTTGATTTTGCCTATAGTGATCTGTCTAATGTCACATTAATACTTTATTTCAAAATAGTAGCTGAGTAACTGTAGAAGAGCATTAGCTGTTTTAAAAAGAAATTGTATCCTCCTAAGATACATATTTGTAAAGTAATTTTCATGACAGATTATCACCATGTGGAATGTGTTGTTCTTCTGGTTTACCAGAATTAGCTTCTTGAGTCCACTTCTGCACCTTAATAACTTATTCCACAACCTTCCATGCTCTTTATGACAGATTTACAGAAGTGTATGAATTAATTAGTACTTTAGTCTTTGTGAGTTTAAAACTGAAAGAATGGGTGTTTCAGTTTCAAAGGAGGCTGTGAGAACCATACTTACCTTGAATTATGTATTAAGAAAAAAGCTCAGTTGTTACAGATTACTTTATTCCTTTTTCTTTCTTTGAAGAATGATACTGTTCCACCAATGAACCAATTACTATTAACACTAAGATATTTTGCCTCAGGCGATTTTCTGTTATCTGTTGGAGATTTCGCTGGAATCGACAATGGGATTATATTGCGTAATTTCCAAGAGTTTGTGGCGCCATAGATTGCACACATATGAGAATTAAGTCATCAGGTGGTGACAATGCAGAAGAATATAGAGAAAGAAAAGGATATTTTTCTTTGAATGTGCAAACAGTGGCCAGCTATGATTAAAAAATATTGGACATTGTCTGTAGGTGGCCAGGTTCAGCACATAATCAGACCATTTTCAATAATTCTAGGCTGAAAGCTCCACTTGAAAGTGGTGAAATGGGTAATCGTGTATTGTTGTGTGATTCTGGTTATGCAGCGTGTCATTATCTTCTTCCCCCGATGACCAATCCAAGGACAAGAGCAGAAAATCTTTACAATGAATCACATATAAGAACAAGAAATGTGGTAGAGAGGTCATACGGTGTTTGGAAGAGACGTTTTCCAGTTCTATCTACGGAATAACACTACAGACTGAAAGAGCTGAGGCAATAATTGTTGCATGTGCTGTGCTGCACAATATGGCAATAGACATGAATGAGGGATTGCCTCCTCTCGATCCTGTATTCCAGGCAGCCATTGATATGTCTATTGTAGATGAAAGAGACCAGGATGCACAAGACAATGGACAGCATGCCACAAGAGACACATTTGTCAATTACTTCAATTCTCTATTGTAATTAAATGAAAATTTTATTTTATCTGACTTAATTGAAAATAAAATGTTTACATGAATTGGTTTTTATTCAGACATTAATTTCTTTAGTTTTTCTTTTCTAATCGTAATTTTCAGCTCTAGGCTGTCTTTCTTTAATTGAAAGAGCTCTTCTTCTCTCCTCTGGGACTCGTCATGCTGCTTTTGCAGCAGCACCAGTTGTAGTTCAGCTAACTCTCTCTTCGCATTGGCCCATGGATCCAACTGTTTAGCTGATGCAGACAGTGATACCCTCTGCTGTTTCTACTTGCTTCGGCCTGACTGGTCTCCGTAATAAATAAAATATTAGCATTGGAAATTCTATGTCACACATTTGTGGCTATAAATGGTAATGAATGTGCTTCAGTTCTTAGAAAGACACGATTAATTTCTTTAGAAAGGTAGTATATTTTATGATGTGGATTGTGGGCATTAGTGATACACTTGTGCTTATATGTTGTGAAAACCTAAAACTCAACTACAGCATGCAAAGAACATTATTGTGAGGTACCTGATACATGTGTAGCTGATGGACCACCTCCTGGATTATCTGCCCCCTCTATGTCAACTGTTGAAGAAAAGAATTAAAAATTTTAAATTACATTTACCTAACTTTTTAAGTTAACTGGTGTGAACCCTACAAGCTGTTAAAATATTTATATTCAACATCAAGTATTTTACTGGCAACAAAATAGTTTCACAAAATAATATCATATTTCAGGATCATTGTTTCCACATTGTGAATGCATACTGCCCTGTTTATTCATTGCTAATGATGATTTACTTTCACTGAGGAAAAAAAATTTAAGACTTTATCTGACTATAGGGCCTCTTACCTGCAACGGGTAAAGTAACCCAGTTTATGGCACTAAAGTATAGAATATAACCTACATGGTAATATCTTAAGACATCACGTTAAGTAAGAGGGCAAGCATATTTACAGCTCTGTGAGACAGACACAGTGACATAGATCCTACCTTAGCACAAATTTTAAATTACATTCCCCAAATTTTTTAAGTTAATTGGTGTGAACCCTCTAGGCTGTTAAAATATTTTCACTCAACATCAAGTATTGTGTTGCCAACAAAATATTATTTTGTGAAATTATAATTATAAGCACTGCTGACCCTAGTGTAAACATAAGTTTATGGTTCCCCCTACATAAGATTTAGATTTTGTATGGCAGAGGATGATGTCAACAAGTAATGCAATATTTGAAGTTTACATTACAATACTGAGAAAATTTATGAACAGAGTGATTAATTTGCTTACCAGTTGTTTCATTTCGCAGTAATTGCAAGCTTGCAGAACTAGAGTCAGGTTCATCTAAAGAACTTGCATTTAGATCCAATGTAGGATGTAGTGGGCTTCTTAAAACTTGTATTGGATTTTTGCAAGTTGTGTTATCTGAAATCAAATCACGCAGTTGACAATAACACAAAAAGACATTAGATTAGAGCTAATTTGTATGTATTCACATTTTGTAGTGTACATGTTGCTTAATCTGCAGTGCTCAACTCCTTACATTTTATGTAATTTATCATCTGATGGACTACAGCTCAATGAGTTGCACACAGTTTAACTAGTTTAATTCAACAAGAAAATTGTCTGCATTGAGCTTATGCACAAGACACAACATATCTGTAAATGAATACATCATTTGAAACTACTGTGTTTCATTATGAAAAAAATGGGACGCTAGAATATTACAACATTCACTTTTGAGACAACTGTACGAAATGCTACCGTATAATGACTTATTTTGAAGTAGTTTTCATGTTTCTTATCTGTTGGATGTGTCTCCACAAGCAATGGCACGGTTACTTCAGACGTTTATGAATAGGGATTTATAATCAGAAAACAAAAGTGACACTTTTAAGTAGAGATTATTATAGGAAACAAGGAAGAACAGAGTGAAGATCTTACTCCTCCAGTTACTTCCCCCTCCCCCTATATTATACATAGATGCTAGAGATAATTGTAAAGTCATAATTATATATTTAAAAGTAACTGTTACTTATATATTTAGAAGACATTAAATGACAACAGCCTCTAGTTAAGATATTACCCATAAGTACATTAATTATACCCCAGCAATATAAAGAGGTTTATGGCTGTCCACTATAAATGTTGACAACCTATTCTCCATGTGTATCCCCAATAAAATATTTAATTACCGCCTCATAATAAAAATGGTATTTGTATATGGAAAAAAAAGAAGCAGCAGGTGGAGGAACAAACAGTGTTCAATAATTCAGCAAATGTACTATACTTCCTGTAAAACACCCATTGCTACTGTAGTGAATTAATCATTCTAAAATTTAATTACGACAGAGAGCTAGGCCGTAAATAACATCTCAGAATTATCGACCAAATTAAACTCTGTGACGCCTGTGTTGTCGCTGGTTGTTGCAGTCTGAAAAGACGACATGAAGTTCATTATTTCAAAAAGCTGCTTGCCTTTCAAAATAGTTACTACAGTAGCTGCCTACGAAAAAATCATCATCTACAATATTGGACGGAATATTCTTCCCTAGAAACGTTGCGTCAGAATCAAAATGACTAGTGTGGCCATCTGAAGAAAGTTTAATTAAACTGTGTATTTTTGTATACACAATTGCAAGTTTATGTTCATCAAAACGCCCACCGCCAGTCTGGAGCCTTTGCTGGCTTAATGCATCATAATGTTTGTTCCATAAAAACACGGGAGAACTGGCCATCTTCAGGTGAGTGCCACTGTAGAAGTACTACTACAGTAACGTCCTGCCACGATATTTCGGCGCAGAGTCTTCTGGCCATCTTCAGGTGAGTGCCACTGTAGTAGTACTACTACAGTGGGACTCTGCGCCGAAATATCGTGGCAGGACGTTACTGGTATCCGGCAGTTCTCCCGTGTTTTTATGGAACAATCAGTACGCCGGGAAAGCTTTAAACATCACATCAAGCATAATGTTTTCTGGTCTCATTCTTTAGCGTGTCATATTTCTGTCGCAGCTGATCACTGGTTCTGCATGATGTTGTTTGTGAATTATAGAGAGTGCATACTCCCTCCCATGCTTTGTTCTGAAATTTGGAAAGATATCTCATTGGTCAAACAATGAAAACTTAACCATTTAACTAATTTCAAGCGATATTTCATTATACATACATTACAAGCTTAGTTAAATGTTTTGACTGACCATTTCACTACTTGATACTGCATTCGTTTTCTTGTTCTCTATTATGCTTCTGAAATCGTGAACGATATCGACAAGCTTTAATACATCTTCCAGGGATAGTTTTGGGCTCTCGATCGCGTTTCACCTATTTTAATCGAGCTCTTTTTGCAGACGACGAGATGTAAATAAACTTGAAAAACGCGCGAAAATACCCAGAGTGCTCTCCTGCTGTTGCCAACTTAACTGAACGAGATCGCAATTCCAGGGTTAACTAACAAGAGAATAAAATGGCATCGTACAACGCGCTGTCAAAGTTATACCGTGGTTAGCTTATTCCGTGATTAGCTAACCTTGGATTTAACCGGGCGTTGTACAACCGGCCCCATATGGAGTGTTAGTTGTATTAAAATATTAAGATCCTTAAAACAATATCTACAAGATTCATTTTGCTTCTTTGTCGATATAATCCGAATGATTTTTTTGTGTAGTGTGAATATTCCTTTTCATTCCCGTGAAGGTAGTTCCCCCATTGCATCTCAAAACACAAACATATGCATACTTAGCCAGCTGTTTCGTTAGAAATATAGCTGATCTTAACTTAATGGGAACAATTGTCAGTAGTCAGTAAGAATTTACAAGCAAAATAAATTTTGTCTATAGTGTCGTTAAAGATCAATAAAGCAAATGTGTAGTACAATTTATTTAACAAAAACTCTGTTATTAATTACAGAAAGGGTACATTACACTTTGTACTCTTGGTTTGCTAATATTTCCAACCTATCTCTTTTATATGTAAATGTATTCCTCTATTAGTTTTATGTTATTGTACGTTCGATGAATACATAGGCGCAAACAATTATTTATGATTCGTTTTAAAGAGATGTTGTTACGTAGCAGTTTAGTGGTATTTCGAGAAATTCCAGGCCACTATTTCTCCGTGTGGCGGCCAGCATGGAGCCCGTGATCTGTGTTGGAGTTATTTGTATTCATCTGTGATTGTTTAATAGTAGTTTCGGGTAAGTACGCATTTGACATTTATAGAGAAGTACAATAGGAGAATACAGCTAATTAAGTGTATTTAATGTAAAACAAAACTGAAATTTGAGCTTATTATTTCATAAATATATTCAGCAACTATCAGTTGTGTTCTTATGGTGCGAACAACTTATGGCGCCATTATGTGACTGAGGAGTGCCGCGCCGCAGAACAATAAGAACATTATGCATCCATTATGTGACGACCACGTACAGATCACTCTGTGCGGTTAAGAGCTGTTTAGCAGGGCCAACTGGCAACTGTTGTTGCATATTGTTGACTAATGCCGCAGTATTTTCAGTTACTGCACATTGATCAAGACATAAGTCGATCTATACGGTTTCTGACCAAGATAAGATAATTTAGCAAAATTATTAGATGAAAATTGATTGGAATGTCATGCAACAGCGCCATCGGATTTCCAGTTCTTAAATAAATTTCCAAATCGATATTCTTTACCGACTTGTTCAAAATTTAGATGCTGTCTTATAGTTAGAAGTAGGTTGACTGATGGATTGCGCACAAAAATATGCCCCACCGATTTTGAAATGGTAAAATATTTGCTGCTGTCCTAGATCGTTGCGGCTTGCTATGTCTCGTATTTCAATTTAAACAGTGTACAAAAGCCCCAAGAAATTTTAGTTCTAAATCTGTTAATGCCAACAACTGCTGGGGAACTTCACTCACATTATGGAAACATAAGGCTTCGTTACCGGTCAGTTTGTTATCACAACCAGATTTTCTGCATTCATATTTGTTGGCTTCACAAACATTTCACTTTCCAATCTAACGTCGACCTTGGGCTGCTACAGATCAGCCTGTCACCACAACCAAGATTTAAGAGTGTGTGGCGTTCAATACATAACATTATGTCCCTTCAGGGATAGTCAGTGATGCTTGCATTATTGTTTGTTATACCTAATGAGTTAAATTATCGCATCTTCTTAACATTAAAATCATGTTATTGCTTTGTGATCCACATAGACTACATCTTTTGATTTCTTATCTCATCCCAGATACTGGTATTATTCTCTGTGAGAATCATTGAATATGATACAAGTAACAGAAGAGAGGGTAAGAAGAAGAAAATAAGACTTAGGCCTACGATATTTTTTATCCTCATGTTTCCGACTTGATGCCTACATGAATACTTTAAGCAACTACTATAATTTTCTTCCCATTAACAGGTTTTATAGTTTTCCGAATGGAACATATATATAAACGTCTTATGTCATTGTATTGTTGTTTGCAACTAAGGTTACATAAGTAGTCAGGTAAGTTGGCAAAGGAGAACACAACTGGAGAAACATAAATAATCATTTTATTTTAAGCACAGAAGTTGCATATATATGCGTTGCGTTTGGCTTCTGTCACAGTTAGAGCGTTGCAAGCATCATGGATCCATTTATGACAGTGAGAACAAGCATACCAAGACTCTGATTTAACAGTCATTATAGATTTCAAAAAGATCTTCCGCAACAAATCCATGATTGTTGTTGTCATCAATGCAGCTGACTGATACCGAGGAATGTGAAGAATCTTCCAAAATGACTTCCGTATCACATTCTTTTTCTTCTCCCCTTAGCTGTCTTTTTGGCATTCTGTTTTTCAGCTCGTTTCTTTTGGGTTTCTTCGTTATTTTCTGTGGCTTTCATCTCGGCTTGCATGTTTTTTTAAAGCTCCTATTGATAGTGCTCCCTCCATGAACCATGGACCTTGCCGTTGGTGGGGAGGCTTGTGTGCCTCATGCGATACACATGGCCGTACCGTAGGTGCAACCACAACGGAGGGGTATCTGTTGAGAGGCCAGACAAACATGTGGTTCCTGAAGAGGCGTAGCAGCCTTTTCAGTAGTTGCAGGGGCAACAGTCTGGATGACTGACTGATCTGGCCTTGTAACACTATCCAAAATGGCCTTGCTGTGCTGATACTGTGAATGGCTGAAAGCAAGGACAAACTACAGCTGTAATTTTTCCTGAGGACATGCAGCTTTACTGTATGGTTAAATGATGATGGTGTCCTCTTGGGTAAAATATTCCGGAGGTAAAATAGTCCCCCATTCGGATCTCTGGACGGGGACTACTCAAGAGGACGTCGCTATCAGAGAAAGAAAACTGGCATTCTACGGATCGGAGTGTGGAATGTCAGATCCCTTAATCGGGCAGGTAGCCTAGAAAATTTAAAAAGGGAAATGGATAGGTTAAAGTTAGATATAGTGGGAATTAGTGAAGTTTGGTGGCAGGAGGAGCAAGACCTTTGGTCAGGTGAATACAGGGTTATAAATACAAAATCAAATAGGGGTAATGCAGGAGTAGGTTTAATAATGAATAAAAAATAGGAGTGCGGGTAAGCTACTACAAACAGCATAGTGAACGCATTATTGTGGCCAAGATAGATTGTTGTTGTTGGGATGTTTAAGGGAGACTAGGCCAAGATAGACATGAAACCCACGCCTACTACAGTAGTACAAGTTTGTATGCCAACTAGTTCTGTAGATGATGAAGAAATTGATGAAATGTATGATGAGATAACAGAAATTATTCAGGTAGTCAAGGGAGACGAAAATTTAATAGTCATGGGTGACTGGAATTCGATAGTAGGAAAAGTTAGAGAGGCAAACGTAGTAGTTGAATATGGATTGGGGGTAAGAAATGAAAGAGGAAGCCATTTGGTAGAATTTTGCACAGAGCATAACTTAATCATAGCTAACACTTGGTTCAAGAATCATAAAAGAAAGCTGTATACATGGAAGAATCCTGGAGATACTAGGAGGTATCAGATAGATTATATAATGGTAAGACAGAGATTTATGACCAGGTTTTAAATTGTAAGACATTTCCAGGGGCAGATGTGGACACCGACCACAATCTATTGGTTATGAACTGTAGATTAAAACTGAAGAAACTGCAAAAAGGTGGGAATTTAAGGAGATGGGACCTGGATAAACTGACTAAACCAGAGGTTGTAAAGAGTTTCAGGGAGAGCATAAGGGAACAATTGACAGGAATGGGGGAAAGAAATACAGTAGAAGACGAATGGGTAGCTCTGAGTGATGAAGTAGTGAAGGCAGCAGAGGATCAAGTAGGTAAAAAGACGAGGGCTAGTAGAAATCCTTGCATAACAGAAGAAATATTGAATTTAATTGATGAAAGGAGAAAATATAAAAATGCAGTAAATGAAGCAGGCAAAAAGGAATACAAACGTCTCAAAAATGAGTTTGACAGGAAGTGCAAATTGGCTAAGCGGGGATGGCTAGAGGACAAATGTAAGGATGTAGAGGCTTATCTCACCACGGGTAAGATAGATACCTACAGGAAAATTAAAGAGACCTTTGGAGAAAAGAGAACCACTTGTATGAATATCAAGAGCTCAGATGGAAACCCAGTTCTAAGCAAATAAGGGAAAGAAGAAAGGTGGAAGGAATATACAGAGGGTCTATACTAGGGTGATGTACTTGAGGGCAATATTATGAAAATGGAAGAGGATGTAGATGAAGATGAAATGGGAGATATGATACTGCATGAAGTGTTTGACAGAGCACTGAAAGACCTAAGTCAAAACAGGGGAGTAGACAACATTCCATTAGAACTACTGATAGCCTTGGGAGACAAAACTCTACCATCTGGTGAGCAAGATGTATGAGACAGGTGAAATACCCTCAGACTTAAAGAAGAATGTAATGATTCCAATCCCAAAGAAAGTTGGTGTTGACAGATGTGAAAATTACCGAACTATCAGTTTAATAAGTCACAGTTGCAAAATACTAACACGAATTCTTCACAGACCAATGAAAAAACTGGTAGGAGCCGACCTCGGGGAAGATTAGTTTGGGTTCCATAGAAATGTTGGCACACGTGAGGCAATACTGACCCTACAACTTATCTTAGAAGACAGATGAAGGAAAGGCAAACCTACTTTTCTAGCATTTGTAGATTTAGAGAAAGCTTTTGACAATGTTCATTGGAATACTCTCTTTCAGATTCTGAAGGAGGCAGAGGTAAAATACAGGGAGTGAAAGGCTATTTACAATTTTCACAGAAACCAGATGGCAGTTATAAGAGTCGAGGGGCATGAAAGGGAAGCAGTGGTTGGGAAGGGAGTGAGACAGGGTTGCAGCGTCTCCCCGATGTTATTCAATCTGTATATTGAGCAAGCAGTGAAGGAAACAAAAGAAAAATTCAGAGTAGGTATTAAAATCCGTGGAGAAGAATTGAAAACTTTGAGGTTGGCCGATGACATTGTAATTCTGTCAGAGACAGCGAACTGGAAGAGCAGTTGAACAGAATGGACAGTGTCTTGAAAGGAGGATATAAGATGAACATCAACAAAAGCAAAATGAGGATAATGGAATGTAGTCGAATTAAGTCGGGTGATGCTGAGGGTATTAGATTAGGAAATGAGACACTTAGAGTAGTAAAGGAGTTTTGCTATTTGGGGAGCAAAATAACTGATGATGGTCAAAGTAGAGAGGAATAAAATGTAGACTGGCAATGGCAAGGAAAGTGTTTCTGAAGAAGAGAAATTTGTTAATATCGAGTGTAGATGTAAGTGTCAGGAAGTCGTTTCTGAAAGTATTTGTATGGAGTGTAGCCATGTATGGAAGTGAAACATGGACGATAAATAGTTTGGACAAGAAGAGAATAGAAGCTTTTGAAATATGTTGCTACAGAAGAATGCTGAAGATTAGATGGGTAGATCACATAACTAATGAGGGGGTATTGAATAGAATTGGGGAGAAGAGGACTTTGTGGCACAACTTGACAAGAAGAAGGGACCGGTTGGTAGGACATGTTCTGAGGCATCAAGGGATTACAAATTTAGAATTGGAGGGCAGCGTGGAGGGTAAAAATCGTAGGGGGAGACCAAGAGATGAATACACTAAGCAGATTCAGAAGGATATAGATTCCAGTAAGTACTGGGAGATGAAGAAGCTTGCACAGGATAGAGTAGCATGGGGAGCTGCATCAAACCAGTCTCAGGACTGAAGACAACAACAACAACAACAACAACAATTGACAGGGCTGCTTGTGATGTGCAATGAGGGCAACTTTTGCCTGTGTTTTCTTTCTTTTGGAGTAGCATTCAGTAAAAGAAGCAGGGCAAAGTAGGGTAGACCTACACAAGGTGGTCCAGGTATTCCAGTTTCATCAGAGTTATCTCAATGAGCTTAAGGTTCAGTTAGGCCTACTTCGGTGTCACTGTGTTACCACCAGAGGCATCTCATGTCCAACTACTTCTGTTTCGTCCAGACTAACTACTGAGGCATTATGTGGTCTCTGTGTTGCCATCAATGGCTCATACTCAGAATCACTGAATATTTTAGGTTCAGTAGAACTAGTCAAGTTGCTTTTTAACTCTTTTATGACAATTGTACCAAACTTGCTGTATGCTACTTTAAATAACCCAACAATGTCTTTAATAGTTAACAGTCCCATTAAGTAATCACCAGTCCGGCATTAGGCAGTTTTAAATGGGCTGTTTCCAGTGGCTCATACGATGGCTGGCATGTGGCAGAAGACCCAGTAAACTAACATGATTTTCTCAACATAAATTGACAGCTTTCAAAGTACCGTATGATGTGTGGTTATCCATCAACAAAAGAATTGGTTTTTCCTTGCAAGGCCTAACATGTTTCATGAAAATTTCTCACCACTGGATAAAAGTTTCAGCATCCATCCACCCAGATTCATTACACACACCTAGAGAACCAGATGTCGCTTTGTTCATAAAGTGCTACTGCACTCACACCCTGGAGAAAATGAAGAAATGTGGGATGTAATGACCAATGCCACTGAAACTGCTTGCTTCATTGCCATTCACACTCCTTTTAGAAAAAAAATCATTTTATGCCCCTGCAATTTTCTTTTGGGCTTAAGATGCTCAATTTTTTTGTGAGGACAGTTGAGCAGCCAGTCTCATCTATATTGTAAATCTGATGAGGCTCATACTTTCCATAGCTAAAATCCATGAGTCCAGATTAAAGAACAATTCAGGATAAGTTTTGTTAAAAGCAGCCAGGCTGGCTGCAGATGCAGCTTCTGGTTTTAGTAGTAGTAGTAGTAGTAGTAGTAGTAGTAATAGCTTTATTCTTCCGCAGATCTCTTTTTACGTGGATATTGAACATGAAAATGTATTGCATAACAGATACTTACTAGGTGCCTTTTTAAATAAGTGAATTTTTGCAATTTCTTTAATCTCTTTTGGTAATTTATTGTACAGTTTTATTCCTTGGTAGAAAATGCTGTTTTTATTTTTATGTTTATTTTTTCTTGCTAAATGTAAGTTGAGTCTAGCTCTTGTTCTATGGTCATGGACAGAGCTGTTTGTGCAGTAGTTACCAATGTTATTTTTGATGTGTACAACTGACTGATAAATGTATTCACACGGAGCTGTTAAAATCCCTGGTGTTTTGAACAGATCTTTACAATGAGCTCGACTACTATTTTTGGTTATTATTCTTATGGCTCTTTTCTGGAGTTTGAAAATTGTGTTGATATTTTGTGCATTTGTTCCCCAAAAAAGAATGACGTAGCTAAGAATTGAGTGTATGTATGAATAGTATGTAACTAAAAGACACTGCATGTTTCACACTGATGATAGGCTTCTAAAGGCGTAACATGCTGATGATATTCTGTTTGCAAGTACCTTTGTGTGTTCACACCACTTCAACTGGGAATCAATATTCATTCCTAGAAATTTTGCATTTATTACACAGTCTATAGAGGTACCATCTACATTTAATTTAATGTTGTCATTTTTCCTCTTCAGGCTGAAATTCATGACATTAGTTTTCTTTATGTTCAATGTCACTTTATTACTTATTGACCAATCATAAACTTCCTTGAGAGTTTCATTTGCTTTCTTGACAAGGAGTTCTCTTGTTTTCTCAGTGACTATAATAATGCTGTCATCAGCGAAGAGAATTTTTTCACCATGAGTAGCACTATTGGGAAGGGAAAAGTTGAATACATCCTTAAAGCGAAGGATGAAGTCTTTACCCACTTCCTTTTTTCTTCGTTGCAGTTGTGTGGACTCTTCAGTGTTTTGGCATGGTCATAGGCAGTATTGGCAAACTGTTTCCTTGTTAAACTGAAAGCTCTTCTGTCCAAGTCCTGGACATATCCCTTGAAGTTTTCAGCTGCTCATCAGTGAATATACATAGAAAGCATCTGGCACTTGGCAAAATCTGAAAAATAAGTAAAATTTAATTTGTTTAAACATAACACATTAGTTACAAGCCATGATATTTAGTTCACGTGGTGCTTGCAACTTAAACTGATATAAGCCTATTACATTTAAATAACTTACTTCTTCTACATACTTCCTGGCATAATGCCACAATGTAGCTTCTGGCAGACGGTACTTTCTCGAAACTACATACACCACCACACTGTTCTTTACCCTCTGCAGAGCTAGATCCATCAAATTGTGTCACCATTGCTGCTTATTGGTCTTTCTTTTATACTTGTTATCCATGCTGAATTCTGCAAATTAAATTGAAAAGCTCATTAAAATGCTTTATGCATTGGTTGGGTAAAATGACAATTTGTCATGTTGTCTACTTAGAAAATTTGTCACCCAAAGTACTCATTTATAATCTTAACTTAAGAACAACACTCCATTAAATTCTCTTTGGAGATTACTATTGCATTAAAGAAACAACGTAGTTTGTAATTTCATGGTCCAGATGTTGTTTCAATGCACTGTTATATTGCAATGAATGTGCATTTGAACACAAATGATGGTGTCTTGGGGCTAAATGATGATGGTTAGCTGTAGTTGATACTGTAGCACATGTAGAGTGCTAACCACTAGCATAATAGTTGTTTCAAGTGCTGCTCTCTCTAGTTCTCTCTCTCTCTCTCTCTCTCTCTCTCTCTTACCCAACGTAGTATGTTATGTCAAATTTTTTGATACTATTTTCATAGAAACATCGCAAAATTTTATTCCCAATTGATAAAAAAGCATTAAAAATCTAGATTGTAAGTAGATAAGACTTTTTGGATACTACCACATGAGCATTAGTTAACAGCCCGTTATGGAGATGTGAAAAATGCGTAGAAAATAATTTCTGTCTGTGGGCTCAGTAAGATGTTAAGTTGTTTAGGTAATGTGCAAAAATAAGTGTACATAACCACTCACCAATGAGAGAGTGGTGGACAGCACATAGGAACTTTTAAAAATTGTATGTTGTCTCACGGGCTTGCAAGCTGCCACACTTCTTTAATTTTGATGATGTGTTCACAGTTACAGACATGCATACACAAACAGCCATGGTAATACTGACTGTTGGTAAATGGTTGCCAGCACAAATGGGTGACGAAAGACATCTGTCAATAGGGAGAGAGGAGATGTATGGGGCAAGGAGTTGAGTGGGGAGGGAGAGCTGGATGGCAGTCATCAGCAGCAGCACATTGTGGATCACTTTCATTAAACATCTATTCAGACCCCATTGCTCTCAACCTATCCCTCCATGGCAAATTCCTAGCCACTTCTTTCTAGTCCAGTAACTGTACTCTTCTTTTCCTCACCTATCACACACTGTCCTACACACCTTCAGTTTAGATATTATCATTGTTAATACATGTCTTGACATTGTTTTTTTCCAACTAATAATGCGAGACATTACTTTGTAGCTTTGCCCCATGTAAAGAAGATTACCGTTAGTGCAACTGATACTTAAGCTGCATACCATTAGTTTTTAGTGGAGTTGTCATCTCTGTGGTGATGATACCCTAATGGTGGTAGTCTCTCATAATATGATCTTTGAACACAATGCCTGTGAGAAGGATTATTCGTACATTTCAAAAATCTTCTTACCAGGTATCAACACACACACACACACACACAAGCATATCATACTTCTCTTCTTCTTCTTGGTTAAGCATTAAGCTACTTACCAGAATGTTTCAGAGGCTGGGTGAAAAGTTAAAATTCTCAATTTGGTGCATAAAAAGAGAGAGCTTGTTCTTAACTATAGCTTTTTTGTTATATGCTAGTGTAGGGATAAAAGTGATGCCTTCAGATAGCTTGTACTTTAAATGCCTCATCCTCCAAGAATATCGGTTTCAGTAACATGTTTTGTTGTTTGTTCATGGCTTTCCTAGACAGCAGTTCTGCACCCAATCCAAACTGCAGCCTTAAGTTCTCTAGCCAAGATAATCATCTTTGTCCCGGACCACATCTCCCACCAGTCTTTCCCATTTGTAACATGTTATATTTGTTCTTGTGCATTATATGGGCAAAGTGTTCCAGTTTTCGGTCTTTATAGTATTGAGAATTTTTAAATCTTTGTTCGTACACTGTAGCATCCTTAATATCATTCAATATGTCCACATTTCAAGTGCCTCCAATTTATTATGTTATACTGCAGTAAGTATCCATGACTCAGCTCCATAGATTAGGAAATGGAATACATAGCATTGAAGTAGCTGAGTGCAATGTGTAATACTTACATCACACCTAGTCAGAACCTTCTTCATTTTCTGGAAAAAACTTATGGCCTCTTTAATTCTGCAGCAAATTTCTTGAGAGAAATACCAGCTATTGTTGATTTAACACTCTAAATATCTGTATGATGAAACCCTTTCAAACTAATTATTGAGTATAAGAGAGCACTGAATTTCTTCTCTGTTTCTGCTGGCACCAATCCATTTTGTTCTTGATGTATGCTCTCTTCAATATTGCTCTCTTCAGTGGCAGCTTTTAGTAATTCTTGCCTGATTATAAGTAAGACAGTGTCATCAGCACATCTAATGTTATTGATGATATCTCTGTTAATCACCACACCTTGGTATTTGAAGAACATCCCAGAAAATCTTTTCAGAATAGATATTGAAAATTTAATGAGGATATGTCGCGAAGTACGATAGCTTCAATGACTACACTAAGATTCCAAGCACTTAATGATCAACTTGATATTGCTATACATAAACACACCATCACTCCAATTCAAACGTTTGCAACAAACTAAAGGTCCATGCGCTATTGGCCACAAACCTCAAAGATGGCAGTCCAAAGATAGTTCACTTGACTGGTTCCATTCTGCCACAGGGAGAAAACTCAACTCTCCAAACTCCGTTCATATTCAATACTTCTTCTGATAGCTGATTATTGACATGTACCCCGGCACTTTGGTTCCAGTAAAGATTTCCAATCAATTGGACGCCACAACCACCTAGAGACAGGTCTCATAAAATAGGTGTCAGTTTGTTGCGTTGAACTTAACTGATGAAACAAGCATAAACTGTGATGTAAGCATAATTACATTATTGAATCAAAACCTGAGATCTGACTAATGCCTCTTCAGTCCTGAAACAACTTTTGAATCCTAACTGAAAATCACCGTAGCTCTCCTCACATTCACAGTATATTCTCAAATGCAGTGTTTTATTTGATAACTTGAGAGTATGACTCATTAAACTGATCATTGTGTAGCCAGTGCAGCTCTTTGCACTGGGCTTTCTGGGAAGTGGTGCAAGTGTTGGTTCAATAGAAACTGTTGAAGAAAGCAGCCAACAAGGAAGGAGGTAATTCATCCTTGAACAGCTTCAGTACTTCTGTGTGCATTTTGTCAAGATCTGAAGGCTTCTTGCTTGTTGATATTGTTACAGCATGATCAACTTCTGCTCTTGTGATGTCCCTACCACTGCTCTCCCTAAAACCATTATTAACACTTTTGTGTTTTGCTACATGCTTTTGAAATATGATGCTCTTTTATGTTATTTATTTCCTTCTGTATTTCTTTTTATATCAGAAATAGTAGTATTATGTGGAGAAAGCTACACCAATGTGACTCTTCCCATAAATTTAAAATTACTAACATAATTTAGAAAAAGAAAGACATCAAAAAGTTTACACAAAGTGGCTAAGGATCAAGGTGTGATTGATTATATGCTAGTTAATGAACAAATGAAGGATCTTATGTGAGATATATGTGTTTATAGAGGAAGCAACATAGGTA
This sequence comes from Schistocerca americana, assembly GCF_021461395.2. Taxonomy (NCBI): domain Eukaryota; kingdom Metazoa; phylum Arthropoda; class Insecta; order Orthoptera; family Acrididae; genus Schistocerca; species Schistocerca americana. The sequence goes on along the minus strand of NC_060122.1, from coordinate 586,677,727 downwards.
GTGACCAATTTCTTATGGACAGTAAGATAAGGCTGCTATCAAAATGGAAGAAAACGCAAGAACTCTAAAAGAAGCCAAGACATGAGATGTTGAAAGTATGCCTCTTGCTAGAACATAATATTAGTAAACTTTATCAGCACAGATCCGAAGAACAGCTTGCTTCACTACCAGTAAACAAAAGACATCAATACAGTATTGAATAATATTAAGACCTGTATATCAAAGCAGCTTCAGAAGCACGTGGCAAAAGGAAGAAAACATTGGGGAAAAGATGATTCAGAATTGAAACACAGAAATTAAGAAACTTAAAGAAAAAGAGTTAACTTATTTACTTATTTTTGGTTAAAAAATATGTATAGAGAGAGAGAGAGAGAGAGAGAAAGAGAGAGCTTGGAAGCATATGAAATAAAAAGGAATGCTGTGAAACAAATAGAGCACAAGGCACACCAAGAGTCATGGGACATGTTCATAAGTGTCTTAGAACATGATGTACATGGTAGACAGCAGTGTGCATACAAAATCATGAAGATCATGTACAAAGAAGGAATAGACATTATGTCACTCAACATTACACCCAATGAATAACGGATGAATCATTGTGTGGACTTAAAAGTGTACACAGAAGACTGAAGATTGCACTGGAGAAAGTATGTACAATGAAACTGTAGATCCAGTTACTGTGAAGAAGATATGAGAGGCTTTGAAAGGCTTGTAGAAAAGGGAAACCACCAGAATAGACAGAATGAATGCCAGACTAATTAAATAAGTAGATTTATCCCTTGATAAAAGACTTTTACAGTTAATAAATGTATGTTGTGAATGTTGGAGGAACTGCAAGATTCCATACTGATCGTATGTAGCAGAAGTAATCTCTCTCTTCAAGAAAGGGAAATACACTGAATGTAAAAGCTCTCATAGCATCCATCTCCTAAAAACAAGCTACAAACTATACTTAAGGGTATCAATAACCACATGAAGAATATCACAGAAGCCGTTGTTTTTAAGGAACAAAATGGATTTAGATGAGGTAGTTCATGCACAGACAATGTGTTTCTAATTAAGAACATTGTAAAAAGCACAGAGAATTTAGTATACACTCCTGGAAATGGAAAAAAGAACACATTGACACCGGTGTGTCAGACCCACCATACTTGCTCCGGACACTGCGAGAGGGCTGTACAAGCAATGATCACACGCACGGCACAGCGGACACACCAGGAACCGCGGTGTTGGCCGTCGAATGGCGCTAGCTGCGCAGCATTTGTGCACCGCCGCCGTCAGTGTCAGCCAGTTTGCCGTGGCATACGGAGCTCCATCGCAGTCTTTAACACTGGTAGCATGCCGCGACAGCGTGGAAGTGAACCGTATGTGCAGTTGACGGACTTTGAGCGAGGGCGTATAGTGGGCATGCGGGAGGCCGGGTGGACGTACCGCCGAATTGCTCAACACGTGGGGCGTGAGGTCTCCACAGTACATCGATGTTGTCGCCAGTGGTCGGCGGAAGGTGCACGTGCCCGTCGACCTGGGACCGGACCGCAGCGACGCACGGATGCACGCCAAGACCGTAGGATCCTACACAGTGCCGTAGGGGACCGCACCGCCACTTCACAGCAAATTAGGGACACTGTTGCTCCTGGGATATCTGCGAGGACCATTCGCAACCGTCTCCATGAAGCTGGGCTACGGTCCCGCACACCGTTAGGCCGTCTTCCGCTCACGCCCCAAGATCGTGCAGCCCGCCTCCAGTGGTGTCGCGACAGGCGTAAATGGAGGGACGAATGGAGACATGTTGTCTTCAGCGATGAGAGTCGCTTCTGCCTTGGTGCCAATGATGGTCGTATGCGTGTTTGGCGCCGTGCAGGTGAGCACCACAATCAGGACTGCATATGACCGAGGCACACAGGGCCAACACCCAGCATCATGGTGTGGAGAGCGATCTCCTACACTGGCCGTACACCACTGGTGATCGTCGAGGGGACACTGAATAGTGCACGGTACATCCAAACCGTCATCGAACCCATCGTTCTACCATTCCTAGACCGGCAAGGGAACTTGCTGTTCCAACAGGACAATGCACGTCCGCATGTATCCCGTGCCACCCAACGTGCTCTAGAAGGTGTAAGTCAACTACCCTGGCCAGCAAGATCTCCGGATCTGTCCCCCATTGAGCATGTTTGGGACTGGATGAAGCGTCGTCTCACGCGGTCTGCACGTCCAGCACGAACGCTGGTCCAACTGAGGCGCCAGGTGGAGATGGCATGGCAAGCCGTTCCACAGGACTACATCCAGCATCTCTACGATCGTCTCCATGGGAGAATAGCAGCCTGCATTGCTGCGAAAGGTGGATATACACTGTACTAGTGCCGACATTGTGCATGCTCTGTTGCCTGTGTCTATGTGCCTGTGGTTCTGTCAGTGTGATCATGTGATGTATCTTACCCCAGGAATGTGTCAATAAAGTTTCCCCTTCCTGGGACAATGAATTCACGGTGTTCTTATTTCAATTTCCAGGAGTGTAGAAACCCATATGACCATTATCGACTTTCAGAAGGCTTTTGACCACATGAGCTATGGTAGCCTAAGGACGATTCTCTCTGAATGTGGATATCCTTATTACCTCAAATAGGTAACGAAAAGTCTTCACAAAAATACACTCATTGTAATAGACACAGCTATGAATCAATTAGAAAAAAATAATTATTAACCAGTGCGTAAGACATTTACATTGACTTCATTCTTCATAAATGAAAATGTAAGGTAAAGAAAGGAATTAGGGAGCACATGAGGAATATTAGAAACTGCTTCTATTTGCAGAGATATTGTTGTTATTTAAAAGAATGAAGATGACCTCCAAAGATCAGTATACCAGCTGAATGAAATGTGCAAGAAATTCGATTTTAAAGTACCTCATATAAAATAACAATAAAGGCATTCTGAGGAAAATATCTACTGAGATCAAAAATTGTTTTAGATAATTCAGTTTTAAAACAAAGTTCTTAAATCTTTTACTTACATTTTGCTGTAAGTTTTGATTTTAAAAAAAATTTTAAAAAAAGAAAAGAAACCAGCAGAGATGAGGTTTCTAAGGGAGGACAAAGGGATGTACAAGAAGAGAAACGATTAGAAATGAAGATATTAGATAGAATAGAATTACATATTTTCAACAGGAAGGAAAAGATTCAAAAGTATCATATTAACTGAAGACATCATCTCATGGAGTGTCACAGAAGTCCCCAAAATTTTTTTATTATTTCAGTCTCGAAGTTTTTAGGCTGATGAGGTGTGTACATACACAAATTAAATAAAATAAAGAACCAAAACTAAGGCTAACTAATTGATTTTCTGTACAGTGCATATCTATATATCATTCATCACTGTACTTCAGAGCAAAGAGGATAACTGGAGAGAGGTTCATGTCTCCATACGTACTGCATTCTGTTGTCCAAGTAGCCTTTAGTCTATGGGCAGAAACAATGGCAGGGAAGTTGAGTAGATGACCTAGCTAACCTTTGCAGGAAAGGGATATCATCTGCTAGAAGGAAAGCTTACATAGTGAAAGAGGGGTACCAAGTGGATTGCCAATGTTTAATATTGTTTTAAGGTAACAATCAGCATATAATAAACCCAGGGAATCACACCATTCAGTGAAAGTTGAGGGCAGCTGTCATAGAATTTCATGTATGAATAAAGCAGTTTGAAAAATAATATTTGCTTTTGATTTCTTTGAATAAGGTGGTGGAGTAGTAGTTCAACTGGACTCACGTTTGGGAGGATTGGGGATTAAATCCATTTCCCATTGTAAGTGGTAAATATTCATACTCTTTTCGCTAACTTAGACATGTGCTAGGAGAAGTGTATGCTGCGCTCTACACCTCACCACTAAAAGTGAAATCAAGCCATTAACAGATGTATGACTTGTAACTTGCAAAAATCTTCAAAATGTTTGGCTGTAAATTGTGGGCCATTACTAGAAACAGTTGTATGAGGTAAGCCTCTACTTATGAATACCTTCATTAGCATAGCTATTGTAGCTCCATATAAGACAACTTAATTGGGCTTTTGTTTGTGATTCAACTGGCTATGTTTGTTCCTCTACATCTACATCTACGTGATTGCTCTGAAATTCACAATTAAGTGTCTGGTAGAGGGTTCATTGAACCACCTTCAAGTCTCTACCATTCCACACTCTAACAATGTTTGGGAGAAACAAACACATAAATCTTTGTGTGTGAGCTCTGATTTCTCTTATTTTATCATGCTCATTCCTCCCTATGTAGGTGAGTGCTAAAAAATTTTTTTCACACTCTGAGAAGATCCTACCACAACAGAAAACACCTTTGTTTTAATGATTGCTATCCCAATTCATGTATCATGTCCCAGATCAAAATTGTAGTGGCAAGATCATTGATAACACTCCAACAGGATTTCAGAGTGTCAGATTAAACCTGTGTATTGAGACTTCAGTTCAAAACCAGAGCCTTATCTAGTCCGGGAAATTTACATAGTGATTACCTATGTGGACATGGCTTTTGATTTGCTCGCCCAGCTTCACTTTCACCAGTACCTCTCTTTTGCCTTTCATAGTACACAGTTTTCCTGTGTACCTTGTGAGGTAAGCACACCTGGAAGGAATCATGTTGCTGAGAAATGGCTTATTTCCAGCAGAGGGGATTGTTTACAGAACAAACCTTTCACTTTGCTAAGAGTTTAGAAATTTCCTGGATTAAAACTGTATTACTATGTGAGTTTCTGTCAGCTCACAACAATTTGACCCATCTCGTCCTGTGGTCCTTTCTTTTGTGATGCTGCTACCCAATTTTTAGCTAAGATCATGAGAAGTAGTGAGAAAACCACCATGAAGCATTGCATTAACTGTGGGCTGGTAGCTGTGAGTGTGGCAACATGTGGGTAAATGGTATACATGTGAGGGCATTGCAAGATGAGGCTAGTTTCTGTAAGGGTAGCTGCACTCGGCAGAAAACTACACTGCACAAAGGTAATGACCATAGCAGATCACTGTCACCCCACACTGGAAGTCTCTTGTTATGTGTGACATGACTAGGGGCAGATTTTAGCAGAACAAATGTGCTTCAGAGCAGTATGAATATGTCTGTATTTTGAGGCAGAAGCCATTCTCACATCACCAGAGTCCAGCAGCATCACCATGATGCCAAGTGCCATGCTGGGAAGTGAGATGACTGGGCATCACTACCAACAGCTGTGGGTCTGAGATCAGGCTGTGCCTGCCACCGCCAGCTCTAGATTCCTCATGAGACTTGGTGCATAGCCCCTCCAACCTGCCATCCATACCTGCTGGTGACAATATTGAGTTTTTAGTGAGCCTTAGTGCTCTGCATCAGCTGCTGTCCGACTCCTGCCAGAGTGCAGAGATGTCTCTGTGCACTGCTGCGGTAAACTTGTGTGGAACCAAGGGGCCGCCGCCAGGGCTCTATGCTGTTGACATCATGGCCATGATCTCTAGAGGCTGCCAGCCTGTCATGGGCCTTCCCTCAACATTGCAAGTTGCCTATACAGCACACAGGGCAGAAACTGCTGCCCGTACATCAGCACTAGCCAGGGCCAACAGAGTGAGGCATGCTTCCTCACTGAATCACAACACATCATGTGCTGGAACTAAATAAAGGTCAACAGTGTTTCCACTGCGCCTACTGTCCTGTCACAACCACTCATTCACCCCCCCCCCCCCCCCCCCCATGCCCCACCTGTGAGTGCAACTACCGCACTCTTAAGAGTGGCATCAGCGGTGCCAACATCACCATAATCTGCAGTGGAGGGAGTGCCACCCTCCCACAGCACAACATCCAAGCCACATTCTACAGCATCTTTGTTTATCCAAGCCACATTCTACAGCATCTTTGTTTAGGGTGAGTGAGACCATTTTTGCTCTTGTGTGGTGACAGTCATGTGGTCAAAGCTTAGAGGGAATGATTATATTAGATTTACCTTTATAAATCTGGAGGAACCAGTAGATTTGTCTCAGTAACCAGTGGATTTGTCACAGTTTAACAGTAATGCTAGAGATGACTGGTTGGATACAGCATGTTGTATTGTAGTATTGTATTTGGGTGGTCTGAAAAGTTCTTGAAACGGAATCACTGCAACTTTTTTTATTTTTCAATGTTGTCTCCTTGTAGATTAATGCACTTGGTCCAACAATGTTCCAGTGCTTTCATCCCATCTCGAAAATGAGTTTTCTCCAGGCCTACAAAATAGTTGTCAACTCCAGCTATCAATTCTTCGTATGAATTAAATCTTCATCCACTAAGAAAAATTTTCAGTTTTGGGAAGAGATGGAAGTCTGATGGAGCCATATAAGGTGAATAAGGTGGGTGTGGCTACAACAGGAAATAAATCACTGGTGTATGGGGGACCATACAGAACACGACGATCGCTGAAACTGGGTTTGGAGGAATTTACGAGGGCTATCCACAAAGTACATTACGTTTTGGAATTAAAAATAAATAAACTATTGGAATTTTTTTTTATTGTATACAGATTAAATCCACTTAAATACTACTTTTCTACATAGTTGCCATTTAAATTAAGGCACTTATCGTAGCGATGGACGAGGTTGGAAATTCCTTCGTCGTAAAATTTGGCTGCCTGCACCTTCAACCACGTGGTTACGTCTTTTGGGACAGAAAAGGTGTGATTTTTGTGGATTTCCTGGAAAGAGGCACTACAATAAACTCTCAAAGGTATTGCCAAACTCTGCACAACCTCAGAAGACCAATACAAAACAAGCGCAGGGGAAAGTTGGGCTCAAAGATCTTGCTGATTCACGACAACACCCGGGCCCACACGGCAAATGCCACTCGTGAAGTTCTCGAATCTTTTAAGTGGGAGTTGTTTCCTCATCCGCCATACAGTCCCGACCTGGCACTGAGCGACTTCCACTTATTCCCAGCAATGAAGAAGTGGTTGGCTATGCAGTGTTTTGATGACGACGCACGGCTTCAAGAAGAGGTAACCACATGGTTGAGGGCGCAGGCGGCCGAATTTTACGTCGAAGGAATTTCCAAGCTCGTCCATCGCTACAATAAGTGCCTTAATTTAAATGGCATCTATGTAGAAAAGTAGTATTTAAGTGTGGCTTTCATCTGTATGCAATAAAAAAATTTTCCAATACTTGATTTATTTTTAATTCCAAAACGTAATGTACTTTGTGGATAGCCCTCGTATAAATCGCCAGTTAGCTGACAGGGGTCTGCTGATGACTTGAAGAAGTATCGCTTTTGTTGCGTTTACTGCCATTTGAATAGTAAGTCTACGACAGATGCCTACCCTATCCTGAACATCACAGAGACTGTAGATAATCTAACTCGTATCAGTACTTATCCACAGTGGACATAAAGAGTAGTGGATACCATCAATTAGAAGTTACTGTGGAGGATGGATCGAAAATGGCTTTTTCAGCACTTTGGGGACACTATCAATATAGGAAGACACTTTTTGGGTTAAAAAATGCACTGGCCACATTCCATAGGTTGTTGAAAAGAGTGCTGAAAGAATTAAAGCCGTGTCCATGCCTGATGTATTTTGATGACATAATTGCCTTTCAAGGAATATACAGGAACACAACCAATGATAGAGGGAAGTGTTCAGGAGGTTATGAGTAACTCATTTGGCACAAAGCACTGAAAAATGTCACTTTGCACTGGAAGAAATCAATTTTTTCGGGTTTTCTGGGTATCACAAATTATTATAGAAAGTTTGTTATGGGATCTGTGGACACAGATTACCTGTATGGTAGAAAGTTCTAGCTAGTGATGGACCATGCTGCTTTGAGGCAATTACTAGGTTTCAAGGACACAACCAGTAGACTGATGAGGTGCACATTAAAATTTATATTCTAACTTTATTTTTCCTAATAGAATGAATGCAAAATATAAGGGGCATTCAAATGAAACCCAGTCACTAGTGTAAAGTAATGGTATTGATTTTATTAACTCAAAAATGTAGTTATACACAGTACACATACTCAAAAATAGTTGCCAAAATTGTTGGCACATTTATCCCATTGTGATACCAGCTGGTTGATTGCATCCTTGAAGAAATAAGTAAGTTGCTGTCAGTTCCAGGCCTGGATCCAGTCACACACTTTGTCATCCGTTGTGAATCAATGTTTGCAAATAGCTTGTTTTACATGTCCAAACACATGAAAGTCACACAGTGAAAGGTCGGAACTGTACAGTGGATGTTCCAGCATTTCCCACCAAAACTGCTGCAACGTTGTCTTCACTGCAGGAGGATAACACTGTTGGACAACATGCCTTGGCATTTTGATTTGATGGCTCGTCTAAGGTTCTGTAAAGTGGTTTGATAGTGCTGGGCATTGATGGAGATTCCCTCTTCCAAAAACTTGACAAGCAGTGGGCTGTTGTGGTCAAAGAAGGACATCATGACCATATCAGTACTGGTGTGCATGGTCATTGATTTCTTTGGAGGTGGTGAAGTCTGTTATTTCCATCGCTTGCTCTGACACTTGCTTTCTGATTCAAAATGGTGACACTATTTCTCATCACCTGTGACAATATGCAACAGAAAGCCGTATTCCTCATCATGATAACATTGCAGATGACTCAAAGACAGCACCATTTGAGTATTGCGATGTTCCATGGTCAGTTGATGGGGAACCCACTGCTCACAGATTTTTCAAAAGTTCAAGTGTTGATGCATTATGGCATGGGCGGTGTCAGCACTAATACCGAGTAACTGATGGAACTCATCCACAGTGATTCTGCGGTTGTCCAAGACTAAAGCATTGTTTCCAGCCATTTACAGTGTTATGACACGATGAGCCTGTCCAGGATGAGCATCATTTTCCAGTGACTCTGTAAAGAAGCAAGCTGGGATATTTTTACTTCTCCTCTTGTTTTTCCATCTGCCTCCTTAAAATTCATTTTTTCACTTTTGACTAATTGCCATTAATACACGTGAGTGTAAGCTGTATTTTCATAAAAGAGATAGGATGGCCCTCATTTTTAAAGAATATAACACCAGATCTAATTTTGTGCTTAGTTTTATGTATGTAATTAATTTTCTGATTTATTTCAATGATGCCTAGTTAGTGTCTTTTGTTTAAGGGTGAAATCAGTAATTGTTTCCTAACTTAAATTCTATTTTTGACTGATAAACAAATATAAATTCTTAAGTATCTATTTGGCTCTATTCGAAAACATGTTAGCAATTAATTCCAAAATAATTAACAGTTTTGTCAAAAGTATTTTTTGCATTACTATATATGTTAATTTCATGATTTAAACAAATAATTTGGGTTAACCCTTGTAGTAGAAGAAACTGTTAAAAATAACCAGTTTTTTGATGTATTCAGTTAATTTAATGAGTAAAGTTGTAATTGCAATTTCTGTAAATTTAACTTTGAACACTGTGTAAGTTCAGAACCTATGATTGTGAGGATATATAAGGACCCAGTTTTTGTTCATGAGACAGTCAGTCCACAGCCGAGTTTCAGACAAGGAACCTGTGTTGGTTAGAATGACAACAATATACCAACTTAAAAGTGAAATAAGTGTTACACCAATAGGCCGTGTGTTAAAACAATTACAGTGTCTGCTCCATACATACTTTTCTATTCTTCAAGAACTGTGAACTTTGTGATAAAGTCTTTACTGCTCGTAGATGTTCAACAGTAAACTATTGTAGCAGTATGTGGATGTTCGCCTGCTACCTTTTAACGATGCTTATCGAAAGTTAAGCAGTAGTGCACTGGCCATATTAAATGTGTATATTTGCGAAAAGTGAAAGTAAACAACTATGTAACTCAAATGTGCATCTGTTAGCTACATCATTTACAATAGACACTACTGTACTTCCACCCCCTATTTTTTCAGCCAGTATGTTGACACCAAAGGCAACAAACAAAGAAGAAATAAAGCAGGGAACATCATCACAACTCGCGCCCCTCAAGGAATCGTTTGCGCAATTCAACAACACTTGAATGACTCATACTGTACTCACCATACGCAGTCTTCATCCACTGATACATTTCACGGCCTCCAACTTGCTTCACTGCCAAAAATCGAATCACTTCTCATCATTCCTGCTTACTCGCTTGCATGTTCGGTAGTGGATGATAACTTGTGTGACCATCTTCTCTTTGGTGTGAAACCACACTGACACTGTGTGACATCAAACAGTGCATACGTGTCAGTTTCACTGTACCTGCAGTTAAATGGTGCCACCTTACCTGTAAGGCAAAGGTAGACGCAAGGACCAGGTTTCACTTGAATGAACCTCATACATTAGCATTCAGCTAGTACAAGTAAAATGTTTCTTGGATAGGAATAATTGGTAAATGAATGTTCTGCACCCAGTCTGTTGCTTGAGATAATATGTGGAGTTGGTCTTTCATTAGAGTTCCAACTTCAAATTTATTATAGAATTTTTTAGCCTTTCTCTTGTGCACCATGCCCTCAGCCAATGCAGATACTTTTTGCTACAGCATTAATATGGGGATTTTGAATCTTAACTTCTAATTTGTCATACAAGCAGCTGCATTTACATGAGGTCATCCAGATGACAAGGATAGTTTTCATTGAAAAGTGAAACAAAAGTATGGTAGCTACATTTAACATCAGTATGTTTCTCCTTGATCATTTTATTAATCAACTTCTGGTTGATTCTTGTGTCTAAATATTTAACTGTCCTCCCAGAGCAGTGGCTTTCTGCTACTGGGTAGTTATTTATGTGGTTTCTGATAAGTTGTCTGAATTTGGGTGACAAACCATTTACACTGGGAATTTTCCTTCTTTTCACATGTGGTCTCTGGTCTAATATAGGCAGCTTTCTCAGTCATTTCATTCTTTTCAGTTATATCTAGAAGAGCCAGAAATGCTTTGTAACATATCTTTCTTTTGTTGTTACCCATAATTATGCGATAAGCAAAAACTTTGTCAACTTGTCAAACTGAATCCTCTTTTCTTGGACATCGCTGGATGTCACATATGTCAATTAAGTGGCTTGATATAAATACCTTGTTCATCCTTAGAGGGAACCTCTTGCACCTAGAAACACAAAAGATTCTAGTGCAGAAACATATTTAAGCAGTTATCATGATGATAACACAGTATATTACACATTATAAACACTTAATCATGAAAATATATAGGATCCAATGGCAACAAATAGATGTGACACCCTTAAGGATCTCTACATCGAAGGTGATGTAATTTGAAATATGCCCAGCTTAAGAAAGACGGAATGTGTGTTTCACACAACCATCAATAAACTGAGATGTTATAATAAATACTAAGAGTTGGTTACTGTATGAAAACTGCATCAGTATGTTGATACCATTGTGGCAGAAATGATTACCAAAGTACACTGGATGATTAAAACAAGGAAAAAGAGATATACGTTCAGTAAAGTAGTTAAAAAATCAGTAGTTTCATATCTCAATGAGAAACTGAAAACTTTCAGCACAGGACAGGGGCATGTAGAGGAACTATGGCTCAAGTTTAAAAGAATAGTTGACAATGCACTGGATAGAGATGTACCCAGTGGAATAGTTCATAATAGGAGGGATCCTACATGTTATACAGTCGCTGTTAAGCAACTTCTAAAGAACAAAGATTATTGCATAACAGATGTAAAACAAAGCGTAAGCCTATAGATAGAGAGCTGCTGAATGAAATATGTTCGGCTGTCAAGAGAGGAATGTGTGACAACTTCAATGACTATCATAGCAGAATGCTGTCAAACCCAAAGAAACTCTGGTCATATGTAAAGGCCATTAGATGCACCAAAGTTAAGTGTCCAGTCCTTAGTGAATGAGATAGGAACTGAAATTGAGCGAAACAAAGCAAAAACTGAAATGTTTGACTTTGTTTTCAAATGTTTCCTTACAAAGGAAAACCCAGGAGAAGTGCCCCAATTCAATCCTTGTACCATTGAAAAGAAGAGTGAAATAAGCATTAGTGTCAGTGGTGTTGAGAAACAGCTGAAATCACTGAAACTGAACAAAACTCCAGGGCCTGATGGTATCCCTATCAGATTGTATATTAAATTTGCAGCTTAGTTTGCCCCTATTCTAACTACAACCTGTCACAGATCTCTTGAACAAAAGGCTGTGCCAAGTTCTTGGAAAAAATAACTGGTAACACCTGGCTGTAAGAAGGTAATAGAAGTGATGCACAAAACTACTGTCCAATATCCTTGATATCAGTTTGTTGTAGAATATTGGCACATCTTCTGAGTTCAAACATAATCTGGTATCTTGCACAGAATGTTGACGCCAGTGCTGACCAGCATAGAGTCCGAAAACATCGATCATATGAAACCCAACTCACAGCTCTCTCACATGACATACCAAAAGCTTTTGATCAAGATAGTCAGGTAGATCAGTACTTCTTCATTTCTGAAAAGCACTTTACTCAGTACCACAGCTATGCTTATTCTCAAAAGTATGATCACGTGGCATGTTGACTGAAACTTGTGACTGGATTGGTATCTTTGTGGTAGGGAAGATGCAGCATGTTATATTGGATTCATCCAGATCTAGAAGTAACTTGAGGTGTGCCCCACGACCTTGCAGACAATATTAACAGTAACTTAAGACTTTTTGCAGATGATGCAGTTATCTTTGGGGAAGTGCTGTTTGAAAGAAGCTCCATAAATATTCAGTCAGATCTCGATATGATTTCAAAGTGATACAAAGATTGACAACTTGCTTAAAATGTTGAGAAGTGTAAAATTTTGCATTTTGCAAAACAAAAAAAATGTAGTATCCTATGACTATAACATCAGTGAGTCACTGTTGAAATCAGCCAACTGTACAAATATCTGGGCTAAACTTTGTAGGGATATGAAATGGAAGGCTCAGTTGTAGGTAAAACAGGTGGTAGACTTCGGTTTATTGGTAGAATACTGGGGAAGTGCAGTCAGTCTACAAAGGAGATTACTTACACATCACTCATGTGACTGGTTCTAGAATATTGCTCAAGTGCGTGTGATCCATACCAAATAGGACTAACAGGGGATATTGAATGTATACAGAGAAGGACAGCACAAGTGATCCATGGGAGAGTATCACAGAGATACTGAAAGAACTGAACTGGCAGGCTCTTGAAGGTAGATGTAAATTATCCCAAGAAAGTCTATTAGCAAAATTTCAGGAACTGGCTTTAAACAATGGCTCAAGGAATATACTACAACTCCCTATGTATCGCTCACACAGTGATTGTGAGGATAAGATTAGAATAATTGCTGCATGCACAAAGACATTCAAACAATCATTCTTTCCACACTCCCAAGTGTGAATGGATTTGTAAGAAACCCTAATAAGTGGTACTATGGGATGTACCCTTGGCCATGCATCTCACATTGGTTTGCAGAGTATAGATGCAGATGTAGATGTAAACAGAGTTCAAGAAACTGTCAATAACATTAAAAGTATTTAAAAATTACCTGCAGTCAGATCCTGTAATTGTATCTGATGTGCATTCACCCTTGCAATCAGTATGTTTTTGGCCTTTTAGCTTCATTGTTTTTGGAATGTTTCCCTTCCACATTTTCCTTTTCTTCCATTGTTTACTTTATTCTTTTCCTGATACAGTGGCACCTTCCATTTCTTTCAGAAATGAAAGGAAATGTATAGGTCTACAATATACAATATTAGCTGTTTTCTTCCAGTAAATAAATTTTGCAACTGAAGCCCTTTCTGCATGAAGTGATTCATTTATCCATTGCAGTGAGTGTGTATAACTTCTAAGTACACACTAGCACAGTGTTGTCACCATTCAAGGTGATGCATGGGAAAAAAATGCCATCACCATTTGACATGACTGGACAGAAAGGAGGCAGGAACTGTGAGTTGGTCTGAGAATTTACAAGAAAAGATAGGGAAGTATGGAGAAAGGTCAATTGAGTGAATACTAAGTAGTTGAAGGCGGAAGAGGATGTACCGAAGTAAGTGGGAACATTATCACAGTACAAAATAGGACAGTAGGTGATGTTATCATGTCCATATTCTCAGAAGAGGAAAATGAAGAAGTTTGTAACATGGTACCAGTCCCTGTACCATATATCAAGTGACTGAGACCACTTTATCAGTAAGTATAAAGCTACAGTTGCCAATAAGTTCAACAATTGACATGCAGAGCATTTACGACCACTCAAGAGTGCACCAGAAGTGATTCCATGGGGTTGGGGGGTGGGAATTAAAGTGAGGAAAGAGCCAGAGAAGAAGAAACAGGATCCTGAACAACAGGAGAAAGAGGTCCAGACATATTAGGCTAAATATGCATTTAGGCAGGCAAATAATCAATATGTATTGTTTTTTGGATTTTAGATATTTTTCTCATATGTGTAATATTTGTTGCTTGTATTATTTCAGATAAGTTTGTGTTTTTTTGGTAGTGTAGGGTGAGTCTGTAGTATACTGAAATGTGCTGTTGGAGACAGCAGGTTTCTGAGGGGAGAGGAGGTGATAATGGTCCCTGTGTTCAGGTTGCTGTATGGAGAAAGGGGCAGAGGAGAAGAATACTAGTTTTGGCAGTGCTGTACCTCTTTGCTGAAGACAGAGTGGGGCACTGCAAGATCATCACCTGGACGGAGGAGTTATATTTTCCATGCAACAAGATGTAGGAGGTAATCAGGGAAGTGCCAGCCATCGACACGCCGCACGAAACCAGAAGGCTGAAAAAGGAAATGGATAGATGCTGGGAGTAGAACTCTGGAGACCCTATTTCGGACAGCAGATGCAAGCGATGTGAGCAAATTGAATGAAACAAGGGTTTAGTGGAGGCAAATAGTGGTAATAGAGTGACATTGAGAGTGACAATGGTTTCGCAAAAAGAGCAACAATGAAGTGGCATTCCACATAGACCGTAAATATGGAGAATTGCATGTTGAACAACACACACATGCTTTGGCAGCTTACCTAGGAAGTGACAGATTATCGCAAGGCTCATCTAGTACTGTGAACCGAGATTTGGAAGCCGTACAAGCATGGATGCAAGTATTGGATGTGAGTATAGCATTGACAAGATAGTTGCAGTATCTAGGGGATAGCATTTGGGATACAAGAATAGAACTGATGAAATTGCAACCCATTCTTCAGGTGCGCCATGGGCAGTTAAATCTGGCCTTGCTGTCTCCTGAGCAGTGTTTGAGAGGACTGAGGAAGGAACAAGGGTAATTAGCATCAGAATTACAGTTTGTAACATAGCCAGGTAGCAAGAAGTTGCCTTACTACTACCACAGTGTAACAGTGGATGTGACGATGAATAATGCATGATTGTACATATCAGTGAGGATACCAGAAACGAGTGAGTATGTGTTATTTAGATGTCACAGAGGGCCACACCTGTTGGGTGTAGTTAGCAACAGTTGGTAAATTTGTGCTAGTGAGAGAAGAAGGGGTGTCTCCAATGGCAAAAGACAGAGATCATCGCAGAATAAGACTGAGGGTGAGCTTCAACAGTGCCAGATCAGGATTGTCACCATATGCCCAATGCATGAGGTTGTAACAGGTGGAAGTACATGTCATGCAACTGTTCAGAAGTAGAGCAGAAGGACATCCATGTCAGAAAGAGGTGACTGAACCAAAACATTATTTCTGGAGACCAGATTTACATTAGAAATACTTATTATATGATAATGTAGTGGTAGCTGGTGGCTGTGAGTGAGGAAAACTCATGGAGCAAGACATTTACAGTTGCAAGGCAGTGGGTTGTTGATTGACAGGATCTACATTTCATTTACCAGTCACTATGATGGGAATTTGTCTGTTGGATACAACACAGCTACCACTATATTGGCCAGACAAAAATCGGATGTTGCCCAAACAGAGCCTTACTTTCCTTAGTAGCGACATCACCATTTAGGATAGGGAAAGTTAGTTTTGTGCTATATTTTTGAGCACGAGTTACAGCCAGGTGCGGGCCAAATTGCGGTAAGTTACGCATACCAGCAGTTGCGAAGGCAAATAGAAGCCACAGGGGCATAGAACTGCTGGAGAGGATGCACACAGCAGTTTCGATGGCACAAGTCACAGGCAGAAGAGGGCCACTGGCTAACCTAGCATGCGTGCTGCGAAGTGGCGCGCTTAGCAAAACAGAGTCGCACAGCCAAGTATAAATAGGTGCCGCTTTCTAATGAGATTCATTCAAGTGTGGCAGCTCTCCTGGATGGTGGGGCGTGTCACACCACTGGGTGACACGCAGTAACAGGGAGAGTTAGTTCTGTGTGATATTCGGAGCACAAGTTACAGCCAGGTGCTGGCCGGATTGCAGTAAGTTATGCATACCAGCAGTTGCGAAGGCAAATAGTGGCCACAGGGGCGTAGAACTGCTGGGGAGGATACACACAGCAGTTTCCATGGCACAAGTCACAGGCAGAAGAGGGCCACTGGCTAACCTAAGTGTTATGCATATATGACGTGTAGTTGCATGCTTAGCAAAACAGAGTCGCACAGCCGAGTGTAAATAGGTGCCATTTTCTAATGAGATGCATTAAAGTGTGGCAGCTCTCCTGGATGGTGGGGCGTGTCACACCGCTGGGCAACACGCAGTACCAAATGGGGCAACAGCATCCCAGTCCACTGCGGGTCATTGGTTCATCCCTCTGAGGCTGACACGAGGTCCGCAGCCAGCGAGCGGTGGGCCACTCTTCGGCTCGCTACTGTCTTGGCTCCCGACACATGCTGGAGACTTCCAAGGCGAGTGCCGCAGATTCAGACACCAGATTGAGGGTGGTCGTTGCTGCCGTATTCTCAGCTGTGCCAGCAAGGAAGAAGCAGCAGTGAGGTCGGCCTACAGCTCCTGGCGGAGCAGTGCGGAGTCAACAGGGATGGTGGCCACTGAGTCAGCTGCTGGCACAGCCATCCTGACATCATTGGAACTCAGTGGGCCGGCCAAGGCTGGCACGAAACAGCGTTGCGTTGCACAGGCCACTGGGGTGCTTCCTCAGCATTGCGGGGCTCTGTGACGCAGACCGAGGTGAATGGAGCACTGTAGTGGAAACAAATAAATCATTTGGAAAGTTCTAGCTCAGTTTTAATGTGGAAACTCTGGCACCCACCCACTACATTTGGTGTCTTCCCACTACATTTGGTCATCCTGATACATTCAATGGCAGAAAGCCACCGCAACATTTGGTGTCAGAATAGTGGATGTTGTCTGTCCAGTATGACGTTCGAGCCCACCACCTGCAGTACAGTCACAAGATGTGGTGAGTGCTGACAAAATTGTTCTTTTTGAGTATTGGACATTTTCTTTGTTTTTTGTGTGGCATAGTATTTTTTGTTGTCAGAGTAAGTGTCAGTGTTTTTGGGGCAATAACATTTATTGTTTTCTTGTAGCATTTAATTACTTTTGTATTGGCTTATGATGATACTGAGTATCATGATACAGAGCTGTAGGAAGTCAGTTTATTCCTGTATTTAATCCTGGAACAAAATGACTAACTGGGAATGGAAGCAACACAATGGCAGAGTCAAGGATGCAAGGTGTGTTGGAACCAGAAGTGGCACGGATTTGGTTGGAAAAAGTAGCACAATTGACAGCAGACAATACGCAGTTGAGAAATGAATTAACATCTAGAAGTGAGCGGGAAACCACATCTGATCAGTTGTTGTTGCCTAGGGTGCAGGAGATTGATCCAGCCACCGCCAGTTTGATTATTTCATTTTCTGGCAAGGCATCTGAGGATGTGCGTTCATTTCTGCAGGATTTGGAGGCTTCAGCGGTGATGAATGGTTGGTCTGATGAGCAGTTGTTACACATAGCCAAGATTAGATTAACGGGTGATGCGAAGACATATGTAAGGTTTTCTGAGGCCTTAAGGAAGGCAGGACAGTTTAAACAGTTAAAGGGGAAGGGCTTTTACAAAGGTACAAAAAACAGAATAGTGCTCGGTACTTTAGGGTTGAGTACAATGATGAAGAGACAGGGGGAGACAGTAGAGAAATTTGCGGACAGAATAAGGGAAATTAATGAGTATACTTACGAGTTGGGTCAGAGCGATGGAGCGAATAGTATTCTGTTGCAGGAGGCCGAGCAAAGGGCACATGATGTATTTTTGAGAGAGTTACCGCCACATATGTCAGAGAAAGTGTGTGAAGGGAATCCAAAAGATTTATATTCGGCCATTCAGCTGGCAATTCAATGTGAGGAAATATATGTGGCGACAGGGGTATGCGAGAGGCAAACAGTGT
Organism: Schistocerca americana; assembly: GCF_021461395.2. Taxonomy (NCBI): domain Eukaryota; kingdom Metazoa; phylum Arthropoda; class Insecta; order Orthoptera; family Acrididae; genus Schistocerca; species Schistocerca americana. The sequence continues at coordinate 586,659,528 of NC_060122.1, read as the reverse complement.
TTACAGCGGGTATAAAATGTTATAAGTGTGGTCGTAAGGGACATGTGCAGAGGCAGTGTACCCAGTCACAAAGGAATAGAGGAAAGGGCGGAAATCAGCAGCGTGAAGGATGGAGAAGTGGAGATAGGAGAGGTGAACACGCGTTAAACAACAGAGGAGGCCAGAGACCCACCTAAGGGAGCTCACATTTAATTTCAATGCTACAAATACGTATGCAGAGGTGGAATGTTCAGTGGTAGGATCAGGATCCATAGGAACTAAAAGTTGAAGATTTTGTTGGACACAGGGGCGCGAGTGTCAGTGGCTACTAAGAATATAATGGGACAAAGGAAGCTAGACCCACCATGTTATAGATTGCGTGGGGTTATAGATTGTGTGGGGTGGGGGATAAGGAGGTCACGCTTTTGGGGTCAGGGACAGTTGACTTTTGCATAGGGAAAGTCTGATTTAATGCATGCATGGAGGTAGTACCATGGGTAAGCGATGGCTACGACATGATCCTAGGAGTAGATTTATTGCATCAACATCATGCCAAAATTGTGATTCTTGAGTTTCTCCCGGCGTATTTGATAGTCAAAATATCCACGGGTGTGCTGCCGGTCTATAGTGTCCAACGGGCACAATATTTCGGCGATCGTACATGTCGCCATCATCAGGTGAACTGACGGACTGAGCTCCTGTGAACGTGCTGGCACGGAGATCCGTACGCTATGGCTGCTCAGAGGGAACTGGGTTCGGTGGCGGCGGCGGCCGATTTAAATACCCTCCGCCCGCGGCGCGCTCCCTCCGCCGTCCGCGCCCCGCGCCACGGTCGCGCGGTGGAACAGATTGCGACGGCGTCTGAGATGATGTCGGAGTGATGGCTCTGTCCGCCGTGATCGTCACAACTATACGTTTGCTCGATTTACTCTTGATTAACCCTATCGCTGGTTCCCAAGCCTTGCTAAGATTATAGCCACAGTCACGGTTTATGAGGTCGTCATTGGTGCGAATTTCGATGGGACAGCGTTGTTAGAGAGGCCATCGAAATTCGCACCAATGACGACCTCATAAACCGTGACTGTGGCTATAATCTTAGCAAGGCTTGGGAACCAGCGATAGGGTTAATCAAGAGTAAATCGAGCAAACGTATAGTTGTGACGACCACGGCGGACAGAGCCATCACTCCGACGTCATCTCAGACGCCGTCACAATCTGTTCCACCGCGCGACCGTGGCGCGGGGCGCGGACGGCGGAGGGAGCGCGCCGCGGGCGGAGGGTATTTAAATCGGCCGCCGCCGCCACCGAACCCAGTTCCCTCTGAGCAGCCATAGCGTACGGATCTCCGTGCCGGCACGTTCACAGGAGCTCAGTCCGTCAGTTCACCTGATGATGGCGACATGTATGATCGCCGAAATATTGTGCCCGTTGGACACTATAGACCGGCAGCACACCCGTGGATATTTTGACTATCATGCCAAAATTGACCTTGGACAGTGAACTGTGGAACTTGGTGGAATGTTATTTCAGCTAGGGGAAACTGTTGTCATTGCAGAGCTGTCATGAGGGCGTTCAACATAATGAACAAACCAATTGAAAGGCATACATTAGCATTAAGGCTTAACCCTTTGCACTCCGTAAGGCAGACACAGGGCAGCTCCGTGCGCTCTTATTTAAATCGCTGCCGCCTGGGCGGCAGTGCACCGCAGAGAGTATACATTAAAACAAAATGTGTGCTTTCATTCATATATTTACGTAAGTTTTTACAGTACAAAACTTTCAGTTGTGTGGAATTGTTTGAAACACTCTTCAGGGTGGAGAGCTGGGTTTCGTGAGCATGTTTCGCAGTAATACACAGTTTCACACCTGCCACCTTTCTTTTTTCTGTCTGAGCACACTGCACAATCCTTATGCTTGTTCTCAGGAAGCTTGTTGATAATGTACAACTTCCATTCAAGCGTTCCTCGTCATCAGAAGTTGAACGACATCCTTGTTTCTGTCCTTGAGTTCTTTCTTTGGCAGCTAATCCTCTTATAGCACTTTTACATAATGCTTTGTGAGACAGTATTGTCAACTTGTTTTTCTCACAGTGGTTCTTGTATAGTAAATAGCTGTTTACAAGTCCTACCTCCAACAGCCAGAAGTATAGTTTTCGCCACCACTTGAGACTTTTCATTAGAAAACCGCAACTGGAAATAAAATTGTCAGATCGATCAACTCCACCCATTTTTGAAGTATAATCAATAATCACAATTGGTTTCTTTATTTCTTTCCTTTCCGTTCTGTTTCTCCTTTCTATAAGTGACACTGAGTTATTGGCTTTTGTAGAAAGCATGAGAACTGTTCGTTTATCTTGCCATGCCAGAACCATCATTTTGTTGTTGTGGAGGCATTTTATTTCGTGCTTCCTTAGACGCAGAGCTCCTTTCTTGATTGCAGCTGGAAGGTTTTTGTGATTGGCCTGAATCGTTCCTGTGAGATGCATGTTCTGTTTCAACAGCTCATCAGCTAATGCAACACTTGTATAAAAACGGTCAGCGTACAAATGATACCCTGATTGCCCTGTATTATTTCTGATATTAGCTAGCAGCTGAAGAATTATTCTCTCAGAAAAATTCAAGTGTGGACAAGTGAATGACTCAGTTGTTACAGCGCCAAAATAGGGTATCAAACTTCAGATATAACCATTTGATGAATCTGAAATTACATAAACTCTGAGTCCCCATTTTGTTGGTTTTTGAGGATTGTACATTTCGAATAATACATGACCCTTGAACGATACTGTAGATTTATCAGCAGCTAAATACTGATATGGTCAATAAATTTCGAGAAACGTGCTAGACAAGTAATTCAGTACATTTGTCACTTTACTCAGACGTGACTGAACCTGACTGTTGACATGTGTAGCACTCGTCGAATTAGAAACATGAAGTGCCCAGAAAATTTGCATAAATCGTCGGCGACTAAAACAGTCTGGAGAGAAGTTCAATGATTGTAACCATTCTCTTGAAAAAAAGTCCTGCAAGTTCTTACACTTTTGTAATGCCATATTCAGTAGCACACCATGGAAGCGTTTCATTTCTTCCATGGTAACATTTCTCCAGTCCCAGAATGCAGAATGTTGTGGAAGTGGTGTCACTTTGGGTATTTTTGATGTAGCATACCTATTCGTTTCATCTGGTATTTGTTGAAATAGGTTATCTGTAAAAATTAATTGAGAGAATCCGATGGGCGACGATGGAACAGAACTACTTTCTGTTATAAAACCACACTTTGATTCGTCAAAAGGAAAATCTGTGAAGTCAGTGTCAGTGTCGCTCCACATTCACCACGAATCCTCTGCTGAATCACTAGAAACATGCACATTGCCACTGTTTTTTTCGTCATTGTCACTCGAATTGTTTTGAAATGAATCACTGTCATAATCAAAATAATTTTCACTCTTGTTTTCACTTAGAGATTGCTCTAAAAGATCTAAAATGTCTTCCTCAAAAAGAACTGTACGTGAAGAACTAGTAATTTTGAGCACGTGGACTTGAACGTAATAATCACAATCTTTGACTTAACACAGCTGCTACTGTTCGACACCGAGTTAACACTAGTTCTCCTAGATGGCAGCACACTGCAGGAATAATGCCTAGTAAACTCAAAATACATCTGAGAGCTTCGATAAGTCGTGTCGAATGAGGCTCGACATCGGAGCAGAAAATAAATTTCGCGATGTCGAGTGGCACTCGACATTGGAGTGGAAAGGGTTAATTTGCATGAGTGTGTGTCTAGCGACACTGGGAAGTCGCTTTGGGTAAGTGTGAAGTCGAAGCTACCTGTGGGTACAGTATGTGTTATTGAACCATTGGAGGATAATGAAGTTTTGGGTTCACTGGGTTGTTGTGTGAAACATAGTGTACGTGTACAGGAGGGGAATGACAGGCAAGTAGTTCCTGTGAACATGGATAATTTTAATGCTGTAGGCGCAAATGTGAGGAAAGGAGTTTTGGTAGCAAATTTGGATGTGCCAGATGATGAAGACTTGTGTTCGAGAGGTAGTCGAAGTGATCAACCACTAACTGCTGATAGAACTGCATTGCGTGACAAAATTAAGCATTTGAAAGTAGGAGAAAGAGAGCATATGGAAGAATTATTGTGGGAATTTAATGTTTTGTGTTTTCCAGAGGGGCCATTACCAGCAACTCCATTAGTTCAACGTAGGATACCAACAGGGAATGAAGCACCTGTTTACAGTAAACATACAGAATACCGAGGTATTTGCAGCTGATTGTGGAGGATTTCATTGATCAGCAGCTTGCGGACGGTATTATAAAGCTTAGTAATAGTTGCTGGGGAGCAGGCATTGTTGTTGTGCCTAAAAAAATCTACAGATGGAACTAAGAAATACAGGTTCTGTTGTGACTACCGATACCTCAATAAAAAGATCCCATTCCAAACATATCAGAGACTTTGGATCACTTACGACAGTGCCAGTACTTTTCTACGATGGATTTGACAAGTGGTTATCATCAGTTAGAGGTGGCTCCAGAGGATCGTCCAAAAACTGCTTTCTCTACACCTGGAGGCCATTACCTGTACATTAGAATGCCATTCGGATTGAAAAATGCTCCAGCAATATTTCAGAGGTTGCTAGACAGTGTCTTGAGGGGTTTGAAACCACAGCACTGTCTTGTCTATTTTGGTGACATTATAGTGTTTTCAAGTAGTATGGTGCAACATAGACAGCAGTTAAGGGAAGTCTTTATGAGGTTAAGAGCAGCTTGTTTGACGTTGAGCCTGTAGAAGTGTCATTTTGCATTTGAAGAAGTAAAATATTTGGGTCATATTATCAGTAAGGACGCAGTGCGAACAGATCCGAGGTTGGTACAGGCTGTAAGGGAACCGAAAACATATAAGGAAGTGCACTCATTCATTGAACTTTGCAATTTCTATCGAAAGTTTGTGAAGGGTTTTGCAGATTTAGCACAGCCATTGACGCGATTGTTATGGAAGCGTGTGAAATTTGAGTGGACAGAAGAGTGTCAAGAAGCATTTGACAAACCGAAATAAGTGTTAACATCAAGTCCGGTTCTTGTGTTTCCAGATTTTGAAAAGGAGTTTATACTAGTATTCGATGGATCAAATCAAGCATTGGGGTGTGTTCTTCATCAGAAAATTGATAGGAAAGAACATCCTGTAGTCTATGCGTTTAGGCAGTTGAATGCAGCAGAGAAGAATTACTCAACAACAGAGAGGGGGATGCTTAGCGTAATCTATGGAATCACATATTTTAAATGTTATTTATAGGAGAGAAGATTTCGAGTAGTGACAGATCATGCTGCATTGAAGTGGTTGTTGGGACTGAAGGATCGGTCCACTAGACTCGCTCATTGGGCTGTGAGGCTTAGTGAATTCGACTACGAGGTGGTGCACCAGCCTGGGAAGAAGCACAGTAATGCAGATGCACTAAGTAGGAAGGTGGCAAAAGTAGAAGTCATAGGTAGTGATCTAGAGGTGTGGCGAAAATTACAGGATGCGGACAACAATTGTGAATTGTATTGGACACAGCCACAATTTAATATGTATGACGGTCTTCTGTGCAGGGAAACAAAGTTAGGCCCAAGGGTAGTAGTACCAGTGAAGTTGAGGGATGAGGTTTTAAAGGAAGCACATGATCATGTGTTATTTAGTCATGGAGGGTGTAGAGCGATGAATAGGACAGTGGCAGAGAGGTATTGGTGGAGAAGTAGGAAAGGAGATGTGGATCAGTATGTCAAGAACTGTATACCATGTACGCAGAGAGCAGATTTGAGTTGGAAACATATACAGTTACAACAATTACCGGAAGCGACATGTCCATTTTCTTTGCTCAGGCTTGATGTCTTAGGACCTTTTAGGCGAACACCGTGAGGGAACAGATTCGTTCTGACAATAATAGGTATTTGGAGATGGTGACTGTGCCGAATCAACCGGCAGCAATGGTCGTGCAAGCCTTAGTAAATAACTGGGTTTTGGAGTTTGGTGTACCAGAGACAATAATTACTGACCAAGGGACCAACTTCATGTCAGATTTAATGAAGGAACTGTGTAAATTGTTGAATGTAAAGAAGTTGAGGACGAGTGTGTTGCATCCACAGGCCAATGGAAGGACAGAATGGGTACACTGAACAATCGGGAAGATGCTGAGTTTTTATGTGGATTCTCATCACCGTCAGTGGTATGAGTATTTGAAGCATATTGTATGTGCATACAATGCAAAAGTCCATACAAATACCACTTTGTATCTGCATGATGTAGTGTATGGGTAAAAAATGCCATCATCGTTTGATTTAGTGAAGCTACAGAAAGGAAGTACTGATGAATCTGTATGTCAATTCGCAAGGACAGTTCGGGATGTTTGGAAACAGGAACAAAAGGCGAATACAAAGGCTTTGGAAAGGCAGGAAGACGCAGTAAAGCAGAAAGGAAGTTTACTGCAGTATAGAGTGGAGCAATGGGTAATGCTGTCCAGCCAATACACGCAAAATGGAAAAAATGAAGAAGTTCATCACGAGGTATCAAGGGCCATACCAAGTTGTTGAAACCACATCTCCCATTAATGTTAAGCTTCAGCTGCGAACTAGAACAATGATAGTACACATTGGGCAGTTACAGCCATGTAAGGGTTGCCCAGATGTGATTCCAGGCATGTCACAGGAAGGAAAGAGGAAGAAAGAGAGAGTGAAGAGAGGTGCTAAGCACAGAGAAAACCAGGAATATAGAGTACAGCATGAAGTACCATATGCTTTGCAATCTAGAAAGTAGTAGAGTATTTGTAGTTTTTTTGTTTTTGTGTCATGTGTCATTGGGTTTGCGTAGAGTAATTAGGCATTGTATTTTATATGTGTTTTCGAGTATTGTAAGCCTGCTAGGGGCAGCAGACCTTTTAAAGAGGGAGGAAGGGTGATGGTGATCCCTGTCCTCAGGTTATTGAAAAGGGAAGTGTAGCATCTGACAAATGTGGAGTGTTGTTGGAGGAGAAATCAAACGCAGTTCTGGAGAAATAAATGCGTCACAGAAAATTTTGCGGCAAAGCCGTGATAAATATGTGTTGAACGATGTCAGGGTCATATGATTGCCTGTTTAAATTTTTAGTTATTGACAGTGCTGGGTCAGGAATGTTGTGTTTATTGCACCAGTTCATATAATGTAATTTAAGGATGAAAGTAGTCACACAATCAGTACTGAGTTTGGATCAAAAATAGTAAATGTTAGAGGAAAACCTGCGAAGTTACAAATATGGGACACATGCATGGTGCAGTTATTTTTAGCCAGGGGGAAAGGAACAGACTGTCCAAGGAAAATCATGGAGCTAAAATTGAGCTTGCAACAGGTCGGGATGCATTGGATTTTCTCCACCTACGAGGATTTGTTAGTAGTAGCAAGTTGTTTTGAGCGGGGAGTACTTGCAGAAGTGAAATGTATAGAGCTTGAGGGGAGTGGAATTCTAATCAATGGAACTGCGTGTAACATAATAGGACCAACCTTCCATCTGCCAGCATCAATTTCAGGAGTCACACATTTGAATGTTACACAGCCGCAGCTGTACTGGCCAGAAACCACTTTAGAGTTTTTGCCAAGGCAGAATCTGACCTTGTTAAATCAAACTCTGGAGCCACGTATGTTGAGACCCATAAACCAGTTCATTTTAGAGCAAGAGGGGCACATATCAGCCGAACAGCTTGTTCAACATGTCACTCAGTATAGGGAAAGGCAACGGCAAATAATGATCATTTTGAACACCTCGGTGCCAAGTGTCATTGCAGCCTTAACTTTGTTATGTGTTGTTTTCTTTCTGATCAGGCGGAGAGCCAGTTCCCAGAGGGATCCAAGGGTAGTCCAAGTCCCAGTAGATTGGATACTGAGGGTGTAGGTAAGGGGTTGAATGAGCATTTAGTGGAGTAGTCATTCATTAGGAATTTTTTATGTTTTTTCCCCTCATGTCATGTGCTTAGGAGCACTAGACCACGTCTAAGTTTTCTAATAGTAAGTGTGTCACAAGCACCAATCCAAACAAGCTTAAGAGTTAGTTAAAGGATGACCTGGGGACCGGGTCTTTCCGAAAAGGGGAATAATGTAGCGGCACCACAGTTTAGGATAGAGAAAGTTAGTTTTGTGCAATATTTGGAGCACGAGTTATAGCCAGGTACAGGCCGGATTACAGTAAGTTATGCATACCAGCAGTTGCGAAGGCAAATAGAGACCACAGGGTGTAGAACTGCTGGAGAGGGCACACACAGCAGTTTCCATGGCACAAGTCACAGGTAGAAGAGGGCCACTGACCAACCTAAGTGTTATGCATACATGATGTGAAGCGGCATGCTTGACAAAACAGAGTCGCACAGCCGAGTATAAATACGTGCCATTTTCTAATGAGATTCATTCAAGTGTGGCAGCTCTCCTGTACGGTGGGGTGTGTCATATGGCCAGGCTACACACAATAACAAATGAGGCAACAGCATCCCAGTCCACGGTGGGTCATTGGTTCGACCCTCTGAGGCCGACGCAGGGTCCGCAGCCAGCCAGTGGTGGGCCACTCTTCGGCTCGCTACTGCGGGCAGTCGTCTTGGCTCCCGACACACACCAGAGACTTCCGAGGCAAGTGCCACAGATTCGGACGCCGGATTGCGGGCAGTCATTGCCGCTGCATTCTCAGCTATGCCAGTGAGGGAGAAGCAGCAGTGGGGCCAGCCTGCGGCTCCCAGTGGAGCAGCACGGAGTCAATGGAGACAGTGGCTGCTGAGTCGGCTGCTTGCGCAGCCATCCTGACATCATTGGAACTCAGTGGGCCAGCCAAGGCCAGCATGACATAGCATTGCATTACACAGGTTGCTGGGGTGCTTCCTCAGCATTACGGGGCCCTGTGACGCAGACCGAGGTGAACTGAGCACTGTATTGGAAACAAATAAATCATTTAGAAAGTTCTCGCATAGTTTTAATACGGCAACTTCTGGCACGCACCCACTACGTTTGGTGTCTTTCCACTATATTTGGTCATCCTGATACATTCAGTGGCAGAAAGCCGTTGCAACACCTTAATGGAATTTTCAAACCCAGCCTGGACCCTTCATTGAGTAAGATGATGGCTTCACAATAGGGGCAAATGTAATTGCTGCACGTAAAACAATATCAGCAATATCGGGATGGTAGATGTGAGGTGAACATGACCTTGAGTGTCACAATTTCTTGTCCCATAGTTACTCTGATTTTGCTTGTCTTAGCCTTTCCATATCTGAGATGATGAGCTATTCAGGGACCAGATCCAGGGACATGTTAAGTTCATGTGGACTGTATTCCCTCAGTGAGGGATGGAGAATAGATTGTTAGGTTCAGAATTAATGTGGTAATTGTGTAACAAGTAGGAATAACTGCTCTAATTGTAATTCTATTTGTTTACAGATTAAGGGGAGAAGCAACCTTAAGAGGAAACTTGGTCCATGTAGGACCCGAGGGGTTGCGTCTTCGCTGTGGAGGAGGAGCAGTGTAACAGTACCACCCAGTTCTTAGCTTAAACACTGAGAAGTAGTGAGAAAGCTGTTGTGAAGCATTGCATTAACATCTGTGGGCTGATAGCTGCACGTGTGTTGACATGTAATAACATTCGTGTAAGGGGACTGTTAGATGAGGCTAGCTGCTCTTAGAAGAAAACTGCACCACACAGTGATAATGACTAGCAGATGGGTCACTATTATCACACTGTCATCACACCAAGCCTCTTGTTATAGTGACATGACTAGGGGCCAGGGTTTATCAGAACAAATGTGCCTTGGAGCGATATAAACATGTTTGAATTTTGAGGCAGAAGGCATTATCATTTTGCTGGAATCCAACAACACCATCATGACGCCAGGGCCATGCTGGGCATTGTCATGGCTGGGCATCACCAGCAGCAGCTGTGGGTTCAAGACAGGGTCATACCTGCCACTGCTAGCAGTAAGTTCCTCACAGGACTTCATGCCACAGCCCCGCCAGCGTGCTGTTTGTGTTTGCTGCCACCAGCGCTAGGTTCCCCTCAAGTCTTGGTGTTACAGCCCTGCCGACCTACCGTCCGTGCCTGCTGCCACCAGTGCTGAGTTCCTAATGGAACTTAGCGCTAGCCACTATCTAACTCCTGCCAGAGTGTGGCAAGTCGAATTCTGTGCACAGCCATCTCCACACACTGCTGTGTTAAATGTGTGCAGAGTCAAGGGGCCACCAGGGCTCCATGCCGCTGAGGGAAGTAGGCCACTGGGCTGCAACAGTTGATGAACCTAAAGCAGACACTTATGTCAAATAAGTCAATAACATTGAATAGCTAGGCCATTGTCAGCAAAGAAAAAGTCCAAACTATGTACACACCCAACTCCTGGGCCACAGATCACAGGTACCTTGAAGAAGAGTTAAATCAGTTGAAGAGAACAAACTGTGCACATTCGAGGAGTGTAGGCTGAGTCATGCAGTTCCAAGTACTGGGATGGCAGCCGCATAATTATAGATGTGCAGATGAAGTGACTGCTGGTGGCTGTCATGGTGCTAACTATGAGGCTGGTCCACATTATATTTTGTCACAGTCATGGTCATGCGTGAGCTGTCATTTGTAAGATGCTAAACTCAGCTGGTGGACTGACTGAGTCACTGTACAGCTGGCACAAGAATGTGACCACCTATTATGTTTGATGTCAGCATGCAATAAACACTCACAGACAGTAGGTGGCAGTACTAGCTGTGGAAGGTATATAAAGTGTGTCAAAGGGATGCTGAAAACAGTGCTGTCTTTGTCATAATGAGAAAATGGAGTTATTTATCTGACATCCAGAAGGGTGTGGTCATTGGCTTTCAGGCCAATGGTGGAAGCATTTCCAAAACGGCTAAGTTTGTAAGCTGTTTGAGTGCCATCATGGTTAAGTATACTATCCATGGTGCCAAAACTGGTGCCGAGGCAACAGTGGTGCACCACAAGCCATAGATGACAAGGCTTTGTCTTGTCATAGTCCATGCGACACCACCCATCGTTTATGTGAGTCCTCCCTCGGGCATGGGTGTGTGTGTCGTCCTTAGTGTAAGTTAGTTTAAGTAGTGTGTGAGCTTAGGGATCTATGACCTCAGCAGTTTGGTTCCATAACAACTTACCACAAATTTCCAAAACAAGGGTTAACAACAGCTGCATGCACGTTGAGCAACTGACTGCCCAGATCAACAGTGTCTCTTCAATGATCATTCAGCAAATGTTGCTTTGTGTGGGCCTCTGCAGCAGGTGTCTGGTTCATGCACCAATGCTGACTGGTGTTCATTGGTGATGAAGCCTGGAATTTGCATGCCAATACCACAACTGGATATCCACTCAGTAGCAGATGACCTTTTCAGATGAATCACATTTTACACTCCATCAGACAGATGACTGTTGGCATGTATGGCATGAAACTTCCTGAAGCAGAAACTATGAAACAATCATTGGAAGGGTCTAGGCCGGAGGGAGGATTGTGGCCTGGAGAATGCTTTTGTGACATTCCATGGGTGATGTCATCATTCTGGAAGGCACAATGGATCAACACAAGTATGCATCTATCAGTGGGAACCATCTCCACCTCTACATGCAGTTTGTTTTTCTTCAGCACAATGGAATCTGCTAGCAGGACAATGCAGTGTGTCTCACAGTTCACAGTGCATGTGAGTGGTCCCATGACCACCAAACTCTCTGAAGTTAAACCCAACTGAGATTCTGTGGGACAACCTCAGCCTGGCCATTTGTGCCCTGTTCATATTCTGGCAATTAAGGTACTGAGTGATCCAGTGTAGGCCATAATTATCATACTGAAATGAAATGAAACTTGGTAGATATGCTAATATGTTAACTTGGAACCAATTTACGTTGGAAAAAAATGTTAGTTCCAGCTGTGGCCACCAGCTGCAAATCTGTCACTGTACACTGTTTATATGATGGTATGACATCCATGCTGTCATTTGACAAATCATAATGTGAGTGAACAATGTGGCTATCGAGAAGAGAGAACTTGTGTTGTTAGTAGCAAAACTGTTTCATATGGATGGCAGCAGTTACACTGCTGCATCGAGAGAGTATTTCTGACTGAAAGATCTGAGGGGAGGTCTGAAGTCATTAAAATATATAAAGAAGGTGATAATGAAATTCAAAAAGTAGTAGTCAGTAATAAAGTCAGAATTATGCCTTTCTCACTTCTTTAACCTTTGCTGCCCATGTACCATTTCCAACCCATTAATATGGAAATATTTCTGTATTTCTTTCATGTATGCACAGCATCAGATTTGTATGTGGTGGCCAAAATTGGAACTAATTTTTTCCAGCATAAATAGGTTCCACATTAAGGTATTAGTATATCTACCAAGTTTTGCTACCATACGATAATTATAGCCCACAATGTGAGTAGCTGCACTTTACTTATAACCACCCGGTATGTATAACTGAATTAAAATGCAAACATACTTCTCTGAAAAATGATTGCCAAAGAAGGCCATTTCAAAACTGCAACCACAAGTGAAAAAGCAAGAGTGTAATATGTTATTGGATTATTTCTTACCTTTGATTATTTCTTACCTTGTGCTGCACCTAACAGGAGTTATGCTGTGCGTAACCTCCTGCTGCACATAAACATACACACAACCACCCATCCATGACCCCCTCCCCCCCCCCCCCCCCTCCTGCATCCCCCCAGTACACAGATAAATTATAAAATGATGAGGACTGGTTGCCCTCATTGACCTACAAACTAAAAAGCTATAATTATACAAACCATAGTCCACGATGTACTGATATAAGAACTCTGTGTTTAACATACACGTGTCTGGTTTGCACATATGAAACTTCAAAATACCATTCCTAATATTTACAGTACACATGAATAAAATGAGCCTTCACTGAATTAACCACAACACCCATGACCTTACCCAAAAGACTTCCTGACAATTAAATCACTTTCTGCAGAGTACACAATAATAATAATAATAATAATAATAATAATAATAATAATAATAATATTTAACACTAATAGCATTCTAATAAAAGAAATCTATCACTAGATATTTAGTGGCATTGTCATATTTCAAAACTGTAAAAGGATCTACCCACTTACATGACATATATGTATCAGAGTCTAAAATACAAATCTATTACACAACAGAATTATATAGTTGTATGAACCTGCAAATGTAATGTGACATAGATTTAAACTCAGCCAATAGATAAGACAGAGTGTTAGAAATCGCATCATCTTATGTACTACATTCGTGACAAAGGAGAAAGGAAAAAAAAAAAAAAAAAAAAAGAAATTAGATACTTATGGTTCATGTCTATAAGCTTTCAGTTCAGTGATATTGTATGATCCTAAAAACTTCTTAGATTTAAGATACACAAGTCTTTATGCATTAGGATGTGGATTTTCTAGACTTTCAAATGGTCTCATTTTGGCTTTCAAAAACACAAGATCTCCCACATCAAACTTAGAAAATCTACATTTACTATCATGTCTCTGCTTTCTCCTATCCCCTTGCTTTTTCATATGCTGACACATTCTTGTCTCTCTTGCATTGACAGAATTTTACATGGTGGAAACTCAACATTTTCAGAAATTAAGTTAGCTGGTCTGCGATTAAGCACAATTTCAAATGGTGAAAAATCTGTGGCAGAAAAAAGCTGTTCACAGTATTCTCAAAATCACTGACATAATCCATCCAAATGGTATGATTCTTACTACAATATGCTCTAAATAGTCTTCCAATTTCTCTCATATATCTTTCTGCAGGATTACTCAATGGATGGTACACAGAGGTTAGAATATGCCTTATTTTTGCATGATCAAAAAAATCTTTCCAAGCTTGTGGTGTAAACTGAGAATGATTGTCAGATAAAAATATGTTATGTTGGATCTAGAAATGACTTGCTTGCTGGTAGGTTTCTTGAGAGGAAACAGCTTGATGAACTTCAGAAATACATCAACCACCACAAAAACATAACAGAATCCATTCTTAGACTTAGGCATAGATCCATAGACATCCAAAGACATGAGATCTAGATTACTATTAGGCAGTACGTTTTGCATTTGACCTCTGCTTGTTGGATTACTTACCTTTACCCCTTGACATTTGTCACAGCTAGCATTCTTCTTCTTGACTCCCCTTCATATGTTATAAAAATAGATGTTCCCATAAATCTCTTGTGTGCATTTGGTTGAACCAGAATGACCAAAACTCTCATGTGTATAAGTAATTGAAGTATCAATACATCGTTCTGTCCAACATAGTTTCCAATCCTCTGAGTCAATCTTACGTCTCCTGAACAAAATAGCCTTGTGTACCTTATAATACTGTTCTGTCTTTTCTTCTCCTTTGTTACCTAACATGCTCTTAACCAATTTCCAATTTTGATCATGCTATTGATACCTGCAAATGTCTTTGCAAATTTTAAAGATCACTTTTTTTCTCTTTCACACATCTCAAGTACATAATTTTAAACACTTTTTCACCTTCTCCAAGGTTGTTAGATGATTCACTTCCTATAGGTTGCCTAGACAAAGAATCACCAACTACATTATCTGTGCCATTAATGTATCTGATTTCATAATTAAACTGCTGTAAAAACAAGGACCAACAAGTAATTCTGTTTTGGTACAGCTTACACACCTGAAGATAAGATAGTGCCTTGTGATCAGTATAGATAATAATATTGTGGCCTAGTAAATAATTTTTAAATTTGTTGGACACCCAATGTACAGGCAAAAGTTCTTTCTCAGTTATGGTGTATGTCTTTTCATGTTTTTGTTGTACTCTACTACCAAACACAAGACATCTATGATCAATAACTCCACCAACTTCAACCTCCTGAAATAAATGAGCACCCAATCCAACATAACAAGTGTCTGACTTTGACACAACTGTCCTTTGATCCCATTGAAAGTATTGTTCTTCAAAAGTTCACACAGGCATGAAGCATTCAAAGCTTGGCTGCAACAAAATTTTCTATAGAATACAGTTAACCTAAAAGATGATCTAAGCTGTTTTATGTTGTGAGGAGCAGGAAACTTAGCAATAGCATCAAGTTTCTCTTTATCAGGTGCAATTCCTTTCTCAGATATAACATGTCCTAAAAATTTTACTTCTTACACACCAAATTTACACTTACCTGTTCTGAGAGTTATACCCCCTGATTCCAATTTTGAAAACACATCTCTTAACAGATGTAAATATTGTTCCCTAATCTTTTCAGTGACTAAAATGTCTTCAACATACACAATTAATTTTGAACTCACTTCACTTCCCAACACAGAATCCAGACCTCTTATGAATTCAGCTACAGATACATATAGCCCAAATGGTACCGCACAGTACTGAAAACACTTTCCTCCATACAAAAATGCAGTATACTTTCTAAAATTAATTTCAAGTGAAAAATGGTGAAATCCAGAGGTCAGGTCCAAACTACTCATGAATTTTACATAATGAAATTTGTGTAACAGGTTGTTCATGTTCTCAGGATGGTCATGGTCTCTGATAAGAAACTTATTAAGTGTGTAGAGTCTGAAACAATTCTCAGTCCACTATTTCTCTTACTTACGACAAGCAAAGGATTATTGTAAGCTCTCCTACTTCTCTCAATCATTCCCTATGCTTCCAGTTTCTGAATTTCTTTCTTTACATCTTTCCTTTTTGAAAATGGTACACTATATGGCTGAGGAAGAAAGGTTGATGATCTATAAGGTGAAGTGTGCACTGATAGCCTTTCACATTCCCTAGCCTTTCACTGAACATATTTCTAAACTTCAATAACCAATTCCTAAGTTATGAAACAGTGCACACTCTGCTGCAAGGTGAAACTTCTCATTCTCGAACTTCCTAAGGTGTTCCTTTTGTTGGTCATTAAGAGTTTTAGCTTCCCTCACTTTAGAATCTACTACACTTTCAAAATCCTGATCCTCAGTCTCATCAAAATTTATGTCATAAAACATCTGGTACTCACCTTGGTTCACAATGTTTTGCAAATAGTTGCAACTTTTCCCACAGTTTAAAATACATAAATTAGTGTTCACATAAGTATTACTTTTAGGCCCCAAAATAAACAGTTCTTTTGCACTCCATCCAAAACTAGCCTCAGTTTTAACTATCCAATCCATGCCAAGAATTACATATTCTTCCAGACTAGAGATCACTAAGCATCCATGTTCAAAGGTCTTGTCTTCTGTACTAAAAGTTAAAAGTATCTGAGATTTTACCAGTTTGCATTGCTTACCTGTAGCTCATGTTTCTTTACACCTACAATGAGCATTTCCACAAAGTTCTTACTATACTTAATTTTTTTCTCTAAATTGTTCACATATACCACAAACTATCTACCTGTATCAATCAAATAAAAACAGTTTGCCTTCCCACTGATCAATCTTAATTTTAATGTGAGGGGATCCTAAATCTGAATCGCCCTCTCTGTTGCCAGACACTTCATGCAAAAGATCACTTTTAATTTCATCAAATGCTACATCCACACTGTCTTCAGAAGGTTTTATCAACTTTACAGGTATCATAACATCACTTTAATTACTCACATTGTCAGGTAAAGATTGAACACAATGAATAGATTCCATGGCACAACTAACATCACAGAAGGAACACAAAACACATTACACTCAAAATTACACTTCCTACTTAGATCTTTCAAACAATCTTTAAGGATATTTTGGTCCTGCAACCCCACTGAACATGATCCTTCTCCCCCCCCCCCTCCCCCTCCTTTTGAGAGTAGGGTGGACCACAATTTTTTTTCTCTGATGTACAAGGTGGAACCACTAGAGACCATTCAAGATCATTTGACAAAACTGAACATGATCAGAAGCAGCTAAGGGTATTTATACACTTTGAGCCTTCCTGTTTCATGCTGTCCTGTGATGGGATCATGGCAGGGTGCAACATTGACACATGCATGAATAAAACAACAAACAGGCTCTCTAAGAGAGCCCAGTTAGCAACACTCTCAGTGTCCCCCTTGCACCTTTGTTGAGCACTTTAAAAATGTACCTGTACAGAGACTATGACTATGACTAAAAACCAGCTGTCCCTCATGATGAATCGCCATTGCCAAACTGTTGCCAAAAATGAAGTTGTCTACCAGTGTCACAAGTTGCAGCTGAGTGTAACAAGCTCAATTTCTATTGCTGCTTCACAACCCAGTCGGTCTTGATCCTTCCCTTGAGCACCAGCTTTTCTGAACTCCACAGATGGGAGTTCTCCTTACAATGGATTAATTGCTTCTGTAACTGTCCTGGCCTGGATCCCACTGTCCCTGTGCCCTCCGGCCAATAGTTTCCCTGTCTCCTGCCTATCACTCTCCATTTCCTCCTTCCTATCATTCTCTCTCAATTCATGTCCCCACTTCAACTTCAATAAGCACTGTTCCACCCTGGCTCTGACATCTGTGTATCACTTGTCCAGCCTGTACACTTGGCACCCCTCCTCCCCACATTCCTAGGTGGTAAACTGGCTACCTCCCTCTGAGCCACTAGCCATCCACCTGTAACCACTCTTCCTTCCTCTTGTTCTCTATACATCTACCCAGTCCACCCAACACAACACTACCCAACCCAGTTCACCTACTGAGCAGCAGAACTGGCATTGTGCATCCAGCTGGCACCATGTGATTAATGACTAGGGCTCTGGCAGTTTGTGACCTCTAACCAGTTTTCAGTGACCACTGTGTCCTGTAACAGTGTCTGTGAAATTTCGCTGCTGTGTATCACAATACCAATGTCAATCACCACCTGTAGCCAATGTCTAATAGCAATGTAATATGTTACACCATTAGTTATATAACATGAAATACTGTTTGTTTGTAGCAGTCTGGTTCCTTTAATCCCCCAAACCAACCAACCAACTGTTCGTTTATTGGTATAGTACAGTGGTCAGCAACTGGCCCCCCCAAATATATTTTAAAAGTATAAATTACATATTCAAATTATTTAAAAAATATTTTTCTATAGATAAAAATTCATTTGAGAACAAAAATTATAATTTTTTATAGCCTTGTACAATTAACTGCTGAATAGTTGGGATTCTTAATGGTTAATTATAGGTAAATCCGTAGTTGCTATTCTGTGCAGTGCTGGGGAGTGCACTGAAGAGTGGGATCAGAAGAGAGCAATCTGGCCAGTCAGCGCAGCATGTTGTGCGAATCCACAAAGATCTCTGTAGACATGAGTGCAACATGAGAATGTTATTTAATGAACAAAGAAATTGATTTCAGAGTCTGGTGACCTCTGAAATCTGTATTTAATTGGAGAAGGCATATTCATTTAAAAACCATTTTTTGTGCTCATAACTTGAATGATAGTGTTAAGCTACTTTATGAGACTTGACCGAGTTCACTAGGCAGGGGTGACCTTACACAATGAAGTGCCTTCTTTGCAGGGTGGCTCCTTTGGTGCGTAGCAGCATATACTTTGACTCAGAAGTAGCCCCCTTGTGGTGCATCAGCACATGCTATGTGCCAGGTGCCAGTATTTGTATAAATGTGGAATCTAAATAAAGTACACAAATTTTATCGCCACTTTGTCAGTACTTGTTGCAATCTCCTACAGAGCATTTCGTTATTGTTGAGGCTTATAATGTTTCTTTTGCATTGCTATGGATCCTAGAAAGTGTGAATTTTTTTTTTTTTAAGAAAGCACAGCCTACCTAGTTTGCTCTATGAGGAAGCAAGAAAAATATGCAGGAGCAGCGATGCATAAGTGTTGGACACTTAATAAACATCAGAAGACATTTGAGATTCTCAAATAGTAAAAAAATGTATGCTGGAAGAAGTGGTTGTGATACTTTTTGAAGAGAAGGGAAAGGATGTTGTTGCCACAATTCAAAGTATTCCATTGCCAGCAAGAAGTAATATGAAAAGAACCGAAATTTTGGCTGCTGTAAATAAAAGTAGTTCTCTCAAACTTCTTTAGTAGGCACCTGCTGTGCCATAGCACTAGATGAATCGTATGACTTGTTGATGAAGAACAAATGGCCATTTTTGTATATTTTTGGATATTGAAAGTAAAGAATTTAGTTAATAACTGCTAACTAAATTTCCATTGAAAGGCAAGAGTCATGGAGAAGATTTATTCAAGAATTTTGATGACTACATCATAAAATGAAGCATTCATTATGAAAAGATCATGTCTCTATCAACTGACAGAGCCCCAGCAAAGATCGGTAAAGAGCACATATCGTTCAAAGAGTTGCTTTCTGAGTGTGATTTGATATATTCTGACTTGCTGCTGTACAACAATGTACATTGGCTAAGTAAATGTCAAGTTATGAACATTTTTGGCAAATAAAAGAGGAAGTACCAGCCTTATTAGAAAGCTTGGATTCAGAAGAAGCAAGAAACCATTTGGAGTTCCTCACAAACAAATGCAGTACGCTAGCTGTGGATTTCTTGAAAGACATTCTGAAACATTTAAACGTGCTCAATACTGAGCTGCTCTGAAATGGGAAATTAATATGTGATCTGATACAAAGTATGTCTTCTTTGTGTCGCAAGCTTGATGTCTTTGGAAAAGACGTTGCAAGTCAAAAATTTTTCGCTTTCCAACAATTTTTTAATGTAAATATGGTATAACTTTAGTATTATTAAATTATATATCAGATCTTAAGGAATTTGCAGCGAGATTCCGAGACTCTTCAGAGATAGATAAGCTGTCGTGCTTCTTAATTTTTCTTTTGAATTTTCTTCAGTGGGAGAATGGATGGATTGGGTGTGAAGTTGTTCTACCTTTCAAAGTCTTCACTGCAAATGGAGATAATAGTCTTGCAGTAAGACATTTCCTTGCGAACATATAAAACTGCATCCACTGAAGAATTTTGGAGTAAACATGTCCCAGAAAAATATGGAATTGGCAAAAAAATTGCCACATACCTGGCTACTTTATGCATGCATATCTGCTTGCCCTGCACAGGCACAATTATATACAATAATAATTATTGTAATTTTAAAATAAATGTATTGAACACACTGACGATGCCAATTGTATGGAAAACATACTGAAAGGCAAATAAAGATTCTATTCTATTCTGTTCTATTCTATTCTATTCTACTATGTTTGGCTCCACATGTATTTGAATTTCATTTACAAAAAATTAATTTTTGAAGATCAAATGTTGCTCAAGATTAATGGCTGCCCACCTTAAAGACACTATTCACATAAGCTGCTCCTCATGTGAACGTAATTTTAAGAAACTGGCTGAAGACAGCAAATGTAATTTCTCCCACTGATTTTTTAATCTAAATATTCCTATCTATTCTATTTCATAGTTTTTGTGAGAGAAAATAAAAAAATAGTGAACAATATAAGCTTTTCAGTATTTTTTAATACAAACATTCCTATCTGTTGTATTTCACATTACTTTGAGAGTGAAAATTAAAATAAAAAATTAGTAAGGAGTGTGAGCTTTTTCATGTGTTTTTGAACACTGATGTGCCTATCTACCATATTTAATATTAATTTGTGAGTGAAAATTAAAATAAAGAGTTAGTAAGGGACATGAGATAGTTCTTCTGGAGCTCAATAAAAATTTTCAAAAATATCTGGACCCAATCTGAAATTACTTGCTGACCCCTGGCAAAGTATATTGTGAATATAGAACCACCCATATACTCTAGCTGTCTTCTGCTGACTGAAAGTGCAGTACCACTTTTGCTGATATCTTTAGGTCAGCAAAAGTTGTTACCAAAAATTAACCCTTAGAGATACTATGTTTATTATTGTACCATTTTTGGGGTAATATCGCATTTATAATGGCTGTAGACTGTAAATATGCTGTTACCTGCAATCTAATTAGAAATATCTTTGATATCACCACACTTTGTGGTTTACACATTGCAAAACAAGAGCACAAAAGTAACCATGTTTTATATCAGATTGGGGTATTGGGCCAGTCTGTATTCGAATAGCTTCACACGAATGTAGAGAACTGGTTATTTTGATTGTCTGTCTTCTCAGAGATGATGAAGTACCATTAATTGAAATTAAACGACTTCTTTCAGACAAAAATCACTTTAATCTGAATTTATAACTAATATTAAATTATTCTGACTGTAGCTGCCATTAATGAACAATAATAATTTTAAGAAAATCAAAGAAATTTTCTTGGAATCCTCACCCTGATGACAAACTGTGCAGTAATTGCACAGTTTGCAGTAATTATCTGTATGTATCCCAGGGCTGTATCATGGATTGACACTGTTTATCCAAGTAAAACAATGTAGACAGTGTTGAATATAAGTATAATGGATCTTGTTTCCTGAGACATTGTTATCATCAATTAAGGTAGGTGGGGGAAAAACTGTGATGATGAAGCAGCTCCATAGAATGACCCAACTGAGTTTCCAACTGAACAGAGGACAAAGTTTATCTAAGGAGAATGTAGTAACATTGTAAAGATTATATTGATAATAAAGAGTTAGATTGACAAATGCACTTAAAATGCTTAGTATTCACAAAACCAGTGCTTGATTTGTGTCGTTACGCAGTGTCACATCATGTCACAAAGCAAATCAGGACTGCAGATTTTGAGAAGTGATGTAACAGAACTTCTGCTATAGTTGAAATGGTGTGAAACAAATGTTGGTCTTTAAATATGTCTGCTTGTGTCTGTATATGTGTGGATGGATATGTGTGTGTGTGCGAGTGTATACCTGTTCTTTTTTCCCCCTAAGGTAAGTCTTTCCACTCCCGGGATTGGAATGACTCCTTACCCTCTCCCTTAAAACCCACTTCCTTTCGTCTTTCCCTCTCCTTCCCTCTTTCCTGATGAGGCAACAGTTTGTTGCGAAAGCTTGAATTTTGTGTGTATGTATGTGTCTGTTTGTGTTTCTATCGACCTGCCAGCACTTTCGTATGGTAAGTCACATCATCTTTGTTTTTAAATGTTGTACTGAAATTTTTAAAATGCTCAGAAAATTGTTAAGATAATATTTAAAGAAGTCTACATTTCAAAAACACATCCTGGAAGGTCATAGTACCAGAATATCTTATTTTACAATCAAGCACTGCATAAAGCTATCCAATTTGTGACACAATGTTAAGGGATAAGCCAATACTGTGAAAGGGGAGGGGGGTTAGCTGGAAAAACCAAGCACAATTTCTCTCAAAATAATTTTATTCGAAACTATTGATAAACAATGATTTTGATCATAAAACATACTAATTCCACCACTTTCTGATTAGTACCTGCAATTTCTTTTACTGAGTTTGAAATTTGACAGTATTATTTTACTGCCGAACAGATGTGGGTCAGCCTTAGTTGTTTCTGACATTGACACATACCATGGGGAAACAAAATGTGAATTGAAGGTAGGCAGTGGATATACTTGCTGCTAGTCAATAAGCAAAAACAAGGTGTGCCACATAAATCTGCTACACCTCACATCTAAGATTCAAGTAACAATGAACTAACTAAAACAGAATAGATAATAGTAATGTAAAAAAAAAAAAAAAAAAAAAAAAAAAAAAAAAAAAAAAAAAAAAAAAAAAATGTAGTTCCGTGTTTATAAGAGATGCAGTGTACCCAACTTTTGAGACAGTGTTGCCACTTCACAAGCAATTTGACTAGAGATGATTTACCAGTACGTGAGGCATACTGATTTTATGTGGGACACCCTGTATCTTTTACATGTTCTGCCTTTCTTCAAATTGATATTCAACTCATACATCAGTGTGTGTAGAGGGGCAGGATTAGTCTTTTGTTTGTGAAGATATTATCATTGTTTTCTTTTTTCGGAGGGAGGGCAGTTGTCTTTCATTAAATCTCAATGGATAATCTCTTGATAATGTCACTGAGTAATTTTGTGTCACTTGAAAATACAGATTTATAGTGCACTGCTTTCTCATATTTAATGAAACTATGATGAACATAAACAAAAAATTGTTTCAGCTGGATCATCCAAATTATGCAAGTATAGTGACAAAGAACAACATTATATGTTCTGCCCTTCATTGACACCTGGCTGTGACAGAAACATCCTGTGGTCTGAAGTAAGTTTCTTATATTGTTGTTACTGTGTGTTGTACAAATTGTAAGTAAGTGTAATACTTAATTCTGAATGAGGTCATCAATTTCTGAGATGTCTGATTATATATTTGGGGAAGATTCTTTAAAAATATGATGAGCATTATTTGTTATGCTAATTCTTTGTTTTATATATTTGGGGAAGATTCTTTAAAAATATGATGAGCATTATTTGTTATGCTAATTCTTTGTTTGGGTTCAATTTATTCATGTGGTTTACTCAATTATTTAATTAGTTAGTTTCAGAAGTGAAAAAGGAAATATTTGGGTTCAATTTATTCATGTGGTTTACTGAATTAGTTAGTTTCAGAAGTGAAAAAGGAAAACAACTATACATCGTAAGGAACATACTGTTATGAGCAATGACAAATGCCTCAGTAACAAATACCTTTATTTACCACTTGTAACATTCAAATGTCATTACCAGTGAACATGTTGCTAAATTTTGGAGATGATTTTTGGATTTCTGTCACTTGTATCATTAGTCTGGATTTAATTTACATTTACTTGTTCCACTGTCTCTCCTCTTGAGCCTTTCATTTTATAATTTTTATGCACACTTGACTAAATTCTTTGCTTTATACCACTGATTTTCCACCACCACACAGTATATATTTAACTCTTCTATTCATTTCTTTTTACACATGTAACTTCCAAATATGTTGCTTTAAACTGTTATCCACTTATAGCTTACTGCACTCTTGATATTTGTACTGCTTTTTAAATCCTTTTTTCTTCTTTACAGTTCCCTAAACACTTAATGAAGGGGTTGCTGGTTCCAAGATTTACAGTAGGCCCTATTTTATTAAGGCATAGCTCGTGGATCCCTTACTGGGGGAGGTTGCAATTTGTACTGATCGCAAATAACCTATATCTCAAGCTACGCTACAAATCAGTCATATCACCACAACCAAGATTTCAAGGTAATTGGGGCAATATCACACCCTAGCCAAAAGTTTATATACTGTATCTTTGTTCCATTTCATAATAAATCACTAAATAACACGAAATGCTGATTCCAAGATAATTAGGTAGCGTATTTACCCACTGACATCACATTTTCTGAGGCTTCATCACAACATTTCATACCAAAAGATACGTTTTGGAGACATCTTTAGTGCTGCGTTTGTTAGCTTCACTGCATGCTTAATGATTTTTGTGTTTTCGGTTCTAAACTTGAGACATTCAGTGTTTTCTGTGTGTTCAATCTGCAACATTTTTGAGATTCCACAACAAAACAGTGATGTTTCCATGACATCACAGATTTTGTGCTGTGGGTGTGATTTTTGGATGACTAAATAAATACCGAATTTCAGTTGAATCAGGAAGTGCATAGAAAATAAGCTTCAGTTCATTGTTCCACATTCTCTGGAATGTTTACACAGTGGAGCACTTTCTCCTGAGAGAGGGTGCATTGTATGTCTGTAACATCTAATGCACCAGAACATATTTGAATCAGGAAGTGCATAGAAAATAAGCTTCAGTTCATTGTTCCACATTCTCTGGAATGTTTACACAGTGGAGCACTTTCTCCTGAGAGAGGGTGCATTGTATGTCTGTAACATCTAATGCACCAGAACATATTTCTATTAAATTAATAATAAAGTCGCAGACTCTTTTAGAAAACATGAAGGTGAATAAAAAAATCTTGGAGGAAGCAGGACACAAACTCACTGACTTTGACGCAGTAAGTCCATGCCTCTACAATTTCGCTTCCATAAACTTCTGCGTCTTACACTGGGCCCTCTGAAGGCATTAATTGGTAATATGTCATTAACTGACATGTAGTTGTAACAAATTGTACCAAGAATGACATGTTTTTGATGCATTTTTCTATGTGGCAATTCTTTGACCTGTTTGAAAATATCAATCAGTATCAATAGTTCCAAAAAGTTGACTGTCATTATGTAAATTCTTTTGTGAAATGTTCAAAATGTGCCCTGATAATTTAAATTCTGTTTCATTTTTTTTTTTTTTTAGAAATATAGTGTATTATGTAGTTTGGTGTGACTCCTCAGAACCTATAACCTGAAGCTGTACCTGATCTTTATTGTTGAAGTACTATATTGTCTATTAGATTTACTCCATTTGTCCCAGTTTTGGCTAGTTTCTTGTGGAACATCCTATATTCTGGATCTGGGCTTGAAACTGGATGCTTGGCTTTTGTTTTGCCTGGGTTTGAGTGTTGTTCCAGCAGACAGTTTTAATCTGTGAGGGAGTTTCACAATGGAATATACCCTGCTAAAGAGTGAAAGATTCATTTAGTTGTCTCCTCACTCGCAGTTTCTTTATTTGGCAAAGTAGGCAAGAGCAGACAGACAAATGCTGCACTGGGAATCTGTGATAGTGTTTCTGGAAAGCCAAGTAACTCAGTGCTCTTATTGAGTGTAAGAGAGAAGAAGCATTTTAAGCTGCCAAAGTATTGTAGATATTACTAGACTGACATTTAAATTTTTAATTTTTCTCTATATTATGTTACTAACTGCTGTTAATAAAACTGCAGATAATTGTGAAAACACTTGCCATTAACAAGCACATCATTCTTTCAAACACTTATTTCCTATTTTAAAATCATTACTGAATTATATTATAGCAAATTTTTTTTATAGCATCTAAACATACTCTGAGGACAAAATGTCCCAAGATGCAGAACAGCTCCGTGAACTCATACGTAAATATGAACAGCGACAAAGGGATTTGGAGGACCGTGAACTCCAAGCCAGAGATCGGCTCACCATGCTTGAAACATATATGCCTGCTGTCCTGTCATGGAATGCTTGGAGTGCTTTACAAGCACAACAGGTGAATACTTGACCTATTTATGCTTTGGTTTCTGCAATCTGTACTGTGAATGATGTATCGTATAACATATGGTAGTAGATTTTACATAGTGCTCATGGTGTAGAAATAGGTAATGAAGTGAAACTGTCAGTTTTCTTTGCTCTCTTATGACCCCTATGTCAGATAGGGTAAGACATGGCGTTCACATTCTCTTTCCCCACCACCTTTCTTGTTCATCACACCTTCTTTGCTAAACACAATACCTCACCCCAGCCAAGTGATGGTGCCAGGAATGTATGACTAAGTAAGTGCGAGTTTGTGCTCGGGAAAAATTTGAAATTCTGTATGCTGAGTTACCGAACTTCTGGCCCTAATGCTACCACTATACATTGATAGTCTTTTTTTTATTCCATTATTTTTATTCCATACCAAAAATGTATTCCTTGTAACTATTAATTTATCCTTTGGAACTGTAACACAACCCATTCTTTGATCATGCCAACAAAAGTTGATTCTTGTACTTTTCCAGTCAACCGCCAACACACATTAATTCATGGATTTCTCAATCTTTTTCAGTTAACATTATTCCATTTTCATGTTAGTTGCCATACTGGCAGAAATTCTAGTCGAATGTTGCAAATCAACGTACTAAAATATAAAGAAGATTTTCTTGAAAATTAATAAGTGGTTGTCCATAAATGAACTGGCACCGAACTTAAGTAAAACACAGTATATACTATTAAGTACAGCCCAAAGCCTGACCACACTATTAGAAGTAATGTATGAAGGAAAAATCAATAAATTAAAATTTTTTTTGAATTCTTCAGTGTTTATACTGATAAAAACCTTAACTGGAAGTCATGTGTTATATGTTTTACACATCTACACTTTGAAACCCTTGCATTCCACTCAACAACAGAATATGGAAATGAAAATGTCAGAACTTTGACTTATTTTTCTTTTCTCCCGTCACTGTTGTCTTACAGTACTGTATTCTGGGGCAACACTTCAGTGTGGAAAAAAGTGTTTTTTGCACAGAAATATGAGATAAGGTTAAATGTTATCTCTGCTTTAGAGCTTACTGTCAACAGCCTTGAAGGTGTTTAAATCCCTTATTATGTTTATTGTCAACAGTCAATCATTATTTACAAACAATAGAAACCCGCAAACTAGCTACAAAATCTCACATAAGCAGTCCTGGCAGTAAACACAGGCTTATTGGTCTATTATAAATACAAATCTCACATCATCAAACTCATAGGAAAAAGCAAAATACAGTTTATGGTTTAAAAAACTACATCAGGACAAAATAATGCTGTAAATCTCTTTGATGACCATTTTATCTTCTTTCCAAACATCATTAATTACTTATAGTTACTTATGCAAATGACACAACTGTACTGTTCACGGATGAAGAGACGAAAGATCTAGAAATAAAAGGCAGCTTAAAAGTAAATAATGCTATCCAAAGTTTTACTGAATTAAATTTGCACAACAACAGTAATAAAATACTTTGTCTAAATTACAAATTCAATAACAACACAATTAATAAGAGTGCATAGCAGAAAACTGCAAATGCACAAACTTTCTTGGAGTAATAACCAAAGAAAATGTAAATTGGGATAAGCAGTTAGAATATATATGTAGAAAACTCAGCTCAAACCTATGCATGCTGCACAAACTCGGCTGTCTAAAAGAGACAAAAATTATGAAACTCCTATAGTATGCACTAATCCATTTGAAATTAAGTTATGATGTAATTTTATGGGAAGGTACCTCCAAAACAAAGATACACAATACCATGAAGTTCACATCAAAGCTGTCATATGCAGGAACAAAAGCCCAAGAAAAACTCCCATCAGACTTGAGAGAGACAAACAGTAAGACTATTTTCAAAAAAATCTCTCAAGACTTTTTTGATATAAAACTTACTATTGTATAAGTTATTTTATGTGCATTTTTAAGCCAAACTGCAATGCTCTTACTGTAGGAAAAGACAGGTAACTTAAATGTACAAGTCCGTACAGTATAAAGAATATTATTTAATTTGAAATAGGCATGTATCAGTGTATATAATACAATTTTATCCAACCCACAGATTGTATTTTCTTTATAGATCCAATAAAAAAACCAAAATATTAATATAGTACTGGAAGAACAAATGCCTTGCACTGCCCATCACACAGTCTAAGTATGACAGAAAGGAGTGAACTATTCAGCCATAATGGTATACAGGGTGAGTCACTAACTATTGCCACCTAGAATAACTCTGAAAGTATGATAGTAGCTGAAAAGTTTGTGGGACAAAAGTTGCATGGGACAGTGGGGACCATAATATGACATTGGTTTTTTGTTGCTGAGTGGGGTTGCGTCAGAGATATGAAGGTCAATTTTTTTATTTAAATGGGATGGTATAGCTTGGTACTTATTTACTGCTAGGTGCTATCAAGACGAATCCAGTGGTGCTACAATCTTCTTATCGTGGGTGGAGTGGTAATCCTTATCACTTTGACACTTATTGAAGCACATGCTCTGACAATTCTCTCTTATATATCATGCAAATAGTAAATATTTGCGAAATATGGCGTGTCCATCTAACATGCCATTGACATGTAAACACCATTCGACAGTTTCACAATAGAACACTAATAGGAACAGCAAGACTAGTATCATCAAATCAAGCAAATGTGAATGATATATTCCTTTGAAGAACAAGTCGATATGCGTCTCATTTACAGAGAACGCCAAAGAAATGCAGTGAGAGCTAGAGACTTCTACGCTGAAAGATATCCTCAACTTACTCACCCTACACATCGTACATTTAAATACGTGTATGATAAATTGAGATCTTTAACACATTGGAAACATATCCAGCAAAGGAAAATTACTGACAAGAAAATGGAAATTGGTACTCTTGCCACTGTGGTTTGAGATCCTTTCGTTAGTTTGTGTCAAATCACAATGGACTCTGGCGTGAGCCATTGTAGTGTTGTTTGTGTTCTGCATCACCATAAATATCATCCTTACCCTATCAGTCTCCACCAAGGATTAACTGGTAAGTATTGTATGTGTTGCATTGAATTCTATTGATGGGCTCAACTTCACATTCAGAGGGGTGACACATTCACAAACCTCGGAAATGTTAATTTCCATAACATGCATTATTGGGCAACTGGAAATCCATGTTGGCTGCAGTAAGTTGCACACCAAAAATTGTGGTTGGTGAATGTATGGTGTGAAAGTCTGGAGGAGAGAATTATAGGCTGCTATTTCATCAAAGGAAATCTTAATGGTAGGAAGTACACCTCCAAGAAACATTAGGTTTGTTATTGGAAGAAATACCTTTAGGAACAAGGAACAGAATATGGTATCTACATGATGCATGTCCGGCACGTTTTTCACTGATGGCTAGAAATGAGTTGGATTGGATGGGATGGGAGGAGATGTGTCATGGCCAGCTTGTTTGTCAGACTTGATGCCTCTGGATTTTTTTCTTGTGGGGGTTTGTAAAAGATATTGTTTATAAAGATGTTCCGACTGCACCTGAAGATATGTGAGAGAGAATTGTCAGAGCTTGTGCTTCAGTAAGTGCCAATGTAATAAGGAATACCACTCAATCAATGATAAGAAAATTGCAGCACTGCATTGATACCAGTGGTCATCACTTTGAACACCTTCTGTAGGTGGATGTTCATGCCACTTTTGTGACCTTCGTTGACCTTCAATGACCTTACCGTTACACATCATTGGATTCATCTTGATAACCGCTATCAGAAGATAAGTACCAAACTGTAGCATCCCATTGAAAAAAACAAAGCTGACCTTCATATCTCTGTAGCGACCCCACCTAGCAACAAAAAACCAATGTTGTATTATGCCCCCCATTGTCCCATGCAACTTTTGTCCCACAAACTTTTCAGCTCTAATCATACTTTCAGAGTTATTCTTGGTGGCTATAGTTAGTGACTCGGTCTGCATAATTGGCCACCCAGTGATGTTAAGAATCCAACGGATAATAATATTGGCCATAACAGTACATGAATTTGTGTCTGCTTGACATATCTTCCAGTCCATAGAAGAATTTTGCAATGTGCAGTAGTTTTGTATAATGTGTGTGATGAATAGGGGAAAGGGGGGGGGGGTGGATATAAGAGAGGCAGAGAGGGAGATAGTGGGGGGGGGGGGAGGGGAGGAGGGAGAGATATTGAATGTAGTTAAATGTAACCAAATGATGTAAAGAAAAGGTAGCCTAAGACAACCATTTGTTACCATATTCTTCACTGAAAAGTGAAATTATACTATAATTGTGAAACTGACACATAGCAAGAGATCACAATTATGACCAATGGAACATCATGCAGAGAGTTGAATGGACTCTATTAGAAAACTATCAGTATTAGCTAGGTAGTTATTGCAATAGCAACAGCCTCACTACTGTCTTCTCTCCTATTTTGCCAACTAATTTTGAGCAATGATGTTGATGTCCTAGACACATTACTGCGCCACTGCTCTCGGGTGGAATGTTGATTGTAGTTTTACCTCAACACATTTTTACATTGGACCAACACATCAGTGCCATGGTCACTACTATTTGTACAATATTTGGAAATGACCTACCCAGTAATGTGCATTGTAATTTTGTACTTTATAAAAATGACACAACTTTCACAAACAGTGGAAAATATGTGAATAAACTGAAGCTACAAAATACAGAGTCCCTTAATTTATTGAATTCTTGGTTTGAAATCAACATGTATCTGTTAGTTACGAAAAGATTGTGAACAGTATTTGCAGTTTATCCACTGTTGAAATTCAGTGTAATCTCTTAATAGTGTAAATATGGTGTGGAACCTTTTGAATGTAAATAATTTAGGAAAGGTAACACCTTACCTAATAGTGGAAGTGTTGAGTAGTTGACTGGTACACAAAAAAGAATGAGAACTTTGTTAACTTTTGTATGAGTACATTTTTGAGCTAGAGTATTCATACACATTGTATATTCAGATGACACAGAATAACACTACAAGTGTGCATGTGTGTATGTGTATCTATGTGTGCATGTGTGCTGTAGCTTGAAGGAAGATTGATTTGAAACCTAATGAAGTTTTCATTCTTTTTTGTGTGCCTGTGTACAACTCAGTGGTTCTGTTAGTTTGTGGGTTGTTTTTTCAGGCCTAAATTATTTAGGTAGTAATGTCTAGTATCTATGTTTTCAAATATCTCAAGCGTACTAAGTGAAATCTATTTTAAATTGAATTATGACAATGTTGATTCTATGCAAGTACTTGAATGTGGATGAATAAATGAATAAATAAACCTAATTATTGGAGGTCCAAAAGAAACAGAAACAGTTAAAAATCAATAATTTGAGAAATATTATCTGTAACATGTTTGAGTTTACATGTAAATGCAGTGGAAGATGTGGGGCTTTGCAGTCAAAGAATTTGCATGAGATGAGGGGCACAAAACATGTTTCTGCACATGGGGAAGGTATAAGAGGTGATCAAAAAGGTTCCATTTGAAGGCTACATAATCCAGAATCAGTATGGCAATAAGACAAAATCACTGTGAGCAATGAGGCAATCATCCCATTTATGCATCAGGTTGAAGATACTGTGTCATGCTGTGTGAAGAAGTTTGTAAGTGCATGCTGCACATCCTTGTCCGACAGGAATCATTGACCCTTCAAGGCCTTTTTTATGGGACTGAAAACATGATAATCACCTGGGGGGAGATTAAGACTATAGGGTGGATGCTTGAGTTCCTCTCACTTGAGTTGGCATAACTTCTGCTTTATGACATTTGCAATATGGAGACATGCCTTATCATGGAGCAGCAGCACCTATTGTCGCAGTTTTCATTCCACAGTGGTAGTTTTCAGCAGACATTCTGCCCCATACACATTATTCATTCTCTGGTGACAGCCAAAAAAATAATAACAGCATGTTGATCATGTTTGGATGAATTTTGTAATGTAGTAGCCATAGGTGACATTTTTGTGTTTACCGCACACACGTTGTAAAGACACAAATGTTACACTAATTTCTTGTCTGCATGTTGGTGCTTATATACCCACATTGGAGAGTCCAGCAATTGGCATGTATGTTGAAGCAACACCCTCAAATGGAAACCTTTTCATTGCCTCTTAATAGTACATATGAAAATCCAACATGAAATGACGTTTCATTGGGGACTGTGTGACACTCACATAAGATTATTCTCAAGAGCTATCAGTATGTATGGGGACTGAATACAACCATTTCAATGTGAGATCAAGAATTTACAATTTTTTAAATAATGGAAAATGTTACAACATTTACTAAAATTTATTTTGCATGCAATATCAAGTACATGAACACACCGCTGCTACATGCAGATGACAGAAAATCAACAGTTATTAGTTCTTACTTCTTTGAGGAAGTCCACAGCTGTACATTTAAAAGTATTTCTGTGAGAGACAACATTATCCACTGTTTGCAAAAGAGTTGCATGCTTCATAGTACATCATTCCTGCAATGTAGAGAAACTTAGCATATTTTCAGTCTTGTTACAACTGTGAACAAAATGGGGTGTTAACAGCAATCTCAAATGTTCTTTTTCTCATGGGTGATCTCAAAATTCTCCAGGTATTACACTTGCAGTCTTTTTGTTGCAGGGATACAAAATTCACAGGTGTATAGAAAACTTCTGGCATGACTTATGTTCCAAAGGCATTTCACAATCATGTCTCATAAATAACAATCAGAATCCTCTTTGGTATTCTGTTACATGCTAAACCCCATCCGATGAACATGACCATTATTGATGGCTGTCATATAGAATAGTTATAATCATTGTAAACTTTATCACAGTGTTGCACAAACTACTGGTTCCATTTGAACAAAAAATAATGATGAACAATGCTTGGAATAATTTTTTATTCATTTTTAAACAGAGGAACAAAGAACAAAGTATTTCTTTCTGTGAATTTCTGTTACACTGCATTTTTCTACTGAGAATACTTTTCAAATGATGAATTTTCACTTGTTCTGTTACTTCTTTAAGAAATATAACTCTCTGGCTTTGATATTATGATTACATATCTGAATGGATTAATTGTAAATTAAGATGTACTTAAACACACCAGTGAGTTTCAGTGATTGTTTTTTCATTTGGGTTGTGATGTTACTGGTGTAGCTTGCATACCAACTGTATGACCTTCTCTAGTACTATTATGATAAAAAGTAACTCGATGTATTTATACATTTTTAGGTTACTCCTGGTGAAGTGACACGAATAATTACAGGACAGCAGCTCTTGCCAATGGATGAGTCATACACTAGAAGACTTCAAGAACTTGAAAATGTAGTTCGTGGTATCAAAGATTCAGAAGAGTTGGCAAGTGTAGGTCCAAAACCATCTGGAAGTCTGACACCTGATGATATTGAAAATATGAAAAAATTGCAAGAAATTGCCACAAATGAAATGCAACTAAAAAGGAGGATACAGTCAATGGAACGGAAGGAACTTATGTATTTAGCTGCACTTCAAAAAGCGGATGAGCTACGGATGAGAGCTGAAGGTATTACTAGCGGACAGGAATTTACTTCACCAACCATAGTAGAAGCTGGAAGTTCAGCTGAGGGTTTGCAGAGGCGTGTTGTGGAGCTTGAAGCAGAAGTTAATCGTCTGAAGAAGAAAGCTGAAGTGCTAGAGGCTGAGAATGAGAAACTTCTTCACATGATTTCTGATGGAACGCAGGTAAGATACATTTTAAATACAGCTACACCCCCTAATTTTTTAAAATAACCTCTTTTACTGATCTCCCATAGACACAAATCGTTACAAGTTACTGAATGAGTTTGTTGGTGCATTATGAACAAAACTACTGTGTGATATTCACATACATAACCTACAACTAATATGCTTCAGTGGTGTATATTTCGAAGCATTTTCAGTTAAATGACCTCTGTACAACAAGTGAACTACAATTTATCCGAGAATGTTATGTGATTTTCTGAAAATGGGCTGTCATTAGACTTCAATAAAACACAATACATAAATTCAGTACAGCAAAAAGCCTGACCACAGTGCTACAAATGATACATGAAACATACAGTCAAAACTCTAGGATTTTTATACTGATAAGAAGCTGAACTGGGAGCTACATGTTGTAGATCTTTAAATGTTAATGCTTTTATCATTTAACTGTCATAAGTGTGGCATTAACGTAACAATCCCTGTATGGTCAAACAATATTCTTGACATGTACTGCAACACACACTAGAACCAATCTCAAAAAGACGTTAATAAATCACTAGATAATGGCTAAAAAGTCAAAACTGCAATAGTGTATCCAGGAGGAAATAAATAACAGTCAGTGACAGGAGCATTATCATTTAAACAATTCTACGTTAATATCACTTGGAATAAAGAAAATCATGACATATTACAGATCATAAACCTCTGAGTTCCGTAACTTTTACAATATCAATAATAGCACTTACCATGATGAAGGAATCACCTACAAACAAATCTGTTGTACAACAATTGGCACCTGCATGGCACCATCTGATACCAAACTGTTCATGGGCTATCTAGAGGAATCCTTCCTAACCACCAAACCACCAAGAAGCCCAAGCCCCTCATCTGGGGCCCACCCATGTAGCCAAATGGGTTAATGTGACCTCCTCTGGGACGGGGAGGTATGCCAGCCCCATATCAAATCAGCCCAGCTTATTAACGATGAGGGGTCGGTGTGCTGGCCAGTCTTGATATGGTTTTCATGTCATTCCTGACATCCCAGTTGGTGAAAAATGCGTTAGTTCCCATGTTCCATCTTCGATACATACTGTGTGTAAAAGTTTAGTACACTTTCTCATTCCTGCATGCAGAATTTACTCTATATGAAGACAAATTGGGCACACTGCTTCTTTCTTGGGGTGAATAGGAGATGATGATGTTAGCTCTTTGGTCTCCTTAAACACTTACTCAGTATCAGCAGCCCCTCACCTGCTTCAGATGCAGTGATGACATCTTTGTCCAACAAGCCATCTTCCTTGACATCATCATCCACCTCAGAAATGGCTACATCAGTACCTCCATCCACATCAAACCTACCAGTCACCAACTATACCTCCACTTTGACAGCTGTAATCCATTCTGCATCGAGTGTTCCCATCCGTACAGTCTAGCCATGGTGATTTCTGCTACCCCTCTGCCCCTCCGTCCCACATGCCTGCTGTCTGGCTACCAAGGAGCACCATGTTGGTAGCCCTGTTCAGATAAGTGATTTAAACTGAAATGAAACTTTGTTTAATACTGATAACTAATTAAAGATTTGTATTAGTGTGTTTCCAAGCTTACCATTAAAGGTTTCTCTTTTCTTTGGGTATTATTCCCGAAAACAAGAAAATGTCATAAAGTAGAGTTAAAGTAATATTTTTGTTTACATTTTAGTGCAGTAAACTTAAACAATCTCATTTAATCGTGTAAATAAAACTTTTATTACAGTCGCGAAAGACGGAATATTTCTCAATATTACATACGACACCTATGTGGTACTTAAATTAAATGAGATATTGTTGTACAGTAAATTTTATATGAAATTTAGGTATCTTGTCCACATTTCATTCTCAACATTGTGGCAACTAAAATCGACCATACGGAAAGTATACGCTATGGACTTTTACCTCTGCAAACTCTTCAAAATTTCGTGCAATGGTTTACTACATTTAATGCTGCACAATAACTGCGTTGACCATCCAAACAAAATTAAGTCATTTATGGGGGGAAGATATCAGTCAAGAAGATGTGTAAAAATCAGATTTTTGTGAAATTGAATGATAAAGTGTGTCAAAGCAGTCGGAACACCATGTGTCTGCACAGGCGAGCAGTGCAGTGATGACAAAATCGCGCACAGTGCGGAATGCGGGGAGCACGTGTCTGCAGCAGTGAAAGGGTTAATGAAGAGACAAAGCACTAGAAATTTAAAAAAATTGCATTCAAACAAATAAAATTCGTTAAGTAAGACACTTTGATATTATTTTTAAATAAAGAAAATATTAAGCACTGCACAAGGCTTGAACTCTTAACCTTTCACTTACTAGCCCAACGCCTTAACCGTTACACTAACACAGCTCATACCACAATATAACTCCTTGAGGAGTGTAACAGGTCATGCAAAATACTGACAAACACTGTTGGTATGACTATGAATTACTCACACTTCGTCGAAGTACAATAGGAAATAAACAATTACCGCTGTTCTTTACTGCGGAAAAGCGGTTCATGAGATTCATACAAACACCTTTCCTTGCTATCACCTGAATTAGGAATCTTATTGCTTGTTTTGTTTAATTAATTAACAGAATATGAAGCAATTGGTGTAGAGATTGCTTTTTCCAAAGTTTCTATAAAAGGAAGTCTGTTATTAAGACATTGCTTTTGTTCTATTACTTTATTTATGACTGAATGTTTCTAAAACTGAAGACACTCGTCCGTAGTCTGCTCTGCAGTCGAGATCTGGCAACGTCGTTCTCTGTTCATTGGCTGACTGTGTTTTGTGATGTCAGATGCGCAGAACGAACCTAAACTTGGCCGCCAACACAAATGATGCGCACTTTAGTTATAAATAAATTTGAAGCACTGTTGGCCTCTTTAACAACAAGAAATAAAAAATTGTGGTTGCTGGTGGTTTTAATGTTGTTTCTCTTGAAACCTCTCCCAGTAAGAACTTATTACAGTTAGCAGCATTGTCATTTAACATACATACTATTAACTCCCCAAATAGAATAGATAAGGTCTCAAAGATGGGCATTGATAATATAATTATAGAAATATCTAATGAACAAAATTATATTATAAAACCAATAATTAGTATCCTCTCAGACCATCACATTTTGTTATTTTTGCTAAATGTTAATGCTGATCAGGATATAAAATCTGCTAAACCTGGTTCCAATGGGTAGTCAGCAAGCCAAAAAATGTGTGTTTCAGGAAACACCTCAAAGATATGAATTGGAGTGGTGCATGCAATGCTCATAACATGAATGAGAAATTCAACACTTCTATTAATAATGTCCATAACTTACTTGAAAACTATTTTCCCCATAACTATCCCAGATTAGACAAAAATATATTAAAAAAAGGGCATGGATTACTACTCAAGGAAGAAAAAAGGAAACTCTTATCAGTCAGCTCTGATGTAAATTTTATAGATTGTTACAAAACATATTGCAAAATATGGAAGACAGTAATACAGACATCAAAGTAAATGCATTACCAGAAAGGGATAGTCACATCAGATAACAAAATAAAGACAATATGGGATATAATGAAGGAAGAGACTGTAGAATCAGAGACATAGAGGAATATATAACATCAAGAGTAAATGATACTTGGGTAACTGATGTGTGCAGTGTTTCTGAACTTTTCAATAAGCATTTCCTAACTGTTACTGAAAAGATGGGGTTGTCAGGTTCAGCAGATGCCATGAAAGAATGTCTCTGACCAGTCACTACAAATCACTACAATAATATGAGTATGACTCTCACGTC
The DNA here is from genome assembly GCF_021461395.2 of Schistocerca americana. Taxonomy (NCBI): domain Eukaryota; kingdom Metazoa; phylum Arthropoda; class Insecta; order Orthoptera; family Acrididae; genus Schistocerca; species Schistocerca americana. Next base: position 586,622,164 of record NC_060122.1, on the reverse strand, counting down.
ATCAATAGAAGTAATTTCCAACATAAAATCCTTAAAATCAAAAAATTCTAGTTGCTTTGGTAATATATCAACAAATTTGATTAAATAGTACTCCTTTGAGTTTGGTTACATTTTAAATTATTTGTGTAGCCAGTCTTTTATCAGTGTAACATTTCTTGAATGATTGAAATTTGCTAAGTAAAGTTTTACATAAGAAGGAGATGAAGAAATGCTGTCAAATTTCCATCTGATTTCACACATTCTCAAAAATTTTTAGAAAAGATATATACAGTCCTCTTTTTAACCATCTGACCACAAATAAAATATTATACAGGTCACAATTCATTTTTCTTAGGATTTCAGTATTGAGAAGGCTATGTACACATACAGTGAGAATGAACTTAATTTATTACACAATAAATTACAGACTACAAGTATACTTTGTGATGTGTGAAAGGCATTTGACTGTGTAAATCGCAGTATCTTTTCCAGAAAATTAGAAAACAGGGTGTATCAAAAAGAATATCTGATTTAAAAAAATCATAACTATTATGTTATTTGAGATATGTGCATTAACAGTGTACTGTTGGAAAGAGCAAGTGCTCAAGTTTTACATGGTTCCTGCTAGGTAGAAGCAGCATGCACCAACTTCAGTTCTAGTCAAAACAGGTGACTGGATAACAGAAAGCATTTTGTGTTCTGCATTTTGCACAGTTTGTGTCAGTAATAACTGTTCAGCGTGACTTTCGTACTAGGTATGGTGTGGCTCCTCTTACAGCACAGAGCATTAGACGATGACATGAACAATTCCAAGAAACAAGTTGTTTGTGTAAAGGCAAGTCACCAGGCTGTCCCTGAGTACCTGACACAGATGTTGACTGCATCTGCCATAGTTTCACAAGGAGTCCCCAGAAATTCATATGCCATACAGCTCAACATGCCCCCGATGTCCATCTGGGGTGTGTTGCATTGATGTTTACACATGAAACCATACAAAATTCAGCTACTGCAGTCTCTGCATGAAGGTGACAAACAACAATGTGTGCAGTTCTGTAATTTTGTTCTTGGCAAGATGTAGGATGACAGTTTCCTTCCACACTTAGTGTTTAAAGACAAGGCAACGCTCTATTTAAATGGAAAGGTGAACCATCATAATATGAGAATATGGGATATGGAACAACCTCATGAAATTTTACAACATGAGAAGGACTCTCCAAAATTTAATGTGTTTTGTGCAGTCTCAAGGGAGAAGGTGTATGGTATTTTTCTTTGCTGAAAACACTGTTACTGGAAACACGTCTCGATCTGCAACAAATTGATGCATGGTGCTGGGGATGGCAATTGAATCTCAATGTAGACAAATGTAAGGTGCTGCAGATACATAGAAAGAAAGATCCTTTATCATTTAGCTACAATATAGCAGGTCAGCAACTGGAAGCCGTTAATTCCATAAATTATCTGGGAGTAGGCATTAGGTGATACGCAATTACAAGAACTCAGCAAGGGAATTGTCACAGCCTCTGTCACCTCAATTCTCCAACTTCCTACCTACACGTGGTGCCCCTGTTAAGCCGAACAACTCAGCAAAAGGTTGGGTAACCAACCCCAGTGGGAAACTGATTCGGTGAGCAGATAGGAGTTGGAGGACAGTGGAAGGCAGCGGGAAACCACCACTGAACTATCCCAAGAAAACCCCATGGCTTTGCTCAGCTCAAAATGTTCCGGAGTTTTAAGTTCCCCGATCGGATCTCTGGGGGGAATCAGGTTGAGAGGAGCTTCACGAAGACTAAGATGGTGCAAAGAGAAGCACTGCATAGGAACATGTAGTGTAAGATTCATGTATCAAGGAAAATTAGATATAGTGAAATGAGAAATGGAGAAAATTAACATCAGCATATTGGGAATAAGTGAAATGAGGTGAACTGGCATGGGAGAATTTGCTTCGGATGGCCATATGGTGTATTATTCTGGCCACGATAACAACAGAAGTAATGGAGTAGCCTTCATAGTTAGTGATAAAGTGAGAAAAGCTGTAATGGAATGCAAATATAAAAATTATAGAATGATGTCCATCAGACTTCAAGGTCAGCCCCTCAACATCACAGTAATTCAAGTTTATGCGCCAACAACCGATGCTGAAAAGGAAATTATTGACCAGTTCTATGGAGATTTACAAGAATTACTACTGTCAACACCAAAAAAGGATATCGTCTTCATAGTTAGAGATTGGAATGCAAAAGTCGGAAATTAAGCTGTAGAAGGTATAACAGGGAAATATGGTCTTGGTACAGCAAATGAAGCAGGACAGAGACTCCTAGAATTCTGCCAAGAAAATTAATTGATAATTACTAATACACTGTTTCAACTACCAAAACGACACCTGTATTTCACCAGATGGCCAACATCGGAACCAAATTGATTACATACTTTGTAATCAGTGGTGGAAGAGCGCGGTTCAGTCAGCTACAACAAGACCTGGGGCTGACTGCGGATCAGATCATGAGTTCCTGATTGCAAAATTTCGGCTGAAACTTCAGAATGTAGAAAAAAGTATCCTAACTTGCAGATTCGACCTTAACTCTATACCCTCCGACTACACTGTAGAGGTGCAAAACAGATTTAATGTATTAAAGCTGGAGGACAAAAGCTCACAAAAGATGTGGACAGAAGTAGCTAATACTGTCAAGGAGGCCACAGAGAAACACATTCCCAAGAAAAGGAACAGCAAGAAGACTAGATGGCTATCAGTTGCATTGCAAGTTGCAGAAGAACGAAGGAAAGCAAAAATCAAGGGAGATAGATCAGCTGTGTTTGAATTAAATAAAGGTTTTCAGAAATTAGCTAGAAGAGATAAAAATATATTCTTTAATGAACAGTGCAAGGAAGTTGAAGATAGTAACGGAATGGGGAAGACAAGAGATCTTTATAAGAAAATTAGAGAAATTAAAGGAAAATTCCAGCAAAAATTGGAATGATAAAAGATCTGAGTGAAGCAGAGGATAATAAGGAAAGATGGGCAGAATATGTAGAAGACCTATACAAGAAAGGACTGCATAATGACAGAGCTCCTACCGCTGATGTTAATGGTAATTTAGAACTAGAGCCAGATATTTTGGAGAGCGAAATCCAGTGGGCCCTTGAAAATATGGCTGATAACAAAACTAGTGGACATGATGAAATACCAGCAGAATTGTTTAAAGTCACTGGAAAGGATGCCGTGAAAGTGCTGCACTCAATATGTCAAAAAATATGGATCACACAGCTGTGGCCAGAAGACTGGAAAAAATCAGCATTCATCCCCTATCCAAAGAAGAGAAGTTTTAAAGAATGCTCAGATTACCGAACAATCGCACTTACCTCACATGCTAGCAAAGTCATGTTGAAAATCTTACAAAATAGACTTCGCCAATATCTAGATTGAGAGCTACTAGAAGAACAAGCTGGATTTAGGAAAGGAAGAGGAACTGGAGATCAAATTGCTAACATTCGGTGGATTATGGGAAAAGCAAGAGAATTCCAGAGAGATGTGTACCTCTGCTTTATTAACTACGCCAAAGCCTTTGACTGCATCGATCACAACAAATTATGGAACATACTGAAAAACATGGGTGTACCAGATCACCTCATTCATCTGATACGGAGTTTATACCTTGACCAAGGAGCCATGGTGAGAACTATGTATGGAACAACGAAATGGATAAAGGTTCAGAAAGGGGTCCGGCAAGGCTGCATACTGTCACCATACTTATTCAATCTGTATGCAGAACATGTTATGAGGAATGCGAGGCTAGATGAAGGAGGAACAGGAATTAAAATAGCTGGAATAAATGTAAACAACCTCAGGTACACGGATGATACAATCCTGTTGGCAGAAAGTGAAGACGAATTGAGAACACTCTTGCTGAAGGTGAAAGACAAAAGTGAAAAGGCTGATCTTAGGCTGAATGTGAAGAAAACGAAAATTATGGCAACTACACCTACCAATTCGTGGGATATAGCAGGAGAAACCATGGAGGTAGTGACTACATTCAGTTATCTCGGTTCCCAGCTCTCTGCTGATGGCGACTGCAGCCATGAAATCTGGAGACACCTGTTCCTGGTAGACAGGCGATGTCAAACCTTGACAAGGTTATAAGGTCCAGAGATATAACACTAGCAACAAAGATCTGTATTGTGAGGGCTATGGTCTTTCCAGTTGTGATGTATGGATGTGAGACCTGGACCATTAGAAAGGCTGAACGGCGAAGAATTGACTCCTTCGAATTGTGGTGTTGGAGGAAACTTCTTAGAGTTCCGTTGACTGCAAAGAGAACCAACAGATCAATATTGGAGCAAATAAAACCAGATTTCTCCCTAGAAGGTCTAATGTTAAAACAAAAGCTGACCTACTTTGGACACACAATGCTAAGGCATGCCTCGCTGGAAAAAACATTAATGCTGGGGAAGATTGAAGGAACTAGAAGAAGAGGACGTCAGAGGATGAAATGGATTGATGGCATCACAGAAGCAATGTGTTCCAAACTGGAAGGTCTATTGGAGAAAGTGCAAGGCGGGAAAAAGTGGCGTGATTTGGTTCACGGGGTCACGAAGAGTCGGAACTGACTAAACGAATAGAGAGAGAGAGGCATTAGGAGTGATTTAAAATGGAATAACCATATAAAATTAACCATTGGTAAAGCAGATGCCAGACTGAGATTCATTGGAAGAATCCTAAGGAAATGCAGTCCGAAAACAGTCCGAAAACAAAAGAAGTAGTACACTTGTTCGCTCACTGCTTGAATACTGCTCATCGGTGTGGGATCCGTACCAGATAGGGTTGATAGAGGAGGTGGAGAAGGTCCAACGGAGAGCAGCGTGCTTCGTTACAGGATCATTTAGTAATCGTGAAAGCATTATGGAGATGATAGATGAACTCCAGTGGAAGACTCTGCAAGAGAGATGCTCAGTAGCTTGGTACGGGCTTTTGTTGAAGTTTTGAGAACATACCTTCACCAAGGAGTCAAGCAGTATATTGCTCTCTCCTACGTATATCTCGCAAAGAGACCGTGAGAATAAAATCAGAGAGATTAGAGCCCACACAGAGGCATACCAACAATCTTTCTTTCCACGAACAATACGAGACTGGAATAGAAGGGAGAACTGATAGAGATACTCAAGGTACCCACCACCACAAACCGTCAGGTGGCTTGTGGAGTATGGATCTAGATGTAGATGTAGATGTAGATATGCTTGAGAACTTTCTTTTCCCACAGTTGGATGCTGATTTGAATGACTTTATTTACCAACAGGATGGTGCACCTGGCATCAGGAAGTGTGGGAATTTTTAAATCAAAGGATCACTGAACAGTGGTTCGATCACATTGGACCAAATGATTCAATCTTACATTACTGGCCTCCAAGGTCACCGGACCTGACTGTATGTGATTATTTCTTGTGGGGGGGTTTATAAAAGACTCTATTTCTATGCCTCCATTACAAACAACAATGAATGAACTGAAACATCGCACAACAGCAGCTGTGGAAGCTGTAACTCAAGACATGATTGCTACAGTGTGGGAACAATTTGAATACTGCATTGAGATATGCCGTGCATTTCAAGGGGTTCATACTGAACACTTGTGAAAAGGTATGAAAAAAACTTTTTGAGCTTCCCATTCATCAAAAACAAAATTCATTGTATATGTTTATTAGTTTCAGAAATATAGACACACCAAATTGAATGATTATTTTTGATACACTCTATATTATGGTGTAACAGGAAATGCTGCAAAATGGTTCAATGCTATATCTCTGACAGAAAACAAAGGGTGTCAATAGGAGAGAGATGTGTATTAAGATATCAGGAATCATCCAACAGGGAACCAATAACAGTGTCCCCCAAGGTTCCATCTTAGGGCCTTTTCTTGTGTATATCAATGGCCCTTCATCAGGTACAGTACCAGGTGCCAAATTTGTTTTGTTTACAGACGATACAAACAGTGCAATAAATAGTAATCAAGTACAGTCTTAAAAAGGTTGGCTAATGTAATTTTCACGGATGTTAATAAATGGTTCCTATCCAATTCTCTGTCACTAAACATTAAAAAAAAACATACTGTATACAATACAGAACTTGATGCACAAAATATGATAACAAGCAGATAGAAGAAGGTGACAGTGTTAAATTCCTGGGATTCCAGCTTGATAATAAATTTGACTAGGAGGATCATACCACAGAATTACTGAAACTTCTAAACAAATCTCTATTTGTTATGTGAAATTGTCAGACAGAGGTGATATAAAAATAAAAGAGCTAGGGTACTGGTAACATGCTTACTTTTGTTCTATAATGTTATACAGGATATTTTCTGGGGTAACTCATCAAGCCAAGCTAAAGTATTCTGAGCCCAGAAAGTGTGCAGAAATTTTCAATAATATGCGAGCAGCCATAAAAAGTTTGACTAATAATAAGGCACAGTTTGAGAAGAGACTGAAGGAATTATTGATGGCCAATTCCTTCTACTTTATTGATGAACTTCATATCAGAACACATTGATACATTTATGCTATCAATACTATGACATAATGTGAAATTGTGTACAATCTGACTTCTGTACATATTTTGTGCACTAGTGTGATCAGTGTAAATAAGTGTTGTAAAACGTTTATTTTTTTCGGTTGATGTGTGGGTACAATAGCCTATGAATTATCATATGCACCTAAGTTTAGCGAACATTTAATATTTGGTTACATATTTATATTATTTTAAATGTATATATGCTTAAGTCTCTCTCTCTCTTTTTGACCGATTCTACATCTTCAAGGGCAATTTCATTTGGAATCTGTGGAAGGTACATTAGCATGTTGTTGTTGTTGTTGTTGTTGTGGTCTTCAGTCCTGAGACTGGTTTGATGCGGCTCTCCATGCTAATCTATCCTGTGCAAGCTCCTTCATCTCCCAGTACCTACTGCAACCTACATCCTTCTGAATCTGCTTAGTGTAATCATCTCTTGGTCTCCCTCTACAATTTTTACCCTCCACGCTGCCCTCCAATGCTAAATTTGTGATCCCTTGATGCCTCGGGACATGTCCTACCAACCGATCCCTTCTTCTAGTCAAGTTGTGCCACAAACTTCTCTTCTCCCAAATCCTATTCAATACCTCCTCATTACTTATGTGATCTACCCACCTAATCTTCAACATTCTTCTGTAGCACCACATTTCGAAAGCTTCTATTCTATTCTTGTTGAAACTATTTATTGTCCATGTTTCACTTCCATACATGGCTACACTCCATACAAATACTTTCAGAAACGACTTCCTGACACTTAAATCTATACTGGATGTTAACAAATTTCTCTTATTCAGAAATGCTTTCCTTGCCATTGCCAGTCTACATTTTATATCCTCTCTACTTCGACCATCATCAGTTATTTTGCTCCCCAAATAGCAAAACTCCTTTACTACTTTAAGTGTCTCATTTCCTAATCTAATTCCCTCAGCATCACCCGAATTAATTCGACTACATTCCATTATCCTCGTTTTGCTTTTGTTGATGTTCATCTTATATCCTCCCTTCAAGACACTGTCCATTCCATTCAACTGCTCTTCCAAGTCCTTTGCTGTCTCTGACAGAATTACAATGTCATCGGCGAACCTCAAAGTTTTTATTTCTTCTCCCTGGATTTTAAAACCTACTCCAAATTTTTCTTTTGTTTCCTTTACTGCTTGCTCAATATACAGATTGAATAACATTGGGGGGAGGCTACAACCCAGTCTCACTCCCTTCCCAACCACTGCTTCCCCTTTCATGCCCCTCGACTCTTATAACTGCCATCTGGTTTCTGTACAAATTGTTAATAGTCTTTCTCTCCCTGTATTTTACCCCTGCCATCTTTAGAATTTGAAAGAGAGTATTCCAGTCAACATTGTCAAAAACCTTCTCTAAGTCTACAAATGCTAGAAACATAGGTTTGCCTTTCCTTAATCTTTCTTCCAAGCAAAGTCGTAAGGTCAGCATTGCCTCACTTGTTCCAACATTTCTACGGAATCCAAACTGACCTTCCCCGAGGTCGGCTTCTACCAGTTTTTCCATTCATCTGTAAATAATTTGTGTTAGTATTTTGCAGCTGTGACTTATTAAACTGATAGTTCAGTAATTTTCGCATCTGTCAACACCTGCTTTCTTTGGCATTGGAATTATTATATTCTTCTTGAAGTCTGAGGGTATTTCGCCTGTCTCATACATCTTGCTCACCAGATGGTAGAGTTTTGTCAGGGCTGGCTCTCCCAAGGCTGTCAGTAGTTCTAATGGAATGTTGTCTACTCCCGGGGCCTTGTTTCGACTCAGGTCTTTCAGTGCTCTGTCAAACTCTTCACGCAGTATCGTATCTCTTATTTCATCTTCATCTACATCCTCTTCCATTTCTGTAATATTGTCCTCAAGTACATCACCCTTGTATAGACCCTCTATATACTCATTCCACCTTTCTGCTTTCCCCTCTTTGCTTAGAACTGGGTTTCCATCTGAGCTCTTGATATTCATACAAGTGGCTCTCTTTTCTCCAAAGGTCTCTTTAATTTTCCTGTAGGCTGTAGCTATCTTACCCTTAGTGAGATAAGCCTCCACATCCTTACATTTGTCCTCTAGCCATGCCTGCTTAACCATTATGCACTTCCTGTCGATCTCATTTTTGAGACGTTTGTATTCCTTTCTGCCTGCTTCATATACTGCATTTTTATATTTTCTCCTTTCATCAATTAAATTCAATATTTCTTTTGTTATACAAGGATTTCTACTAGCCCTCGTCTTTTTACCTACTTGATCCTCTGCTGCCTTCACTACTTCATCCCTCAGAGCTACCCATTCGTCTTCTACTGTATTTCTTTCCCCCATTCCTGTCAGTTGTTCCCTTATGCTCTCCCTGAAACTCTGTACAACCTCTGGTTTAGTCAGTTTATCCAGGTTCCATCTCCTTAAATTCCCACCTTTTTGCAGTTTCTTCAGTTTTAATCTACAGTTCATAACCAATAGATTGTGGTCAGAGTCCACATCTGCCCCTGGAAATGTCTTAAAATGTAAAACCTGGTTCCTAAATCTCTGTCTTACCATTATATAATCTATCTGATACCTTCTAGTATCTCCAGGATTCTTCCATGTGTACAACCTTCTTTTATGATTCTTGAACCAAGTGTTAGCTATGATTAAGTTATGCTCTGTGCAAAATTCTAACAGATGGCTTCCTCTTTCATTTCTTAACTCCAATCCATATTCACCTATTATGTTTCCTTCTCTCCCTTTTCCTACTGTCAAATTCCAGTCACCCATGACTATTAAATTTTCGTCTCCCTTCACTACCTGAATAATTTCTTTTATCTCATCATACATTTCTTCAATTTCTTTGTCATCTGCCTAGCTCGTTGGCATATAAACTTGTACTACTGTAGTAGGCATGGGCTTTGTGTCTATCTTGGCCACTATAATACGTTCACTATGCTGTTTGTAGTAGCTTACCCGCACTCCTATTTTTTATTCATTATTGAACCTACTCCTGCGTTACCCCTATTTGATTTTGTATTTATAACCCTGTATTCACCTGACCAGAAGTCTTGTTCCTCCTGCCACCGAACTTCACTAATTCCCACTATATCTAACTATAACCTATCCATTTACCTTTTCAAGTTTTCTAACCTACCTGCTCGATTAAGGGATCTGACATTCCGCACTCCAATTCATAGAATGCCAGTTTTCTTTCTCCTGATAACGACGTCCTCCTGAGTAGTCCCCGCCCGGAGATCCGATTAGGGGACTTATTTACCTCCAGAATATTTTACCCAAGAGGACGCCATCATCATTTAACCATACAGTAAAGCTGCATGCCCTCGGGAAAAATTACGGCTGTAGTTTCCCCTTGCTTTCAGCCGTTCGTAGTACCACAACAGCAAGGCCGTTTTGGTTAATGTTACAAGGCGAGCTCAGTCAATCATCTGGACTGTTGCCCCTTCAACTATTGAAAAGGCTGCTGCCCCTCTTCAGGAACCACACGTAAGTCTGGCCTCTCAACAGATACCTCTCCGTTGTGGTTGCTCCTACGGTACGGCTATCTGTATCATTGAGGCACGCAAGCCTCCCCACCAACGGCAAGGTCCATGGTTCATGGGGGAGTTACATTAGCATATCTGTATATTTTGTAAATATTTATTGTGTATTCTTGATTTCTGACATTTTCCACATACTAGATGATCTCCTCACTACGGATCAGTTGGAATGAAAAGTACATCTATTATCTAATTTAATGTTATGCCTCTCATAATGCAGTACCACCAAGGAATGAAAATGCTGAATCACATTCTCTGCCAGTGTTTAGACTACTTATTATTAGGCTCTGAAATGAGAAGTGTCCTCCCTCTATACTCCCCCCCCCCCCCCCTCCCAAATGGTATTCCACCACCCACCCAACCTACCCAGTATTCTTGTCTGTCCTTACTGCAACCCTGCTCCCAACCCGTTGTCTCATGGCTCATATTCTATGGTATATGTAGGTGCAAGACCAGTCCCATACATCCTTGCACTACCAATTACCCCAGTACTTCCTTGGGCATCTCCTACTCCATCAAAGGCAAGAACACCTGAAAGCAGCCATGTGATCTACTAGTTAAGCTGCATCCAATGTGCCACATTCTATGTGGGCATGACAACAAACAAGTTGTCTGTCCACATGAATGGCCATCTCCAAACTGTGGCCAAACCCTTCCCACCAACACCAAATTTTCTGAACTGAACAGATGGGCACACCCCCTATACCATATCCTTCATTCTCATAATCCCCTACCCCTCAACCTTTGCTATTCTCTGTGTTCCACGTACCTATCTCCTTCTGTGCTCCCACTCAATTACTACAAATGCCTTCTATCCTGCCAATGCACCTACTTAGTCTTTCCCTTCCCTACTTTTCTCCTCCCCTTTCCTCAACCCCTTTCCCAATACAGAAATCCCTGCTGCACCTAATAACCCTATCATGTCCCTGCATACTCCCACTGGCAGCAATAGCATCTTACCGCACCCCTACACTGCTATCCCATACCCCTCCCTATGCTATACCTCTTCCTCCACCTTGCTACTCACGCCAGATAGAGTGCTGTTCATGTCAGATGCAAACTCCTCTATGTTGTGGGTAACAATCTATTCATGCCATAATATTGTTGGTCTTATAATCGATTTTTCAGTCACTATAAATTCTATTTAACTGCTCTTCCAAGGCTTTTGCCATCTGTGACAGAATTAAAATGTCCTTGGTGACTGCAGATTTTCTTCTCCCTGAACTTTACCTCTTATTCCAAACTCCTCCTTGATTTTTCTTTACTGCTTGCTTTGTGTGCAGTTGACTAACATTGGGAATATGCTGAAATCCTTTCTCACTTCTTTCTCAGCTAAGCTTCTCTTTCCTGTTCTTTGACTCTTACAGTTGCAGTCTCATTTCTGTACAAATTATAAATAACCTTTTACACCCCGTATTTTATTCCTGCTTTCTTCATAATTTCAAAATGTGCAATCAAGACAGCTTTGTCAAAAGCTTTCTCTAAATGTATGGGGTGGTACACAAAATGTGTCACCATTTGTTTCATACAGGGTGTTTCAAAAATGACCGGTATATTTGAAACGGCAATAAAAACTAAACGAGCAGCAATAGAAATACACCGTTTGTTGCAATATGCTTGGGACAACAGTACATTTTCAGGCAGACAAACTTTCGAAATTACAGTAGCTATAATTTTCAACAACAGATGGCGCTGCGGTCTGGGAAACTCTATAGTACGATATTTTCCACATATCCACCATGCGTAGCAATAATATGGCGTAGTCTCTGAATGAAATTACCCGAAACCTTTGACAACGTGTCTGGCGGAATGGCTTCACATGCAGATGAGATGTACTGCTTCAGCTGTTCAATTGTTTCTGGATTCTGGCGGTACACCCGGTCTTTCAAGTGTCCCCACAGAAAGAAGTCACAGGGGTTCATGTCTGGCGAATAGGGAGGCCAATCCATGCCGCCTCCTGTATGTTTCGGATAGCCCAAAGCAATCACACGATCATCGAAATATTCATTCAGGAAATTAAAGACGTCGGCCGTGCAATGTGGCCGGGCACCATCTTGCATAAACCACGAGGTGTTCGCAGTGTCGTCTAAGGCAGTTTGTACCGCCACAAATTCACGAAGAATGTCCAGATAACGTGATGCAGTAATCGTTTCGGATCTGAAAAATGGGCCAATGATTCCTTTGGAAGAAATGGCGGCCCAGACCAGTACTTTTTGAGGATGCAGGGACGATGGGACTGGAACATGGGGCTTTTCGGTTCCCCATATGCGCCAGTTCTGTTTATTGACGAAGCCGTCCAGGTAAAAATAAGCTTCGTCAGTAAACCAAATGCTGCCCACATGCATATCGCCGTCATCAATCCTGTGCACTATATCATTAACGAATGTCTCTCGTGCAGCAATGGTAGCGGCGCTGAGGGGTTGCCGCGTTTGAATTTTGTATGGATAGAGGTGTAAACTCTGGCGCATGAGACGATACGTGGACGTTGGCGTCATTTGGACCGCAGCTGCAACACGGCGAACGGAAACCCGAGGCCGCTGTTGGATCACCTGATGCACTAGCTGCGCGTTGCCCTCTGTGGTTGGCGTACGCGGTCGCCCTACCTTTCCAGGACGTTCATCTGTCACGTTCTCAGTCCGTTGAAATTTTTCAAACAGATCCTTTATTGTATCGCTTTTCGGTCCTTTGGTTACATTAAACCTCCGTTGAAAACTTCGTCTTGTTGCAACAACACTGTGTTCTAGGTGGTGGAATTCCAACACCAGAAAAATCCTCTGTTCTAAGGAATAAACCATGTTGTCTACAGCACACTTGCACGTTGTGAACAGCACACGCTTACAGCAGAAAGACGACGTACAGAATGGCGCACCCACAGACTGCGTTGTCTTCTATATCTTTCACATCACTTGCAGCGCCATCTGTTGTTGAAAATTGTAACTACTGTAATTTCGAAAGTTTGTCCGCCTGAAAATGTACTGTTGTCCCAAGCATATTGCAACAAACAGTGTATTTCTATCGCTGCTCGTTTAGCTTTTATTGCCGTTTCAAATATACCGGTCATTTTTGAAACACCCTGTATATAATTTATGAGTCACACCAGATATGCCATTGAGCATCTCAACAGCAGTAGCAGTAGATCTTGGAGAAATGAATGAGTTATGAAATGACATGTAATTCATGACACAATCGCTACGACACTAGTGTTCATAACATGGCTGATAATAGATGACTAAAACACAGCAGTGATCAGCAGTTGTGTTACATTTTCATGAAAGTCCTGTTGCAATTCAGAGTTAGTTTTCACACTGTTTAACACATGATAGGCCCCTTGCAAGAGGACAATTCCCAGGCTGTATGATCAGTTTATATGGGAAACATCAATATTGGAAGCAAGCTTGTGTGTTTGCTGGTTAAAGTAGAAGTGGTACAAGTTGCTCTACAGAGAAGTGCTGGCAAATGTTGCAGAAAGGCAGCATTGCAACTGGGCATATCTAGAAGCTCTAGTTGACAGATTCTTGAAGTGATTTCTGGATGTACCAGTACATGATGACGTCTTCTGAGAAGCTCAATGCAGAACACAAGCAGCAGAGACTACTGTTGGTCCACAGGACAGAGGAGAGGGAACAAACTCTCAACATAGTTTGGTTTTCAGACAAGGCATATTTCATTTGGATGTTTGGACAGTGTGGTTAATAAACAATATGTATGCTTTTGGGCTACTGAAAATCTGCAAGTGCTTTGTGAATGAGATCATGCTCCGAGGATTACAGTGTGGGTTGCCATTTGCAGTCACAGACTGATTGGACCTCCTTTCTTTGTACAAACTGTGGAAGAGCACAGTAACTTCATTCCACAGCTTTTTGCTGCTGTGTTGCTCTTCAACACATGTGTTTCCTACAAGATGGAGCAAGGCCACATCTAACGAACGCTGTGTTGGATTTCTTACACAAGCGTGTTGACATATAGGTCATTTCACCCAAATTTCCGGGTTTTCTCAATGACAGACAATTTTGGTCCCCAGTAGTCCTTAACTTCATTTTGTGACTTCATTTTTTATTTGGGGGTCCCTAAAGGAAACAATTTTAATGGAGCTCAGACACCAGACACATTTTTTAAAATTAGATGACTCTTCATTCAATGGAGATAATGATAGCTGTAAGAAACCCAGAAGTATCAATCTAAGATAGAAAAGAATGACTCTCCCTGGTGAGAGTATTAAAATTCTAGTGGTTAACTGCCAAAGCATTCACAACATAGTGCCATAGTTTGAAGTACTCTTGAAAAGCAGTGAGACTTACATAATACTAGATACAGAAAGCTGGTTGAGACCAAAAATTGATAGCAGTGAGATTTCTGGGAAAATTTAAGTGTATATCGAAACGACAGGCTAAAGGGAAATGGGGGAGGTGCGTTTGTCACAGTAGAAAATACACTCAAATCCACGAAGATAGAAATTGAAGCTGCATTTGGGCAAGACTCAATATCAGGGATGGGCATAAAATGGTACTAGGATCCATGTATTACCCACTGGACTCATCTTCTGTTGTAACCAAAAACTTCAGAGGAAACCTAAGTTAACTTGTACATAAGTTCCTCTGTCATACTGTATCCATCGGTGGAGACATTAATCATTCAACAATCAATATGGAATATTATAGTTTTGTTGGTGGTGGGCTTGATAAGATATCCTGTGAAATATTACTAAACACCTTCTCTGAAAACTACCTGTAACAGATAGATTAAAACCCCACTCATGATAGAAATATGTCGGATCTAAGGACAACAAATAGACCTGACTCCTTTGAGGATGCCACATCAAAAATGGTATTAGTGACTATGTCACAGTTGTGGCAACAATCATTACCAATGTACAAAGGACAGTGAAACAAGCAGAAAGATGTATGTGTGAGACGCACTGCTAAACCCGCAGGACAGGAAAGATAGTTCAAGTTGTGGAAAGGGGCCAAAATAAGTGGCTGTTAGTTACACTTGAACATAGAACCTTTTATTTGATCAAACATTACAAGAGCCAAGAAAAATTTCTTTTAAAAGAAAAACACAGCTTTAGTTTTGGAACTTAGTTAGCAGCTGAATGCGCTGTACAATCTCATGCCTTAAGGGCAAGAGCACTTTAATTTAAAAACGGCTGAAAGCCAATGACGTAAAGCTCAATCAAAATCAGTAATTTAAAAGGCAAAGCCTTATCTTAAAACAGTTCCTTAATTAGGCTTAAGGCCCAAAGAACCTGACACTTTAAGAGAAAACAACTTAAATTCAAATCAGCTGAAGGCCCAACACTTGAGACTCAATAACATTAATTTTAAAAATGCCAAAGTCTTTAAGTAAAACAGTTCTTAAATTAGGCTGAAGACCCAAACCATCTGACGTCTTAAGGCCAAAACAACCTTAATCTAAAAATTGGTTAGAAGCCATCCAAGTACAAACAAAAAGAACAAACAAGAAAAGGCAGTACACCCAAGGGCGTTCAGAAGTTCCGAGAGTCGGCCTGGAATTCAAATACTAAAAAAAAAATGGCTCTGAGCACTATGGGACTTAACATCTATGGTCATCAGTCCCCTAGAACTTAGAACTACTTAAACCTAACTAACCTAAGGACATCACACAACACCCAGTCATCACGAGGCAGAGAAATTCAAATACTAATGCTCGCTTAGGTGAGGCAGGCAGGCGGCCCAACCATTGTCGATCTGATGGCAACATAAATGACAGACAGTCACCAGACCCACCGACAAGATAAACTCCACTTCACCCAACCAGCACACAACAGGGAGTTCAATGGAAAAACGTAGAAGGTATTGGTGCCCACAAACAATTATACATTGAGCTGTCAAACTACACACCATGCTGGACAGCGACAGCACGTTGAGGAAAATACACTGCCTGAATTTATGTCAATGGCCAGGGCAGGTAACCGGAACATTAATGGCCACAAGGCAGAAGATTCCTCTGGTGTTCTTCAGCTCAAATAACCAAGCACATTTAAACTCCACTGGAGGGTGGCTAAAATTTGCCATCTTGAAAACACATGTTGTTGCTCACGGGAATATCCCAACAGCCGACAACGAACCCCAAATGACTCAATGTCAACAGTCGTGACTTGCTGGTAGATTAAGTCAAAACTCAACTTCAACTATTGCGTGTGGACATTTTCTCGCTGCTCCATGCCAACCAACCATCTGCCCATGCCTGGAAACAGTGAAAGGACCAAATATACGTTGGCCGGTGAGACAACCAACCAATGGTGATGCTGCTCCAGACTCCCTCCATCAGACAGTTCATGTGTGTCGCCAGTGGTCAGCGAGCAGTTATCGATATGTGACACTGCTGCCGCTCACGGGCAATTAAGGCAGGAAGCTAGTGATGCCAGTAAATGGAATAAGAAAACAAGGCAGCAGTACTGTAATAAAAGAAGACAAACATTAAATGGGATAAAAGTGAGCCGTGCATGGCTCAACCTCCCCCCCTCAAACATCAACCTGGGGGTGAAATAGCAAAATGAAATTGACAGCAGCTCCTTAACAAAAGCAAGACAATGGCCATGAGAAAGCCACAAGCGAGATGTTGGCTCAGACACGTCCATGCAGAGGGAAGACACCCACTGGCTAACAACATCCCTGCACTAGGAACGGACCGACCTAAGTCCCGCAAGATGACTAATTCAAGTCTCATTGCTAGGTCAAAAGTGAAAGTGAGACACCCACTCGAAACCAACCAGACAGAGGAAACACATGCCAACAGGCAACCCAACACCCGTGCACTGACAAAGGTACTGAGCTGCAGTGTCCTCAAGGCCTCTAACAGCATTAAACAAAATTCAATGGCCCCTCCTGTCTCACCTACCATCTCCGATATGATGTCAACCGGATGGAGAATGGCAGTGCGCCTACGGGCTACTAAATTCAAATAACCAAGTACATTCAAACTCCACTGGAGGGTGGCTAAAATTTGCCAACTTGAAAACACACATGTTGCTCGTGGGAATATCCCAACAGCCGACAATGAACCCCAAACAACACAATGTGAACAGCCATGACATGCTGATAGATTGAATCAAAACTCAACTTTCATGTCCAGGATCGGTGATCCACAGACCTCGTAGCCGTGGGAACAGCATCACACACTCCGACAGTGGGCCTGGCCAAACAACGGCCTGCAGAGATTGCCTTGCTGCTTCACGCCAACCGACCAACTGCTCACGCCCGGAAATGGTGAAAGGACCAAATATTCATCAGCCAGTGAGATGACCAACCAAACGACCAATCAACGGTCATCCCACTCCAATCTCCCTCTGTCGGACAGTTTATGTGTGTCGCCAGTGGTCGGTGAGCACTGGCTGTGGGCACCTCAGCAGCACTCTGTCCCCGACTTAACTGCTGGTGCGTCCCGAACTGACTGCCAGACACATGACAACCCAGAAATACTATTGGTAGCTCCAGAGATAGTACAACAGTGCACTTATCAATACATGCTGCTGCTGCCACTCATGGGCAAGTAAGGCAGGAAGTTAGTGATGCCAGTAAATGGAATAAGAAAATGAGGTGGCAGCACCGTAATAGAAGATGGCAAACAATAAATGGGATAAATGCGAGCTGTGTATGGCTCAGTGCGTTCAGTGAACAAGAAAAAAATCAATAGTGTTATATTTCAATGAGGAACTTGAAACTTCCAGCACAGGGCAGGAGGATTTAGAGGAACTGTGGCTCAAGTGTAGAGGAATAGTTGACCATGCATTGGATAGATATTTACCCAGTAGAACAATTCATAATGGAAGGGACCATCCATATTATAAAGTCACTGTAAAGACACTTCTAAAGAAACAGGGACTACTGCATAATAGGTGTGAAACAAAAAATAGGAGCATAGATAGAGAGATACTGAATGAAATGCGTTTGGGTGCCAAGAGAGCAATGCTTTGAAGCCTCCAATGACTACCATAGCAGAAATTGTGGTTGCATGCAAAGGCTGTTAGCGACGATAAAGTTAGTGTCCAGTCCCCAGCCAGCAAAAGCTGAAATGCTCAACTCTGTTTTTAAATGTTCCATTACAAAGGAAAACCCAGAGAATTGCCCCAGTTCAATCTGTGTACACTGAAAAGATGAGTGAAATCAGTATTAGAGTCAGCGGTGTTCAGAAACACCTGAAATCGTTAAAACTGAACAAAGCTTCAAAGGTTGATGGTATCCATGTCAGATTCTATACTGAATTTGAGGGTGAATTAGGCCTCCTCCTAACTATAATATGATGTATATCCCTTGAACAAAAAACCATGCCCAGTACTTGGAAGAAAGGGTAGTAAAAGTGATTCATAAAACTACCATCCAATATCGTTGACATCAATTTGTTGTAGAATCTTAGGACATATTCTGAACTGAAACTTAATGAGATACCTCAGACAATGTGACCTCCTCCATGCCAACAAGCATGGATTCCAAAAACATCTATCATGTGAAAGTCATCTTACAGTTTTCTCACATGATATAATGAAAGATTTGGATTAAGGCAGTCAGGTAGATGCAGTATTTCTTGATTTCCGAAAAGCATTCCACACCTACACTTATTATCAAAAGTTTGTTCATATATGGTATTAAGTGAAATTTGTGGCTGAATTGATGACTTTTTGTAGGGAAGATGCAGCATGTTAACTTGTACAGAGATTATCAAATGCAGAAGTAACTACAGGTGTGCCCCTGGGAAGTGTGTTGGGACCCTTGCTGTTCATGTTGTATATTAATGTCCTTGTGGACAATATTAATAGTAACCTCAGACTTTTTGCAGGTGATGCAGTTATCTGTAATGAAGTACTGGCTTAAAGAAGCTGTATACATATTCAGTTAGATACTGATAAGATTTCAAAGTGGTGCAAAGATTGGCAACTTGCTTACAATGTTCGGAAGTGTAAAACTGTGCACTTTACAAAACAAAACAATGTAGTATCCTATGGCTATAATATCAATGAATCACATCGGGATTCAACCAACTCTTACAAGTACCAGGGTGTAACACTTTGTAGGGATATGAAATGAAATGATCACATAGGCTCAGTTGTGGGTAAAGCAGGTGGTAGAGTTCAGTTTATTAGTAAAATACTGGAGAACTACAACCAGCCTACAAAAAAGGTTGCTTACAAATCACTTGGCTGACAAGTTCTAGAATATTGCTAAAGTTGTGGGAACCGTACCAAATAGGACTAACAGGGAAAATTGAACGTACACAGAGAAGGGCAGCACAATAGTCACAGGGTTGCTTTACCCATGAGACCCATGAGAGAATGTTATCGAAATACTGAAGAAACTGAATTGGTAGACTCTTGAAGACAGGCGTAAACTAACCCAAGATAGTCTGCTAACAAAGTTTCAAGGACTGGTTTTAAATTACAACTCTAGGAATTTATTGCAACCACCTATGTATAATTGACATAAGGATTGTGAAAACAAGATTAGAATAATTACAGAATGCACAGAGGGATTCAAATAATTATGCTTCCTGCGCCCCATTTATGAATGGAACAGGAATAACTGGTACAATGGATTGTACCCATGGTCTTCGTCGAAAATACACAACTTTCACACACACACACACACACACACACACACACACACACACACACACACACACACACTTGTAAATGCAACTCAAACACACATGATGACAGTCCCTGGCTGCTGAGGGCAGACTTATGTTGGTTTGTCTTTCTTCAATCTATCTCTTAAAATATTTCTGGGATGAGTAGTGCATAACATGTTCTCCAGAACCCAAACAATCTTTTGTGAGGATGGCTTCTATCAGTTTTTCCATTTTTTTATAAATAATTTTTGTCAGTATTTTAAAACCATGACTTAGGATTCAGTAATACTCACACCTGTCAGCACTGCATTCTCTGGAATCATAATTTTGACAGTCTTCCTGAAATCTGAGGGTTCTTTGCCTGTTTAATAAAGGGTGTCCCAGGGGTAATGGTCAATACTGTGTGATATGAGAGGAACAGTCCCTTGAAGCAGAAAGTCTAACAAACATGGGCTCTAAATTGCATACTTTAAGAACTGTGACCACTTTTTTTCAGTAGAAGAGATGTGTTCTACAGTGGCAAAGATGAACACGTGCTAATGGCTGTTAAGGTATTCACTTTAGAGACCATGTTTACCAGACATTTTATTCTTATTTTGGTCCATACTACCACCTCTCAAAATAGGAAAATCAAAGAACATACAGTAGAAGAGATGTGTCCCACAGCATCAAAGGTGCTCATAGTTCTTAAGATACGCATTTTGGAGCCAATATTTACTAGACCTTTTTGCTCCAAGTGATTATTCTTATCATAACACCGAAGACTGACAATTCCTCCTGGATCACTCTATATATTTTGCATATCAAGTGGGAAAGTTTCACGATAGCTGGCTCTCCCAAGGATCTCAGTAATTCTGAGGAAATGCCGTCTACTGCATGGCACTTATTTGAGCTTAAGTCATTCAGTACCCTGTAAAACTCTTCTATCAATATTATAACTTCCATCTCACCTTTATCTATTTCCTCTTTTCTTTCTGTATTATTGTATTTGAGTACACTTTCCTTATTTAGACACTTTACATATTCCTTCCTCATTTCAATCTTCCCTTCTTTGCATTGTACTGTCTTGTCAACTGAGTTCTTAATATTCACACATATAATTCTCTTATGTCCTAAGGTTTCTTTAATTTCCCTGGTGGCAGAATCTATCTTTCCCATAGTCATGTGTGCTTCTTCAGCCTTACTTTTGTCCTGTAGCCATTCCTGCTGTGATGTGATGTACCACTTAAACATTTTATTCATTCAACCTGTAAGTCTTTGGAAAGTAGATTATGAAAAACTTCTGGCTTTTTATTGTTGGTTTAATTTGATGTGCTCCATTTTAATCAAGCACAATTGCTTGTAGACATTATCTAATAATAATAATTAAAATATTTAACATACATTTATTTCCTATAATTTTGGTTTCTTTATCATTATTGACATCTCCATCATTTCAGGAAGGTGAATGCCAGTGTGCTGTGGAAGGTTTGCCAGAAGTCCCATCAGTGCCACAGCCAACAGCTGCTGCAGAAGCAGCAAAAGAACCTGAAGCTCCAGCAGCTGAAGAGCCGCCAACAGCAGAGGAGGCTGTAGCTGTACAAGAGCTTCAACCAGCAGAGGGGCCTGAAGCAGCAGAGGAGCCTCAAGTGGTAGAAGCAGCTGAGCCTGTCGTAACTGAAGCAGCTGAGCCTGAAGTAACTGAGGCAGCTGAGCCTGAAGTAACTGAGGCAGCTGAACCTGAAGCAACAGAGGCAGCTGAGCCTGAAGTAACCGAGGCAGCTGAGCCTGAAGTAACTGAAGCAGCTGAGCCTGAAGTAACTGAAGCAGCTGAGCCTGAAGTAACTGAAGCAGCGGAGCCTGTAGTAACTGAGGCAGCAGAAGGGGCTGCTGAGGAGGCTGCTGAAGCACCAGCAGAAGCAGCTCAAGTATCTGAAGAAGCACCAGCGCCACAGGAAGGAGGAGCACCAGGTGTCTGCATATGTCCAGAAGAAGTACCAGAACCAAAAGAGGAACCAGTTTGTAGGTGTGCTTCTGCAGTAGGAGTAGCTGCACCATCACCACCACCACCAGGTGAAGCTGCACCACCTCCAGCAGGCGAAGCTGCTCCTCCAGCAGCCGAAGCTGCACCACCAAAAGCTGAACCCACAGCAAAAGTTGACACAGTGGATTATGGTCCACGAGTTGATCATATAACAGATTGTGATACAGAATTCGATGAATTCCAAGAAGTTCCTGAAGCTGTAAAGAAAGCTATAGCAGAAGAAGAAGCAGCATTGTACGCTAAGGCATTCCCGCCAGTTATGCCAGTGATCACCCGTCCTCCTCCAGCTGCTCCTACAGAGGCTCCAGCAGAAGCACCTGCAGCTGAAGCACCCACAGCGGCAGCAGAATCGGCTGCAGCTGCTGAGCCTGGTGCAGCTGAGGCAGCTGCACCTGAAGCACCAACAGCACCACCTGAAGAAGGTGCACCTGAAGCAGCTGCACCTGAAGCAGCTGCACCTGAAGCAGCTGCGCCTGAAGCAGCTGCGCCTGAAGCAGCTGCAGTGACAGCAGCACCAGCTGCAGCTGCTGGTGATCAGTCTGCACTGGATCAGTTAATCGAAATGACTAAAGCTCTTCAAGCAGCATTTGAGCACATAAGGGTAAGTAGCGTGTGTAATAAAGTTATACTTGAATATTTAGTAGATATATTTGAGTGTCTTTTTTTATCTGCACGATGTTCTGGAATTTATAAATATCTTATAGCTACAGCAGTGCTATCCTCATTCCCCTTATCAATCTGAGTGAGATTTCAGGAGTAACGATAAATGTCTTAGGAAGTGGTCACATAGACAGTTTCAAATTAAAAATTTTAGACACACATTTGACAGGCTTACAGCTCATTTTTTCTTGGTGTGTTCTAGTTGAACAGCCAGAAGTGAACTATTAATACATATATGGCTGCAAAACATGACTAGCCCTTGTGACCCTGACATCTGTGTCAAACAAGACTCCAATTTTATGACAGCTTTCTGTAGGAATATGAGTAATAGTGATAGTAATGTCACAAATTCTCATATATGCTAAATATGTCAAAGTGTTATTTACTTAGGCTTTCTTATAAAATTTTGTGCCTTTTGGAGAATAAGATGTATGTTTTGATAACTGCAGATTACCAGATTTGAGACATCTATTCATGTTTCTTACAAATTTAGAAGTTTAGAGAATGGTGAAGCTCTCAATATTCACATTTGTCCTGAATGTGCAATTGAACAAAATGCATACAAAGTGAAAGCAATTCTCCAATTTATAGAACATAACTCCATGAAGAATTTCAGGTTACATTAGTCTTCTACTCCTAAGTCATGCTGTATGTTACCTTTTGCAGTTTATAGTCTTTTTATCTTCAGTGTGGACAGCACTTCACACATATTATATTCCCAGAAGTTGCACATTTGATAGGTAATTACTAATTGCCAGTTAATTTTATTGAAATTGCCCATTGAAGGGGATACTTTCACGACTGTTGATATCAGCAGTGCTTATAATTTATGTCATAAATGTATTGAAATTGCACATACTATTGTGTAGAGACTATTCGAACATGACTTTTTCAGTTGGATCAGCTGTCTCTATGATTCCCCTTGGAAAATTCACTTATGGAGACTTCCTACAGAATGAGCTATTGTTGTCTTTGGAAGCATTTGCATTAACCACAACAGTAAACATGTTTTATAAGCATGATGGAGTTTTTATACAATCTTCTTATTTACTTGTGTCAACTAAATGTAATGTCCCAGACCAATTGGAGAATTTGCATGAATTTCTGAAAATTATTGTTCATTTTTCTACTGGATTGATTGTTATCCTATTCTGACATTATAATGGCTTGGCATGAGTAAGATAGTGAAGTTTTATGAGTTGTTACATGACATTGCTTTTGTTGGTTGTAATGCTGTACACAGAAAATTATGCACTTTTCTTTCATGAAGTCATACAATAATAATGGATGCAAGACTTTGCAGAACAGTCTCTGAATGTTTCATTGTGAAACCTCACACATACCTTTGTAGCAGCAGGTTTGTTTGATGGAAATTGTAATAGTGTGAACTATCAGACATTTGAAGATATACACAAACTATTACTTGAAATCCTTTTTAAAAGTTCAAGAACCAGAATTAAGTGAAGAATTTAGGAATATACTATAGGCCCCTAGATATTGTTCCCATAGGTATTGCAAAGACAAGATTAGGCTGTTGTCAATGTTCATAAAGCTATTTAAACGATCATTCTTCCCAACCCTCACATGCAAATGGATTGGAACAAACCATAGTCCACTATGCTATGGAAAGAGCCTTCTAAGGCACACCACAGCTATTTGAAGAATATAGATGTAGAAAAAAGCACTTGCGCAGAGAAGACTGAGTTCAACATTCTAGTGGGCAAATTCAGTTTCGATTTCTCTGGACAAAAATCTGCTCCCTAACTAGTAAAACATATTTATTTTTGAGCTTTCAGATTCAATTTTCCACATTATTATTTTTTATTCTGTAGTAACTACTCACAAATTAGCATATGATGCCAGTTCACAACAGTGCCTTATATATTACAAATTACACATTTGGACGATGGATGTACAACAAATCGATGCATATGGTCATAAGGACAGTTACAATCTTGAATTGGATGTAGTGTTGCCACTGTTTTGTTTCATCAATATTCAACTTGATTGTTGTGTAACAAGTCTTTCTACTTATTAATTTCGCTCTGCAGTGTAAGATATTTGATATGATCTGTCTGAAATTTTAAATTTATTAGTTAATAACCAGAGAAATGTAACGGTAATAGTCATTTTGTTTGTTGTATTGAAGTACCTTTTCTTTTACCTTTTCTTCTGCTACCTCATTACTGTGAATTCCCATGTGTGGTTAAGTTTGTTGTAAGATTTCTGTTCCTAAGAATGCTGAGGTAATCTTGGCTAACATTGCTAAACTACTATTGCAGTATTTTTATGTCTGTGGGGTGTGATTGTTAAAATTTAAATCTTATGCAAGTTTATTTTTTGTACAGAGAAAATCCATTCCTGTAGATGAATTGTGTGAGCATTGGATGACTATTGAATGTATTAATGTTACTGGAACTTTTCAATTGGTTATCATAACACTACATGCTCAAAGTACATGTATGTGCACTGTATCAGACTTTGAGAAAGCTCAAATCATTGTCATGAGGGACATGGGAGCATCATACTGATAGTTCACCACACATAAAGTTGACTATAGTGTGATGAGTGCAAAATGAGTGGTGATGAGATGGATTCAGGACAGCAGTGGGGAAGGGTGAATAGGCATGGGTCCTTCCAGAACAGTTACACAACTTGAAAGTCACAGGATTGTTTGACTGTCTCTGGTAAATAGATGGGAGACATCATTTGAGATACAGGCAGAAGTTATAGCCAGAGTGTCACCACGGACCATCAGGAGAAGATTACTTGAAGCAGGGTTGTGATCTTGAAATACTTTTTAAAAGTTCAAGAAGCAGAATTAAGTGAAGAATTTAGGCATATACTATAGGCTCCTAGATATTGTTCCTATAGGGATTGCAAAGACAAGATGAGGCTGATGTCAGTATACCACAGGCAATAGAGATTTGCATGATATAGAAGCCATAGTTACCACTAACACAGGGGCATTCTTTGACATTCAGTGATGAGTGTTGCTTCTATTTGTTGTAGTCAGCCAGCATGTCTATAGATGATCTGATGAAAGGTCACAGAAAGCAGTGATTCTTGAGATCCATCCTTCTCCAACTCCTGGAATATTCGTATGGAGAGCTATTGTATATGACAGTAATTATAAACATATTCTTATAACCTCCATGGCCAGGATATCAAATGTCTTATTCCAGCTCGGTAAGATCAGACTACAGTTAATAGAAATGCCCTGTGGAATGTACAGTGGCCAAAGGTTGGTGTAAGGGGTCACCCCTGTTTTGCTAATGGCCTTGTCAAAGAGGGTGCAGAACTGAGCAGAGGTTCAAAGCATCCTCTTGCTCTTTGGGTGAGAAACTGCCAATAAAAGGCAGAAACATCATCATTGATTAGTGAAAGGAGGGTGCAGAAGCAATTGTAAACCAATGTATTAAGGCCACATAAAGTGTATCTACAAACATGCAGCCTGAAATAGAAAAAGTACTGCAATGATCTACTTACTGAAAAGAGATTCCAGACTAGTCCTCCATTCAGATCTGTGGAAGGGGACTAGGAAGGGGGAGGTAAGCTTTTGAATATGACTGTACATTGAATAAATGAGAAATGTCTGTGAGACAGAGCCTGGGATGTCAGAAGTCTAAGTGTGCTAGGAAACTATTGAATCTGAAAAGGGAA
The DNA here is from genome assembly GCF_021461395.2 of Schistocerca americana. Taxonomy (NCBI): domain Eukaryota; kingdom Metazoa; phylum Arthropoda; class Insecta; order Orthoptera; family Acrididae; genus Schistocerca; species Schistocerca americana. Next base: position 586,596,177 of record NC_060122.1, on the reverse strand, counting down.
ATGTAAAGGCTCAATCAAGATAGAGTGTGTTTCAGCAAAGTGAAAACAAAAGAAGATAAAGATATTTGATCATATGAATATATGGTAATATCAGAAGCATAAGAAAATGATGTAGTGGGAAGTAGACCGAGTGAGGTGGCACAGTGATTAGCCCACTGGATTTGCATTCAGGAGGACAACAGTTCAAACCCATGTCCAGCCATCCTGATTTAGGTTTTCTGTGATTTCCCTAAATTGCTTCAGGCAAATGCCCAGATGATTCCTTTGAAAGGGTACAGTTGACCTCCTTCCCCATCCTTCCCTAACAAGATGGGACCGATGACCTTGCTGTTTGGTCCCCTCCCCCAAAACCAACCAGCACCTGCGTCTCACAGTGGATGGACAAGGGATAGGAGTAGGATTCATTATGAATAGAAAAGTAGTACAGAAAATGAGTTAATGCGAATAGTTCAATTACAGCATTACTCTCATCAGGAGTGACAACAAACCAATGCCAACAACAGTGGTTGGAATACACATGTCAAGACAAAGAAATAGAGGAATTATGTGAAGACATTTAATAGTTATGTCAGTATGTAAAGTGAGATGAAAATATGATAGTCATGGAGGATTGGAATGCTAGAGGAAGGACTAGAAGAAAGAGTTGTGGGAAAAACGGGCCTCAGTAATAGGAGTTAGGGAAGACATAAGTTAATTGAGTTATTTAATGTTTTGTTTTGATGACATTTAACAGCCATTAAGTAACTGAAAAATTGATTTTAACCATCAGCTGTTTTTATTTGAAATTTAATATCTACCAGTTTTGGTCATGGATCATATTCACAGGGTATAAGGCACCTGATCTGTTTTTGCCTTATATCCAAATTTAATATCTACCAGTTTCAGTCACGGATCATATTCACAGGGTATAATGCACCTGATCTGATTTTGCCTTATATCCAAACTGGTAGATATTAATGTTCAAATAAAAACAAGTGATAGTTAAAATCGATGTTTTCAATTTTTATGTTGCGTTCTGCAATAAAGTTTAGCTATTGAATTTCTCTGAAGCTGTAGATACTGTAATGATGAATAACACAGTGGGCAGTTCAGTGTAAGAGGAAAGAACATCTCTAAAAACTGGACATGTGCGAATAGGACTCGCACTCTAGCATTCTGTACAAACTTGATTAGATGTATAAATAAGAATAAGAATTTCATGTGGCTCAGTGCCCTGGAGAAAGTCTTCCTATTGTCACCACTTCAGCAACTTGCAAGTTCCTAATATACCTCCTGTTACCCAGCCAGGGAAAGGGACCTACAGTTTAACAGGGAACCATGTGTTATTTCTGGTGACACCTCACATCATTGACAGCTGAAGGCTAAGTTAAAATGAAGACTGAAAAATTCTTGGTCCAAATGAGAATCTATCCTGAGACTCCTTGGTTTCCACGCACACACTTTACTGCTAAGACAACAATGCCCAACATGTGCAGGGTATGGCGAAAAAGACCTCCAATATTTCAAAAGATAAACAAATTAAAAAAGATACAGAGAAAGTGCTTTTATTTATGAATGACAAATACTACACCATTTTACATCAGTTGGTTTTGAAAATTGTGTCTGATAAATGGTGTCCTCCATTGCTGAAACATTGACAAAGCCTTTCCTGGAAATCGTCCATAGTTCTTTATGTCATTTCTGGCAGAATGACAGCCAATTCCTGGGTGATTGCCCCCTTAAGTGGTTACAGGGTTGTGGAATGATGTTAGTACACTTGGGAATTTAAGTGTCCTCAAAGAAAAAAATCACAAAGTGATAAATCAGGTGACTCTGGAGGACACATGGTATCTCATTTCAAAGAGAGAAGATATCTAGGAAACAACTTCCACAAAATTTCTAGAGAATGCTGAGAAGTGTGAGCTGTGGCTCTGTCTTGTTCTTGTTCAAACCAGATTTCTTCCTCTTCATGGTCTCCAATGAACAGGATTCACTTAGGACAGAGGAAGGTCTCTATCATGTGACAGTAACAGTCTGTATTAATAATTACCATTATACCACCTTCTTCATAACAATACTGATCCCTCAAACCAAATTGTGCAATGGTGCACCAAACTGTTACACAATGACTATGAAGTGGTCACTGGTAATGTTCCTAAGGGTTTTCTGCAGCCCTGTAGTGGAAATTTCTTTTATTTATGACACTTGACAAGTGAAAGTTTGTCTGACCAGAAGAAATCGAAACAGTACTAGGGCAATGTTATGAAGAACTTCTTCACACACAGCTCTGTGAGTTCCAGAATCACTCTCACTTAATTATTAAGTAGCCATTGTTTTATATGGATGCATGTGAAGATCTCTGTGCAGGATTTGTATTACACTCATAATAGACAGCTGTATGTTTTAAGTGAGCAACACTATGGAGATTACTGGATGGACACTCTCACACATGCCACTTTTTCCGGCTTTTCTACAATCCAAGGTTTGCAAATAGTGTCTCTTTTCAGTGCAGAACCTGATGTTCTGAAGTTTGATATCCAAACTTGAATATTGTAACAGATCATGGCAGCCTAGTTCAAAACGAATTCCAAATACTCACTGAGTAGTAATCACTAAACCACTATTATGAATTGAAGCCTCCACAAGAAACCCATGGAGATGATCTAGCCAATCCATTGTGCCTACTGGAAATGGCACATACATGACTATTGATAGATAACCTTCCTCACATCAGTACTGCAGCACAGCTCACATAGTAGCCTCTCCAAATATGGAAGCTCTTTTTGCTGGACACGGTATACAGATAGTTCATCTGTAGATTTAGATGAGTGAGTTCTTAAGTTCAGAATATGTAACATAAATGACCATATCTTTTTATTACATTGACTTAGAAGCTTAAATTTTTCACATTGGCAAGGGATCATAAACCTTAGTATCTGACATAAATTTCTCTCCAAGGCATTATTAACAAGGGCAGAAGATCAGCTGGACAGTCAACTGGGAGAATATCTGGGAGGCTTCAGGAAAACTAGATTCTGTGCTGAACAGATCCTCAACCTTAGAACCATACTGGCATTCTGCAAGATGAGAAATCGCAAAGTGGTTGTCACCTTTGTTGATTTCAAGAAGGCCTATGACTCTGTTGATAGAGAAACACTTAACAAAATGCTGCAGGAATTAGGACTAGACAACAAAACCCTCAGACTCATTCTAGAAAGCTTAATAAACACCCATTTGAAGGTCAAATTTAGAGGTGAGATCTCAAAAAGCTTCAAGATAAAATCTGTAAAAACTGGAGTGAGACAAGGGGATGGAATCTCCCCTCTTCTCTTCAACTGTGTCCTTGAAAAGGTTGTGAGAGAATGGCGCAAATAATAGACCAATTTGGGTGTCCAGAGTGGTGTCTACCTGGGCCATAAGAATGAAGGCCTGATTGTAGATTTCCTGGCTTTTGCAGATGACATGGCACTGATTGCTGATTCTCTTGAAATGGCAACAATGCAGGTAAACTGCCTCAGAATACAGGCAGCCAAAGTGCGTCTTCAAGTGTCGCTGGAGAAACCAGAGTTCTTCATCAACATCAAAGAAGCTAACAAAGTGATCTTACTAGATCAGGGAAAGATCAAAAGGACTGAGAAATTTAAGTATCTCGGTGAATGGATTGAACCTAACTTATCAGGAAAAATGTCATTATTCATGAGAATCAACAAGTTGGAACCAGCCTATCGACTGACTACGAACACCTACAACAAGAAGTGCCTGTCATGCAACCTGAAACATAAGCACTACACATCAGTCATGACCAGAAGCCCTGCATGCCATGGAATGACTTTCTGGGAACCAGAGAGGTCTGATGGAGAAATTGGAAATCAGGGAGAGAGGAATCCTCAGGAAGATCCTAGGCCCAGTAGAAGAAGCTGTGAAATTCAGAAGGCGGATTAACTCGGAGCTCTACGAACATATCGAGAGGCTCTCTAACTGTGCGAGAAAAAGAAGGGTAGCTTTGTATAGCCATGTTTCAAGATTGCCGCCAAACAGATTGACCAACCGTCTGTTCGCCTTCAGGCAAAACAAGAAGATTCGCACCACTTGGCTGACAGAAACCGAGAAGGACATTAAAGAACTGGGAATAACTGATCTCTAGAACAGACAGTCTGTGAGACACACCCTGAAGGAAGTCCGAGGATTTCAGGAAAAGCCCCAAAGAAAAGGTACCCCCTGGACAGAAGACAGAAAGGAGATGCGACAGTACTGGTCAAAGATCAAAGCCCAACAGTTCAACAAGCGTAGTCCAAAGTAGGCCCATTTGAAACAAGAAGAAGAAGAAATAAATGAAAAAGCGTCTTAACTGTTGAACAGACTGACAGTTACACAGACAGAAAAGCAAGTGATCCTGTAAAGATTTCGTTTCTACTGATCATAGTAAGGAACCCTAGAAAGGACAATTACAGAAATAGAACAGACAAATTTAGGCACAAGGAAGATAATTGCATAGAAACGTTGAGTAAAAGAAAAAAAATACTTTATTTTGTTGATGAAAGAAATAAGTACAGGAACATTCAGGAAAAGACAGGAACATTGCAGTATAAGTTACTCAGGAATGAATGAATAAGAAGTGCCTGGAAGCCAAAGCAGAATGCCTGCAGGAAGAATGTGAATGAGTAGAAAAGGGAAGGGCCATCATAAGGAGAGATTCAGCACATAGAAAGGTAAAAACAACCTTCAGTGAAATTAAACATGATGTCAACATTAAGAAAGGTAGAAACTGTTTGATGGTGTAGTAGAACAAGAAATGAAAGAAGAAATGAGAGTCACAGTTAACATAGCTTTGTTATTCTTATGATTAAATAGAGCAGAATGCATTAACAGCATTCCTTTGTAATTTTTAAGATCATTGGTGGAAGTGGCAACGAAATGATTATTCAAGCTGATGTGTAAAATCTGCCAGACAGGAGACATACCATCAGACTTACTTAAAAATATCATCAACACAATCCCTTAGATAGCAATGTCAGATAAGTCTGAGAATTATCATACAATCAGCTTAACAGTTCATGCAACCTAATTTCTGACAAGAATAATATACAAAAGAAAGGAAAAGGAAGTTGAGAATAGAGGTAATTCTGATGTAGTATTTGATGTTTAAAGCAAGGCCTGAGGAAAATCAAGAATTTATTGACCAGGGGGGAAGGGGGGGGGGGGGGGGGGGGAAGAAAGAAAGGAAGGAAGCTTGGTGTTTAATATTCTGTTGACATTTTGGACAATAGAGCCAGTGCAAGAGCTTGGAATGTTTCAAGGATGGAGAAGGCAATCGCTTATGCTCTTTTGAAGGAACTGTCCTGTCATTTACCTGCAGCAATTTAGGAAAATTATGGAAAACCTAAATCTGGATTTGAACCATCATCATCCTGAATGTGAACCCAGGACCTAGAGAGTGTTTCACAATGTAAAAAGGTGCAAGCTGTATGAAATTCTCAGAAAATATGTTTAAGCTGTGGGGATTGACAGGTAATATATAATACAAATTGATTATTACCATATGGTACCCAATTTTATAGAAATGATGTTCAGACTGCACACTGCAGGATTTGCAAAATTATAAATGTAGTGTCATGACTTGCTGTTAGGCACTGGTACTGGGTACTGGTATGGTGATGTAGGGCTGAAACACAAGTGCCAGTATGCATTATAGTTGCAGATAATCACCACAAGCGTGGATAAGATGAGCAGTCCTTTACTCATAAAGCTGTTTTATCAAAACAACAGCAGTAGTGCTGCTGCTCTTCACAAGTATCAATCCATTATAGGTGTATGGAGAGGGCCTCTTTTCTCACCAGGTTTGAAGAACATGATTCAGAAGTTTGAATTAACTCACAATTTGGGAATTGGTGCTGGGATAGACCAGTGGCCAGTTGCACCACAAATTGTTCAAGAAGTTACTGTTGCCATTGTTGAGTAATTTGGACACATTATATGATCTTATTGCTAAGTAATTTGGACACATTATATGATCTTTAAACAGTGCATGAAGTGTGTCATGCATGACAACAGAACATTCCGTGGTCCACTATGGGAAAAGTGCTGCAAATAGTTGTGAAATGGTATCTCCAGTTCCAGGCTGTTGTGGATGTAGATGGTCATCACATTGAGCAACATTTGTAACCTGGAACATAAACATGGTGTGCAGTTAATGAATGTTACCCTCTCATGTGGAAATTAAAATGTGTATCTGTCAATGGTTATTCATTATTTCCCTTCTGCATGTCCTTAAAAATCTTTCCACAAAGTTCCATTGTTCTACGATCATTTGTTTTTTATGGGGGCCATATCAAGTAGTGAAAGTTTGATTATAACCACTGTGTAAAGAAACCAAGAGGGAACAATCAAAATGGAAGATCAAGAGCACAGTACTCAAATTAAAAAGGGTGTAAGACAATTACGCAGTCCCCAGTCTATACACCTGAGAAGTGATGATGAAAATTTAAGAATGACTCAAGAGTGGGATTAAAATTCTGGGTGAAAGGAGAACAATGATAAGATTCACTGATAACTTCACTATCCTTAATGAAAGTGAGAAGAATTGCAGGACCTGTTATTGGAATGAACTACCTAATGAATGCAGAATACGTAGTGACAGGAAACAAAAGAAAGAGAAGTAGAACATGGAGTATCAGAAATTAGATCAGTGATAAATTTAAATATACAAAGTTAAGGAATTCTGCTACCGTGGAAGCAAAATAAAATGTAAAAAATGAAGCAAAGAGGACATAAAAGTCTGACTAGTAAAGGCAAAGAGGAATTCCTGGCCAAAAGAAGCCTTCTTCTAGTATAAAAAGATGTGATGGGGACACACATACTTTTATACCAGTCTCTAGCCAGCAGTCTTCATGACCTGATGTAATGTGTTTAGATACAGTACGGAATTCTTTAAGACGACTCATTGAGGCTGTTTTCTTCCATGCCACAGTGAATACAAGAGTGTATTCTTGACCATGAGGGGTCACATCTCATACTGATGCTGATGACGGGTATAACTTTTGAATGGAATGAAAGTCCCATCATTTGGAATAGAAGTCGCATCACTTAATATCTGTTATGTGACCAACTTCTCACAAACTTTGGTAAATATCAAACTGGTGCTCCATGTGGTGTAAATCTTTCCATTTTCATCGGTGCAGTTTGTAGAGCTGACACTGAGATCTTGGTACCATGACTTAGTGTGTACACAAAGAGTACCATGACTTAGTATGGATGCAAAGGTAATATGATGCAAGATTTATTCTTTGGCATGAACTTAGGCATGAAACTCACTGTAACACCATCAAGGTTTTTGCTGGAAGGAAAAGAGTCAGCTGTATTTCCATCACCTGCAGTTCATTTCTTTCTATTATAGTGCAATATGTATAAACATAGAGCAGATCATCTGATAGGTAGCTTGTTGTAACTGTTGTGGAGATTTCTCTTACTATATAACCAAACTGACACTGTGTTTTCTTGTGGAGTTTTTCACTAAATCAAGTCTAAGGTCGATTTATGGGTGGAAAAATTGAAATAAGGGAGAGATGACCACTTTAGAGGATTGGTGGATGTTACACAGAAACACGTAGTAGAAAACAGTTTTCTGTTTATGTGATTCTGTTTGCCAATACACACCAATCCTCTACATGTAAATGGTTGCCTTTCCTTTATTTTACATATTTTTCCATCTGTGAATTTCCATTATTGTTATATATTAAGGATGATTTTGATGTAAGATTTAACTGGAGAAAGTGGCAGTATCAAGTTTTCTTTTATGCAAATGGGCTGTAATCATCTGTTATTATCACCTCTTCTTTGAACAAATCTTTTTGTGTTTTTGAATGTGTTTATTAGCACAACATAAAAGAGTATGTAATTTGACTGGCTGATGTAAAATTTTATTGTCCATATAGATTGCAAAAATTTGTAAACTAAATTTTAGAAGAGGTAGGATGTAAATTTACATGTAGAAACTGATGGATTAGTCTTGCAACAAGCACACAAACATCTGAAGATGGTTTGATGAAATTGGAACCAGTGACAATTTTACAAATATGTACAATCTAGACACACAGTAAAATGTGTTGTGCAAGTGATGATTATGAATTTGCTCCAAAAAGGATGATACATCATTTTTTACACTGGCTGATATCCATTGTCAATTCCTTGAAGGACATTCATCTCACCCTGTGTCCTCTCTGGACAACATAATCACTATAGTAATATGCCATTTGTATTTGCATAGCCTAAATCTGTGGCTTACTGCAAAGACCACATTCAGTTTTTAATGGAAGAGCATCTGTAGTAGACTGTGAGGGGCATAGAAGTAGTATAATGTAGGTGTGCTCTTCTAAGACTCATCTATCGTCCCAGATTCATGAGACATAGAATATAACTAAGTTGCCTCCTCTAGAAACGGAACAAATGAACAATGGGGAATTTAAAAAGTTTATAATATTATAAGTTCCAAGAACTGTCATCTCTCAAACTACACAGTGAGACAACACCACTGAACATATGGAAACAGATATAAATTCTATGACCCAATGGTGTGTTGGCAAAACAACATTTCATGGCTGAGGTCTTAGAACTGTCTTGGTTGATTCCTAGTCTGTTAAGAGTTGGTTGTACCTTCATATTACAGTGTAATATTAGGTGATTTAATACAAACTTGTAGACAGGTCCAGTTTCTACAGGAGATGGAAATAATCAAAGACTTCCATTAATATAATAGAAATGTGAATTTTAATTATTGATTACAAGCCTTAGGTTTTGGGTTATCTCTTGAATGCATTGCTCCTATAATTTTCATCCTAATTAAGGGATTGTGGCATTTTGGAAATTTCTTTGTATTGACTTTTTATCTGATATTGTTATGATAAATATGCTCTCAAACTTTTCAGCAGTGTTTGTGACATATTCTCTTAATGAAACTGAAGTTCAGTAAAAATTTTGTGTAAAGTTTAATTTTACATATTTCCTCACATTTGAGGGGTACTACTCAGCAGTACTTAATGTCTCATCATTTTTATGATATTCATAATGGTTAACCCAGTTGTTTTGATCTTAATCCATTTCAGATTTTTTATATTTTCACTGTCAACAAGGTCAATTATTGATTTATGAATGAAACTATTCTTTGAGATTTCTTATTCATTTTATCATGTAAGGACATAAGTTCACACCATTAGAATAAAAAGGTGACATCAGTATCAAATTCATAAATAATGTCATGCTTCATATATACTAAGGGTATCATTTACACCTTTTAGGTACCATAGAAATTCCCCTGCAAAAATGTTGAGCGAATGTCTACACTTTTGCATAGAATGTGTTTTATTCTCTCACTTGTAAATTTTATTTCTTGGGGTAAGTTACTCAGTTACTTAAAAATGGAAAGGACTCATGCTTGACACCAAAGGTCTTTGAACAATCCAAAATTTGGTCATTATTTTTTTTAACATTGTTATATTGTTTCAATTTTTCCAACAGATGGCTGCAATTTGTGCTGCCTGTTTATACAGGTACAACAAAGAACCCAGGTACCAGTTTTAATCTTCAGAAGTCTAAGTAAAATGTTATACTTTATTTTAGAACCTGCCACAAGGCATAGAAGGATTACAAACGAATTTTGTACGTAAATCATGTTGTTTGCATGTATTGGAAATAAATGAATTCAATAAAAATTTAAATTTTCCCCTTTCTTGTATAAATTTCTGTCGTGACTATACTCATATACAATTTAATGGCAATACTTCAGATAGTTGTTTTAAGTATGTTTGTATGAATGTTACACTTGGATTGTTTTCAGTAATTTTAGGGGTTCTGTGCACACTAGAATCTTCCATCATTGGCTCTAATAAAATTAAGTAGTGAAAGATGTAAACTGTAAGAACTTGTTGCCAGCAGAGAGCCATTGTTGCTTTAGAACAACTACACATCACAAGCAGGTTAAGACTATAATTACATATGTGGGATAGCTTAGGTACAAAGTCTGTAATCAAGGAAAGTTTTAATTAAAAATCCCAGAAAATCATAAATTAGAAACTGTGTGCAGTCTTAAATAAAAACTGATATGTGTAGGCCAGAGCTGACAGTGGCATCAAAGTCCCATTCTGTTGGTACCATCCATTTGTACATCTGGAAACAGAGAATAACATAGGATGTTACATAGTTCCACAAAGGAAAATATGCAGTAGGGTTAGTGTTTTCCGTGTTCAAAATTTGGGACTTGTATTAAAGAACTTCCCCCCAAGAACCATAGACCTTGCTGTTGGTGGGGAGGCTTGCGTGCCTCAACGATACAGATAGCCGTACTGTAGGTGCAACCACAATGGAGGGGTATTTGTTGAGAGGCCAGACAAACGTATGCTTCCTGAAGAGGGGCAGCAGCCTTTTCAGTCGTTGCAGGGGCAACAGTCTGGATGATTGACTGATCTGGCCTTGTAACACTAACCAAAACCGCCTTGCTGTGCTGGTACTGCAAACGGCTGAAAGCAAGGGGAAACTACAGCCATAATTTTTCCTGAGGGCATGCAGCTTTACTGTATGGATAAATAATGATGGCGTCCTCTTGGGTAAAATATTCCGGAGGTAAAATAGTTCCCCATTCGGATCTCCGGGTGGGGACTACTCAAGAGGATGTCGTTATCAGGAGAAAGAAAACTGGCGTTCTACGGATCGGAGCGTGGAATGTCAGATCCCTTAATCGGGCAGGTAGGTTAGAAAATTTAAAAAGGGAAATGGATAGGTTAAAGTTAGATAAAGCGGGAATTAGTGAAGTTCGGTGGCAGGAGGAACAAGACTTCCGGTCAGGTGAATACAGGGTTATAAATACAAAATCAAATAGGGGTAATGCAGGAGTAGGTTTAATAATGAATATGAAAATAGGAATCCTGGTAAGCTACTACAAACAGCATAGTGCATTATTGTGGCCAGGATAGATACGAAGCCCACACCTACCACAGTAGTACAAGTTTGTATGCCAACTAGCTCTGTAGGTGACGAAGAAATTGAAGAAATGTATGATGAAATAAAAGAAATTATTCAGATAGTGAAGGGAGACGAAAATTTAATAGTCATGGGTGACTGGAATTCGGTAGTAGGAAAAGGGAGAGAAAGAAACTTAGTAGGTGAATATGGATTGGGGCTAAGAAATGAAAGAGGAAGCCGCCTGATAGAATTTTGCACAGAGCACAACTTAATCATAGCTAACACTTGGTTCAAGAATCATAAAAGAAAGTTGTATACATGGAAGAAGCCTGGAGATACTGACAGGTTTCAGATAGATTATATAATGGTAAGACAGAGATTTAGGAACCAGATTTTAAATTGTAAGACATGTCCAGGGGCAGATGTGGACTCTGACCACACACAATCTATTGGTTATGAACTGTAGATTAAAACTGAAGAAACTGCAAAAAAGTGGGAATTTAAGGAGATGGGACCTGGATAGAATGACTAAGCCTGAGGTTGTACAGAGTTTCAGGGAGAGCATAAGGGAACAATTGACAAGAATAGGGGAAAGAAATACAGTAGAAGAAGAATGGGTAGCTTTGAGGGATGAAGTAGTGAAGGCAGCAGAGGATCAAGTATGTAAAAAGATGAGGGCTAGTAGAAATCCTTGGGTGACAGAAGAAATATTGAATTTAATTGATGAAAGGAGAAAATATAAAAATGCAATAAATGAAGCAGACAAAATGGAATACAAACGTCTCAAAAATGAGTTCGACAGGAAGTGCAAAATGGCTAAGCAGGGATGGCTAGAGGACAAATGTAAGGATGTAGAGGCTTATGTCACTAGAGGTAAGATAGGTACTGCCTACAGGAAAATTAGAGAGACCTTTGGAGAAAAGAGAACCACTTGTATGAATATCAAGAGCTCAGATGGAAACCCAGTTCTAAACAAAGAAGGGAAAGCAGAAAGGTGGAACGAGTATAAAGAGGCTCTATACAGGGGCAATGTACGTGAGAGCAATGTTATAGAAATGGAAGAGGACGTAGATGAAGATGAAATGGGAGATATGATACTGCATGAAGAGTTTGATAGAGCACTGAAAGACCTAAGTCGAAACAAGGCCCCAGGAGTAGACAGCATTCCATTAGAACTACTGACAGCCTTGGGAGAGCCAGTCCTGACAAAACTCTACCATCTGGTGAGCAAAATGTATGAGACAGGCGAAATACCCTCAGACTTCAAGAAGAATATGATAATTCCAATCCCAAAGAAAGCAGGCATTGACAGATGTGAAAATTACCAAACTATCAGTTCAATAAATCACAGCTGCAAAATACAAATGCGAATTCTTTACAGACGAATGGAAAAACTGGTAGAAGCTGTCCTCGGGGAAGATCAATTTGGATTCCATAGAAACATGGGAACATGTGAGGCAATACTGACCCTACGACTTATTTTAGAAGCTAGATTAAGAAAAGGCAAACCCACGTTTCTAGCATTTGTAGACTTAGAGAAATCTTTTGACAATGTTGGCTGGAATACTCTCTTTCAGATTCTGAAGGTGGCAGGGGTAAAATACAGGGAGCGAAAGGCTATTTACAATTTGTACAGAAACCAGATGGCAGTTATAAGAGTCGAGGGACATGAAAGGAAAGCAGTGGTTGGGAAGGGAGTGAGACAGGGTTGTAGCCTCTCCCCGATGTTGTTCAATGTGTATATTGAGCAAGCAGTAAAGGAAACAAAAGAAAAATTAGGAGTAGGTAAGGTTCGCCGATAACATTGTAATACTATCAGAGACAGCAAAGGACTTGGAAGAGCAGTTGAACGGAATGGACAGTGTCTTGAAGGGAGGATATAAGATGAACATCAAAAAAAGCAAAACGAGGATAATGGAATGTAGTCGAATTAATTCGGGTGATGCTGAGGGAATTAGATTAGGAAATGAGACACTTAAAGTAGTAAAGGAGTTTTGCTATTTGGGGAGCAAAATAACTGATGATGGTCAAAGTAGAGAGGATATAAAATTTAGACTGGCAATAGCAAGGAAAGCGTTTCTGAAGAAGAGAAATTTGTTAACATTGAGTGTAGATTTAAGTGTCAGGAAGTCGTTTCTGAAAGTATTTGTATGGAGTGTAGTCATGTATGGAAGTGAAACGTGGATGATAAATAGTTTAGACAAGAAGAGAATAGAAGCTTTTGAAATGTGGTGCTGCAGAAGAATGCTGAAGATTAGATGGGTAGATCACATAACTAATGAGGAGGTACTGAATAGGGTTGGGGAGAAGAGGAGTTTGTGGCACAACTTGACTAGAAGAAGAGATTACTTGGTAGGACATGTTCTAAGGCATCAAGGGATCACCAATTTAGTATTGCAGGGCAGCATGGAGGGTAAAAATCGTAGAAGGAGACCCAGAGATGAATACACTTAGCAGATTCAGAAGGATGTAGGCTGCAGTAGGTACTGGGAGATGAAGAAGCTTGCACAGGATAGAGTAGCATGGAGAGCTGCATCAAACCAGTCTCAGGACTGAAGACCACAACAACAACAACATTAAAGAACTTCTAGGAAATTGAATGAATGAATGAATTGAATGAAATTTCATTGTCGTTTATCTATTACAGAAATTGACAAAATCAAGTTACATAAATAAAAGTTATACAGCATATATACATGGATTGAAGATCAATGTGTTACTATTGGTTTTCCATATAATACAATATTTAAAATCAAATAATATGAAAAACATTGCATCATAAATTAATCAGTTAAAGAAATTATGCTGTACTCTCCAAACTGGTACCACTGTGATATTTTACAGTCATAAAATTCTTGAAGTGAGTAGCAAGAATTCGCAGCTAACCAAGCGAATGATTTGTCTTTAAATAAATCAAATGGAGCTTCTACCTATTCTAGTGCCAGTTTGTTAAACATCTTCATACCCAACACTTCGTAGCTGTTCAGTGACTTGGATAATCTGTAGTATGGTATGTCAAGATGGCTACTATTTCTGATTCCATGAGAGTGTACATCTCTTCTACACTGGTATTCTGATAAGTTGCTCTTTATATGCAGCAGGGCAGTGTAGATATATATGTTTATAACAGTTAATATTTTAAAGTTGATAAACAGTGGTTTGCAGTGGGCCATGAATTGTCTCACCTCATATCAGGCTGTTTCTTCTCACATTTTCTCACGGGTGTCCCAACACATCTTGATAGTACCATTGATTAAACGTTTAGCCCTATGGCTTCAATTCATGATGAATTCTTCAAAGTCAAAGAAAGCTATCAGCATGGCTTTGGCATTTGACCTGCCCTGCCACGATTTTTTGGTTCTTGAAGAACCTTTCCGAACCCATTGTGATGACTGAGATTTGGTCTCAACGTCATAACCATGGACCTATGTCTCATCACCAGTTATGATTCTCTTAAAGAACACCCCATTCTCATTTATGTGATCCAAAAGCTTTTCATACATTGCGAGGTGAAGGTCTTTCTGGTCTTGACTCATGGGCCATGGGACGAACTTGGCAACAACTTGATGCATTCCAGGACTCTGTGTCACAATTTCAAGACAGGATCCAACTGAAATTTTACATTCTTCTGCAATCTCTCAGTCAGTCTTCGATTGGCACACACAGTTTTGTTGACATTCCTGACAGGAGTGTTGTTTGTAAACATCAAAGGGCATCCTGAACGAGGGTCATCTTTGACTTCCGTCCAACCATTTTTAAACAGTGAGCCATTCGTAACACCGAGTACAGCTTAAGCATTCATCGCTGTACACTTCCTGCACAATTTGGTGTGTCTCTGTAAATGTTTTCTCGAGTTTCAGGCAAAATTTAATGCAGACACGTTGCTCCTCTAACTCTGTCATCTTGAAATTTGCAAACTGTGTGACACAGTGCTCTACCCAGTAGAGCACTGAACAAGAACTAACAGACACACAGTGATGAAACTTCCAGCAGTTACACATTAAACACAGGTGTATGCAGGGATGCCAACCACATTTAATTCCAACACACCATTGGAGTGAAATTAATTAATGTTCGGAATTTTTTGAACAGACTTCGTGTAACATCACTATGTACACAATTTCTCACACTTATGTACCATGCTTCTACTTACTGATACATGCAACCTATTCTTTACTTTCTTATAATTACTAGATTTAGATAATACAAAAGATTACTAGTAATCAGATCTTCTCATTCTCTTATTAACTCTTTAGAACTTGCAACTTATTTGGCTATACATGTTAGCATGCCAACAGTTTGTCTGGCCTTTCATTTCCTACCTGGACTCTTCTCCCCCACAGTGTGTGGCATGACTAACATGTGTCACTTCCTTGAAATTTTAATTTATAGCTTAGTATTTTAACTAACCTCATGGTTACCTTCATAAACATTATGATGCAATTACTAATGAACAAACTCTAGAGTCTACATGTACATGTGTAGGGATCATATTTTTAGTTCTGTTCCCAGAAGAAGTGGTAGTAGAATGTATAATATTAATAAAAAATAATATAATAGTTGAAGGAGACTGAAATTGTCCCCGAGAAAACTAGAACAGAAATACGGAAACAATTTAACTTGAACAGCTGGTTGTCATCAATCCACTGAATTTTCAAAGTGCACAAACCATCCTGGGGCCTTAAGAAATTAAATCATATCTATATTGTGCAATATTTATCCTGTCTTGTTTTTAGGATCTATTAGGTACACTGCTTTTGAATGTGGTATGTTGTGACTTGAAAAGGTCCACTGTAATACTGAAAAAATTTGCTCATTTCTTCCTTTAAATTCAAGCTATGATGAAAATCCCATACCAGTACCAAATCATTTATTTGAAAGTTTGTACAATAGCCTTATCATCAAAAGTTCTGACTCTTTTTTTGTGCCTCTGTAATCATATTCTCTTCTACCTTCTCTTGCAACTTTTCCAAATAAACTGCTGGTGAATTTGGTCATGTAAACAAATTCATCAAGGGCTCTCCTATAAAAGTATTATTCATTAAGTCTACAGGAGCCAGTCCTGTTGACATATGCAGTAATTCATTAAGGATTACTTGAAATCCTGGCACTAGTTGTGCCTAGGTAGTGTACCTCATAGAACAGTATGTTTTACACAGTTGTCCTAATTCCTTCATAACATGTTCACTAGGATTAGTTTGTGGGCTATACTTGGATATAGTTATATGTCTCACCCATTCTTAAACCAAGAATTCCTTAAAATTGTGCCTTATATTGTAGACCTTTAACAGTTAATAGGCATCATGGTTTACCCACATATTGAAAATACTCTTGCAAATAATCCATTACTGTATTGGTATTTTTTTTTTTATCGAGATAAAGTTTAACATACTTCGACCACATAGAAAGGGTGTTAGTATTAAGTGATTCTACTTTGTCTGGTATGGTAGAATTTCCACTTTCCTGTAAATGTACCTCCAAATTAGATAGTGTTTCGGGTGTGGTAAATATTTTTCGAAATCCTTTGCATTATTCTAACAGTTACATTCTTGTTCCTCTGAAAGATTTGTTCTTTTACTCGCTTGTGAACTAAACTGCATTGGTTATTTATCCCATCCTTCAACTCCTGGGGCAACTGGATAAAAGTACTTGTAGTATCAGTTAATTTAGCTTCTATTTCCTGTTTGATGTGTTCTGCTGACTCTAATTTTAATTCTTCTTTTGTATTTTCTACCTTGACAGACATTTGTTTACTTTTAGACTCTACTTTGTTAGATAATTCCTTCCTAGTTTCAGATAATTCATTCCTAGTGTCAGGTGGTATTTTATTTGTTGAATCTACTTTGTCAGGTAATATCTTAAAATTAGAATCTACTTTGTCAGATTGTTCCTTAATATTAGAATCTGCTTTGTCAGATACTTTTTCCAAAATTCCTTTAACCCATTCTGGAGCCTCTGCAGCCATTTGTCTAGTAGTGACTGGCATATAACGCAAATTCTACATTATGTACCCTCCATTAATGCAGTAAATTGTTATTGCACAGTTTTCTTAACCATAGTAACACTGAAACACTGTGTCTCTGTCTAGACGAAAAAAAGTTTCCAAAGTGCATTTCTGTATTTTCTGAACAGCTCACCCTTTCTAGTGAACTACACACTTTCATCGTGTAGCTGATGCAACAGCATGTACATGGTGATGTACTGTATGTGATGATTTGCACTGCCCGGCACAGCCGATGTCTCAAACACAGTGATAGATGGACCACATGGTGTTGTACAGCAGCACCCCTGCAGAGTTGACCAGCTACTACTGCATCCCCACTGATGTCAGCATTTGAAATATTCTTCTCTGAACTCACCAAAAAATTCTTCGCCTCCAAACCTGATGAGAAATTACTACTAGATTACAATAGTCTCCTTCCTAACTCTTACAATTGTCTTCTTCCTAACTCCATGGCCCCTCCATTCCTTACTCCCCTGTGTACCCTCCTTCCCTCACTTCCACCCACTTTCTAAAACCATGCATACTAAGAGCCTAAAGTTATGATCAAGTAGTATCAGGCCTTACCATAACAGGCAATAGGTACTAATGGGGTGCCTGTTCTCTTATGTTTTTATGTAATAGATCTGAGCATTCATAATAAACTTCTTATGAACAATATGTGCAACAGTGATTTGTAATTATGTTTTCAAAGCACATAAGCAGATATGACAGGAGAAGTATTGAATGAAATGTTAAGCAGATATGGCAGAAGAAGTATTGAATGAAATGCACAAGATAACAGAAGATGAAGACAAGCTACCACTCCCATTCAGATGATTGGTGGATGGTGCAGAGACAGTTTGTGCATGTGTGTGTGTGTGTGTGTGTGTGTGTGTGTGTGTGTGTGTGTGTGTGTGTGTAATGGTTTTTATAATTCATTTGTATAAACAAAGGTCAAACTGCAGTTACTAGTTTAGTTGTCACTGCTGCAATGCACATCACACTAGTGTTTATAACTGATCGTACAGATATGTTGATGCCAGTTAGTCATTGTATACAGTCATAAAGGATGTTCATCACTTCAGTAGTTTAGATTAGATCGGATTTGATTAGGTACACTTTCATCTCTAGTAGACCCATAGAGAGGAGATCCTCCAGGATGTAGAAAAATGGTAGACACATAAATTTTTAGTGGCGTGTCTGGCAGATCAAGTATATTCTAGAATTCAGATGGATAAGTGACAGCTTTGTCTTGATTCATTACAGTGTCAATGGACTGATAGATTATCTCTTTGCTTGGTATTTCATTTTGAATGCTCATGGCATTGATAATATTGTTGTAGCCACTAATACAGCACATGAGTGGATCAGTGGTAAAGCGCCAGACTACAAATCTAAAGGTCTTGGTGTCAGTCTCTGGTCAGTCCTACATTTTTATCTGTCACTTATCACTTCTCTCACCTCTGACCTGACACAAAAAATAGCAAATTGCATCATGGTTTGGAATTTGAGTTAAACTATAGGTGCCCCTATTAATGGCTGGATATATCAGTTCAAAGGTTAGAGAAAGGTAACAGCATACCGCCTCCAACAGAAGCATGTGTAGTAAAGTGCTGTGGTGTACAAAGCAATCTCTTACAGAACCATGTTTAGTAAAGCACTGTGGTGTACAAAGCGATCTTGGTATTGATGCTTGCTTTTTCTTTTCAGCATATACACTGAGCCACTGATGATTTTTGTAATTCTATGTGATATTTGAGAAAACTTTGTGAAATGGGTCATCTGTAGTTGCTGTGATTTTACAAAAGTTTATTGGCAATGTGATACATTGTGTTGATTCATTTACTGGTATTTTCCCCATTTCCAATATCCAACAATTGTTCTATGGAATTTTCTGTGGATGCACCATATTGTAATTTTATGAGTACCTGCATAACTGGTTCTTTAAAGTCCATTTCTGAACATGTCACCGTAAAACTGACGATTTGAGACACACATTAAGTTCACCAGTGGCTATTGAATGTGATGTAACAGATAGAGTTTGTTGAAAGTTACCTGATAGTAAGATAAGTGCACCAACAAATAGTACACACATCCCCCCCTCCCCCAGAGTAGTTTCAGATTATGTTAAATCCAAACCTTCCTTCTTCTTCTTTCCTTCTTTTTGTCAGTGTGGAAGTCAGGATTTGCCCCTCAACAAAACATCCATCACATAAATTCATCTCAATGGAGATCAATAACTGATTGCAACACTGCAGTAGAACACATGTGACTGAACTAAGATTCATGGTGTAGATGAGGCATATGTGTTTATGTCTCCAATTGTCTCAATTTAAGACACCAATATCCCCTTGTTCAGGGGTTATAACCTCCGTGGAAAGTATTACCTCAGTGAGAAGAGAACTAATAGTTGTTTCACCATACAAGGGGAATTCATAAAGTTGGTATCTTTGACCAGAGAAATGCACATATTTCATTGCATGACTATGTGTTAGGAAGCACAATTTGACTGTTGTTTGTGCAGTTCTTTCTGAATTGTGTGTCTGGGCAGCGTTGCTGCAGTGAATAGAAGCAAGATGATGTCTGGGGTGAGTATCATGGTCAAACATACTGTGACTTTTGTCATTTGTATTTGCAAGGATATTTGTGAAAGAAATTCATGATGAAATGATGGGTATGCGTGGGGAAATGTGGCAGCACATGAAGAAATGGAAAGGTTCTTTCAGCATGCTTGTTAGATGTGTAAGATGTACCAAGAAGTGGCCAGCTGTCTCTGATGGGTCGCTGTAAAGGTAGAAGCTTTGATGTTGTTTGATAGGTGCAATGCCACTCAAATAATGATTTAGATGTTAGTATTAGTGTGGGATCAATGCATCATGTACTTCAGAAGGCAAAAGTCAGTTTGCTGGGTTTCTCATTTATTCACATCCATTCAGAGACATCTGTGATGTAACATTGAGAATGTGGAAAACAAGGCAGACTGTTCTTTCATTCATCTGATCAGAATGTTAGTTTCACCACAATGACCCAGAAATGAAAGAAACAATAATAGGAAATGGCAGATCTGTGTCCACAAAAGAGGGCTAAGACACAGTCCTTTTCTATGATCATTTAGCAATCACTTTCACTGATGATTCAAGAAAGGGAGAATTCATCATGGTGCAATATCTTCTAACTAATCTGTGACTTGAAAAGAATCAGAAGAGCAGAGGTGTATGACTCGTGCATGATGATGTGCTTGCTCACACTACTTAAGAAACTCTGGGTCTTTGTTTATGCCTGGTGCATATTGGTCTGTGACATTTCTTCTGACCTCAGGCAGTTTTGTTATCTTTGGTGTTTGTTGCAGGAAGGGCATTTGTGAGGGGTGTCTGGATTTCAGTTGGCTGTGGAATGTGACGCCGGCAGAAATATAACATTCCTCAAAATCTCCATAGCTCCTTGTAGGCAGTGGCCCCGGGAGTGAATTGTGCAAGTTGGTTCCTTTCTTTTGTTGGCCTGATCCCTGCTGATGAAACAGAATATCCCAGGAATGTTAGTAGGGTTGCCACAAGTACTGGAAATCAGGGAATATCAGAGAATTTCAAATGCAAAATGCATTGGGGCAATCAGGCAAATATCAGGGAAATTTGAAAAAAAAAAAAAAAAATCTCTCACTTTTGTCTCAGTAGATGAAATGGTTTGTTTAGTGAAATGTCACGCATCATCACTGACTGGGCACATCTGAGTACGTGCACTGCTTCCCCTCTCCCTCATTCCTACTGCTTCTCCCCTTCCTACCACCCCTCAGTGCTGCCACCACTTCTTGCTGCTGGCCTAGCAGCTGCTGACGAGAGGCAGGGAGTTTTGAGGAGTGGTTTGTTTGAATCTCTCACAGACTGTAGATGCAGTGGCCAGAGATGGTGGTCACATGTGCTTGAGTTGGGTCTGAGTGATTGTGTGAATGTGTGTATGCTCTTGTTTTCTGACAAAGACTATAGTTGAAAATTTAATTGTGAGAGTGTGATTGTCTTTCCTGTGTGCCTGTCTACAGCTTACCATTCATCTTCATGATGAGATGCTACCTATCCCCTTTATTATTGATTCTCAGATTATTTGCACAAATTATCTGTTGCATGGAATGATCACCGTGGTCTCATTTCATGAACATACTGTCTGTGGCTCATGAATAGCTGGCTTCACAGGTGGATTTTCATGACAGGCCAAAACTGCAGTTCATTTCTGTGGGTATCTCTAATGGATCAGGCCTGCCAATCTAAAGCCCATTGTTTCCCACTAATGTGCAGACCCTGCTCATCAGATCTAGTTTCCCAAATCTGTGTGGCATAATGTGATGGATTTTCATGGTTTATACTTGGATCCAGGACTGAAGTGCTCCTTGGCAGGCCAGAGACCATAGGCGATGGATTTTAGGAATTGTGAATATCTCACTGAAGCATATTGTACAGTGTGGCATTTTATAGAAATTTTATTTATTCTAGTACATTTTGGCACTTCAAAAGTAGTTTGTTTATTAGAAAGTATGGACAGTAAGAAGAAGAAAATTGTGGCAGTCACTGGTGGTTTGTATGCTATGTACTCATGTATTTCTCAAAAGAAAAATCACACAATACCTGTAAAGTAATAGACATAACACAATGCATAATAACCAACAATAACAAACATAGTAGAACCAACATTTTACTGGCAGTCACCTATAGTGTTGGTTTACACAACTCTTCCCCACCTTATACACTTTTTTCAAGTGGCCTACTTTTTTCTGAGGTTACTCCTGAAGTGAATGAAGATATTTTAAATTTATCTTGTGACTCCAAGGAAATACCTATTTTTGTCACCAAATGTGTTTTGTTTTATTGAAATATAATAACATCAGTGGTCTTAAGCACATAAACCATTTGGCTTGCTTTCTCCATCTAAAAACTGTTCATTACAGACGATGTTGATGTTAATGCTTAAGATTTGTTCTCTCATCAGGAAATGCTGTCTGCTTGCAAGCTTTTTAGATATTTCCTCATCTGGCACTATTGTTTCTTGTACCATAGCTGTAAAGATGGATTTAAAATACCTTCAGTTATTGTAAAGCAGCTACAGACAATATGGTTCACAGACAAAGAAGAGAGACAAGGTACTGGCAGAAGTAAAGCTGTGAGGACTGAGTGTGAGATGTGCTTGGGTAGCTCAGATGGTAGAGCACTTGCCCATGAAAGGCAAAGGTCCCGAGTTTGAGTCTTGGTCCGACCACAGTTTCAATCTACCAGGAGGTTTCAATGAACTTCTTTGGAAATTTCATTTTAAATTTTGTGGCTTAGTTTTTATAACAACACTGTGGTCCACAGCTGGAATACCGTCTAGAAATTCTTCCACCATCTCTTTGCATGCCCTATTTTTTACATTCTTGTTTGTGTAATGTTCATGTATCAGTTTTCACAAAGGAGGTATTTCACGGTACAATAGTATGTTTTTCAATGTAATCTTTGGTCCACCCCCTTCATTATATTTGTAGCAACTAAAACTCTCTTGAAAACCACTCAGACAGAAGTTACGAATTTTGAGTAATAGCTACATTTCTCTTGTTTCCTTGTTAAAATTTACTCTCTTTGGCAAAATGGAGTTTGCGTGATGTCACCTTGCTAACATCCTTATGCAATTCCAGTTGTGACAGAATCCTGAAACAGTCATCTACTAAATGAGAGAATGTGGTAAGTTCAGGTCAAAAGTTTATGAAAAATCACATTTTTTGTATAAAAACACATGTGTAATTTCTTAACTTATCTTGTTGCAAAGCCACCCTAATTCTCACTTCAGCAGATATCAAAATCTTTAAAAAAATTACATCATTCCTTTATATAAGTCTACTGTTACTTGTATAATGCACTAGATAAGAAAATTCCATGTGACTATAATGTAGAAAAATAATCAAATATTTCCATGCTATTATTTTTCAAAATCTTGTTTCGATAACTGAGACAGTTTATGAGGCATGAGGGATGCCGTGAATATTTTATTCTCGCATTCTGTGGGTACAATCTCAAGGTCAGGCCTCCACAAACACGGAGGCTGGTATCAAAGAATCTGCTGGAAATACCTGTGCTTCATCAGGAAAATCCATTTTTTGTGTGGCTTCTGGCCTTTGGAGGCACACTAGCTTTTGATTGATACAGGAGTGTTGTCAACAAACAACTTTCCTTTCAACTCTTGCAGTATTCTTGTAGTATATCATGGTGGAACCAAGCAAGGTGGAATTCAGTGCTGAATGGTTGAATAACTGGAGGTTTGAGGGGATCAAGGACCACAAAAAAGTCAGAATTCCAAGCATATTGCACAGTATGCAGCAAGTCTTTCACTCTCAGCAACATGGGGAAGATGGCCATGATCAGCCATGTGAACGAGCTAAGTGCACCAAGGCAATCGCGGTGGTCAAGAAGACAGCAGACATTCATCTTCTTCATCAGTCCTTGGTAAGTGAAGTGCTACAACTGTTATGTGATGCATAGACTCTTAAAAGCTACACAACATCTTACTAATCTTAATGGAATTTTATTTTCATTGACACATTGTTTTTTTAGCCTCCCATTTTGCTGATGCATTAGGCCATTAAAAGGGTGTTCCAGTAAATGAGAATGTTGGGTGAGCTGGGAAACCATGCCAAAAGAGTAGCATTTTCGCCACACCCTTGTGTAGCTTAGTGTAACTTATTCTTTTCTAATGTCAAGTTTTGTTGTTCATTATGGAAACTTGGTACTGTTTTTTCAGTGAAGAGGGAGGATCAGCAAGGTATGGCTCGCTGCCCTGCTTTCCTGATATTTCTGTTCTTCTTGTTTCCTCTTTAGATGAAGGGGTTGATTTCATTAATCCCTTCTTCATCGTGTGAGCATTCTAAAACCAGACATTCCCATCTTTTGACAAGCAGTGTTCTTCCCCTGATGGCACATACCTACCAACTCTTCTGATTTAGGTGGGAGACTTCCGATTTTCAGCTTTTTCTCCTGCCTTCTGATTATTTCAGTATTAATCCTGATTTTTAGCTAATGATTGTCAAACCTAAGTTGGTTGTTTTGAAAATCTATCATTTTGGTTTTTGGCCAATTGTGGAAAGTCCTTTGCTTACTAGGCTTTTTAATCGATGTACTTTTTGGAGTTTGTAAAAATCAGAGAGTTGCGTGCGACATGTTATACATTGTACTTTTTCCTCTTTCCTGGACATTTTGCAGAATGTATACTCATATTGTCCAGTATTGTGCTCTGTTTAGACTTGTGTTTGTGTGTTGTCATTGCTCCAGTGCTGTCAAGTTAGTACTTTTCCCACAAATTCTGGTGGTTTTGAATACCTGTATAGTGGCTGGTGTGAATTATGGTAGATTTTAAACATATTTGGGTGGTGTGGGGAGTGAGAATATCTGTGGAAAGGAGAGGTGTGACCTGGCAGCAAGTGGAGGAACAAAAGTGGTGGGAGGACCGAGCCAGATGGAGAGGACTCATCAGCACCGAGACCCGGCAGTAGCTGGAACGGGATTCGGATATAGGTAGATATATAGAGAGGGTGGTTTTATGGTAAAATACTTATAAAAATAACTTGCTCCATTCAATATACAGAAAACAGCACTAGCTCTTGAATTTATACAACCCAAAGATTTATAATGGACAGTATTCTGTCTTCGTTCTTATATTGTTATGCATTCAAGTATTAATAAATCTGCAGGTGCATGCATTTTGCCTACCTATGGTGCTGGTGTTAATGTGGTGTTTATTACATTACTGGATATTGTTTTAGTGCTAAATACGAGGCCTGTTCAGAAAGTAAGCTCCGATTGATTGCCAAATTGAAACCACAGTGAACATCAGAAATGTTTTACTTGTAACAATTAGCTACACCTTTCAGCTACTTCTCTACGTAGTCGCCGTTCTGACTTAGACTTTTGTCATAGCGTTGTACCAACTTTTCAATAGCCTCATCATAGAAGGCAGCCGCCAGTGCTTTCCGCCAATTCTCCACGCTGGCCTACACCTCGTTGTCTGTGTCAAAATGTTGTCTTCAAAGACAGCGGTTCATGTGACCAGAGATGAAACTCAGGGGGAGACAATTGCGGACTGTATTGTGGGTAATCTCACATTTCCATTTGAAAACGATGCAGGAGCATCGTCATTGCCCCTGCAGAATGTGGCTGAGAATTGTCTTGAAGAAGAAACAGCACGACAGTTATGTAATGTTAGCTGCATAGCTTCAGGCGAAATTTCTCACCAGGCCCTCGTACTTCGCGGCAGACACTATTTTCTAGACATCTTTACGCACTCACTGCGAGCTCAGAAATGAGAAGAGCGACGTGATGCTAACTGGGGTTATACTAGAGACACTACCCAACACATCTGTGCAAAGCTTTATCGGATTTTCATAGTCGTTTCCATTTCGCGACCGATCGGAGCTTACTTTCTGAACGCCCCTCGTATGAGTAATGGCACAGTATACCCAGAAATGTTGAGCCGGATGGCTATATGATAGTAAATTTGCTAAATGGTTAGAAAGAATTTTTGGCAATGACACAAGAACTTCTTGCAAATTTTGTCATAGTATTTTGTTAGCATGTTATGCCAATATATAAACCATAGTGGCACAAAGAAAAACACAAGACAGCATCAGCACACTAAAGAAAAATACCTTTCAAAACTATAAAAGAATCAAGCCGCAGGTTCCCTTGCATTTTTTTCCATTGTGCGATTGTGTCTTGTAGTCACTTAAGTGAGTTGCACATGAATAAATTCAGGCAATGTTGTGCCAGAAAACTTCAAAATACACTATACAAAGCATAGTGCAGTTATGAAACCTGTACTAAGGCCCTATTTTGTGAAAATTTGTGGCAGGATATCAGTGACAGCATGTGTAATGTTGTAATTGATGGATCAACAAACATTAGCATGAGCAAATTTGTAGGAATAACAACAATATATTACAACACTGCAACCAATGCAGTCATTTCAATATTTTCATCTTGTTTTCTTGGAGCAATATTGCAGCAATTTCTGTGCATTATTATTTCAAGCAAAGATCCATTGTTTACATTTTGTAATCTTTGTCTACATGACTAGCCTGCAGTTTACACTTAAGTGCCTGGCAAAGCAGTGATTGTATCTTTTTCAGATTATTTCTTTACTATTCTGCCTTGAATAGTGCAAGAAAAACGAACACCTGAATCTTTCAGTTCGTGCTCCTATTTATTTTCTGATGATGACACTTTTGCCCTATGTAGGTGGTGGTAAACAAAATGTTTCCACATTCTGAGGAGAAAGCTGGTGCTTTAAATTTCATAAATAGCTCTCATCACAACAAAAAATGCCTTTGTTTTAATGACTGCCACCCCAACTTGTGTATCATTTCTGTGATGCTGTCTCCACTATATAATGATAGCACAAAACAAGCTGCCCTTCTTTGTACTTTTTCGATGTTCTTTGTCAATCGCGTTTAGTAAGGATCCCATACCATGCCGCAGTACTCTAGCAGAGGGAGGACAAATGTAGTGAAGGCAGTCTCTTCAGTAGATTTGATGCAACTTCTAAGTGTTCTGCCAACAAAATGCAGTCTTCTGTTTGCCTTCCTCACACATTATCTGCATGGTTTTTCCAATTAAAGTTCTTTGTAATTGTAATTCCTAGGTATTAACTGACAGCCTTGAGATTCATGTGATTTATCTTTTAATCAAAATTTGACAGATTTCTTTTAGTACTCATGTGGATAGCATCACACTTTCCTTTTTTTGTGGTTAACTTTTTGCACCATACAGATAGCGTGTCTTTGCTGACATGACATTTGTGTATCACATGGTGGAAAAAGCAATGTTTCAAATCACTGAAAAAATGTTATGTTTGTGACTAATTAAAAAAACTGGAATTCAGTGTTAGAATTATTTACATCATTTACAGTTTGACAGTTAATTGCACTGACATATGAGTGATATGTTCACAGTGATAGGAGGAATGGTCAAAAAAACATTCCAACCTAATATGGTTAAATCCATGTTTTTATTTGTGTTTTTGTAGCCATTATATAGCTTTTTGATATCATAGTGAAAGACTCACATCAGTTATCTCAGGACTGTACTGAAAATGAGCCATGATTTTTGGTCATGTGTACCTCTTGATTTTTTTAAACTGCATCTTCTGATGTTTGGTTTTTAAATGTTTGTAGGTATATAGTATCACAAGGGTCATGTCATCATCTTATTTGGATATTTGATTGTTTTCAGTGTGCTGTTGCTTTGGATCATTGTCCCTGTCATCTGGCAAGATAACTGGGTGTAATGGAGATGCTCCCTTGACGTTTGATGAGGTCACAGTGATTGGTGAATTCGGAAGCTCACGGTTGATGGTTGGTTTGCCAACTGCCCAGCCATTGCAGCCTGGCATCACCTCTAATGCCTCTAATGCTGTGTTAACTTTTGCAGTGACTTAGTGGATAGTGATACCACCTGTCAGCATGTATGTAGCTTTTTTCAAAAGATTCTTATTCTGAGCCATGGTCAAGGCTCTGTAGAGCAAGATTTTACCATGTATAAAGGGTCTGTGATAGTCAACCAAGAAACCAAGTCATTGGTAGCCATACATCAAGTATATGATGGTCCGAAATCAGCTGGTGGTGTCTTCAAGATTGACGTTAAAAAGAGAATGATTCTGGCCTATTGCAGTGCTTGAGATCAGTATGGTGAGGCTTTAAAGCAGAAGCAATTTGAAGAAGATGAAGAAGCCGAGAGAGCTAGAAGGGAGAGGTCCATCATCCAGCAAGTTAAAGAAATGAAGGGCAAAAAATCACGGATGCTAGCTGAAAGGGCCACTGTACTGTGAAATTGATGAAGAGATTGCTTCTCTCACAAAGGAGTTTTGACTGGTTTTTGTTGCTGATTTGAATTGCTTGAGTGACAAAATACAGGATGTTATTATTTGGCAGAGAAAATTCACTAACATACCCCAGTGCTGCTCTATTTTTTAAACTTTAATGTTATATTATGCAACTTATTTGTTTTATGTTTGTCTGGTCTAATGCATTATCTTGCCTGGAAAGTTCATAAATCCTGTATGGTAGGATGAACGTGCTACCACAGTATGAAACTTGATGAAAAGGGTGACTGAAAGGACCTCTGTCTACATTTTGATGTTCAGTTTGCCAGGCTTGTTAGGAGATGAATATGTGTTAACACTCTAGTTTGTGTCCAATTTTTCCAAATCGGCTTGTAATATTTAGTGCCAGAATCTTGACCATAGCAGACAGCCCATAATGGTCAATGCTAATTTAGGAAAATTATCCCCTGGCAACTTATGTGTCAGGTGAAGACTGCACATAAAAAAAAGAAAATTCATCAACAAATTAGTTACAAAATGTGTTACACAAACTGATGCCCAAAATTATTTCAAGCCATGTATCTTAAAACATTTGTTACTCTGTTTTCATCTGTTGTGAAGGAGCCTCACAACCACTTTGTGGATGAACCTCTTATTTCACAGCCTTTTCAGGTAGTCATAGTTACCAACATCACTGCTTCAGCCTGTCAATACCTATCCAAATTTTCCAAATTCAGTTGCAGTTATATCAAAGAGTGTAGGTTTGTGTCCTAACCCAACAGACACTTCTAATCTGTCAGGACAGTGCATGACAACTGATAATCCTCTGTGGAAGGAAAGATGTATTCTGAAGAATAGTATTTGGTGTCATCTCTGCTGCAGTATTTGTTCTCAGCCATCATTTAAAAAATCATTTGTATGCTTGAGATGAAACTTCAAAAAGAAATAGTAGTAAATCAATATTGTTAATGCAGAGGTGAATTGCCATTTCCGGCAATGTGTTATAAGGATGTGTTCTATAGTTTATGATTTGAATTGTTGTTAAAAAATTTTATTTTCTTCTGTAACAATTTTTCAAATACATTGCGTCACATATTGTAACACCTTAAGAAAAGGCAAAACCTCTGTTTAGTTTTTCATTTCCTCGCAAGACTGTCAGCATTTTAGATGTAAGAGCAGTTTTGTCAAACTTCAGATTTGTTATTGATTTTAATCTGATGAACAGTTTTCAATTCATATTAAATTATTCCAGTATTATTAAAACAATTTGTATGATGATTTGATGCCATCACATATGTTTAAAAGGTTTGATTCTTTGTAAAACATGTTTTATCTTTAAAAGCACTAATGGAAGCTATCAAATGTCTTAATACAAACACCTTAAAATCAAAGTATTCAACATGATGTATGAGATTTTGTAGTGATAAATTGTAATTAAATATTGGGTTCTGTCATAAAAGTTTCTTTTAAGTTATAAATTCATAATATGTCATTGTTAGCTATTAGATGAAAAAAATTTATCCAAGTAAAATTTTCTGTACACACTTAAATGCTTTGCTTTGATAAATTTATGTTTCTAAGGATACATCATAGACATAGAATGTGTCAGTATTTGTTTTGCATTTGAAGAAGACTGATATTATTGTAGCATTTTACAATGTAACGTTCATCATCTGTGTATTTAAAAATTGAATAATGCAAATAAGAAAGTAAACTGACAGTAACAGAAGAAATGTTCTTGAATAAAATGCTTTTGTCTCTTTTTTTTTTTTTTTTTTTTTTTAGTGTCATCAACTGCAATATTGCTTTCGTGAAATCTTCTTGGGTGATCAGCCGAGTAAAGGCGTCGTCTTCTCGCAACGTTTCGAAGGGTTTCGTACCCATCATCTTCGCTTGAAGATGATGGGTACGAAACCCTTCGAAACGTTGCGAGAAGACGACGCCTTTACTCGGCTGATCACCCGAGAAGATTTCACGAATGGAATACGCCGAGAAAGTCTCAAATCACATGCAATATTGCTGTTAATTCATGGTTAAAGTTAACTCATTAGTAAAAACAGAAATTCTACATCTAAAAAAATGGCTTTCATTTACACACCTTACCTGTTCTCCTACCTTTAGATCATAAATCCTATAAATGAGACAACTTGCTGTTCATTTAAAACTAGAGTGTTAATAACACATTTAGTAATACAGGATTCTTTACATTTCTTCTATTTGTCAACTGACATCTTTACTCACCCTTGAAATCTCAAAATTTGTTAGGAAAAAAAGCTGAAATGTGTCTGGAAATCAGGGAAATATCAAGGAATTTCACTTGGGCAAACATGTGACAACACTGGTTAGGTTCTGCCAATGCAAGTGGAGCACTTTTCGGTGTTGGTGACTGCATTAGCTGTTCTAGGGCTTGAAAAACCTATTACGTGTGGTCTTCATGCTCTTGGGGCATAGCAGAGTATATCAGTACGTCATCCAAATAAGGGAAACAGAATGAGAATTTGTGCAGGATGGAGTCGATGAATTGCTGCAATGTTTGAGCTGCATTTTTTCTCCTAATGGCATGATTAAGTACTCAAATAACCCAAAGGGGATGTTAATGGCAGTTTTAGCAGTAACTTCAGTCGCTGTTGATATTTGCAGACATGCCTTTTGGGAGTAAGTGATGGTGAAAATTTATGGCGCCTGTTAATGCTTGAGCAAAGTCCAGGACGTTAGGTCCAGGTAATGATCAGGAATTGTCTGAGTATTGAGGATTCTGTAGCCCCTGCGCATTTGAAAAGTGCCTTCGTTTTGTGGGCCATATGTAGAGGTGAAGCATAAGGGCTTTTTGAATGGCAGATAATGTGCAACTTGAGTCTTGTCTACAGTGCCTATGGAGATTTGCCATTTCTTGGCAGATAGGTGGTACGCGCTTCGTGAAAGATGGTTGGTACCTCGGGGGCAACTTGACTGTCATAGTCACTTTATGCACAAACACTGTCTGCACTGTCATTATTTTTCACTGGCACTAACCTATTCATTCGTAGTGTTTGTCAACGGTAGTTGTTTGCTGTTGACGAGAGGTGGTGTCTATGAAGACTCGAATGGATCAGTGGAACATTGTTTAGTATCCACTGCTTCTTTGCAGTGGTGGCGTGTGTGCATGTTGTCAGTAGTGTCAGTGGAGCCCAGGATGAGCAGCATCTGGGTCAATATTTGTTGAGGTAATAGTATTCATTGTCATCATCAGGGTTGATGGAGAACTTCAGCACTCTGCTGTGGAGGTCCTTCCATGTGTGCCATATGTCCTCTGGGTTTGTGTCTTGACATTGTAACTGTTCTGTGGTATGTGAGGGCTGAAGTTTGATAAGTTGTATATCTGCCTCTGCCAGCTGACATTGACACTCATGCAGTGACCTCTGAAGGGATGCGTTTTCTTCCTGTTGTGTGAGGCATTCTTTCCTTATGTCTACTTACCATAGGTCAGTTGTTCTCAGTTGATTCTTGTTGGAGGATCATGGCAGTTAGAGCATGCACACTGTTGAAAGGTACACATCCTTGTGTTGTGGTGGGGCAGGGAAAGTGGTTTCCAATGGTTCCCTTGATGGTGACATTACTTGGTCTGCAAAGCAGTATCCCTTCTTATAAAGCCAGACAAAGTTGGCATTGCTGTAGGAAATCGGCCCCAATCAACGGTTCATTGATATCATTGTGAAGTAATGTCATATGTGACGTGTTGGCTGCTACCGAGGTCAGTTTTGTAGGTGACATTTCTGTAAGTGGCAATGATCAATGCATTTGCTGCTTGTAGCAGAGTTGGGGGTGTGTGGGGGTAGTGTGGTATTCGGAATCGTACTGATTTCCCACCCCAAGTCCACCAAAAAAGTGCTGTTTGGTGTGATGATCTTCACATAGAACCTACAGCTGTTGCTTACAGGTGGTTTAGATTAGCTGGTTTGGTTCACTGGGTATGGTGTATGGTGAACTTGATTAATACTTCAGCCTCTGATACCTAATGCAAGTTGCAGGAGGTGTTTGGGTGTTGATGTTGCTGGGTACACTTGATGCGACAGAGCCAAAGTGGGTGTGATACCAGCCCAGCATCACTGCATTGTCCATCATTTGATCATTTGTTGTCTGTATCCTGCAGTGTGGGTGGTACTGGGCCATTTGTAACATCAGCTGTGGGAGTGGAGGGGGGGGGGAAGGGGGGGAGGGGGGGGGGGCGGATGATCACTGTTGATGAGTGACTGTGGTGGCATCAGGCACTGTTGAGAAGGTCCAGCAGCAGTTGGTCATGCCCTGATGCCCTGCTGGGCAGGGATATAAGATGGCTGCCACTGCTCCACTAGAGTCATGTCAGAGGACCTTAGGTGAGGTCAGTACTGTTTGGCAACAGAGTCCTGGAGAGGACAAGATGGCTGCCACTGCACCTAGCTCAGCATGTCATGTAATCTTAGAAGTGGCCAGTATCATTTGGAAGTCATTTGCCAACTTAGTGTGCAACATAGCTGCCTGGAATATGTAGTGCCAGCGGCTGCTGGGTAGTTTGGGTGGTCATTTTGCAAAGTATTTATGTGATCTGTCAGGTGTAATTAATGGTCCAGTGGGAGTCCTACATCACATTTCAGTGTAGCTTGGATTTCACGTGACAATTTTCTTGACCATATGGCCCACAGTTAAATGTTGGGCATTAGTGGGGTATCCATCGTGGTCTGTGAAAGATGCTATGACTATGAAGGTGGTTGTCCATTTAATTGTTCGACATGGATGGTTTGAAGTATTTGTTGTTTGAGGGTCCTGTGTAGTCTCAGAAGCTACAGTGTTTTGGCTGCCTCAAACTTGTTAAATGTAGATGGAGACAGTATGATCTTCCTGATCATGGTGGTGTGTGTGACTAAGTGACACAATAAAGTCAAGTACTTCAATGCATCATCAAACATGTTGGGTGTGGTGAATATTGATTTGAGGGGGGTGGGGGGGTGTTGCGTGTGAATACTGGCATCCTGTGATGGTAAGGTGGCTTTCTTGTGTTGGGTCCAGATGGTGCTCCGTAGGAGGTGGGTTGATCTCCTTCATTGTGATGTTAGGCAGCAGCTGGTGCCACGTGGGTATGAGGGTTTCGACTGAGTGCAGATGGGAGAGGGGAAGGTGTCACATTCACTTACACTTTCTTGTTTGATGTGTCCTGGATCACTTGTAGCATGTAGTATGTGAAGAACAAAAGGTCCAAAAATTCCCTGTTGGCCACTGGTATCCATTGTCTGGCTATGATCTGCGTGTCCATTAGGTACATAGTGGTTCTACTGCAGTATGGCATCACAAATGTGGGAATAGCAGGCAGCTCGGGCCAAGAAGAATGATGCGCAGACACCTTGGCAAAGGATTCCACGGATTATTGTAATGAAAATAAACTGAACATGTGCACAAAACACTCATGTGATACACACAGTTTGAGAGACAAGCATGAACTGGCGATAGAAGATTATTAACTTAAGTTACAGATAAACTATGTCTGTAGTTGCTGTGATCAATAAGTTGGCCAATGTCGATACAAGTGGTTAATGTTGCCCCACTCACACATCAGTCAACCACAGGTAGATATGTTAATATTAACTAGGCAAGCAGTGAAAAAGTCAGAAACAAACACAATCAGGTGTTGCTCCTCTCGTTAATTTGCAGTTGTTTGCATGATTATCAATACTTGGTTGCAAAAGCTAAATATAGTATGCTGAATGCTCAAAAGAAATAACCATTCATAATAACTAACACATTAAACGGAATGCATAGAGCTAGAGTTTGAATATCAACAATATTACTTGATTACAAATCAGTGAAGAAAAAGGGACCTGTACTCGGGGCAGACATTATTGTTATTACAAAACTTCCTTCTACTGAGAGAAACCAGTAGAAACAAGTAATAGTTGTCTCAGTTCCTGCTTTAATGAAAAGGGCCTCTAGTCGACCCATGTTATTTCTCCATAAGTGACAAGAGGTACCTTTCTCTAGGCTCAACATTCACTATTTTAACGAAAATTTGGGTGTGTTAGCTTGTCAGAATTGTTTTTTATTGATTGTAGCTTGTAAAGGATGAAGAAAAGTGTATTAAATTGAAAAAAAGTGATAGTTTTGAGGCAAACCACTTTTTTCAATGATACTGAACAATTGACTCTTCTGACAGGATGCCCCATTTTGCTTTCTGCCTCACATATGATGTTATGTAACAGGTGTCACTAGTAAAGGACTATTTGTGTTAAACAAACCTAAAAATTTCAGTAACAAAGCTTCCATCACCTGGCGATCACTTCCTTGCAAGTGAATCACTTTATTATGTAATGCTATGCACAAATGATTTTCTTGTGGCTCTGTTTGTTCCATGACCAATCAGTGTCTTCTTCATCTAAATTTGCAATCATCAAGTCATTTGGCAGACTGATCTCATCCATGCCAAAATTGTCTAGGCTAACAGGAACCATAAACTCTCCGTTTAGATTACTTATATGTGCTTACACTTCTGTATACAGAACAATACATTTTATCTAATTCTGCATTATTTTGTAGGCTTCTACCACACACAACACTTCTCAGGCTACATCGACATCAATAGTGAAAAATTTCAAACCTTCAGTTAGTGTTGATTACTATGATATGTCATGTAATTTGTTGAAAGATGTTATTGATTGTGTGATTTATCCTTTAACTTTTTGTGTTAACAAATGCCTAGTTGCAAGTAAGTTCCCCGACATAACAAAAATTTCTAGAGTTGTGCCCATATATAAAAAGGGGGAACAGAACTGTCCTGCTAGTAACAGATCTATATCCATAACCCCAGTTTTTTCAAAAATTTTAGAAACAATTATCTATGAGCAAATTTGTGTACTTGGGTAAACTAAATATAATTAGTGATAAACAGTTTGGGTTTAGGAAAGGTAAATCCACTACAGATGCAATGGACTCCCTCGTAAAAATAGTCCTAGATGTGTTCGAGGCTAGGGGCTATGGTCAGGCTACATTTTGTGACCTGAGCAGAGCCTTTGACTGTGTAGAGCATCACACTATGCTGAAAGAGCTAGTTTACTATGGTTTTGATGACAACAGTATAAATATGTTCAGGTCTTTTCTAGATATCTGCCAACAAGTTGTGTGCATTGGTAGAGAAAAATCAAATTTGGTTAATGTTAGGTACGGAGTGCCTCAACAGTCAGTGCTTGAACCTTTACTGTTTATACTAATGATTAATGACCTGCCCGCATTCATAAATTCTCACACAATATTGTATGCTGATGACAGAATGTTTCTACATAAAGCTCTGATCTAGGCACACTGAAAACAATGACCGAAAATACCCTTACTCAGTCTTCATTATGGTTCAAAGCTAATGGTTTCTTACCAAATGTAAACAAAACCCAGACACTTTAGTTTAGCCTCAAAGAGATTCCTAACTACCAAGAATTAGAAACTGTAAAATGTTTAGTTGTTATTATTGAAAATAAATTGACATGGGAACCACACATTAAAAATATATTAGCTAGGCTTTCAAGAATTATTTATCTAATTAGAAATTTAAAAAGAAATGTTCCCCATGACTATGTGAGATCAGCATATTTTGCCTTCTTCCAAAGCGTCACCTCATGGAATCTTACTGTGGGGTAGTAGCTGTCATGTAAATGACATTTTACTTTTACTGACGAAAGTAATAAGAATAATAACGGATTCTGATAAAACAGAACATTGTAAATCTCTGTTTATTAAATTGCAGTGTCTTACAGTAGTAAACTTATTCATCTACAATGTTTTATTGTACATTAGAAACAATGTCTCTAATTTTGTGTTGAGAAGTGACATTAATAGCCATAATACTAGAAACAGAACATCTGTAGATGTGCCATATTATAGATTATCAAAATCGCTGAACTCCTAGTTCTTGGACTAAGGATGTTTAATAGACTAAGTGCTAACTTTAAAGAAGCACCTGTAAATTTTTTTAAAGCTAAATTATACAAGCTACTAGTGAATAATCCATTTTACACCATTGATGAATTTTTTGAAGATGAAAATATTTTATTCTAACGTGTACCTATTTTATGTAAACCAATTTACATCAATATAGTAGTTTATGAAGAAATATATGCTCTTGACTTTGTCTGTTGCTGTAATCAGCTGAATGGCAATAAAATTATTATTATTATTATTATTATTATTATTAATGAGAATCAAAACCAGCTTTCCTGTACCTGGTGGTATTTTATCATGGAAACCTGTCTTGAGCATACATGTTCACAGTTAAGTTGGTGACATACCGGGTGATCAAAAAGTCAGTATAAATTTGAAAACTGAATAAATCACGGAATAATGTAGATAGAGAGGTACAAATTGACACACATGCTTGGAATGACATGGGGTTTTACTAGAACCAAAAAAATACAAAAGTTCAAAAAAAGTCCGCCAGATGGTGCTTCATCTGATCAGAATAGCAATAATTAGCATAACAAAGCAAGACAAAGCAAAGATTATGTTCTTTACAGGAAATGCTCAATATGCCCACCATCATTCCTCAACAATATCTGTAGTCGAGGAATAATGTGAACAGCACTGTAAAGCATGTCCGGAGTTATGGTGAGGCATTGGCGTCAGATGTTGTCTTTTAGCATCCCTAGAGATGTTGGTCGATCATGATACTTTTGCGACTTCAGGTAACCCCAAAGCCAATAATCACACAGACTAAGGTCTGGGGACCTGGGAGGCCAAGCATGATGAAAGTGGCGGCTGAGCACACGATCATCGCCAAACGCCGGCCATTTTGTGAACTTTATTTTTTTTTGTTCTAATAAAACCCCATGTCATTCTAAGCATGTGTGTCAATTTTTACCTCTCTATCTACATTATTCCGTGGTTTAATAAGTTTTCAAATTTATACTGACTTTTTGGTCACCCGGTATTTATGACTGATGTATCTTGCGACATTCCCTCACTTGCAATTGTTGTTTCCAGTGGAAAAAAAGTTCCACTGAGTTCAGTTGTATACCACGAAAGACAGATTTTTGCATGATACTTATCCAGTAAGTCTATTCTGAGAATCACAGAATAATCTTCACCAGCATTTGGCAAAACTCTTAGCTCCAATGCTAAAGTGTAGCACTGTTGTCCCCAATAACTCCACGTCATTGTTGCCTACTCTATGTAACCTGTATCATGCTGACCTATGCCTCTTCCTGCCTAAAAGATGCACACTAACAACTGGCATAATTTTAATCTTAATATAACTGATTTATAAACCTAAAACTACAACTACATACATATTCTGAAAACCACGATATGCTGATGGCTGGTAGTATCATGTGTCACTAATATCCATTCTCTTTCTTGTTCCACTCTCAGACAGAGTGAGGGAGAAATTACTCTCTGTATGCCTCTGTACAAGCCAAATTTCTTTTATCTTGTCCTTGAGGTCTTTACACTTACGTTGGTGGCTGCAGAATCATTCTGCAGTCAGCCGCTAAGGCCTGTTTGCAAAATTTTCTCAATAGTGGTTAGCAGAAATGTCTTCTTCCCTCCAGGTAGTCCCAGATTCCCATTTGAGTTCACGAAGCATGTAGCATTCCTGTAATATTTGCATAATGATTGAATCTGTCAGTAACAAATCTAGCAGCTTGTCCCTGAATTGCTTCAATGTCTTCCATCAGTCCAACATGGCAGGGATCCCAAACACTTGAGTGGTTCTCAAGAATGGATTACAGCAGTGTTCTGTAAGCGATTATTTTATAGATGAAGCCCGTCATTTGTCTTCCCTACTACTGACTTTATTTGTTTCTTCCAGTTTGTACCATTTTGCAAATATTACACCTAGATATGTAATCACTGTAACTGTGTCAAGCAACAACCAAACAGTGCTGTATTCAAACATTACAGGATTGCTTTTCGTATTCATCTGCATTAACCTAAGTTTTTCTACATTTTGAGCAAGCTGCCGTTCATCTCACCAACTAGAAATTTGTCTAAATTATTTTGTATCCTCCTCACTCAGTGATGGCATCTTCCTGTTGTTATTGTTGTTGTTGTTGTGGTCTTCAGTCCTGAGACTGGTTTGATGCAGCTCTCCATGCTACTCTATCCTGTGCAAGCTTCTTCATCTCCCAGTACCCACTACAGCCTACATCCTTCTGAATCTGCTTAGTGTACTCATCGCTTGGTCTCCCTCTACGATTTTTACCCTCCACGCTCCCCTCCAGTACCAAATTGGTGATCCCTTGATGCCTCAGAACATGTCCTACCAACCGATCTCTTCTTCTAGTCAAGTTGTGCCACAAACTCCTCTTCTCCCCAATCCTATTCAATACCTCCTCATTAGTTACGTGATCTACCCATCTAATCTTCAGCATTCTCTGTAGCACCATATTTCGAAAGCTTCTATTCTCTTCTTATCTAAACTATTTATCATCCATGTTTCACTTCCATACATGGCTACACTCCATCCAAATACTTTCAGAAACGACTTCCTGACACTTAAATCTATACTTGCTGTTAACAAATTTCTCTTCTTCAGAAACGCTTTCCTTGCCATTGCCAGTCTACATTTTATATCCTCTCTACTTCGACCATCATCAGTTATTTTACTCCCCAAATAGCAAAACTCCTTTACTACTTTAAGTGTCTCATTTCCTAATCTAATACCCTCAGCATCACCCGACTTAATTCGACTACATTCCATTATTCTCATTTTACTTTTGTTGATGTTCATCTTATATCCTCCTTTCAAGACACTGCCCATTCTGTTCAACTGCTCTTCCAGGTCCTTCGCTGTCTGTGACAGAATTACAATGTCATCGGCAAACCTCAAAGTTTTTATTTCTTCTCTGTGGATTTTAATACCTACTCTGAATTTTTCTTTTGTTTCCTTCACTGATTGCTCAATATACAGATTGAATAACATCGGTGATAGGCTACAACCTTGTCTCACTCCCTTCCCAACCACTGCATCCCTTTCATGTCCATCTGGTTTCTGTACAAATTGTACAGAGCCTTTCTCTCCCTGTATTTTACCCCTGCCACCTTCAGAATTTGAAAGAGAGTACTCCAGTCAACATTGTCAAAAGCTTTCTCTAAGTCTACAAATGGTAGAAACATAGGTTTGCCTTTCCTTAATCTAGCTCCTAAGATAAGTCGTAGGGTCAGTATTGCCTCACGTGTTCCAACATTTCTACGGAATCCAAACTGATCTTCCCCGAGGTCATCTTCTACCAGTTTTTTTATTTGTCTGTAAAGAATTCGCGTTAGTATTTTGCAGCTGTGACTTATTAAACTGATAGTTCGGTAATTTTCACATATGTCAATACCTGCTTTCTTTGGGATTAGAATTATTATATTCTTCTTGAAGTCTGAGGGTATTTCGCCTGTCTCATACATCTTGCTCACCAGATGGTAGAGTTTTGTCAGGACTGGCTCTCCCAAGGCTGTCAGTAGTTCTAATGGAATGTTATCTACTCCCGGGGCCTTGTTTCGACTCATGTCTTTCAGTGCTCTGTCAAACTCTTCACACAGTATCATATCTCCCATTTCATCTTCATCTACATCCTCTTCCATTTCCATAATATTGTCCTCAAGTACATTGCCCTTGTATAGACCCTCTATATACTCCTTCCACCTTTCTGCTTTCCCTTCTTTACTTAGAACTGGATTTCCATCTGCGCTCTTGATATTCATACAAGTGGTTCTCTTTTCTCCAAAGGTCTCTTTAATTTTCCTGTAGGCTGTATCTATCTTACCCCTAGTGAGGTAAGCCTCTACATCCTTACATTTGTACTTCCTGCCGATCTCATTTTTGAGACGTTTGTATTTCTTTTTGCCTGCTTCATTACTGCATTTTTATATTTTCTCCTTTCATCAGTTAAATTCATTATTTCTTCTGTTACCCATGGAGTTCTACTAGCCCTCATCTTTTTACCTACTTGATCCTCTGCTGCCTTGACTACTTCATCGCTCAAAGCTACCCATTCATCTTCTACTGTATTTCTTTCCCCCATTCCTGTCAATTGTTCCCTTATGCTCTCTCTGAAACTCTGTACAACCTCTGGTTTAGTCAGTTTATCCAGGTCCCATCTCCTTAAATTCCCACCTTTTTGCAGTTTCTTCAGTTTTAATCGACAGTTCATAACCAATATATTGTGATCAGAGTCCACATCTGCCCCTGGAAATGTCTTACAATTTAGAACCTGGTTCCTAAATCTCTGTCTTACCATTATATAATCTATCTGAAACCTTTTAGTATCTCCAGGCTTCTTCCATGTATACAACCTTCTTTCATGATTCTTGAACCAAGTGTTAGCTATGATTAAGTTATGCTCTGTGCAAAATTCTACCAGGCGGCCTCCTCTTTCATTTATTAGCCGCAATCCATACTCACCTACTACGTTTCCTTCTCTCCCCTTTCCTACTACTGAATTCCAGTCACCCATGACTATTAAATTTTCGTCTCCCTTCACTATCTGAATAATTTCTTTTATCTCATCATACATTTCTTCAATTTCTTCGTCATCTGCCGAGCTCGTTGGCATATAAACTTGTACTACTGTAGTAGGCGTGGGCTTTGTATCTATCTTGGCCACAATAATGCGTTCACTATGCTGTTTGTTGTAGCTTACCCACATTCCTATTTTCCTATTCATTATTAAACCTACTCCTGCATTACCCCTACTTGATTTTGTATTTATAACCCTGTAGTCACCTGACCAGAAGTCTTGTTCCTCCTGCCACCAAAATTCACTAATTCGCAGTATATCTATTTTAACCTATCCATTTCCCTTTTTAAATTTTCTAACCTACCTGCCCGATTAAGGGATCTGACATTCCACGCTCCGATCCGTAGAACGCCAGTTTTCTTTCTCCTGATAACGACACCCTCTTGAGTAGTCCCTGCCCGGAGATCCGAATGGGGGACCATTTTACCTCCCGAATATTTTACCCAAGAGGACACCATCATCATATAACCATACATTAAAGCTGCATGCCCTCGGGAAAAATTACGGCTGTAGTTTCCCCTTGCTTTCGGCAGTTCGCAGTACCAGCACAGCAAGGCCGTTTTGGTTAGTGTTACAAGGCCAGATCAGTCAATCAGTCAATCATCCAGACTGTTGCCCCTGCAACTACTGAAAAGGCTGCTGCCCCTCTTCAGGAACCACGCGTTTGTCTGGCCTCTCAACAGATAACCCCCCGTTGTGGTTGCACCTACGGTACGGCTATCTGTATCGCTGAGGCATGCAAGCCTCCCCACCAACAGCAAGGTCCTATACATGACAGAATCATCAGCAAACAACAATAGATTGTTGCCCAATGTGTCAGTCAGATCATTTATGTTCATAGAGCATAAGAGCAGTCCTATCACAGTTCCTTGTGGCACTCCTGATGGTACCCTAGTCTGATGAACCCATGCCTTTGAGAACAATTTACTTGATTCTATTATTTAGACAGTCTTCATGCCACTTGTGTCTTTGACAACAGTCTGCAGTGAGTCACTGTGTCAAATACTTTCCAGCCATGTAGGAATATGAAATCTGCCTGTTGTTCTGTACCCATGGTTTATAGGATATCATGTGGGAAAAGGGCAACCTGAGTTTCACACAAGTGATTATTTCTAAATAAGTGATGATTTGTGGACAGAC
Source organism: Schistocerca americana (assembly GCF_021461395.2). NCBI lineage: Eukaryota > Metazoa > Arthropoda > Insecta > Orthoptera > Acrididae > Schistocerca > Schistocerca americana. The sequence goes on along the minus strand of NC_060122.1, from coordinate 586,554,807 downwards.
TTTCCATCTCAAAGTCATTTATTATATTCAAATTCAGAATGTGTTCAAGAATTCAGCAGCAAACCAATGTTAAGAATATTGGGTCTGTAATTTTGCGGGTCCATGCTTTTATTGTTCTTTTATATATGGAGCTACCTGTGGTTTTTTTTCTTTCTTTTTTTCTTTCCCAGTTGCTTCTGACTCTGTGCTGGGTGAGTGATTTGTGATAAATGCAAGCTAAGCAAGGGGCCAATGCCAAAGATAGTCTGTGTAAAACTAAATTGGAATTCCACTCAGATGTGGTGACATGTGTTTTAAAGTCTTTCTATTGCTTCTGTGTACCAAGGATGCCTGTTACTATGCCCCTCATATGGGAGTCTGTGTGACTGTCATGTGATGGTATGTCTGTATGATCCTCCCATGTGAGTGATTTCTCAAATGTGAAATTTAAAACTTCAGCTCTCCTTTTGCTGTCATATATTGCCACACTAGACTGCTTGACAAGAGACTGGGTAGAAGGCTTTGACCCACATAATGGTTTTATGAAGCACAATTTTCTTAGGTTCTCAATAAGATCTAATGTATGATAGTAGAAGTTGTATCCTTTGCACATCAATCTTTTTATAGACACATAAATTAATTCTAACTTTTGTGTGATGACATTTCTCTATTCTTTTTGAACAGAGTGTGCAACAATCCTACTTTCTCAGCATTTTCCAAATTTTGTTATTAAATCACAGTAGACCACAGTGGAATTTCTTCTATCCTTAATCCTCCTACTTGGCACATACTTCTCCAGTGCATGGTTTACAATCAATTTATACTTTGTCCACAATTTTGCTGCTATGATGACATCCCTGTCTCTATACGGACACTGTCAATAAGGTCAGGTCTGTTTGTAGCAACAAGGTCTAAAATATTTCCAGTACATGTGAGGTGTCAAACTAACTGCTCAAGACAGTTTTTCGAAAACTTTTTCCGAACTACTTTACAAGACTGTCTGTCCATATACCTGCAATGAATCCATACATGTCTCAGTGTGTACTCGTTTAGTTATAATCACCTCCAATTGATATTGTATGATCGGAGTACTTCTGTGCTAGTGAGTGTAGACTTTCTTTGAATGATATTGAGGTTATTAGAGTGGAATTGGGTGACTGGAAAGAAGATCCAATGATTAACTTGAGTTACTCATTTCCAGATAACATTTCAGTTAGACTCAACTTTAAGCTGTGCAGAGACAATATGTTCGTCAACTGCTATGAACATTTCCTCTTCTGTGGTGTCTGATCTATCATTTCAATATATCTTCCATGCTTCATTAAATATTTCAGAGTTTTCTATTTTGGGTTTCACCCAGATATTAGTACCGAGCATAATTTGAGTGTGACAACTTTCCTGGAGGGAAGTAAATTCAGGAACTTCATTATACTTGCTTTGGCAATTTACTGTAAAAATTTTTCCCAATCAAAGTACTGGTATATTTACTTTGTGCATGATCTTCCACTGATCTCTGTGTATTGACTGGTGAGCATTTATTAGATTACTTCAGTCTATCACCTAGCCTAAAAAAACACGTACAAACTGCACAATTACATTGCTACCTGAGTTGTTGCTTTCCCTGTGTGGCACACACTTGACCTATTAAGAAGAGCTCTACACTTCTCCATCCCCTAATGCAGATCCAGAAAAGTGCAGCCAAGACCATTACAGAAATGACAAATCATGTGTTTGAGTATACCCACTCAAGTTCAAACCAAAGGACACCAATCAGATCTGCGAATTGTAAGCTCTGCTTTGACCTCATGAAAAAGGCTAGCATTTTTCACCACTTCTACCATACACTGATACAAACTTGGGACTCAAAAAACAGACCTCATTGATGCTGATATGAGCTACTACTTGCAGGCAACTGCACCCTACATCCTCAGTAGGCACAAGCAGGACATCCTTCATATGTAGCAAGAGGCCCCACGGCAAACATACCGAGTGCACAATGAACATCTTTCCAGCCCTGGACACTATTTCCACAGGGGTCAACTGAATGCACCCAGCCTTGCAGCTCTCGATAAGTAGCAAGCCCCTTCCCCCCTATTCCTGCTCAGACCCTGCTGAAGAACCGGCTACTTGTCCACTTACGAGGTGGATTGTAAAAACTAGTCCCCACAATGGCTCCACCCCACAAATGATGAGAATGTGTTATAACCTGTCACTCATTCTATGGTGAGCCCCTGTGATGAATACATTATAAGGTGTCTCAGTAACTGAGCTTGTAAGTGAAATAAGCAACACTTGTGTCCCAACTGACATGCCAGACTCTCTGCTGTTGCTACTTGGCGCATACTTCTCCAGTGCATGATTTACAATCAAGACTCAGTATCAGGGATGGGCATGAAATAATAATTGGATCCCTCAATTGCCCACCAGACTCTTCTCCCAATGTAATTGAAAACTTTAGAGAAAACCTCAGTTCACTGGTACATAAGTTGTGAAATCATATTGTAATCATCCAACAATTACTTGGGAAAATTACTATTTCATTAGTGGTGGTCATGATAAGATACACTGTGAAACTTTATTAAACACCTTTTCTGAAGACTGCCTAGAATATATAGTTAGAAAACTCACTCATGATAGAAATATATTGGATATAATGGTAACTGACCTCTTTGAGGATGTCCACATTGAAACTGGTATCAATGACGATGGTGTGGTTGTGGCAGCAATGTTTGCCAAAGTACATAGAACAGTTAAAACAAGTGGAAGAATATATGCATTCCCTAAACTAGATAAAATATCAGTAGTGTCATATCTCAAGGAGGAACTTGAAACTTTCAGCACAGGTCAGTAGCATGTAGAGGAACTCTGGCTCAAGTTGAAAAGAATAGTTGACCATGCGCTGGATGGATATGTACCCAGTAGAATAGTCCACAAGGAGAGGGAACCTCCATGGTATACAGTCACTGTAAAGAAACTTCTAAAGAAACACAGACTACTGCATAATAGATGTAAAACAAAGTGTAGGGTTAGAGATAGATGCTGAATGAAACACATTTGGCTGTCAAGAGAGCAATGCGTGATACCTTCAATGACTGCACCTACATCTACATCTACATCTAACTCTTTACTCTGCAAATCCCCATGAGGTGCATGGCAGGGGACAATTCCCATTGTTTCAGTTATTAGGGTTTCTTCCTGTTTCCTTCACATATGGTGTGTGGGAAGAATTATTGTTTGCATGCCTCTGTGTGTACAGTAATTATTCTAATCTTATTCTCAGGGTCCCTGTGTGAGTGATAGATAGGTGATTGTAGTATATCTGTAGAGTAATCTTTTAAAGCTGGTTGTTGAAACTTTGTTAATAGACTTTCTTGGGATAGTTTACGTCTGTCTGAAAGAGTCTGCCACTTCAGTTCCTTCTGTATCTCTGTGACACTCTACCATGGATTAAACAAACATGTGACTGTTTGTGCTACCCTTGTCTGTATACATTCAATATCCCCTGAAATTCCTATCTGGTATGGGTCACATACACTTGAGCAAGTTTCTAGGATGAGCCACATGAGTGATTTGTAAGCAATCTCTTTTGTAGACGGATTGCACTTCCCCCGTATTCTACCAATAAACTGAACTCTACAACCTGTTTTACCCATGACAACCTATGTGGTCATTTCATTTCATATCCCTACAAAGTGTTACAACCAGGTATTTGTATGTGATGGCTGATTCTAGCAGTGACTCATTGATATTATAGTCATAGGATACTACATTTTGTGAAGTGCAAAATTTTAGATTTCTGAACATTTAGAGCAAACTGCCAATCTCTGCAACTTGTGGAAATCTTATCAAGATCTGGCTGAATATTTATGCCACTTCTCTCTGACAGTACTTCATTATAGATAAGATATGTTGTAAGATTCTACAGCAAATTGATGTGAATGATATTGGATGGTAGTTTTGTGGATCACTTCTATTATTCTTCTTGTAGAAAATTGTGATCTGTGCCTCTTTCCAAGAACTGGACATTTTTGTTCAAGGGATCCACAATAGATTGTTGTTAAAACAGGGGCTAACTCAGCCACAAATTCAATACAGAATCAGACAGGGATTCCATCGGGGCCTGGAGCTTTGTTCAGTTTTAAAGATGTCAGCTGTTTCTCAACATCACTAATACAATACTTATTTTATTCATCTTTTCAGGGGTACCAGGATTAAATTGGGGCAATTGTCTTCAGTTTTTCTTTGTAAAGGAACATTCAAAAATAGAATTAAGCATTTCAGCTTTTGCTCTGCTACCTTCAATTTCAGTTCCTGTCTCATTTGCTAGGGACTGGACACTAACTTTGGTGCCACTTACAACCTTTACATACGACCAAAATTTCTTTGGATTATGTGAAATGTCATTTGACAGTATTCTGCTACGGTAGTTATTGCACTATAGTAGAATACTGTCAGGTGATCTTTCACAGAATCCAAAGAAGTTCTGGTTGTATGTAAAGGCTTCTAGTGACATCAAAGGTAGTGTTCAGTCGCTAGAGAATGAGACGGGAACTGAAACTGAGGGTATCAAAGCAAAATCTAAAATGCTTTACAATGTTTTCAAATGTCTCTTTACAAACGAAAATCCGGGAGAATTGCCTCACTATAATCCTTGTTCCACTAAAAGATGAATGAAATAAGTATTAGTGTCAGTGATGTTGAGAAACAGCTGATATAGTTAAAAGTGAACAAAGCTCCAGGGCCTGATGAAATCCCTGTCAGATTATATACTGAATTTGTGACTGAGTTAGCCCCTCTTTTAACTATAATCTATTGTAGATCCCTTGAACAAAAAACTGTGCCAAGTTCTTGGAAAATGCACAGGTCACACCTTTCTACAAGGAGGATAGTAAAAGTGATACACATAACAACCTTTCAATACCCTTGACATGAATTTGATGTAGAATCTTAGAACATATTCTAAACTCAAACATAATGAGGTATCTTGAATAGAATGATCTCCTTAGTGCCAACCAGCATGGCTTTCGAAAACATTGATCATCTGAAACTTAAATCACACTTTTTCACAAGACATACTGAAAACTTTGCATCAATGCAATCAGGTAGCTGCTGTATTTCTTGATTTCGGAAAAGTATTTGACTCAGTGCCACATCTATGATAATTGTCAAAAGTATGATCATTTGGGATATCAAGTGAAATTTGAGACTGAATTGAGGACTTTTTGGTAGGGAGAACATAGCATGTTATCTTGGATGGAGAGTCATCATCAGATGAAGAAGTAACTTTGGGTATGCCCCAGAGAAGTGTGTTGGGACCCTTGCTATTTACATCATGTATTAATGACCTTGCAGACAATATCAACAGTAAAATCAGGCTTTTTGCAGATGATGCAGTTATCTACAATTACCATCTTAAAGGAGCTACATAAATATTCAGTCAGACCTTGATAAGGTTTCAACGTGGTGCAAAGACATGGCAACTTGCTTCAAATGTTCAGAAATGTAAAATTGTGCACTTTACAAAACAAAAGCACCTAGTATCCTATGAGTATAAAATCAATGAATAACAGTTGGAATCAACCAACTCATACAAATACCTGGGTATAATGCTTTGTAGGGATATGAAATTAAATGATCACATAGGCTCAGTTGTGTATAAAGCAGGTGGTAGACTTTAGTTTATTAGTAGAATACTGAAGAACTACAATCAGTCTGCAAAGAAGATTGCTTACAAATAACTTGTCTGACGGGTTCTAGAAAATGACTGAAAGTGTGCAACACATACCAAACAGTACTAATAGTGAATATTGAACATACACAGAGAAGGGCAGCATGAATAGTCCCAGGGATCTTTACCCATAGGAGAGTGTGACCGAGATGCTGAAGAAACTGAAATGGTAGACTCTTGAAGACAGATGTAAACTAACCCAAGAAAGTCTGCTAACGAAGTTCCAATAACTGGCTTTAAATGATTACTCTATGAATATACTACAATCCCCTATGTATCACTCACATATGGACCATGAAGATAGAATTAGAATAATTACTGCAGACACAGAGGCATTCAATCATTCTTCCCATACATCATATGTGAAGGGAAAGGAGGAAACTCGAATAACTGGTACAATAGCACATCTGCTATGCACCTCGCAGTGGTTTGCAGAATATAGATGTAGATATGAATGCTACATCCTGAGGCAGGTGGCTGACTATGGAGAACAGCATCTGGAACTGTTCCTGAACTGTGGCCAGCCCCTCATGCATCCACACACAAAATACACACACCATATCCATCCTAAAACTAAAATACAAATGTAAGATGATACATAAATTTAAAAAATATTAAAATAAGCCCTATTAACTTAAATCAACCTACCTTAAAACCTTGAGCCAGTCACTGACACTAGTTCATTGCTCTGTGGCAGATACAAACAAATGAGCTACTTTCCTGTAAGTGCAGAACAGGGAATCAGTGATCATAAGGCCATTGCAGCATCCCTGAATAGGGAAGTAAATAGGAATATAAAAAAGGGAGAAAATTTTATCTGTTCAGTAAGAGTAATAGAAGGCAGATTTCAGACTACCTACAGATCAAAACGAAAATTTCTGTTCTGACACTGACAATATTGAGTTTTTATGGAAAAAGTTCAAGGCAATGGTAAAATGCATTTTAGACAGGTACATGCCGAGTAAAACTGTCAGGGACGGGAAAAACCCACCGTGGTTCAACAACAAAGTTAGGAAACTATTGCAAAAGCAAAGAGAGCTTCACTGCAAATTTAAAAGTAGCCAAAACCTCGCAGACAAGCAGAAGCTAAACGATGTCAAAGTTAGCGTAAGGAGGCTATGCATGAAGCGTTCAGTGAATTCGAAAGTAAAATTCTATGTACCGACTTGACAGAATATCCTAGGAAGTTCTGGTATTACGTTAAATCAGTAAGTGGATCAAAACAGCATATCCAGACGCTCTGGGATGATAATGGCATTGAAACAGAGGATGACACACATAAAGCTGAAATACTAAACACCTTTTTACAAAGTTGTTTCACAGAGGAAGACCGCACTGCAGTTCCTTCTCTAAATCCTCGCATGACTGAAAAAATGGCTGACATCAAAATAAGTGTCCAAGGAATAGAAAAGCAACTAAAATCACTCAACAGGGGTAAGTACACCGGACCTGATGGGATACCAATTCGATTCTACACAGAGTACGTGAAAGAACTTGCCCCCCTTTTAACAGCCATGTACCGCAAGTCTCTAGAGGAACGGAAGGTTCCAAATGATTGGGAAAGAGCACAGGTAGTTCCAGTTTCCAAGAAGTTTCATCGAGCAGATGCACAAAACTATAGCCTATATCTCTGACATCGATCTGTTGTAGAATTTTAGAACATGTTTTTTGCTCGTGTATCATGTCATTTCTGGAAACCCAGAATCTACTCTGTAGGAATCAACATGGATTCCAGAAACAGCGATCGTGTGAGACCCAAGGCACTTTATTTGTTCATGAGACCCAGAAAATATTAGATACAGGCTCCCAGGTAGATGCTATTTTTCTTGACTTCCGGAAGGCGTTCGATACAGTTCTGCACTGTCGCCTGATAAACAAAGTAAGAGCCTAAGGAATATCAGACCAGCTGTGTGGCTGGATTGAAGAGTTTTTAGCAAACAGAACACAGCATGTTGTTCTCAATGGAGAGACATCTACAGACGTTAAAGTAACCTCTGGCGTGCCACAGGGGAGTGTTGTGGAACCGTTGCTTTTCACAATATATATAAATGACATAGTAGATAGTGTCGGAAGTTCCATGCAGGTTTTCGCGGATGATGCTGTAGTAGACAGAGAAGTTGCAGCATTAGAAAATTGCAGCAAAATGCAGGAAGATCTGCAGCAGATAGGCATTTGGTGCAGGGAGTGGCAACTGACACTTAACGTAGACAAATGTAATGTATTGCGAATACATAGAAAGAAGGATCCTTTATTGTATGATTATATGATAGTGGAACAAACAATGGTAGCAGTTACTTCTGTAAAATATCTGGGAGTATGCGTACGGAACGATTTGATGTGGAATGATCATATAAAATTAATTTTTGGTAAGGTGGGTGCCAGGTTGAGATTCATTGGGAGAGTCCTTAGAAAAGGTAGTCCATCAACAAAGGAGGTGGCTTACAAAACACTCGTTTGACCTATACTTGAGTATTGCTCTCCAGTGTGGGATCCATACCAGGTCAGAGATAGAGAAGATCCGAACAAGAGTGGCGCGTTTCGTCACAGGGTTATTTATTTATTTACATTTTCTTTGTGTGGAGCCATCATAATGATGGCTTTTGCAAATGTCAGACTTAATATTATGGTTATATTTATACTTATAAAATACACTATATTCTGTAGCTATTGTTTCTTATGTCTATTTTTTACATTTATCACATTACAACTGATATGCTAATGCCACATTTTACAATCACTATCTTTAAAATTCATTGAAAGAATATAAACATTTTTCTGTTAGAAAAGATTTTAATTTTGTTTTAAAAACATTTCCCGTGTACGTTCTTAGGGAGTTTGGTAGCTTGTTATACCAAATCAAACCACTGATATATGGACTTCTATCAGTCATTTTTACGTTGTTCTGTTACGGAAATAGTTACACTTTGTCCTAGTGTTGTGATCATGTACATCACTGCCCTTGATAGCTTCTGTTGGTTGACTTATAAAAAATACAACTATTTTGAAGATGTACAGAGAATATATTGTCAGATATTGGTGCTGCACAAACACTTCACGACATGAATCTCTATGTCCCATCCCATGTATAAGTCTTATTGCTCTTTTCTGTAGTAGCAGTATTCTTTTTAAATGTACATCAGCTGCACAGCCCCATAGTTCAATTCCGTAATTGAGAAAGGGGTAAAGTGTTCCATAATATACTAATTTCAGTCCTTGGCTAGAAACTATCTTTGCGAGCTGGCTGAGGAGATATATGGCACTACTGACTTTTCCGCATACGAAATTAATGTGGTATGTCCACCGCAAATTTTCATCAACATATACACCCAGAAATTTACAGTTACCATTTTCTGTTGCAGAGATATTACACACTCTATTCATATTGTTGTGATGAGAACTGGCTGTTTTAAATGTCAGTAGTTGAGATTTGGTGACATTCACCTTGAGTCCCTGATCATTGAAGTATTTTGTTACTTCTGTTACACCACTAGTAGCAAGAGATCCTAGCTCTTTAGATTCGCTCGCATAGAATAAGATTGACGTGTCATCTGCATAGCTTACAATATGGGAGTTAATGGGTTGTGCAATCTCGTTAATATATATAAGGAAGAGAAAGGGTCCAAGGATTGAGCCCTGTGGTACACCTTGTAATACAGGTTCACTGGTGGACTGGGAGTTCATGATTTTATCATCTAGTTTGTATGACAATTTAGTGCTTTGCTTATGATTCAACAGGTGCGTGGTTAAAAGATTCATGGCTTGATCCCTAATACTATAAGATTTTAGCTTTTTAAGAAGTACCCTATGGTTTACCGTATCAAATGCTCTTGTCAAGTCCAAAAATATACCTGCAGTCTGCATCTTCTGGTCCAACAGACAGTAAACTTCAAGGATGAACTGTGTAACTGCTGTGGTTGTACTTAGCTCTTTTCTGAAGCCATGCTGCGAATCTACAAGCAGTTGATGTTTTGTGAAAAAGGCACTTAGCTGAGAAAGGATAATGCTTTTGAATATCTTGCTACAAGTGGTAATTAATGATATTGGTCTATAGTTGGAGACTACTTCCTTACTTCCCTTTTTATACACTGGTTTCACTACACTCATTTTTAGAACCATTGGATGCATGTTTTCTCTAATGCTGCAATTAATCAGGTGAGTAAGAGGTTTAGAAATTTCTTTTAAGCATGCTTTAATAATAGCAGTGGATATGGCATCCCATCCAGATGAAAATTTTTTCTTGAGCATGTATATTGCCCTGTGAAACTCCTGCTCATTCACTTCCACAAATTCAAATTCGGTACACTGAGTGAGATGGCACCGGATCTCTATCTGTGAATCTGTAATATGCGTTGATTGTTCACCAGAAATGTAGTAGTTATTAAAAATATTACATATAGTATCTGAGTTTTTTATAATGTTACCATCATGTCTTATGCTGAGTGGTTCCATGTTCATCTTGTTGGGATCTTTTCGGTATTTGTCAATCAGCTTCCAAGATGCTTTGCTTATGTTGTCAGACTGTTCTATTGTTTTGTTGTTAATCTGCTTCCTTAGATTGACAATTTCAGTTTTAAAAGTTTGCTTGACCCTATTGTATTTTTCCTTGAAAACCTGCATAGTAGTAGCTTTATAAAGCTGGTTTAGATCATGTACTTGCTGCCTGAACCTAATCAGATTTGTTGGGAGTTTTAGTCTAGGATTACTTCCATTTTGACAGTGTTTAACTGCCTTCTGGATTTCTCTGACTGGACAACTATATTCATAATGATGCAATAGGGTTGAGTAGAATTCATTCCGTTTCTCATCCGACCCTTTTACCTGGTACACAGAGTCCCATTTCTCATTTGCTAGTTTGTCTTTAAGAGCATTAATATTTGAGGTGTTCAACATTCGTTTCTGTAGCACAATTTTTGTTATTTTAGGCACAACTGAATTTTTGTATTCTATTACCTGACAGAAGTGGTCAGAATAAAGAAAATCTAAGTTACTGTAATTTACCTTATCTATAACATCTTTGTTGATTATAGCATAATCTATTCTAGTGGAACATGTGTCCGTCACTCTGGTGTCAGAGTTCACTATATTTACAAGCTTGTATGAGGTCAGTACATCACTGAGTTTCAAGTTTACTATACTATTTGAGTTTGCATCTAAAGTCACCTAATATAGTAAGGTCATTAGAACCAGCCTGACCAGCAACACTACTAAGTTTATCCATAAACAGCATTACATCAGCATTTGGTGGCCTATACACTCCAATCACTTTATGCTTTGGTAACTAAAGATCATTACTGTGGAGTACAATGCCTGTCATTTCAATTGATCCTTATTTGGTGTGGTGTTCAAGAAAGGAAATTTTTTTAGCTTCTACATCCTTATTAACATAAATTGTCACACCACCACCTTTATGGTTTTGCCTACAATAACTACTTGCTAGTAAGTAACCTTCTAATCTATAGCATATTATTTCACTGCATTTTAGCCCATGTTCTGTTATTACTAGTACATGTGGCAAGTGTTGCTCTATGAATATTTGTAGGATGTCTAGTTTGCTTCTGAGATATTGCACATTTAAGTGCATTAACTTTAAGGGTGTTATTCCTTCTTGTTTATTTACCATTTTGCATGAATCAAAATTGTTTGAGTTACACTTTTTACGACATTTTGCATACACTGGTTTTTTGGAACTGACCTGCAATGAGTGAGCACTTACTTCACAGCCTGGCTTTTCTTTGCGCGCATGGGGCTCAGTCATATCCAAAATACATCCCTGAAAACTGTTATTATGGTCCTTTATTTTAAAAAAGTCTCACTGTTGTAGCCCACAGCAATTGGAGCTTTCTCCACACTGTCTTTCTTGCACAGTTTGCTTAGGTGGGAAACTAGCTTGGCCTTCCCTTTCCTGTTTAAGTGGAATCCGTGTTTTGTATGTTCATCACGACTCATCTTACTTAAGTCTATCAAATGTACATGGCTAAATTTATCACAGTTTCTTTAGCTCAGAATTGTAGTGTCGAATCTCTTTGTTTATGCACGACCAAGGTGGTAAATCATGTCGCACTTGCACGTTTGTGATGACAATGTTTGTTTGAAATAGTTTTGGTAATATGTTATGGAAGCCTCGCAGGGCTGTCTTGCTTTCGTTTTTGTATACGTCGTTGCCACCGCCAATAATCACAATGTGAGCATCTTTGTCCAATTGACTTGTTTCTGTTGTAATATTCTCCACCACTGCATTTAACATTGCACCAGGCTGGGTTTTCGCGAGAACTGAATGCTTTGAAGGCATTATTTCGTGAAAACGTTTGGATAGATCTTTCCCATGACTGTTGGCATACAGAAGAAGCCCTTTGGTGCATCTTAAGGTTGGCAAGTTCTTTTTTGGTTCTTTAGCGGGAGTTTTGTGATTACTTTCTGTTTTTTTTTTTATGTCTATTGTGTTACCACAATCCGCTACAAGTGCTGAGAATTTGTTTGATAATGGTATCACTGGGGCTGTACTTATGTGTAGTTCTTGCTTGTTTGTTTTTTTTGCCACACGCCACATTTTCTGCGCGGAATGACTATTAACAACGGCGTTGTCTTGAGTTAGGCGACAATTCCGATCCACTGCTTTATATTTAGTTTACAGCTCTTGATATTTTCTCAGAAGTTCTTGATATTTTGTATTGATTGATACTAAATCAAATTAGTAAATTAGAGAGATTCGAGCGTGCACGGAGGCTTTCTGGCTGTCGTTCTTCCCACGAACCATACGCGACTGGAACAAGAAAGGGAGGTAATGACAGTGGCACGTAAAGTGCCCTCCACCACACACCATTGGGTGGCTTGCGGAGTATAAATGAAGTTGTAGATGTAGAGGCTGGCACCTGACTGTGCTGTCTGCAGTGAGCAACATTGCGCTACAGACAGTGCAGATCTACACTAGACAGTCACTAAAACACAAGACTACACCTCTTAAATACAAAACCATGCAAGGAATTTAAGAATTAACTGTAAAAGTACACAAAAAAGCTAAAGATGCAACTTGTTCCTCTCCAGTGAGTCATGAATGGTGGATGGTGCCTACCTACTAAGTTGCTGTGGTAAGCTCCTCCATCCATCACTGCAGTTTATCTGTCTTAGAGCCAAACAGCAGAATATTATTTGCAAAACAAAGACGGTTTATGTATGCTTTAATAATCCACATTCTTTCTGTTTTTCAAGTTTAAAGATATGAAAAGTTTCTCTAGGACTAGTGTAAACAGCCTTTGGTGATAAGGAAACTGTGTTTGACTTTTTTTTCATTCCTGAATTTCATGTATCCAGCATCAAAGTTGATTATTCTGCACAGAAGATCAGTAAGTGATAAGTGCATAGACAGGATAATAATCACATCAGAGAACAGTGGAACAGACTTGGTGCAGTTTTCATGGATTCAAGTAAATTTATAAGTGATAAAAGTCTAGGACAAGATGGCCTACATCAAAACAGGCTAGGATCAGCAACATTCAGCAACATGTACAGTGATATTTGTAAGATCATACTTAGTTACAGAAACTAGTATACCCAGGTGGGGCTGAAAAAATTTATAATGAAGTTTGAACGAAAATACATAAATGATGTTTCAAAACATATGCCCTTAGGGATATTCAATAAAGGAACAATATGTTCATAATGCACTTGAACATGAATGGGTGATATTCAAACTACACAAATGGCAGAGAAACAAAACTAACAACTTGCAAATCATTTCAACAGAAATACTAAAAATCAAGGATGTATGCTTGAATGAGCACTGGTTTACTAAGGATACTATCAAAATCTTAAATAATCTTGATAGTTTTTATTTTTCCAGCAGCATTTAACATGAAGAGGATCATGCATACATGTGGAAAGATCAGTGGGATATAGAGCAAGATTCGATTTTGCTTTCCCTAATGAAGAATGTATATTTGAAAGCTGCTGTGTAGAGCTAGGGCAGAATATTGTAATTTTATCTGTGTAATCCAGGCACAGAAATAACGAAACATTTTTTATTGAAATTCCAGTGTCTATTGCAAAAACTTCAAAAAGAAACCACGAAAAGGGTCATAATACGTACTGATTTCAACATATATCTATCCAGGGAACCCAACAACTCACTAAAATTCTTCGATATGATTCAAATAGTGAAAAGAAATCACAGGCATTATGGTCAGCGATCAGAACCAAAACAGGTGCCACAGCTAGAGGCCTTGTTATTTCTGAAATCGAGATAGAGGATGAAACTACAGTAAATTCTGCTCATATTCCTGAATTATTTAATGAATTCTTAATAAATGTAAACAAATCAAACATCAATGTAGAAGATTACCCGGATAAGGTAAATTTCTTCAACAATGAGCAATTTGAAAGTGAGTACATTTACCAAAACTGTTGTAAAGGATATAGAAAATGTGATACTATCACTAAAAAGCAAAACATCAGCAGGATTGGATGGGATAACAACAAAAGTGTTAAAACAGTCTCTAAAATCATTGCACAGCCACTATCAACATTAGTTAACCAGTCCCTTCAAGAATGTTATTTTCCAGACACACTGAAGTACAAACTACCGTATTTACTCGAATCTAAGCCGCACTTTTTTTCCGGTTTTTGTAGTCCAAAAAACCACCTGCAGCTTAGAATCGAGTGCAAAATAAGCGGAAGTTCTGAAAAATTTTGGTAGGTGCCGCCACAACTAACTTCTGTCGTCGAATATATGTAGCGCTACGCAGGCATGCTTCGCAGGCACAAAGACAAATACTGGCACCAAAACCTCTGCGTCAGTAAATAAATTAAAAAAAGGTGGAAGACGAGCTTTTTTTTCTCCGCCCCGAGTTTCGACCACTGCATTTTCATACATTATCCAACGAAGTAAATACAAATTCTGTATTGTTCCTCTTCGAACGTAGCAGCATTTCAATGTACTACGAAAATCCGACTGGCAAGACTGTTTGGGATATTTGTCAATATGGCCAACTCTGCTTTCTGAATTTTTTCCTAACTGTGAGAAGAAATGGTTGCTAATAGGAACTTTTATGAATTGTGAATCACATGCAGTATTCTCTTCACCATAAGAATAATACGAATATAAACATTTTGCCATGTATTCTTTCATGTTTGCTGCTATCTCATTTAAATCCTGTCCGCCTAATAAACTACGAAAGTAGAGTGAGACAACAGCAGACGCGGAAGAATATACATACCATGTCATGTTTATATTCGTATTATTCTTATGCCTAATAGTGATACAGTCAAAAGTGAAGCACGGCAATTCACTAGATTTTTAAATCTAAGATGACTCTAATTTCTGTGCACAATGTAATGTACTAAAGAGGCGTCTGCAAAGATTTTCAATTGGAAAAAATTTTCGCTAAATTCTCGTTCAGAACATCTTCTATCATACGCAGTCTATTATTTGATTCTTGTTGATCATCATCAAAGAAAGCAGCAGTGTAAGTAGCAACGAATAGCAGTCTCATGCCTTTGTTTCGCTAATGAGATGATTCCTCTCTTTGTTTTTTTTTTTTAATTGTAAGCGGCAGTAGCGTGCACAAAAGCAAGCCATGCCGCGAGCGGCGACAGGACGTAAACCCTCATTTTCAGAATGCGACAAACAATGCATGACACAGTACAGTAATGCATTTTCAGCTTTGAGTGACGGAAACACCTATAACAAAGAGAACTGCACTTATCGGATCAAAGAAAAATAAGCAATCAATTCAAACCAGACGAAGCACGTGAAAAAGGAAGGGTACCCGTATAAATACGGACAGAGCGCCTGACGCATAACAACGGCTACCTGGTAAAGCTTAACTGCTAAGCTTACGACTCGAACCAAACTACTACAGCTGTATCGTCATTCATTCAACCTAAATTGTGTCTCATATTACAATGGACCAAGTTTGTTTCGATTTGGAAGTGCGGCCTAAAATTTTTCTCTCCCCTTGAATTTTGCGTCTCAGATTTCAGGTGCGGCTTAGATTCGGGAAAATTTTTTTTCCTCGATTTCGAGTCTCATTTTTCAGGTGCGGCTTAGATTCGAGTGCGGCTTAAATTCGAGTAAATACGGTAACTAAGCCACTATTCAAAAAGGGCACAAAGGAATATATGGGAAACTACTGCCCAGTCTCTCTTCTTCCATCACTATCAAAAATACTTGAAAAGGTAGTCATCATACAAATCCAAAATTTCATAGAAAAATTTAAAATAATCTCAAAAAATCGCTATGGAATTCAAAAAGTCAAAACCACAGTATCCACTATAAACCATTTTGTAGATAAAATTAGCTCCTCTGTAGACAACTCACTGCATGCCACAAGAATTTTTTTGTGACCTATCAAAGTCCTACCTAACCAACCAAAGACAAAGAGTGGTTGTATCAACAGAGAGAGGAATTTATACTTCAAAGTGGAAAACCATTTCATATGAAACGCCCCAAGGCTCTGTCTTAGATTCCATTCTGTTTCTGTTTTATGTTAATGATCTACCACTACACAAATGATCTGCCACTTAATATTGAGAGTCACTCAGATTTATTTGCAGACAGCACATCAGAATCATTGAAAGTAACAGTACTGACCAAATTCCCCAAACTGTATTAAATATTTTAGAAAAATTAAATACCTGGTTTGTTTTAAATGGGTTAGAATTAAACATGAAAAGACTCAGTTAATGCAGTTTAAAACAAAACAAGTAAAATTAAATGATATTCAGGTCAGTCACAGAAACCAGGATTTGCAGGAAGCTAGCTGTATGAAATTCCTAGGAAAGCAAATGGAGAAAAATCTACTACGGGGCTCACATATACAGTACCTTGCAAATAAATTAAATAGCATAGCATTTGCAATGAGAATATTGTACAATGCCATCAGTATGGACACAAGAGAAGTAGTATATCACAGCTACTTTGAGTCAGTAATAAGATATGGAATCACATTTTGGGGTAACTCAAAGCATGGGTGTCAAATATTAAAACTTTGGAAAACCATCATTAGAAATATGCACATTGTAGGGCAAAGGAAATCATGTCGCCCTCTCCTAAAAAATCTGTTAAGTGTTACCTCAATATACACTGAAGAGCCAAAGAAACTGGTACATGTGCGTAATATTGTGTAGGGCCCCTGTGAGCACCCAGAAGTGCCACAACTTGACATGGCATGGACTTGACTAATGTCTGAAGTAGTGCTGGAGGGAATTGACACCATGGACCTGCAGGACTGTGTATAAATCTATAAGAGTATGAGAGGGTGGAGATCTCTTCTGAACAGCACATTGCAAGGCATCCTAGATATACTTTACTTTACTTTACTTTACTATATCTTCGTCATTTACCAGCCATTGCTGGACAGACTGCATCACAAATACAATGTTTATCAACTAACATTTATACAACACCATATACAAAATTTATATTACAAATAAAAGAAAATATTTATGCAGTGCACAAAAATACATAGAACATAGTGGGAATGAAATATAACTAAACAGTAAAGTAAAACTTCATAGCAGCAAATGAAAATACCATAAAGCAAAATGTCACACACACTCAATAATGTTCATGTCTGGGTAGTCTGGTGGCAAGCAGAAGTGTTTAAACTCAGGTGAGTGTTCCTGGAGCCCCTCTGTAGCACAGTGGTCCACCTATCACCCTTATGCAAGCACTTATTTGGCTTGGCATTGATTCATAGAGTTGTTGGATGACCTCCTGAGGAATATCATGTCAAATTTTGTCCAATTGACATGTTAGATCATCAAAATCCTTTGCTGGTTGGAGGCCCACACCCATGCTGCTACTAACATTCGCAATTTTTGAGAGATCCAGCAACCTTGCTGGCCAGAGTAAGTTTGGCAAGCATGAAGGCAAGCTGTAGAAACTCTCACTGCGTGCAAGTGTTGTTCTCTTTCTGACTGTAAGCCCAGGATGGCTTATCATGAAGAGCAACAAAACAAGGCATAGAATATCGTCGACATACCACTGTGCTGTATGTATTCTGTGGATGACAGCCAAAGGGGTACTACTGTGAAATGAGAAGACCAAGACATAGAAATTTCACTTGCTGACTATGTTTATAATGTAACCCACAGCCCACAACAGGAAAATGTATTACCTATGTCATAATTTTAACTATAGAGAGATCCATGCTGAACTGTCCAATAAAAGTGACGATACAGGAGCTCTATCTGTACTGATCCCCAACTGCATGTCACAAATCATCATCAGCCATTACAAAGAAGCTCTTTGCATAGAAAACTGATTAACAGATCATATTTGCTGTCAGACAAAGAAAGCTTCATTGAAGAGCTGAGACATGTAAGATAACTTTCATGAAAGAACAGGTACTTAGAATAACATATCAGGCATGCTCTACAGCACAACTCAACACTGCCAGTAGAGGGAACCAACAGGGTAGAAGAAGCCAAATTTACCTACCTTCCATATGGTTTCCAATGTATTTCAATACCTCCACCAAAACTAACTAGCGTACTGGAATCGAGAGCTCCAAAAAGTGGGTGTCTACTACATACCATGTAAATGTGGCATGTCATAAATTAGACAGACTGTAAGAACTGTTGAAAAAAGGTTTAAATAATGCAAATTTTTGCACCTAACTCACACAGACAACTTAAGATCAGTTGCCAAACACTACCTCAGCAGTGGGCCTGAAAAGAAATATGAAGATAGCAACATCATGATAAATTGATGTACATTTGGAACAACATAATAGAGAAGGCAGTCAGGCTTAGAGTGGTGAATAATTTAATTGATTAGGACAAAGACTTTAGTGTAAGCAAAATGTGATCCAGAATTCAATTTGTTTAAATCACATAGAAAACATATCAATACTATCTCCGCTTATAGAGAAGTGCCTATTACAACTTTTTTGTTGACTGGTGTGGTCTTGCCACATTTTCTTTACTTAAAACATTTTCTCACAGTTTGGTATAGCCTTGTTTTGGTTATTTCTGTGAGACTGTTTTCTTCTTTGCCAGCACTAGAAAACATTTGCTAGGGTGGTGTGCGACATGTCTCATTCACAGTGCAGTTGGAAACAAATCAGTGAACAATAAGATATGTCAAACACTGTAGGCTTTCACAGCTGGTGTTACTTCAACAAAATTTCCATACAGAGAGACTTTGGTCGGTATGTAAAACTACTCCTAGACATTTTGTCTCTGGCTGAGGGAGTTGTCTTGGGAGCTTGCCATTTTAATTCAGCAGATGTCTCCTACAGTCAGAGACAAAATGTCATGTATTATGAACTGTAGATTAAAAAGGTAGGAATTTAAAGAGATTGTAACCTGGATAAACTGAAGGAACCAGAGGTTGTTGAGAGTTTCAGAGGGAGGAGATGAAATATTAAAGGCAGCAGGTAAAAAGAGGAGGTCTGGCAGAAATTCTTCAGTAACAGAAAAGATACTTAATTTAACTGATGAAAGGAGAAAATATAAAATGCAGTAAATGAATTGGGCAAAAGGGAATACAAATGTTTAAAAAATAAGATTGACAGTTAGTGCAAAATGGCTAAGCAGGAATGGCTAGAGGACAAATGTAAGGATTTAGAAGCTTATACCACTAAGAGAAAGATAAGAGACCTTTGAGAAAAGAGAACCAGCTGTATGAATAGGATGAGCTCAAGCAAAGAAGCGAAATCTAAAATATGGAAGGAGTATATAGATGGTCTGTACAAGAGAGATGTGCTTGAGGGCAATATTATAGAAATAGAAGAGGACATAGATGAAGATGAGATGGGAGATGTGATACTCCATGAAGAATTTGACAGAGCACTGAAAGACATAAGTTGAGCCAAGGTCCTGAGAACAGACAGCATTCCTTTTGAATTACTGGTAGCCATGGGAGGGCCGACCATGACGAAGCTCTTCCGTCTGAATAGCAAGATGTATAAGAGAAGCAAAATACCCTTAGCCCTTAGACTTCAAAACAAATAAAGTAATTCCAATTCCAAAGAAAGCAGGTACTGACAGGTGTGAATATTACAAAACAATCAGTTAATAAGACATTGTTGCAAAATACTAACGCAAATTCTTTACAGAAGAATGGAAAAACTTGTAGAAGCCAACCTCGGGGAAGATCAGTTAGAATTCCAGAGAAGTGTAGGAACATACAAGGCAATACTGACTCCATGGCTTCTATTAGAAGATAGGTTAAGGAAAGGCAAACCTACATTTATAACATTTGTAGACCTAGAGAAAGCTTTTGACAATGTTGACTGGAATACTCTCTTTGAAATTCTAGCAGGGGTGAGACACAGTGAGAAAAAGGTTATTTACAACTTGTACAGAAACCAGATGGCAGTTACAAGAGTAGAAGAGCATGAAAGGGAAGCAGTGGTTGAGAAGGGAGTGACACAGGGTTGTAGTGTATTTCCAATGTTATTCAGTCTGTACACTGAGCAAACAGTAAAGGAAAAAAAAGAAAAATTTGTAGTGGGAATTAAAGTTCAGGGAGAAGAAATAAAAAAAACTTTGAAGTTTGTCAATGACATTGTAATTCTGTCAGAGACAGTAAAGGACTTGAAAGAGCAATTGAACGGAATGGACGGTGTCTTTGAAAGGAGGAAATAAGATGAACATCAGCAAATGCAAAACCAGGATAATGGAATGTAATTGAATACAGTCAGATGATGCTGAGGGAATTAGATTAGGACATGAGATGCTGAAAGCAGTAGGTGAGTTTTGCTATTTGGTCATCAAAATAACTGATGATGGATGAAGTAGAGAGGATATAAAATGTAGCAAGTGCAAGGAAACCATTTATGAAGAACAGAAATTTGTTGTGTGGATTTAACTGTCAGGAAGTCTTTTCTGAAAGTATTTGTATGGGGTGTAACCATGTGTAGAAGTGAAACACAGACAATAAACTGTTTAGGCCAGAAGATAATAGAAGCTTTTGGAATGTGGTGCTACAGAAGAATCCTGAAGATTATATGGGTAGATCACATAATTAATGAGGAGGTACTGAATAGAACTGGGGAGACAAGAAATTTGTGGCACACCTGACTAGAAAAAGGGATCAGTTGGTAGGGCACCTTCTGAGACATCAAGAGATTGCCCTTTTAGTACTGGAGGAAAGTGTGGGGGGTAAAAATCATAGAGGGAGACCAAGAGAGGAATACAGTAAGAAGATTCAGAAGGATACAGGTCAGCAGTCACTCGGATATGAAGAGGCTTGCACAGGATAGAGTAGCATGCGAACAGCATCAAACCAGTCTTCAGATTGAAGACTACAACAGCAACAACAACTTACACCTAATCAAGAAAGCTAAGGAAGTTGTCAGAATGTTGTCTAAAGAAAATAGAAATTCTGCTGCAAACTCCAAAATTTGTAAGTGTTGCAATGTTTAGTGTTTTATGCAACATCAGTGTGATCTTACTTTACAGCAATGTACCACATACATATGCTCTCTCTGGCCTAGAACTCTGTCTCTCCCAGAGGTCAGTTGAAACTCTTCCCAAAAATTTCATTTATTGTCACACCAGCTAACTTCATCCTAACCCGTAATTACTACACCTATGAGTGTCATACTTAACAAACAAATCAGGAGATCTTCTATCGGAATGTGGGAACCATGATTGCCCTGTCTTTTGCTAATGTTTCCATGGTCACATGAAAGAGGTATTCCATAATCAAAAGCTGACCTTCTTCTGGCATGTTACACATTTACTGGCAACATCTTTGCAGTGTGGATTCATGATAGAAGAAATACCCCACTTTCTGCAACTTCACTCATTTTTTGAACTCAAATCCACCAGGTCCTTTTCCAAATCTAAAACAACTACAGTTTGACAGCTGCAGCCCCTCCCACATGAAATGTTCCCTTTCCTGAAGCCTAGGTATTCACAGAAAATTATTTGCCCCTCTATTAAATCCTTCCACACCTGCATCAAAAACTTCTCTCAGGCTTTCTCTTCATTAACCAGCTCTTTAACTTGTTAAGGAGTCTGAGTGCTTGCTATATCACATGGCTCTTTGAATTTCCTGAACTCAGGAGACTGGAATTTGCCCTCCAACACAACCTTGCATCCCAAAATTCTCCTTTATTAATCATCTGTTAACACATACTCCCTTCTCTTTTTTATTATCATCACTTTAGAAATGTCTTATTATTTTCTTTATTTCACTTTTACTTTTCAATCTTCCTTTTTCCTCCCTCTCTCTGCCTGTCCCTAGTTCTTAACTCTTAATTTAACTTTCTCTTAATCAAGTTTTACTTCTCACTCAGTCCTCATCATCTCTGGACTGAAGCTGGAACAGTGTTCTTTGACACATTACTCCCCATGATGCCTTGATAACCTCTCTTCCATACTTGTCTCTCCTCATCCTCAAAACAAGTGAATCCTTCTTATCCTTGGGTCTGAGTGACTTTCCCATCCTTTTTAACTTTCCCTTACATATCTTTCTCTCCTCCACAACCAGGAACCATTAGTTTTGAAAGCTAGAATAATGCTATGTACTTCGATATTTGTCTATTGGCAGTAGTGATATTTCACCTTCAGAAGATAAGTATTGGCGAGCAATCATGCCTCATAATTTTAAAATTTTCTTTAATATTCTAACATAGATTCAATCAGTGCTTGTTTTTCAGTGTCTACTGCTACATATTTTGTTGAAACTACATCACAGTTTTTCTCAAAATCTGTGCATCCTAAGCATATTGGTACTTCATACTCATTGTTCCATTCTATAATTTCATTCCTGATTTGCAAATGAGCAATTGTGCTACACCTCCTACTCAATGTATTCAATCTGAACCTACTTATCTAAGAGCCAACTAGAGAAATTGGCAACAGCAAAACATGTATAGATAATATAATAACAAACATGACCCCATCTTTCTTACAGTACATCTGTTCTAAAACTACCCATCTCTGATCACCATGCAGTACAACTTCAATTGGAGGCGAATGAGATGTGTTTTGTCACTAAAAAGAAACTATATGGAAGCAAAAGAATTATGTATAATGATAACTTCAGTAGACTGAACTGCATGTTAGCACACATACCATGGTTCGAGAATGATAGCTTTTTGTATGATAGCTTTGCTGCTGCTTTGATGCCACATGCCCAGTTGTAGCCACTAAAGTTAAACAAATTAAAAGTATAAACAATAGTATCTGGATAAATAATGACATCATTGAAGCAAGGGAAAAAATTAAAATTATTCCAGAGTGCAATGTTGAATAATAAAGAAACTCTCAAGCTAAAGGAGACCAAAATTTTCCAAGAATACTATAAAGATTTATTAATAAAGACCAGGAGCAAATTTGCATGCAAGCAAGGTTCACTACCTGTGTCTGGGGAGTGATAGACAGTTTAAGGACAAGTGGAGACAAATCCTTTATGGACTTTATTATTGACCAACGTGGGATGGTAGTAAAAGATCAATTTGAAATAGCTAATACATTCAATGAATATTTTTCTTCTGTAGAGGGAGCTGTCAATGACAAACATAATAACATGCAGTATAATTTTAAAGGTAATCCATCTAGCATAGCACCTATCTAGTCCCACAAGCGGCAAAGAAACAATTAACATCATCAGCTCTCTAAAATCTTCCAGTTGCATGGGACATGATGGCCTCAGTATTAATGTATTAAAAGTGTGATGACAAAATTTCTGCCTACCGCTGTCTGTTGCAGTAAATGATGTAATAGTATCAGGCACCTTCTCAGACAGATATAAAAAGTAGCTCAGGAAACACCAATCTTTAAAAGAGGTGACAAACTCAAAATTCAAAACTACTGAGGAATCTCAATATTTCCTGTCTTTTCCAAAATAGTCAAAACAGTCATATACAATAGATTTTTAATCTTTCTCCAGATGCACAACCTAATGTTTGAAAATCAAAATGGATTCTTAAAATGTAAATCAACTAGCACAGCAGCTGCTCTGTTAATTGAAGAGATAATAAGTGGCGTTGAGAACAAGCAACATGTTGCAGGTATATTACCTTGACCTTGAGAAATCTGTTGACTGTGTGAATGCCACTATCCTGTTAGATAATCTGTGGAACATTGGCATCAGAGGAACTGCTCATGACCTGATAAAATCTTACATGAGTAACCGAAAACAGTTTTTACTGCTTAAAACTGAAACTGGTGCTCACAAATAAAAAGTCACTAGTAGTTAATACTTAAGATAAATTACAGGCCTTGATGCTGAGTGGTGCGTATAAAATCACGTGCAAACACTGAAAAAATATATATTGGTCAATCAGCCAGAGCTGTGGCAGTTAGGTTATCTAAAAATGAAAGAAGCTGGATATTAAGAAACAAAGTTTCGACTTTTGCGAACATCTGTCAACAGAAAAAACTCATACGATGCAGAATGTCAAGTTTTACATTCTCTGAAGAAAAGCAGAGAGATTGGAAATGTTTGAAATAAAAAAATATATGACACCGAGTGCCAGCTTAGTATTATATGACCGGACTCAAATTTATTTTTCCCCTGTTTTAAATTAACTTTCAGTTACAAATACCAGATTGAAATTGTAAATGCAACTATATGTTTCATCAGTTGTTAAATGTATCTCCATGGAAGAGATGATGTGTTTTCTTTTTAGTTAGTGTTTATGCATGGAAAAAATTTAACATTTTCCTATGTAAATACTCTACATGTCATCATTTTTGTACCTTCTGCCTAAATAATATCTGTGAAAGTCATACATCATTTTATTTGTATTTCCAACATTCAGGTGTCAGCCGAAGATGGCCTAGGAAGCCAAAACCTAGTTAGTGACCAAATAAATGCATACTTTTGCAGGATATTGCGAAATGTTTCCTATTTAATATTATTATCATATTCTACCAAACACCAACAGTTAATTCAGTTAATGTTGCAAAGTACTTAATGGGACCCTAGTAAAAGATTAGTGATTAATTTCTGGAGCCTGCTACTTTTTTACCAGATGTTAAAACTACAAATCAATATGGAATGTAACATACATTTGTCTGTCTTTAGCTGTTGGGGTAATAATAATAATAATAATAATGGCGTGTGCCGAGGGCCTCCCGTCGGGTAAACTGCTCGCCTGGTGCAAGTCTTTTGATTTGATGCCACTTCTGCGACTTGCGCATCGAAGCTGTTGGGGTGACATCTGTTTACCGGAAAAATCTGTGGAAAGTGTATGACACCTATTGTAGAAAGTGTGCATAGGACACTGGCTTGATAGCTTCCATATTAATACACCAGGTTTTTGACGAGCTTATCAAGTAATTTTGACAGTGTAATCTACCCCCTTTTTCCTACTTGCAGCTATTGTCTACAATAAGCAAAGTCTTTTATGAAAAATTTGAGAGGAGCAAAGAGTACAATGGGCTTTTAGTAGCTTTCCTTGTAGCGTTGGCTCCAGTCCTTTTTGTCTAGGGGTTTGACTCTTGAACCTAAAAATGTCATATTTTAGGTCCTCATGGTTGGATAGATCTAAATAAATTTGAAGATCGTTGTTGCAGAATTTTTGTTTTTACATTAATATATTTCTCACATTTTAGTATGTCATACAGTCTTTTGATTTTTCAAATTAACAAAACCAAAATTACATTGTTCACACAAAATACAAAAATACATCCAATCACATCAAAGGCATGCTTACAATTCCCACACTCTGTGGAAATAACCATATACCAAAGGCCTTAGAATTTTTCTTAACAGATGAATTTCTACTAGTTTCTGATACATTATTACTTTCGATTATCATTTCATAAACGAATCCAGAAATAAGCATAGTAGCCAGTACAGTATTGCATAATTAATAATAGAAATTTTAAGTATACCAATAGTTTGTAATTTCAAATGTTTATAAAAAAATAATCTTAAATGTGCATTCAAAACTATTACTTATTGGTTATAACATCGGAATTAAAACATATTATAAAGTAATTCATTTTCATAAATTTTAGCTTGAAATATAAAATTATATGTATAAAGTTATATGAAAGTTTTCAGAAAAGCAACTGAGATAATACTGAACTGTTCAAAATTAGGAAAATAATGCTGTTATCGACAACTACAGTTGAGGAAAAGTAATGATAGATGAGGATGTCCCATTACAACATCCCCCTCACATAATATGGAAACAATGTGTTTACGATATTTTGTGACCTGCTCTAAGGTTTGCTAAACAGTGTACAAAATGATGCCAAGAGATTTATTTATTTATTTAGTTATTTATTTATTCATCCATGGAACAATAAATATTGTAAGGATGTCGTCAGTTTACAACAAATGAGCACACATTTACATTTACAATGAAACAGGTTTCTCATATTTTGCATAGTTTTTATAACTAGTCATACACACATTTATAATTACATAATATTTTGGTGATAATGTCATATGTTGCTAATAATCTACATCTATGTTAAATATTCTTTTACAGTATAACAACTTTTACTTACTAAAAAGGTTTTAAGCTTTTGTCTGAAAGTGAGGGGCTCATTTATTTCTTTAATTTCTTGTGGTAATTTGTTATACAGTTTTATCCCATTATAAAATATACTTTTTTGCGTCTTTGCCTTGTTCTTTCTACCTAGATGGAGGTGGTGACAAGCTCTTGTTTCATGGTCATGTATTAGGCTGTTTGTGTTGTACATGTTGAGATTTTTCTTAATGAACATAATGCTCTGAAAGATATACTCACAAGAAATAGTTAGAATGCCTAGCTTTCTAAATAATTCTAGATAGTGGGCCCTGTTGTTGCTGTTTGTTACTATCCTTATGGCTCTTTTTTGTACTTTGAACACAGTTTGTATGTTACTGCCACTTGTTCCCCAAAGCATGATCCCATAGCTGAGTACTGAGTGTAGATATCCGTAATATGTTATTTTAAGACAGGTATTATTGCATACCGGTGCAAGGATTCTAAGAGCATAGCATGCTGTGGATAATTTCTTTGCCAAAATGTTGACATGGTTTGTCCATTTCAGTTGGCTGTCTACATTCATCCCTAAGAATTTGGTACTTGTTACACATTGTAATTCATTATTATTAACTTTTATTCTAGTGGCATTGTGCTTTTGTTCAATTGGAAGTTAAGATAGTTAGTTTTCTTTACATTTAGGGTTACTTTTTTTTTAATGACCAGTTGTGGACATCATTGAGAGCCTCATTTGCCCTTTCTGACAGTTGTGTTGGATTTTCACCTGTTATTACTATGTTGCTGTCATCAGCAAAAAGTATTTTTTCTCCATGTCTGATACTTTGTGGGAAGTCGTTAATGTATATAAGAAACAATATTGGGCCTAATACACTTCCCTGTGGGACGCCTATATTCACATTTTCTGGGTCAGACAGGTGTTTTATAAGGGAATTGTTTGAAACTTGTGATATCTCGACTCGTTGAACTCTGTTTTCCAAGTATGATTTGAACCACTTCTTTGTCACACCTCGTATTCCTATTTGCCCTAATTTATGAAGTAAGATTTTGTGGTCAACTGTATCAAAGGCCTTGGACAACTCTAAAAAGATACCACTTACATTTTCACCTCTGTCCAGTGCTTCTAAAATTACTTTAGTGAACTGCGCTATAGCAGATTGTGTGCTTTTTCCGGGCCTAAAACCAAATTGGTCATTGGAAAAAAAGATTATATTTATTCAGGTAATTTAACAGTCTCTTTTTGACTAGTATTTCTATTATTTTAGAAATGATAGACAGTATAGAGATCGGCCTGTAGTTCTCTACATTTTCCACATCTCCGTTTTTAAGGATAGGTATAACTTTTGCTTGTTTTAGGTACTCCGGAAAGTATCCAGATTCGAAAGATTCATTAATTATGTCTGTTAATGGGCCCTTTATGGAGTCTATACAATCTTTAATTACACAGACTGAGATTTCATCAAGTCCTACTGAAGTTTTATTTTTTAGTTGGTGTACTACTAGTGCCACTTCCCTTTCTGTAGTTGGCAAGAGCACCATTGAGTTTGTCGGCTAGTTCTGAGTAGGTAAATCATACGTATCTGGAAATTTCTGCTGTAATTTTTTTGTGTTACCTACTGGTACATCTTTATTTTTAATATGTGAATTGAGGTCCTTTTTAGCAGAGTTAGTTGTTTCCTGTTTGACGATGTTCCAGGTTGCTTTGCTCTTGTTTTCAGATAGAATATAGAAGCATAGAAGTATCTGATCCATAACATATCAAAGAAAACATAAGAAAAATATCTACTGTACAGGACATAATTTATACATCTATGAGGGCATGGCATTCAAATTTTCAGATCTGTGGAGCATTCTGTCCCAAGACAAATGATACAAAGTCAAAACTACAACATTACAATGCTACACTATACAAAAAAGCCCAGAAGCAATGTCAAGTACTAGAATTACAAATTGCAGGTTTACATCTCTAAAGTCACACTTTCAAAATCATTAAAAGAGAAGAAAAAATTTAGAGCCTAAGTGTACAGTGAGTGATCTGACTCAAAAAACTCACAACGACGAGTACTGACCAAAAAAATTTACTCAGTCACAAGTAGGAATATAGCACAAAATTAATCAGCCACATAAAGCAGAGTGTGTAAGGGTATGTTGACTCACGAATGGAGAAAATAGGGACTATGCTTACGATGTGGGGACCACCCCTTGAATTCAAACCACACTGGTTACACACCAGCAAAATTGTTTCAACACAACAAAATGAATAAAGCTCATAATCATATATCAATGAGTTCAATCATATGTAAAGAATAATTAGAGGAAGCATCTAGCCTCAATCAATAGTTGCACTCTCTCCTTGAGTACACACAGAGTCTTGATGACTAAAGGTAGACAAAACAGAGTTATGAGTTTTCACACAAGTCAAGTTCCAATGAGTTGCAATAATGTAGTACTCACCATAAATACATGGTAATCAGAGTCATTATTAGCTTCGAATGATGACATAATCGAGTAGCATGAGGACCAAAATCAGTGTGTAAAATCAGAAATATGTACAGCTTGTTATACTGTGACTCATTTTCTAAATGAATAGTTCTTTGAAATTTATATAAATACAAGAATTTTGCATATAGGATAACTTATTGGCTAATAATTTACAAATTCCAATCACAAGACTGATGTAGTTTACAGATGCTTCAGTACATTACCCAGCACCTTTGATCTCTTGCAAGTTGACTGGACCAACAAGGGTGCAGCCATATAGTAGTGTGGGACTGGATCCTCTCATGTCTTTCACTTTCCTCCCTAGGTTTCTCATCGCACACTCCAATGGATAGGTATCTTCCTGTCTAGCTTTCACGTCAAATCCTGAAACATTGTTCTATGTACTAAGTATGCTGTTCAATACCTCCCTCAAATCACACTTCATAAGTTTTGCCTGATTATATTGAAAAATAAGTTTTCTGGGTTTACATCAGAATGGATTTAAAAGTGTTCACGTATATGGTACATTAATAAACAGAGCTAAATGCAATTACATTAAGGTAATCTACACATATATACTAAAGATATTGCAAAGTAATATTTACTTAGAAATTAGCAGATTACGAGAAATTATGTACACAAGCAAGACAAGTTGGACTGCACTGACGCATCATTCAACAAATGTGTACAAAATGAGGTATGGACTGTAGTCCACGATGTACTGATATAAGAATTCTGTGATTAACATAGACATGTGTTTGGGTCACACATATAAAACTTCAAGGTACTATTCCTAATATTTACAGTACACATAAATAAAATGAGTCTTCATTGAACTTACCACAACACCCATGACTTTACCCAGAAGAGTTGCTGACAGTTAAATTAAATCATTTTCTGTAGACTACACAAGAATAATAATAATATTTGACACCAATAGCATTCTAAAACAATAAATCTATTACTAGATATATAATGGTACATCACATTTCAAAACTGTAAAAGGATCTACCCATTTAGTCACATGGCATATATGTATCAGAATCTAAAGCACAAATCTGTTACATAATAGAATTGTATTGTTGTATGAACCTGCAAATATAGAGTAGCATAGACTCAAACTCAATTAACAGATAAGACAGAAAACTAGAAATCACATACTACATTCCTAACAAAGGAGCAAAAAAAGAAAAATAGATACTAATGGATCAATGGGAAAAACTATGAATCATAATTTTTTTGCAAGTTTTTCACAATAAAGCCCCAAACTTTGAGGAAAAACAGCAGAAGCAAAGTTGTAGACCTAGTATACCCTGTATAAAATAGTCAGCTAGACATTATGACCACCTACCTAATAGCTGGTATATCCACCTCTGGTAAGAATGACAGGGGCAACATTTCATGGCATGGAAGCAATGAGATCTCGCTAGCTCACTGGAGGGAGTTTGCGCTACATACGCATGCACAAGTCACCTAATTATCTTAACTCTGGAAAAGTGGGCAATGAGCTCTGATGCCACATTCTGTCCTACCCCAGATGTTGTGTTCCTTGAACCATCCAATCACACTACTGGTCTTGTGACATGGCACATTATCCTCTTGAAAAATACTGCTACCATCAGGAAACATGGTTGTCATGGAGGGGTGTAAGTAGTCTGCAATCAGTGTACGATGCTTCTTGGCCACCAAGGTGCCTTGTGTCAGCTGCTCTGGACCCATGGATGCACATGTGAATGTTCCCCATAGCATAACAGAATGGCCACCAGCTTCTCTCCATCCCACATTACAGGTGTCAAGAAGCTGTTCCTCTGGAAGACGACAGATTCACACTCTACCATCAGCATTAAGAAGAAGTTATCAAGATTCATCTGACCATGCAATGCTATGCCACTTGCCAACATTCAGTGTCAAAGGTCATGTGCCCATTCCAGTCACTGTGGCCAATGTCGTGGTGTTGACATTAGCAGGTACATGGGTCGTAGGCTGTGGAGGCCCATCGTTAGAAGTGTTTGGTGCGCTATGTCTTGAAACAAACTTGTGCTCTGCCCAGCATTCAAATCTGACATTAGTTCTGTCACAGTTTGGCACCTGTCCTTTTTTACCAGTCTGCCCAGACTATGACATCCGACATCTGTAATGAGGGGTGGTCACCCAACCCCATGACGTCTGGACATGGTTTCACCTTGGTTTTGGCATGTGTTGAAGACATTCACAACAGCACATCTCAAACACCCAACATTTCATGTGGTTTCTGAAATGCTTGTCCTGAGTTTCTGTGCCATCACAATCTGTCATGGGTCAACCTCATATAGATCGTGCACCTTTCCCATTCTACACACAGACAGCATGCTAACTGCTACTACATGCACTATGCATGTGCCTGACTAGCAGTAATTCTTTGCCAGATGACACTGCTGTCACCTTCAAGGGTTTATATCAATAATAGGTCAGTGGTCATAATTTTCCGGCTGATCGGTGTAAATTACTTGGGGTTTTTATAACTACAGTCCTTCGAGATTGAAATAAAAATGTCCTGGTAGTAGGAGGGTTAGCAACGGTCTTGCCAGAGTGGTAACACCAGTTCCCATCAGATTACTGAAGTTAAGTGCTGTCAGGGTTGGCTAGCACTCGGGTGGGTGACCATCTGGATCTGCCGAGCAGTGTACACTCAGCCCTTGTCAACCCAATTTAGGAGCTACTTGACTGAGAAACAGCGGCTCCAGTCTCAAAAACTGACAACAGCTGGAAGAGCGGTGTGATGATCTCATGCCACTCTAATCTGCATCCAATAATTCCTATTGGCTGAGGATGAGACAGCAGTCAGTACCATTGGGCCTCCTGAGGGCTGTTCGGTCAGAGTGTAGTTTAGTACGAGCTTTAACATACATTTACAGGAGTTGTATTATATAGCAGCTGATGGCCATATTAATGTTACCATCTGTATTGCTTCAATGGTCCAGCAATATTGCCAAAGAAAACTGTTGCAGGTAGTTTCTGGGATATCACTGAGGTGCTGTTGGGGTTGTTCCACTGGGGTAGATAATTTGTGTTGTGGTTGGCCCATACATGTCCTTGTCTTTGTCTTTGTCAGCAAATGTTTCCCTGTCACTCTCACCTTCAATTTCTGCTTCTCATGCTGAGTGTTGGGATTCTGAGTTATGTAATCTGACAATGAAACAACATGAATTCGATTTAGATTGAAAGTTGGCTTCCATACATAGGGGCACTCAATAAGTTTCTTGCCTACAGGAATGGAAAACTGATAAATGAGATAACCACGAATTCCATAAATGTGATAAATCTATGAGCAGAGCTATGTGATGTTGAAAGTAGTGTATACAAAGACTGCAGTCTGAAATAGGACATTTTTGCTATTGCAGCTCGAATAGAAGATCTACATCAATGTATTGTATTCTACATATGTTCTAAGACTTCTAAACATTTTGTATGCTTTTTCTTGTGTGTTTCTGCAATCATGAGCAACAGCTTGCCGTATGTTCTGTTTCCTTTATTACAGTCTTTGCATACTTTGATTTCCACATCCAAAAACTCTGCTCATAGATTAATCATACTTATAAATTTCATTGTTCTCCCACTGTAGTGATGATCTGCAGTGAAATATTAATATCAACCAATGTAATCTTTGAGCCCTTCTACCAAAGCATTGCAAATGTCAGGTACCATGAAGCATATAGGTGAGAAGTGCACTTAAGAGGTACATCAAATTTCTTTATGAATCACAGGTAGACGTAGGCTGAAGGGTGATCTTGATCTGGTTGTAACTTATGTATAATCTTTCATATTGATATTAGTCTTAACAGTTCTCACACCAGTTACCTGTATGATATATTCAAAATTGTGTTTTGAAATTTTGATGAAATTCTTGGAGTATATGTACCCAGCATCAGTCCACAAATTACAATTATAGAAGTATTTACTTATAAAATAATGCATCTCTCTCTTCTTTTTTTTCTTAGGGTCATCAATCATCTGACAAGTTTGATGTGGCTTGTTATGACTTTCACTCCTGTACCTACCTCTTAGAGTAGCGCTACACCCAATATCCTCAATTATGTGATAGATATATTTCCGTCTTAGGCTTTCTTATCTTATCAGTAGATCTAATTTTCAGCATCCTTTTATAGTACCACATCTCCTATGCTTTGATTCTCATCACTCACCTTCCCCCACAATCCATGATTCCCTTCCATTTGGTGCTGTGCTCCAGATGTACATTCTCAGAAATTTCTTCCCCAGATAACGTCAATATTTGATACTAGCACACTTTGTTTGCCCATAAATGTCCTGTTTGCCTGTGCTAGTCAGCTTTTTATGTCATTCTTGCTGCATCCACTATATGTTATTTTGCTTCCAAGAAAGCAAAATTCCATCACTTTGTCTGTTTCTTGGACCCAATTTTTGATATTAATTTTGTCACTAATCTCATTTCCCTCATTACAAGCACTTCATTCATGGTCTTCCATTTTCATTATTCCTTCATGGTTCTTATACATATTACGTATTACTGGTCTATCTAAAACTTACACCTGTTTTTTTTTTTTTTTTTTTTTTTTTTTTTTTTTTTTTTGACAATTTCGAGCATTTTATACCAATTTACATGGCTGAATGATTTTCTAGGTCAACAAATCCTATCTTGATTCCTTGTAAGTCCTCCTTCCATTAGTAAGTGAAAGGTCAGAAATGCCTCTCTAGTGCCTTTACTTTTCCTAAGGACAAACTAACAGGTTCTCAATTTTCCTTCAGTTATTTTTTTGTTGTCAACTTTTTCTCTTGTGGAATGCAAAACCAGGAGAGGCACATTCATTTATAATAGACAGTTTTTGTCAATTTTATGGCAATACTGGCCCATGTTTTATTCTGCAAACGCAGGGGAACAGTGGCCAGTAATACTGCAGAAGATATTACTGCACTTTGTGTTGCAATAATGATGCTGTGCAACATTGCAAACTTGTATTTTGAACTGTTTAAGAAATTTTAATTCTGTTTGCACCCAGATGGATTGCATGAAAGTCCTCACTAAATAAATTGTATCTTTTCATAACAATATCAATCAATTGGTATCAGCTTCTCTTTTTCAATGGGATTATATTAATTCCTACTCCTAGTATAGTTCTAAAAGAGATTAATTCAGGGGTATTCAACTCTTCAAAATCATATTACCATTGCAGTATTAAGAAATTAGGATTTAAATAGTTTGAACATGAAACTGATTGCCACCTTGTGTGACATAAGTCCATGATTTCATACACAAATGAGGAAATATGTCACATCGGGTAAGCAGGAAACAGTGAAGCACTGCTGCAATTGTGATATAAAAGGAGACAGAATTTCTTCTGTCCCCTTTTATATCATTATTGTGGCTGAGGCAGATTGAACACCAGAAACACTGGGGTGTAAAATTTTGTTACAGGATTATTCAAGGACATTTCATTTGTCCTTAATTCAGTGCAAAAACCTTAATTAGCGCAGTTTTCATTCTGGTTAGTGTTGTTCGCACGTGTCCAGTGTTGGTTAATGTGAAAAAAACAAGGGTTTTTCTCAAGCCAAGACAAGCTCCATATGCTACATATTTACAGACAGTGCAGAAAGAACAAACAGGGTGTATAGGTGGACAAGTAAAAAAAATTCCTGGATTTTTCCTGGATTTCCCAGTTAAAAATACATTTTCTCCCGGGTGAAAATACACTTTTTCCATGTTAAGTGACTGTATACTTTTCCTTGGAACAGTAAAACTTATCACTCCTTTGAACGGTTATGCTTTTATACACCGGCATAGAATATCCCGGCCCTTTAGAAAACCAAACTCAGAAAAGAAAAAAAAATAAACGGTTTGGAAAGATCTTTAATGTGCAGCAACATGTACGCTGCGTATTTTTGTATTACGAAAGGCTAAATTTGAATTCCACCAAACACCACATGTTACTTTCTGAAGAATTTAAATCAAGATTGTGATGCGCTTTTGTAAGCCAGTCATGTCATGTGATCTCACCAGCCGATGACAGCGGATATTCAAAGCATAGGACACGTGATATAGTCAGCCAATAGGAATATCACTGTTAAGTAGTGTGTATACATGAATTGGAAAAGTTAATTCTTTAAAGTAATATACATAGTGTTGCTACAAGGAAAAGCAAAGCTTTCACAAATAATATTGGTCTCAAAGATTAATAAGCTGCAAGAGAAGCTATGCTTCCACATATAATATTGATCTTTTTTGCACGTGTTACACTTTAAGCTACATCACGCAAATGTGACAGTAAAATTTTTAATAATGAAATAAATGTCTGATCTTCAGGGCTCAAAATTTTTCTAAATTCTCGTCCTCAAAAAGTTGATTTTTAAATGAGAGGTAAACACTTTGTGATTTAAGAAATTCTTTGTACACTCTCACACATAGTTCAGCTAGCATAAAAGGAAATTTGCTTTGAAAGTAACACTTTTCAAACAACCACTCGCAATATTTTCCTGTGACCTGTTAGAAATAGGTTCATTTCAGCAGTTGCCAGATAGCGCCAGGTAACAGGCTTAACCGTGCTTGCACAGCTACAATGGTGCAGGAAGCCCGTATGCTCGTACGTGTAAAACATTAAAAGATCTTACATTATGTCATACTAAAATGCATAATTCAGCTTACAGTGCACATTCGTATGTCCAGATTCGGATGTAAATTTTCTTGGAGAACCAGTACTGTATTATCTCATGTTCAGTTCTTTATTATGGCATTATGCCATACATGCTAGACGATGAAAAGATGCACTTTTGAAATGCAGTGAACAGTTGAAACTAGCCAATAGTGTGGAATTAAACACTTTGTTTCAAATAAATTGACTGCCTCAATGGAAAAGATTAATAAACGCCAAATTTCCTTAGCAAACTGACAAAAATAACTTCGTTGTTGTGCAAGGTGCATAATGCTTGACTGTCGGAAAGGTGGAAATAAAATCTGAAACTAATAACATATTTTAGCTTGCCATAATTATGTGAATGTATTTTAATTCACTTGATAGCGACTGACCGCAGAAATCCATTTTGTTTTCACTTGAGTTGAGTGCAGTAAGTGAAGAGTAAACAGTAAAATTACTAAACGTAAACACGGGCCACATAGAGACTATCCACCTTCCCACTACAACTCAGACTGCTCTGTGCATCAGCACTGGATCAACAATATTCCCGAACTGTGGCAATACAAGATAGTGGTTCCCCCGCATCCTCCCTTGCCCGTTAGAGGTAGGATGCCAAAAAAAAAAAAAAAAAAAAAAAACGACTTTCCAAAAATATGTTCATTTTGTAGCACACATCTTTCTGAAGCGTCTGATGTATAAAACATGTGTTCGAGGAAATGTAAGGCATGTTATTTGGTGTCTTAAGTGCACTAAAGGGCAGTGCCATTCCTCTTCACACAGTATTTTTCTATCGCACGTCATTGTATTTCTTTCACCCTGTGGAATTCAAATGTATAATATTTGGTAATGGATGCCATAAAACTATATCCAGGACAGTGGAAATTAAAATGTCCTGTGTTTTCTTTTTTTTTTTTTTAAACACCTTGCAATTAATATTGGATGGGATTATTTGTAACCTGGAGAACAGGAACTCTTCAGAAAATTTGCACTTTTTATTCCCTATATGTCAATAACTTGCTGTTTTTTGTGTAACATAAAATTAAATGTAGGATACATGAAACCAATAAAGACAGTGACAGGCAAGACAGTACACATTTCTTCAATCCTTAAGTCCTAACATTTTTTCTCTCTATAACCTTGCTACAGCTTTACATGGTGTTCTTTCCTTTCTGAAAAAGGATCTATTACCTCAAACTTCATGAATCATTCTGCACATGAAAAAACGAAATGTCATTGTCTAATACTGAAAAAGCAGTACCCAAGACTAGTGTGTTTTGTCGATCTGATTAAGTGTATTTTGTCACTGTCTGCTAAATAAAACAAAATAGGCCTATCTAATATTGCAGCAATTGTAACACACACCAAATAAAGACTCTGTTTTAACACATATGGTCACTTTTTTTAACACGACAGAGTATAATTAATGCCTATTAGGCCTACTACAAGCAAAAAGCTTTATGTTTGGAAATAGTTTCACATTTCATTCATATGCTCCAGCTTCTCTAGCATGAGATCGAAAAGGAGTAGTACAAAATTTTTATATGCATTTGGAATCATCATATTCTTCCATAATTTGTGTGATGTCCCCATTTCTTCACTTCCTCATTCTAACAAACAATCTTGTCATCACTAATTCGGTAACTATTCCTGACAGTGTCAAACTTATTCTCCAGTTAATTTCACTAACCCTGCCACAATCAAGTGCTTTTATTCTTCATTTAGGCATTATTACATGTTTATACAATGCATTTTCTGTGCTACTCCCAGAATAGAACTTAGGTGGCTTCTACCTGGGTCTGTAAAACTGAGCATTGCTAGTGTAGCGATCTGGCCAAAAATTTTCTATCAAAATTTCATTTTCTTGGATACACCGAGAAGATAATACACAATCTTTCTTACCTGTTATTCCTGTTAGTAGTTTATTTACACTCTGGTAGTCTGAATCTATGGATTTCACCGGTAATTATAACAATGCTGATCGTTCGCAAACCCAGTCAATCACATAAACAAACAGCATTTGATGTTTACCCGTTCGGATTTATTCTGCTCAGCTTGTATAGCCCCCTCCCCATCTGCCTGCAGAAAAGTTTATTTCGAGATGTGACGGGGATTCCCCTGGCAGCAGAGACAAGACGTACACTATGCATGCATTCAAAAATCAGCTTATGATTCATTCAGAAATAAATTTAGAATATATTCAGAAACCAACAGGGATTTGTTTCAAAATCCTATGAATAATCGATGGACCAATGTGCGCTGGATGCTAGGTGCTTTGTGAAACAAGGCTTTTTCCTCAAGAACATGAATTCTTGCTACCTGGGGCAGATATCCTGGTTATCCCCCATTGAATCTGGCAGATTGTGCGCTCTAGCAAAATTTTTCTGGGTAGCATTTTGCTACTACTGCTTATACAGCTAACAGCCACACTTCTGTAGCCAGAAACAGGAGAAGGTACTACACATGTACGACTCAACTGTGCTGCCACCGCCTCACTGCCATTTCCTTCTTCTTTTTTTTTTTTGACCTTAATGCACATAGGGATTTAGTGTTCCAACGTAAGGCAAACAGCATATTTGATGTTGATGTCTAGGTGCTTTCTACTTTCATATACTGGGTGTAAAATGCATTTCTTCACAAAAATAAAAACACCCAAATATATGTAAAGATATAAAAGATGATAAAATTAGTGCTAAACAACAGTCTTTAACATTTCATCCAAGATGGTTCTAATCCCCAAACATACATTGGTCTCCAAAATTAAAGCAACAAGTACAAATGTGCAAGATTGCATGTATTTTGCCACAAAACAGCATAAACAGATGATAATAAGGTATAAACAATGTAAAGCATACAGAACTCAAACAACTGCAACATACGTGATGGTAGACAAAAAACGTTCTTCGTTTTTTCAAACCTAACAGATTTGCACACACATTCTGATACTGATTAATGTGCTCAGTACAGGATGTGATGACATCTGGTAGCAATACAGGCCTGATGACGATGGAGCATGCTGTGAATGATGTCATCAAAATCATGTTCTTCCTATGGCCCTCCACCACAGAGACTGGTAGGTGTATTCTCTGTGCCATACTGCAGCATCTATGACTGTATATGGTGATTGTTGACGTGGGAATACCTGGCAAACACTATCCCATTTTATAGGTGCCATGATGGGATCTTTGGCATGGTTTCCCCTTGACTGGAATGCCTCCTTCCACAGAGAACCTGATCATATGGACATCTGTTGACAGTTTGTATGATTATATCATGACACAGTAGAGTGAAATAGCAGTTTGTTGCTTTAATTTTGGACACAAGTGTAGTTCTAGGTTTTTCTCTTATTACCATATGAAACAAAAAAGCCACTGTAACATGATAAAAGAGTTTCTTGGCATAAATTACATTAAATTTGTGTACTAATGAAGCTGACAATTTCATCAAAACTTTAACAAATTCTCTGTTTAAATCATTTAATATACAATGGGAATGGAAGCAATACTTACATTAGCTTCATCATTTGGTTTGTAATCAGAATCTAAAACAACTCATCAATGACTGGATCACTCTCATCATTAATGTCTTGTCAAATAGTCACCCATTTGCTTCATTTTAA
Organism: Schistocerca americana; assembly: GCF_021461395.2. Lineage (NCBI taxonomy): Eukaryota > Metazoa > Arthropoda > Insecta > Orthoptera > Acrididae > Schistocerca > Schistocerca americana. The sequence goes on along the minus strand of NC_060122.1, from coordinate 586,515,960 downwards.
GATTTTTACATCCTTGATTTGTTGGCATTGTAAAATGGCACTGTCTCACATACATATAAAAAGATAAATACAATAAAACAAGAGAATGTGAATAGCAGACAGTATATTGTAACAGTAGAAGTAGAGTTACTTCTTACCAGCACCTAATGCATTTGAAAACACAACAGATGAAGTGGTTATTTCCTTCTAGACTGGGGGTTAGCAATTTTTTTGACTGTCTCTAGAATCCTTAGTTTCATTTGAACCTGTATCTGAAATGAGCAGCGATCCAGGATTGGTGGTTGGGGTAAGGAGAAGGAATGACGCAGGGAAGTTGAGGGATAGCAGGGTAGGGGTGGGGGAAGATGTGTCATTGGTAGGAGCAAGCAGGGACATGGTGGTGCCAGGACAGGGCTGCTAGGTGCAGAGTCAGCAGGCTGTGCCAGGGGGGGGGGGGGGGGGGGGAAAGGGGAGAGAAGTGAGATATAGAGAACAGAAATGGAATAGAAAGTGTGTGCAATGCTGAATGGGAGCAGGCAAGAAGTTGGATGACGAGGATGAGTGGAGGTTGAGGCCAGAATGGTTACAAGTATGAAGAATATGTTATAGGGAACTTTCCCACCTGTGCAATTAAGAAAAGCTGGTGTTGGTAGGAAGGATCGAAATGGTGCAGGCTGTGAAACAGTCATTGCAGTGAAGCTCATCATGTTGGGCAGCACGTTCAGCAACTGGTTGGTCCAGCTTGTCTTGGCCACAGTTTGCTGGTAGTCATTTATTCAGACAAGCAGCTTGTTAGTTATCTGTCCATGGAGAAAGTAGTACAGTGGTTGCGGCTTAGTAGCTCCATGGCTGCTTTTACAGATAGCCCTGCCTTTGATGGGTAGGAGATGCCTGTGGCAGGACTGGGGTAGGTGGTGCTGGGAGGAGGTATGGGACAGATCTTGCATCTCAGTGTATTACATTTGTGATCTGCATTTAATGTTTGTGGAAGGTAATGGATGATATGCAGTCTATAAAGAAGGGACAATAATCATTTTCATGAAACAGTGTTGGATAAATTTAGAGAACTGATCTTTGAGGTAGGCTGTGTAACAGTTCTGCTACCTCCATTATTTATCTTGCATAGATATCATGAGGATAAAGTAGTGAGATTGCAGCATTTACAACACATATACACATAACCTGTTTTGTTTGCTCTATCTATGAATGGAATAGTAAGGCAAGGAGCTATTAAAATTGATGCAAAGTACTGTCAGTCATATGCTCTACAGAGGTTTTTGAAGTGAACATGTAAATGTAGATGAATTCAAGACCTTGGTAAGGTTACACGGCATCTACTGATCAACTAGACTGCCTACCTAATAGCCAGTTATCCACCTTTGGCACAGATAATAGTAGTGACACATTGTGGCAATGAAGCCTTGATAGGTCCTGGAGGGAATTGGCACCATATTTGCACATCTGCACACACAATTCATGTAGTTCCATAAATTCTGGGGGGGAGAATGAGCTTGATGCCACAATCAATATCATCCAACATTGTTCAATTGGGTTCAGATCTGGCGAGTTGGGGATCCAGCACATTAGTTGGAACATGCTACTGTGTTCCTTGAACCACTCCATCACACTCCTATCCTTGTGACATGGCACATCATCTTGTTGAAAAATGTCATTGCTGTCAGTAAACATGATCATCATGAAGGGGTCTACGTGGTCTGCAACCAGTGTATCATATTCCTTGGTTGTCATGGTGGCTTTCACAAGCTCCAATGGACCCATGGGTGCCCATGTGAATGTTCCCCGGAGCATAACAGAGCTGCCATCAGCTTGTCTCCATCCCACAGTACAGGTGTCAAGGAGCTGTCCCCCTGGAAGATGACAGATTCACATTCCCCCATCAGCAAGATGAAGAAGGTATCGAGATTCATCAGACCATGCAACATTGTGACACTGTTCCAGTGTCCAGTGCCAAGGATCACATGCCCATTTCAGTCATAGTTCCTGATGATATGGTGTTAACATTAGCAGATGTATGAGTTTTGTCAGCTATGGAGGCCCATTGCTGGAACTGTTTGGATCACTGTGCCTTCAGACACACTTGTACTCTGCCCAGCATCAAAGTCTGGTGTTAGTTCCATAACAGTTCACCACCTGTCCTGTTTTACCAGTCTGCCCACCTATGAAGTCTGGTATCTGTAATGAGGGCTGCCTGCCCAATCCCAAGACATCTGCATGTGGTTTCACCTTGGTTTTGACACTTGTTGAAGACACTCACCACCATGCTGCTTGAACACCTGACAAGTCAAGTAATTCCCAAAATGCTTGTGCCAAGTCTGTGAGCCACCACAAACTGGCCACAGTCAAACTCAGATAGATTGCACCCCATACCCATTCTACACATGGACAGCGCATTCACTGGTACTACATATGCCATCCAATCATTCCTTACCAGGTGAAGCTGCTATCACCTGACTGGATTTATGTCAATAGTAGCATTGAAATGCAAAGTGTGCAACAGAATTGTAACAGCTGCTTAACAGGAGTGCTTTCTTACTATCCAGTTCACCAGATTAGCCAGCACTTTGAAATCCTTTTTTGTAGGTACTTAGTTATTGAAACACCAATCTGCTCACCAAAAGTTAAATATCAATGATTAACAACATATTCAAGACAAGTGTGCCATGTTGTTGTTGTTGTTGTTGTTGTGGTCTTCAGTCCTGAGACTGGTTTGATGCAGCTCTCCATGCTACTCTACCCTGTGCAAGTTTCTTCATCTCCCAGTACATACTGCAGCCTACATCCTTCTGACTCTGCTTAGTGTATTCATCTCTTGGTCTCCCTCTATGATTTTTACCCTCCACGCTGCCCTCCAATACTAAATTGGTGATCCCTTGATGCCTCAGAACATGTCCTACCAACCGATCTCTACTTCTAGTCAAGTTGTGCCACAAACTCCTCTTCTCCCAAATCCTATTCAGTACCTCCTCATTAGTTATGTGATCTACCCATCTAATCTTCAGCATTCTTTTGTAGCACCACATTTCAAAAACTTCTATTCTCTTCTTGTCTAAACTGTTTATCATCCATGTTTCACTTCCATACATGGCTACACTCCATACAAATACTTTCAGAAATGTCTTCCTGACACTTAAATCTATACTCGATGTTAACAAATTTCTCTTCTTCAGAAATGCTTTCCTTGCCACTGCCAGTCTGAATTTTATATCCTCTCTACTTCGACCATCATCAGTTATTTTGCTCCCCAAATAGCAAAACTCCTTTACTACTTTAAGTGTCTCATTTCCTAATCTAAGTCCCTCAGCATCACCAGACTTAATTCGACTACATTCCATTATCCTCATTCTGCTTTTGTTGATGTTCATCTTATATCCTCCTTTCAAGACACTGTCCATTCCATTCAACTGCTCTTCCAGGTCCTTTGCTGTCTCTGACAGAATTACAATATCATCAGCGAACCTCAAAGTTTTTATTTCTTCTACATGGATTTTAATACCTACTCAGAATTTTTCTTGTTTCCTTTACTGCTTGCTCAACATACAGATTGAATAACATCGGGCAGAGGCTACAACCCTGTCTCACTCCCTTCCCAACCACTGCTTCCCTTTCATGTCCCTCGACTCGTATAACTGCCATCTGGTTTCCGTACAAACTGTAAATAGCCTTTTGCTCCCTGTATTTTACCCCTGCCACCTTCAGAATTTGAAAGAGAGTATTCCAGTCAACATTTTCAAAAGCTTTCTCTGAGTCTACAAATGGTAGAAATGTAGGTTTGCCTTTTCTTAATCTAGCTTCTAAAATACATCTTCATCTACATCCTCTTCCATTTCTATAACATTGCCGTCAAGTACATCGCCTTTGTATAGACCCATTATATACTCCTTCCACCTTTCTGCTTTCCCTTCTTTGCCTTCAACTGGGTTTCCATCTGAGCTCTTGATATTCATACAAGTGGTTCTCTTTTCTCCAAAGGTCTCTTTAATTTTCCTGTAGGCAGTATCTATCTTACCCCTAGTGAGATAAGCCTCTACATCCTTACGTTTGTCCTCGAGCCATGCCTGCTTAGCCATTTTGCACTTCCTGTCAATCTAATTTTTGAGACGTTTGTATTCCTTGTTGCCTGTTTCATTTACTGCATTTTTATATTTTCTCCTTTTGTCAATTAAATTCAATATTTCTTCTGTCACCCAAGGATTGCTACTAGCCCTCGTCTTTTTACCTACTTGATCCTCTGCTGCCTTCACTACTTCATCCCTCAAAGCTACCTATTCTTCTTCTACTGTATTTCTTTCCCCCATTCTTGTCAATTGTTCCCTTATGCTCTCCCTGAAACTCTGTACAACCTCAGTTTAGTCAGTTTATCCAGGTCCCACCTCCTTATATTGCCACCTTTTTGCAATTTCTTCAGTTTTAATCTACAGTTCATAACCAATAGATTGTAGTCAGAGTCCACATCTGCACCTGGAAATGTTTTACAATTTAAAACCTGGTTCCTGAATCTCTGTCTTACCATTATATAATCTATCTGAAACCTGTCAGTATCTCCAGGCTTCTTCCATACAACCTTCTTTTATGATTCTTGACCCAAGTGTTAGCAACGATTAAGTTGTGCTGTGTGCAAAATTCCACCAGGCGGCCTCCTCTTTCATTTCTTACCCCCAATCCATATTCACCTACTACGTTTCCTTCTCTTCCTTTTCCTACTATCGAATTCCAGTCACCCACGAGTATTAAATTTTTGTCTCCCTTCACTACCTGAATAATTTCTTTTATTTCATCATACATTTCTTCAATTTCTTCGTCATCTGCAGAGCTAGTTGGCATATAGACTTGTACTACTGTCGTAGGCCTGGGCTTTGTGTCTATCTTGGCCACAACAATGCGTTCGCTGTGCTGTTTGTAGTAGCTTACCCGCATTCCTATTGTTTTATTCATTATTAAACCTACTCCTGCATTACCCCTATTTGATTTTGTATTTATAACCCTGTATTCACCTGGCCAAAAGTCTTGTTCCTGCTGCCACCAAACTTCACTAATTCCCAGTATATCCAACTTTAACCTATCCATTTCCCTTTTTAAATTTTCTAACGTACCTGCCCGATTAAGGAATCTGACATTCCACGCTCCGATGCGTAGAACGCCAGTTAGATATCTCCTGATAACAATGTCCTCTTGAGTAGTCCCCACCCGGAGATCCGAATGGGGGACTATTTTACCTCCGGAATACTTTACCCAACAGGACGCCATCATCATTTATCCATACAGTAAAGCTGCATGCCCTCAGGAAAAATTACAGCCGTAGTTTCCTCTTGCTTTCAACCGTTCGCAGTACCCGCACAGCAAGGCAGTTTTGGTTAGTGTTACAAGGCCAGATCAGTCAAACATCCAGAGTGTTGCCCCTGCAACTACTGAAGAGGCTGCTGCCCCTCTTCGGGAACCATACGTTCGTCTGACCTCTCAACAAATACCCCTCCATTGTGGTTGCACCTATGGTACGGCTATCTCTATCGCTGAGGCACGCAAGCCTCCCAACCAACGGCAAGGTCTGTGGCTCATGGGGGGAGGTAGTGTGCCATATGTGATTAAAATATTTGCTGACAGGTCAATAATAACTGATCAATCTTACATGCGTAGCAACTTCTTTTGCCCTGAACTTTTAGTAGCAACTTCTTTTGCTCTGATCTCCAAGCAGAACAGTTATGCTCCCTCTTTCAGACCATGTCATTATTTACTGTTGTGGCAGTGGATATCATGCAAACTTCTTAGCTTATCAAGACATTTTGAGTAAACAATAGTGCAATGGCTCAGCTCTCTTTAAGTAGCCCAGTTGTAATGGCGTTGCAGAACTTATGCAAATTACGAGGGCAGTTCAATAAGTAATGCAACACATTTTTTTCTGAAACAGGGGTTGTTTTATTCAGCATTGAAATACACCAGGTTATTCCCCAATCTTTTAGCTACACAACACTATTTTTCAACATAATCTCCATTCAATGCTACGGCCTTACGCCACCTTGAAATGAGGGCCTGTATGCCTGCACGGTACCATTCCACTGGTCGATGTCGGAGCCAACGTCGTACTGCATCAATAACTTCTTCATAATCCGCCTAGTGCCTCCCACGGATTGCGTCCTTCATTGGGCCAAACATATGGAAATCCGACGGTGCGAGATCGGGGCTGTAGGGTGCATGAGGAAGAACAGTCCACTGAAGTTTTGTGAGCTCCTCTCGGGTGCGAAGACTTGTGTGAGGTCTTGCGTTGTCATGAAGAAGGAGAAGTTCGTTCAGATTTTTGTGCCTATGAACACACTGAAGTCGTTTCTTCAATTTCTGAAGAGTAGCACAATACACTTCAGAGTTGATCGTTTGACCATGGGGAAGGACATCGAGCAGAATAACCCCTTCAGCGTCCCAGAAGACTGTAACCATGACTTTACCGGCTGAGGGTATGGCTTTAAACTTTTTCTTGGTAGGGGAGTGGGTGTGGCGCCACTCCATTGATTGCCGTTTTGTTTCAGGTTCAAAGTGATGAACCCATGTTTCATCGCCTGTAACAATCTTTGACAAGAAATTGTCACCCTCAGCCACATGACGAGCAAGCAATTCCGCACAGGTGGTTCTCCTTTGCTCTTTATGGTGTTCGGTTAGACAACGAGGGACCCAGCGGGAACAAACCTTTGAATATCCCAACTGGTGAACAATTGTGACAGCACTACCGACAGAGATGTCAAGTTGAGCACTGAGTTGATTGATGGTGATCCGTCGATCATCTCGAACGAGTGTGTTCGCACGCTCCGCCATTGCAGGAGTCACAGCTGTGCACAGCCGGCCCGCACGCGGGAGATCAGACAGTCTTGCTTGACCTTGCGGCGATGATGACACACGCTTTGCCCAACGACTCACCGTGCTTTTGTCCACTGCCAGATCACCGTAGACATTCTGCAAGCGCCTATGAATATCTGAGATGCCCTGGTTTTCCGCCAAAAGAAACTCGATCACTGCCGGTTGTTTGCAATGCACATCCGTTACAGATGCCATTTTAACAGCTCCGTACAGCTCTGCCACCAGTCGGAAGTCAATGAAACTATACGAGACGAAGCGGGAATGTTTGAAAATATTCCACAAGAAATTTCCGGTTTTTTCAACCAAAATTGGCCGAGAAAAAAAAATGTGTTGCATTACTTATTGAACTGCCCTCATACTTTGCCAAGTTTGGCTTCACAAAACTTAAATTACTTTCACAGTCTTATACACAAGCTGACCCACTGTGAACCTGACTGGTGCTATAATTTGTTTGACATAACTTTGTGATTGAAGTCTCAGCTATTTGAGTGGTGAGGTCCAGCTTACAGCCATGGTTCTTTCTCAAGCACCATGTGCCCACAGTGTTGCCTGTTTTGTAGCTACATGTACAAACTTGTCAAACATGGCAGAATCACACCAGCAAAACTGCCCTCGCCACTACAGTTTGTCATCCAGTTGTTTTATTCAAGCTGTGATGATGTATGATTATTAAATAATTTCCCCTCTGCAATTATATACATTAATTAACCCTGTCCTAATGTAAGTATAATACAAGCAACAAGGCTATAATTCAGTGTTGTGAATGATATTAAACACAACTTAGTTTCCCACAGAAACTTTAAATAAAGTAAGAGAAAAACAACAGGAACTCTGTGATCAGGCCCTGAAGATCACCTGATGGTCAACTGACCAATTTGTCATCTTTGGTCATTTGTCACTGGTTGCAGTATGGAGGGGGAAGTGGTTAGAATAGTTTTAGAAAGCATCGCTTGTGCAAAAATCAGCTTGCCCTTTTCTCACATCATGCTGACCCTGGATGAATGACAAAAGGCAGGATCCACATTCCTAAATTTCTGAAAAATGTTTGACATGGTGTACCACTGCAGGCTGTTAGTGAAGGTATGAACATATGGAATAGGCTCCCAGATATGTGAGTGGCTCGAAGAGCTCTTAAATAATAGAAACCAATATAGAAGTGAGTGTTCGTTAGAGATCACGGTATCATCCGGAGAGTCCCAGGTAAGTGTGATAGGATTGCTCACATTCTCTGTACACATAAATGATATGATGGATAGGGTGAGCAGCAACCTGTGGCTCTTTGCTGATAGGTGGTGTATGGGAAGATGTTGTCATTGAGTGATTCTAGGAGGATACAACATGACTTAGGTAAAATTTTCATTTTGTGTCATGAATGACAGAGAGTTCTAAATGTTAATGCAGATGAGTAGAAAAGATATCCCATTTAACATTTGAATACAGCATTAGTAGTGTGGTGTTTGACATAGTCATATCAATTAAATGTCTGTGTGTAGCACTGGAAAGCAATATGAAATGGAATAAGTACATAAGTGCTGTAGTGATGAAAGCATGTGGTGAACTTCAGGTTATTGGGAGAATTTAGCAAAGCCTGGTTCATCTGCAAAGGAGACTGTGTGCAGAACTTTAGTGCTACACTTTTTTGAGTACTACTCAGGTGTTTGTGATACCCATCAAGTTGGATGAAAGGACAACATTGAAACAATTCAGAGGTAGGCTGCTAGCCAAGTTACCACTATGTTCAAACAACATGCACGTGTTATGGAGATTCTTTGTGAACTCAAAAGTGAATCCCTAGAGGGAAGGAGACATTCTTTTCAAGGAATACTATTGAGAAAATATAGAGAAGTGGCATTTGAAGGTGACTACAGAATAATTCTGCTGCTGCCAGCAAACATTTTTCATAAGGACTACAAACATAAGAGAAATTTGGGCTCATATGGATGTGTCGACTGTTATTTTTCCCTTCCTCTATTTGTGAGGGGAACAGGAAAGTGACTAGTAATGGTACAAGGCACCCTCTACCACACACTATACTGTGGCTTACAGTGTATGTATGCAGATGTAGATGTAGGTGTACTCCTAATGTAATATGTGCTGGCTGCATGGTTTGTACTCCAAGTTTCAATAAAATTAGGTACAAACTTTGTTTAATGATACCAGTGCCTACATCTATACTATTACATAATCAAAAATGTCTTTTCAAGGTAGAGGTTCACCTCTCATGAATGTTGCAGTGAAAACTACCCAACATTGCAGCTATCTCTTATAAATGTAATGAACACTAGAATAATACAGATTTAACACATATACTTATATCTATGCCTACATCTATACTCTGCAAACCATCATGAGCTGCATGGCAGAGGGTACATCTCATTGTACCAGTTACTCGCATTTCTTCCTGTTCCATTCACATATGGAGTGTGGAAGAACGATTGTTTGAATGCTTCGGTGCAGGCAGGAATTAGTCTAACATTATCCTCAAGATTCCTATGTGAGTGATAGGTAGAGGGGTTGTAGTATATCCCTAGAGTAATCATTTAAAGCCGGTTCTTCAAACTTTGTTAGTAGACTTTCTCAGGATAGTTTGTCTGTCTTCAAGAGTCTGCCAATGTGTTGTAAATTCAATTGCAATTGCTTTTTAAATGCTCACTAGTCTATAATGCAGACTTTGATAGAAATCTTCTTAATACCTTCTGTGCTTTGAGTGACATTATAACTGTAGGTCACAGAAAAAGACAATTGTTACAAAGATTGCAACATCTGACCATTACAAACATTTCATATAATGTGCAGAAAATATCAGCTTACCTTGCCCTGTTGTTTTGTATAGATTTTTGGACAAGTCCTAATAATTTACAATATCCTTAATTTTGTAGGCTTTTGAAGATGACAGGTTAATCTGTTAAAACCAGCAAAGTGAAGTAAACATCCCATTTGTGCTGACTGAATTTAATTCTGAAATAAAATGGTAAACACACATCAGCAAAAAATAGTAAGCTATATAATGTGTGTTACACTGTACACATCCTTGTGTACTGCACAAAATCAGAGACTGTTCACACTGTTATGCACAATTTGATAGTGGAGGGAGGATTGTCCACATAGCTCATACATTCTCCTTACTCAGAAGAGAATTGTGAGGATTATGAGCAGTGGAAAGCCAACTGCAGATCTCTTTTCCAGAAATCACTCATTTTACCTCTTGACAGTCTCTACATATTGAGATGTGTAAGTTTGTAAATATTAAACCTGCAAAATTCAGGAAAAATGTGAATGTCCATAATAATGGTTCAAGGCAGAAAACGAGTTTCTGTGTTCTGAGAATGCATACTGAATGAAGGCATTCAGCTCTATAACAGTCTTCCATTAGAAATAAAAAAAATACGGAATCTGTATCTTTGTTTAATAGGAATCTGAAAATCTTTTTGATTGACTAATTCTTTTACACTGTATCTGAATTTCTGGCCCATATTGTGCAAAGAAATATGAAATAAATTGCAGGAATGATTTTTGTGAAAGAAATAAACACTAATGTAAAATACATGTGCAAAATGTCCTGTGTTTATACCATCTGTAACTTTGTGAAGTGTAGGCTTTACTTTAAGTGTGTGTGTGTGTGTGTGTGTGTGTGTGTGTGTGTGTGTGTGTGTGTGTGTGCACATGTGTGTTTTTGTGTTTGAGAGAGAGAGAGAGAGAGAGAGAGAGAGAGAAAGAGGGAAATGTGAAACTGTAATATCCTTGTAATAAGCATAATAAGCTGTAGTCTGTTAATCTGTGACCGCGCCAACCATTTGTCTTGCACACGTGTGATTGGGATGTGAAACTAAAGTATTATAATGCAAAATCATATTTTCTAATTTCTCATCACATAACCTCATATCATCAACCATCACATCATACTATGACTTGTCCAATATCATAATGTGTGAATTGTGCATCACCGTGTACATGACTTGCACAATATTCTGGAGCCAAGTAATAAAAATCATTACTATGTAAATCCCTCCTGTTAAACAGTTTTAGGGCTGTCATGGAGAGGAATTTTGCTGTGAAGAGACAAGAAGTAGTTGTTAATTTTCACTCAGAAGCAATTACCCATTCAAGTTTTCTCTGTCAATTTTTAAACATGCTAAAATGAGAAGTACTCTTGATCCACGGACTAGTGCAGAAGAGAGCAGATGGCTAAGTTCTGTCTTTAACTTTTGTTGTCCTGTCATCCTCAGTTGCATTTGATGCTGTGTTGATAACTATCATTTTATGTCCATGTAATTACAACTGAATGAAAACAAATTTTTCATGCTGTATGTGCTTTTCCTTTATTTCCTTAGCAGCAGCATCAGTGGCCTGAAAGATACACAGTGCAATTTTCAATATGTAAAACAAAATGTACACATTTCAGGTCACTGATGAGACCCTTCAAATAATAAGTTGAAATGCTCATGGCATGAAACATTTGTTTTGTTCAATAGTAATTAGATGGAAACAAAATGATAACTAACAACACAATAAAGATTAAGTACCAATTCATTTATTTATTGCCACCACTGATTGTTTGTGTGTTTTTGTACAATCAAAAGCGAGATTGCTTCCACCAAGGAGGAATCTCCACTCCAGGTGATGCCTAAGATACATTAGGAGTTGATTAATTTTTTACTTAAAATTCAGCACAGAAGTGAAACATGTAATTGAGTAGCAATGGTATGGAGATCTTACTGAATTTCCATGTTATTCGATTGTAAAGAAAGTAAGAGTTAAGCTTTCAATTAGTAGTAATTCAGTATTAGGACATCTTAGTGGCCAAGAAAAAGTGCACTAGTATTAAATATTGAACATGAGGTAAGGTTGTTGAGTGGCAGCAGTTGAATGTGGAAGATATAGATCTCTTTCCTGAATGTTTGTGATTGTAATGCAAGAGTAAGGTTTTTAAATAGCATCTTTTCTCTCCTACATTCCCATTAGTTTTTTCTTCTTGAGAAACCCATGAGTTGTGAAGCAAGTTATGTTGTTTTTTTTCAAGTATGCGTGTGTATTCTTGCCTAACACACCACTACCCTCTACCACAAGTGTGTTTTGCTTATTCCATACTTTTGAAGCACCTTAAAGATAATATTTTTCAATGAACAGTCACTTCCCAATGTAATAATCAGAAACTATGTTTTCATTCCTCTTCTACAATAAATAGCAACTAAAGTAGATATTATGTTTAGTACTCTGTACTGAACACAGCTTTGTAACAGTGCCTAAGAAATTTTGCTAATGCTCAAAATATTTCTTAATTAATTTTCCCATAACTTCATTTATTTGTATCAGTTGACCTTTTAATGGGGGACTGTTTTTCCTTTATAGGGGTATGACTTACAATTATGACCATCAAATAATTTCAATGAAGAGAAATTTCCATTATGAACAGAAGTTGAAAATTTAGATTACTAGTTTGAAGAGAAGTATTCGATAAATGTGTTGTAGCTCATATTAGTGTTCCATGCAGAACCTGTCCATCTATACATCATACTCCACTACACAACTGTATGTCAATTTATAGACAGTTCACATGCCATGGTCCCATTATGAATGTGACAGAAGATTGCCAATTTCACTGTTTTACAATATAAATAATATTCAGTCTGTGTGTGAATTGTTTAGGATTTCTGTTGTTGTAAGTTAATATGTTTTAGGACTTTACACCAAGCAATAATTCTTAATTGTGGCTAAGTGTGGAGATTGTTACTGTGTGGAATTATTATTTATGTTATACTGCTACCAGTCACACTTAAATTTGTTTTCCATTTAACTGAACATGGTGCTACACATTTTGAGGCATTTATACACACAAAGGGATATATGTCATTAATGATAAAATGTTTCAATTAATGTAAACTAACATGAAAAAGCTATAGCTGCTATTTTGTGCACTGATTTCCTGTGGAATAGCAGAGTTACAGAAATAATTATATACCATTTTGTTTTAATATCAAGAAACCTGTTTAAGGGAAAGAATCAAGCAAGATGTTGTGATGTTTTTATTAAAGTAACACGGAAAAGGGAGAATAATGATGCATTAGTATTGTTCTTCTTTGCTACAATAAATCAGTTTGCTGCCAAAGCTTAGTCGCAAAAGACTAATTCACAATTTTTGAGTACTGTGAAGCTACCACAAAATGGAACATACCTGTTTACATTTCCAAGAGCATACTAATTCACTGGACAAGTAATTATGTGGCAGCCGTGGAATACATCATGTAATGTCTTCTTCAGATTTGAGTACAAACTTCATCTGAAACACTACTGCAGTTCGTATATTATGTAGGCTGTTAAAACAAAAAGACCATCCCTCACTATTTTCAAACTCAGTAAATTAACAACAAATAATTGTCTTCAAATTTGTGTATATGTATGCCATTTAGTGCTTAAATTTTTTATGTTTTGTTTCTTTGTTGGATACTTGGCAATAAGGTCTGTTCATGTTAGTTAAAGCAGCTGATGAATTACTATAAACTAATTATCTTTTGATTGCAGGGCTGCCCAAGTTGTTCTTCGACTGTTGGTCCCACTCTTGAAGGAATAATTGATACACTAGGTCGTATTACTAGTTCATTAACTGAAGCACATGGTGGAGCACCTGGTGCACCAGCAGTACCATTGAGTGCACCAGGAGCTGCTGCACCAGTATCAGCAGAAGAGCAGGTTGGTCTCATTTTTAATTTTTGCATAGTAAATTGATATTATATTTGTAGATAATACATGAACTGCATGTGATTATATTAATTAATTCTCCATTTCTTAAAACAATATTTGGAAATTTGATCTGTGGTTAATGAAACACTGTAAATCACTCTGAACTTCTGACAAATTTTCAAGAATGGTGAGGGACACAAGTAATATATACAGACATGTGAATATACATGCATTTAATGAGAGGACAGTACAGTTGGTTGATCAAGGCATTGTTGTAGGAACCACCCCAACATTTCCCAGAAATGATTGAGGACAACCACAAAAAACCTAAATCAGGATGGGAGCATGAGCCTCCACTCTCCAAAGTCTATGGCGTATATCTTAACAACTGCACTAAGGAAGTCATTTATAAGTAACTGATTAATGTCGTAGAACAAACAAGGTCAGAAAGAGTATCATTCAAAAGCTCTCAAAGCGTTGTTTCTACAGTTTTTTTCCATCTGCTTATAACTCAGATGATAATCAGTTTCAGATTTTGTGTGGAGAGCTGTGAGAGTCCCATTCCAGGCTTGTAGTACAAAGCACATCTGACGTAATAACATTCATAGTTAATTACGCTCAAAGGCATTTGGTAAATTGCTCTGTTCCCGGCAAAAGGGCATAAACCAGTCACAAAGGGGCAAAAAAGTTAGACTTCCTTTATAGAATTCACCACAGACCTAAAAAAGTATGTTTTTATGAACTTCAAGTAATGAGGGATATATATAGTGTTATACAAGGACAAAATGAAATGTTCTGGGCCTACCAGTGAAAGAAAGTATTTTAGATGAAAATGCATTTATTTTTTAATGAAATAGCCTTATAATGTGTACAGTGTAAATATAACTTTCCCACACAAATTGCAACTAGAACTGGGTCATATGTGTGCTACCAGTGTTTGTAGGCATCCATTCACTTGCAGTAAAGGTGCTGCACCTTTTGCAAAGAGTTGGTTCATTTTCTGTGTTACCATGAAAGTTGAGTTCTTTCAAAGTGCCATTGGCACAGTTAGTAAAAACAGTCTCAGTTATGAGGAGGCCATGTGTATTTTTATTACTCAACATTAAAAAAGTAAAATATATAAACATGGTGGTAAGAAACAGTTTGAAAAGCTGGTAAGGGCATTCCAAGGTAGGTTATACAGAGAAAAAATTGTTAAGAGAAAAATTCAACACATTGTACCATTTTGTATATGCAAATACATAGTTTTCCCCTTTTTAGTATTCAACCATGTACCTTAATCCTTGTGCCATATGATGCCTTACCTGCTACTTGGGCTCTGAGGGGCAGGCCACCTCTGTAGATACACCTTAATGCTGTCCAACTGTAACTAGGAAGTTAAAACTGTATAGTGAAACTGTTTAAAACTCAGACTCAAGCCTTTCATGGACAGTACATTTATGACCTCAGAGGATATATCACACATTGACTGAGATTAGACTCATCATGAGTGCCTACCCTTTTCTTCCATGCTCTGACCATACCAACTTGGAGCTGTATGCGAGTCTGAGAGGTCTATGATGACATGATTAGTAGCGTACTGGTCAAGAATGGGGTCTATTCTGTTTCTAGATTATATTAGATTAGATTTACTTTCATTCCAATTGATCCATAGTGACGAGGTTCTCCAGGATGTGGAACATGTCAGAAAAACAATAATACATGACAGATATTTACAACTGAAACAAATAAGCTAATGTACCTTCCACAGGTCCCAAGTCATTTTTTTAATGAACACTATATGAAAGAATCATTTCACAAACGCTGTTGCACTGAAATTAAAAAAAAGGTTTTTTATTTATAAGGCAATAAACATGTAATAGAACTACTAAAATACTTATTTAAAATGAACACATTACTGCAATGGTGCAGAAGTTAGACTGTACTTACACACACACACACACACACACACACACACACACACACACACACACACACACGTACTTACAATGAACACATTACTGCACTGAAATGGTGCAGATACACACAAATCAGTTGGTCCTACTGAAAAATTCATCCATGGAGTACAAGGAGTTGGTCACCAATAAATCCTTTAGGCTTCTCTTAAACTGAATTTCATTGGGTGTTAAGCTTTTTATGGCTGCTGGCAAGTTATTGAACATGTGTGTTCCTGAGTAATGCACACCTTTTTGTACAAGAGTAAGTGACTTAAAATCCTTGTGAAGATTATTCTTATTTCTAGTACTGATTCCATTAATTCACCTGTTGGTTTGAAAAAGTTATATATTTTTAATAACAAATTTCATTAAGGAATAAATATATTGGGAAGCAGTAGTTAGTATCCCTAGTTCCCTAAACAGCCTTCTGCAGGATGTTCTTGAGTTCACACCACATATAACTCTTACTATCTCTTATGTCTGACACAATTTGCATTGCAAATAGAGATTTGTTAAGACACTTCAGCAGTTCTGTGGTGTGCTCCTCCCAAGAATTTAACACTGTCCACTTATTTTATCTGCTTGTCATCCTATGTTAGGCATATACTCGTGGGACACCCCTTACAAGTTCTGAACTGCATGTAGTGTGTTTTTTCAAAGTTTAGTGACAAATAATTGGCTAGGAACCAGTGATTAATGTCCACAAATATTTTATGGCTGATCTTTCTAAGACTACACTCGATTTGCTATTTATGGCAATGTTTGTATCATCAGCAAACAAAACGAACTTGGCATCTGATAATGTTACTGATGAAAGGTCATTGAGATACACAAGAAAAAGTAAGGGCCCTAAAATGGAACCTTGTGGGACCCCACATGTAATTAGTTCCCAGTTGGATGATGTCTGATAGCTTGACACATGTCTCTTTCCTAATAACACCCTTTGTTTCCTACCAGAGATATAAGATTTGAACCATTTTGCATCATTTCCTGTTACACCATAATATTCTAATAAAGGATATTGTGATTTACACATTCAAATGCCTTTGACAGATCACAAAATATACCAGTTGCCTGCAATTTTTTGTCTAATGAATTAAGCACATTTTCACTGTAAGTGTAGATAGCCTTCTCAATATCAGAACCCTTTAGAAATCCGAACTGAGACTTTGACAGTATGTTATTTGAGATAAAGTGGTTATAAAGCCGATTGTTCATTACTTTTTCTAAAATTTTTGAGAACGCTGGCAAAAGGGAAATTGGCTGGAAATTTGATGATAGTTCTTTATCTCCCTTCTTAAATAGTGGCTTAACTTCAGCATATTTCAACCATTCGTTAAATATTCCACTGATAGACGACTGGTTACACAAATAGCTTAATACGTTACTTAACCCAGAATCACATTATTTAATACACTTTGTTGATATTTCATCATACCCACTAGAGGTTTTCGATTTTAAAGATTTTATGATGGACATTATTTCTGCTGGGGTGGTGGGGGTCAAATTCATATTATGGAAATTACTTGAAATGTCTGATCTGAGGTATTCCATAGCAGCATCTACAGAACCTGACAACCCCATCTTTTCAGTAACAGTTATAAAATGTTTGTTGAAAAGTTCTTCAACACTATACATATCTGTCATAAATGTATCATTTACTCTTAATGCTATTTGTCCCTCTTCATGTCTGGTTCTACCGGTCTCCTCCTTCACTATATCCCATACTGTCTTTATTTTGTTATCTGATATGACTATCTTTTCCTTGTAATATATTTCCTTTGATGTTCATATTACAGTCTTTAATATTTTGCAGTATTTCTTGTAATGTGCTATAGCATCAACATCAGAACTGTTTCGGGTTGACAGATACAGTTTTATTTTTGTTCTACAAGATACCCCTATTACTTGAGTAATCCATGGCTTCTTTGTAGACTTTGCTGTACCCTTGGTTAATTTTGGGGGAAAACAGTGTTCAAATAAGGTAAGCACTTTATTAGCAAAAGTGTTATATTTTTCATTCATGCCCAGTCCTCCCCATAATTTTAACTTGAGCCATATTGTCGTTACAGAAAATACTCTGAATGATTGAATCATCATTTTCAATGACCATTATGATTGCCATGATAAGTAACAAGCAAACATGTTCAAAATGTTATTGTCCTATTAGATACAGTTGAAATCAGTTGATATACAGTACAGGGAACTCCTCAGAACATACATAAATATCTTATTAAACTACTCTACCTGAAAAAAGTAAAGCACCTGGAAGTGGAGGAGGAAATGGAATGAATCTTCGCAGTTTGATAGGTTATGTGATGTTTTTTAAGTGATTACAATATTTTCAAAGAACTTGGCAGTATGAGAATATATATCAGTATGATGATGCACCTCCTCTGGCCAGGATGCGTACACAGATTTAGTTGGGAAGGGTGTCATCAAGCCATTTAGCCTCTCCTGAAGCAAGCTGGCACACAATAAGTTGTAATTGGTTATTGAAATTCTCAATTTGGGCACTGGAAAGGAGTTGATGTCTAACCCAGTACATGCTCTATTGGGCACAGATCTGAGGAGCTTGGTGGCCACAGGAGTATTTCAGCATCATGCAGAAAGTTCATAGAAGCACATGCCACATGTGGACAAGCAATGTCCTGTTAAAAAATAACACCATTATACTGTCATAAGAGAGGCAACACATCAGGATGCACAATGATCTCATTGTCAGCATTCCCTCCCACTGCCAGCTTTAACCTGAAGTCATACCCAATGGGTCCCCAGACCATCAAACCTGGAATAACACTTCTGTACCTCTCCAAATATCCTAAGAATGTAATCTCTCCCAAAGTCACCACCACACCTGCTGGTGATGGTCTTCCAGGTTTGTGCAGAACTATGATTCATTACTCACCACAATGCAACATCAGTTGTCAGCAGAAAATGCTTCCCAGTCATGGCACCATTCCAACACAGCCATCAGTGTTAAGGCCGGTTCCCACTAGGGCTGCCGCGCGTCAAAACCGCGCGTCAGCGGCGTGGTTGCCATGGAAATGGCGTCAGCGGCACGGTGCGGCGGGCTCTGCGTCGCGGTTTGACCATGTCGAACCGCTTCCGCTGCCGCGTGCCGCGCTCCAGGTGCGCGCCGCCAATCACAGAACGCGCTGAGCGTGACGTCAGGTACGGACCCCCGGGCCACACGAACTTTCGCCGAACCACTGGTGCGGACGCGGCGGCAGCTATGAAATACTTATCATCCGATTCCAAGGAAACTATTCGGTAGAAAAATTTGATTCTTGGGCATGTTACAGCCTGATATCTTCTCTCGATAAAGGACCGAATTTCTTTTCGTTATTCGTCGTGGTTACTTGCTGTGTCGCATTTACGTAAACCTTTACACGAAATTTGAATGACTGTGCAGAGGTAAAAACGCATTGTGTGGAATTTGTGTACAGTTCAATTTAGGTAATACATTATTGCATATGAAATTTAGTCAACATATCGAAATTGTTTTTAAAGCTGAGAGCAGAACGATAGCTATCACCGTTCTCGAGATATTGGATGATATGTCGACGGACGGGCTGTGCGGTGACCGCGCGCGGGTCGCTCGCTACGCGACCGATACTTTCGTCCTGCTCGTCGTAAACCGTGTGGTTGTATCAACTGCAAATTTCGTAAACGGTTCAAGAAATCGAAACGTGTTTTTTTTTGCAAACGATAACTTATAAAAACTCATGTATTTCGTCGCATGATAAATATCCAAAATCTGTTTAACTACCAAGATATGAAAGAAACTACAGTTTTTTCAGAAGGGATAGATGAATTTTTTTAAACAGCATTTAATAGCATGTGTAATGAGAACTTAAACCGAGACTAATTTGCTGGTATGTCATAAGATGTAATTTGCTAATTATCTACAGCTATTGATTATTTCCTTTGGAAGTAACAAACGTTTTTTTCTTAATCCAGTGTACTTGATTGGTTCAAGACGCGTTTCGCCTTTTACTTTAAGGCATCTTCGGTGGAATCTAGAATGATTCAGTTTTGTTTTGATATGTGATACTTGCAGATCATAAAACAGTTCACATCTTTTTTTACGTGAATAACTGATTACTTACAGTGAATCGAGTTTTTGGCGGACATCTGCATTTCCCCTCACCTGGTCACATGCTGGAGGTTGAACTAAAACTTAGATTATGGAACATAAGCACATTTTCATGTTCTTTTTTTTTTTTCTTCTGTGACTAGCTGTAGACATTTTACCGAAAACACTGATTTGAAGTCGTAACTACAGTGTGTTCACCTCATGTCCCTTCCTGTTTGGTTTGTTTATGTACATGTTGGCAACCTAAAGAATTATATGCTGAAAACTAATGTTTGTTTATTTTTGTTCTCCTTATATCTGTATGTGTGGTGTGGCTAGCCAGTGATAGTTATAGAAAGTTGAAAGTGAATGCAGTAGTTATCAGACAGTGGTTGAAAGATTTGGTGTTCAGCTGATTTCAGTTTTGGTTTAAATGTTTTGTGGAGTAGTGCATGGAAGACTAAATTCACTGCTTACGTTAATAGATAAAATAGTAGAATAGCATTTCAACAGATGATTATTATCATAATACTATCACCCAACCCCTTTTGTCCTCAATCTTTGATGCCTCATAATATGTCCTGTCAACTTACCCCTCTTCCTCCTCTATTTAATTCCGTACCTCTTCTTTAGTTACATGATCCTCTTATCTAATCTTCAGCATTCTTATTGATCACCACGTTTTGAAAGCGTCCATTGTCTTCTTGACAGAACTGTTCATCGCCCACGTTTCACTTACATTCAAGGCTGCACTCCACACAAATACCGCACTCCACACAAATACCTTTGTAAAATAGTACCCAGTCATTAGAATTTATATTCGATGTGAACAAATTTTCTTTTTCAGAACGCTTTTGTTGCTATTCACAGTCTTCATTTTATATCCTCTCTACTTCTGCCTTCTCAATTACTGCTTCCCTTTCAAGTCACTCAAGTTTTAGGAATGCAATTTGGTTTCTGTACAAGTTGTAGATAATCTTGTGGCCCTGTGTTTTATCGATGACATCTCCAGAGGTTCAAGGAATGTTTTAATTAAGATTGCCAAAACCTTTCTCTTAACATGCAAATGCTATAAACACAGTTTCGCAGTTCTTCAGTGTGTCTACTTAGCTAAGTGGTAGGATCAGTATTGCCTTGCATGTTCAGACATCTCACAGGAATCTAACATTGTGCTTATGTTAGTTTGTACAACCCCTCCCCCTCTCCTCTCTACATATTCCTTCCACTTTCTAGCCTTCTCGTATTTGCTTAGTTCTGACTTGCCAAATGAGTTCTTGACAGTTGCTTCTCCTTTGAGCAAAGTTTACTTTGTTCTTTCTCATTTTCATTCTCTTATGTTTTCCAAGTGCAAAATCGCGTTGCAATTTTGGACTTTCTGTCAACGTCATGTTTAGACATTTCTATTTCCTATGGCCTACTTTATTTGCTGCATTTTTATATTTTTCTCTCATATCAAATTTAATATATCACGTTTTATCTAACGATTTCTACTGTACCTTCTTCCCATTCACATACTCTGCTGCACTGACCACTTCTTCTCTCAAAGATATCCATTCGTATTCTAGCGGATTCCTCCCTCTGTATCAGTCAGTCGTTGCATTACGGTAACTTTAAAATTATCGAATAACTGTGGGTCTTGACTTATTCAAGTTCCATTTCCTTAATTTGCCACCGTTTACTGTTTCTTTAGTTGTAAACCGCAGCTCGTAACCAATAAATTATTGTAGGTTTGCGTCTGCACCAGGAAATGTCTTATAATTTAAAATCTGGTTTCGAAAACTTTGTTCCAAATATGTATTATTCTTTCATGATTCTTAAGCAAGGTGCTGGCGATGATTACATTATGCTCTGTGCGAAATTCTATCTGGTGGCTTCCACTTTCATCCCTTCCCCCCAAGCCTTTGTGTTCTTACTGTTTTCCTGTACCTGCTACCATATCACATTTTAAATTTTTGTCTCGCTTAACTATCTGAATAATCTCTTTTGTCGTACATTGTTTCAATGTGTTAGGAGATAGTGAAAAATCATGAACGGTAGTCATGAAATATGTTTATGTTGAAATGAGAAAACACAAATAATGAAATATGTGAAAGAGTACATTGTACAGAAAATGAAAAATTGGTATGTCATCACCCAACTTCGTCTTTCCTTGATTTAGGTGTAAGATATAGTTATTCAAACACACCGGTCGTTTCGGTGGGTCCCAGCCCGTACCTCAGTGGCTGTCCGTCATTGGCTACCGCTAGCGGCTACTGCTTCCAGGTGGGAACGCCAATTCCGCGAGCCGCCGCGTCAAAGCGGAAAACGCGTGCCGCTGCCGTTGCCGCACGCCGCGCTGCCGCGCTCTAGTGGGAACCGGCCTTTAGTTGCAGCTTACATTGGGATGGGGTGGGGGGGTGGGGGGTAGTGACTGGTGCTTGTTTCCAACCAATGGAGTGAGATGATGCAGAATGTGCAGGGACTCCATTACTTGTTCTCAGATGGCAGGCACAGGTGAGAAGGGGCTACAAAGTGCCTTGTGCACAATGTGGTGATCAAATGTGGTCAGTCAGAATTGTGGCAATGCATGTGCCTGCTATCAAGTTCCCTTGCAGTCCAATATCAGGCCTCTGGCACATTTCAGTGCCCCAGCCAGCTAAATGGAGATCCACAACAAGATCCCTTTCAGACTCTGCCAGGTACTGGTAAGACTGTCTCATTGCTTTTCCTTGTGCTGCATAGTAACTACTCAGCATCTGATGCTGCTTACATCCTTTGTATACCCTCCTTGGCCTGGTTACAACACTACACATGAACAACACTAATGCATTCTGGTGACTAGTCTGTCTCTCACTGAGAACTGAAACTCTACTCATTTACATACCCACTGATGGTTTGTACAGGTACAAAGCTACATTGACAACCAACCATGTCTTCTAGATGCTGCACTTTTTTCATCAGTCTGATTATTAGAGCTACTGAAAACATTTTGTACAGAATAACATAAAATGCTGATTTAGAGAAATTCCATACAAGGAATAGTAAAATTTTTCTTTTAGTGCAGACTAGCACTCTGCACAAATCATGGACTTTGCTAAGGTGGGGAGGCTTGTGTGCCTTAGTGATAGTGATAGCCAGCCCAGTGACATCATAGGTGCACCCACAATGGTGGACAGCTTAACCTGTGGTTCCTGAAAAGGGGCAGAAGCCTTTCCAATAGTTGGGGCAACAGCCTGGTTGATTGACTGATGTGACCCTGTAAAATTAGCCAACCCGGCTTTGCTTTACTAGTACTGTGAACAGCTTAAAGTGAGAGGAGACTGTAGCCATTTTTTTCCTGGGGTTGTTAAGCTCTACTGTACAACTGAATGATGATGGCAACCTGTTGGTAAAATATTCTGAAGGTAGAAGAGTTCTCCATTAACTCTTAAGGCAAGGACTGCTCAGGAGGATGTCATAATCAGGAAAAACAAACCTGCCATTGTATGTGCCAGAATATGGAATGTTAGATTCATTG
Organism: Schistocerca americana; assembly: GCF_021461395.2. NCBI lineage: Eukaryota > Metazoa > Arthropoda > Insecta > Orthoptera > Acrididae > Schistocerca > Schistocerca americana. The sequence goes on along the minus strand of NC_060122.1, from coordinate 586,492,931 downwards.
ATCAGGTAAGTAGATAGGGAATTTTAAAATGGAAATGACTGGGTTGAAATTAGTGAAACATGGTGGAATGAAGAAAAGGACTTCATATCATGTGAGTACATAGGTATCTACACAAAATCAAATATGGGCAACACAGTAGTAACCCTAATAAAAGATAGAAAAGTAGAAATGCAAGTAAGCCGCTATGAACAGCATAATGAATACAGTATTGTAGCCAGGACAGACATGAAGCCAACACCCACCACAGTAGTACAAGTTTATGTACCAATTAGTTCTGTGATGAGATAAAGGAAATTATTTTGATATTTAAGGGCAACAAAAAACTAATTGTGGTGGATGACTTGAATTTGATAGAAAAAATAGTAGGGTAATGTGGACTGGGGGAAGAGGAGTCATCATGTATAATTTTGCACAAAGCATAATTTAATCATCACCAACATTAAAAATCCTGAAAGATAACTGTACACTTGGGAGACACCAGGGAACACTGGAATGTTTCAGATTGACTGTACAGGGGTTGGAAAGAAGCATTTCATATTTTGAGAGATAGGAGTATGGACCAAAACAAGAAAAAAAGTCCAGTAAACATGAGCTCTGAAATACATACCTTAATGGCTATGAGCACTCGGTCATTTTGACTACTGTGAAACACATCTCTGTTGCAACTTCTTTGCTATTATAAACAACCTACAGAATGTAGTAAACAAATGAGTAAACAGATGAGAACACATTACTCTGTTACTGTTAAACATTAGGGTTTCTAATGTAATATGCTTGCAATTACTTATGTTTTGCACGTGTGAAATATTGCTAAAGGAGGTGCTCAGTATAGTGTCTTACTGCAGCTGGTCTTCCTATCTGTGAATGTCACAATAATAATCTACATAATTTTCTCTTTGAGTCATCATCATTTATTTACACAAACATGCACACTCACACACACACAAAATTTACACTGCCAAATTGTTCCACCACCACCAGCCATTTGCATTCACTGCCATCAAAACTTCCCTCAAAACCCATCTCTTCCAAAGAACAAATAACTGACAAACATTAACATATTTGGAAATGGAAAATTAATGAATTAACACTTAAAATTAATATCAGTAATCATGTCACACCAGACAGTGTGTAATTAAGATCTGCACATAATATAAAAGTTATTTGAAATAACCGTTAAAATTATAATATCAATAATTATGTCACATCAGATAATGAATAATTAAGATCTGCACATAATATAAAAGTTATATGCATAAAACTGAAAGTAGACACTAAGATCTACACATAGTATTCAGGAGGATAGAAATGGGAAAATGGTTCCATTTCAACACCCCCCCCCCCCCCCGAAGAGCTTTTACTAATGTCAATTATTGGAAAGCTCTTGTACAAACAGCAGACGGATTGTATGTGAAATTTGGAAAAGTAAGAAAATTACAGTACCAGTGGTAGATGAACTAGTCAATGAAATGATCTACTTGTGAGTTTTAACCCTTTAAGTGCTTTGGATGTGTTAATGAGCACGCCTTTGTACCTGTCCCTGTGTGCTCTGAACATGTTTACATGCACCACTAGTCCTCCTACCTGGTACTCTGAACGTTTGTATGTGGTAGAAGGACTGGCGGCACACGTTAACATGTTCAACAAAAAACTGTATTAAATGGTGTTAGGCACCTGAACAAAAGAAACCAAAAAGCAAAAGTAATGTAAAACTAATAAAGTGGCATTAAAAAGTTTGTTCTACAATTCTATAAGGAAATTGGCATAAGACAGCACTATAAATTTTTCCATACATTGGTGTGAGGCAACGAAACATATTTTATCAAACAAGTTAAAAGTGAACATTTACTAGAATGTAATAGAAGATAATAAGTATGAACTACATTATAAATTATTTACAGATGTTTTCTTTTTACATAAATTCAATTTTGTGAGAGACAGAGTCTCTTGCAGACAGGTGTCTGCTCTCAAAAATTGGTCCTTTATATTAGCTGGTCTCAGGTACACTACTGACTTTTCAGTTCCTGAAACTAGTTTTATCAGGTTTCATTCCATTTGAAAATACTGCTTGCACAATCATTTAAATCAGTATCCTTTTACCTTAAATGTTACATGTTTTCCATTTATCATGTTTGCCCCTCACGGTATAATGAACGTTTATTTATGTTTGCATTTGTGTCTTTACTTCTGGCATGAAATCAGTCAGACTACTTTTAAGCCAAACCCAGGTATATATACAAAATGTAGAAAATACACTAAACAAGATAAATGAAAAAGGCACAAAATATAAATAAGAAAAATCATCACAGGATAGTTTCATTCTGACATGTCCCCCTCGGTGATTATGGAAAAGTCAAATCCAGGTGTGGTTCCAAATAGCTAAGTCAAGATAATCTCAACTCCCTGAATCTGAATATCTTGCTCAACTCATCTCGATAAACATTTCAGGTAAACGGTATGGGTAGTGGAAATGTGGGTTTACTATAATCAATGTAGTGAGTGTGAGTGTGTATTTAGAATCAATAACCACAACACTGTTCCCATCATGTGTTAAAATCGTTAATATCATGTCATGTTTGTGCCAAGTAAGATTTTGTTACCTTCTTTCAGCATCTCAGGATGCACAGTGTCATCTTGAGGTTTCATGAAGAATTAGTCATACATCGAAGTAATATGTGTGTTAACTGTACATCACAACAACAACCAATCGGTTATGAATTCTGATGTTTGTTAGCCAGATATTATTCCATCTCAAAAGATCATCAAATAAGCTTACCCTGTACAATGTAAGAGAAATTAATGTAAAATAGTAACACAAAATCATCAAAATAGATTAAACTAACTTTTTTTTAAATACAATAGTATTATCCAAGTTATGTCATTGAAACTGTACAGTCTAAGTACAAATGTCAATTTTTATTTTCAGTCTCAGTAGTGTCAAACTTGTTCCTCTAAGAAAATCATCTCCTCCAATTCATATTATATCTTGTCTGTTCTAAGCAAAGTTAAAATCATCTAATCTAAACACATCATAAATCCTTAAGTTAAAATTACCACCCCCCCCCCCCCCCCCCATCCTGTTGCTAATGGTGAAAAAAGATGCAATTTGTTGCAATACAACGAAAAACAAATGAACCACAAGGGGAAAAAAAAACCCTTAAATGATATCAACAAATGTAACATGTTCATTCAAGAATGTATAGCACAAATATTGAAAAGGCTGGTCATTCACTGACCAAATCATCCAGAAATCCTAAAGCTATACAAAACACCCACCAGCGTGATGGTATCAAGCAAAGTCACCAATTCAAAACATCACACAATCAACTCAATCTTCTGCTGTCACCCCTGGATCGAGCAGCAACAATATTCACAAAACCAAGGCATACATAAGATCATCCCTTCATAATGTCATCAAATAACTGTAGTATATGCCAAAATAAGCATGGAATATGTTACACTTAACAACTCATCTTTGCTATAAAGCAGTGTGTTCAAGTAAGAACAGAATCATCATGAAGGTGTTGAAAAGCATCTTCAGAGTCTAAATTTCTTATAGCTTTCTCAGATATCATAAGCTGATGTACAAATATATAATAATTTCTTCATCAATCTACATTCTCAAATTCTCAATCCAAGTCATCTTAGTGCTGAAAAGTGTATGCTGTATCTCCTTTTCAAATGTAACATTCACTGATTTTCTAAAGACAAAATTCACCACTTTCAAATTTATGCAAATAATCAGATATGTTAATCTGTGTCTGAGTGATGTGGTACTGAAGTGTAACTTTTTGATACATATGGTTTTAGATGCACTATGTTTCTCAATGCAAACACTTTCCTGGATCTAGGGTAGAGGAGGCTGAATGCGTTGGGATGTGGCATTTTGCAAATTTCAAAAGAACCAATACATATATCACAAAACTTTTTGATCGCCTTATTTATAGCTTTTGATTTCTCATAACTTTTTGTTAACACCAGATCATCAACTTTGTACTGAATCACCATAACATTTTTGTCATGCCTTAGCTTCTTCTTTCTGTGATAAATCTCCATATTTCCCCTCAGAATGTCTTCTGTCTCATCAGGAGACAACTCAGTGTGCTTGGGAAACTTTACTAAATCATACAATAAATTAGTTGTTTTCTTATTGTAATGTATCTCGTAAGGAGAAAATCCAGTTGTTGTGTGTTGCAGATGGTTGAGAATTTCTTCAAATCGTGTTACATATGAGTACCAATTTGAATGATCTTTGGAACAGTAAGTCCTACAAAGTTGACCAATCTCACGCATGTATCTTTCAGTAGGATTGCAAGATGGTGAGTAAACAGAAATGCAAATATGTTTGATGTTCAGATCTGTTATAAACTGTTTCCATACATGTGAGATGAACTGGCTTGCATTGTCAGGTAATATAGCTTTAGCTTTACCAGCATTGGTGAAATAACCACTTTCAAAACACTGTATAATTTCCATACTGGTAGTCTTTTTCAATGGGTACAATGTAACTAATTTACTAAACAAATCAATCACAACAAAAATGTAAACTGTATCCTTCTTTGGAATGAGATAATTGTCCAAAGAAGTCAACACCAACTAACTCAGATTTACCTCTGGGTATAACACTATTTAAAAAACCTTTATGGCACTGATTTGTTACTTTTTCTCTCTGGCATCTATCACAAGAAGGTAGCCAAATTGTACCCTCCTGGATATATTATTAAAATAAACATTTTCTTGTAACTTTTGAGTGCATTTCATACTACCACAGTGGCCGAAACTCTCATGTATAAACTTAAGAGTAAGTCTATGTGTTGTTTGGGCCTACATACATTCCAATTATCAGAGTCTGGTCTGTGTTTCCTGAACAAAATACCCATATGCACCTGGTAATATTTTACAACTTTATCCTCACCTTTCTTATCGAGTAAGCTTTTCACCAATTTCAAGTCCTCATCTTGGTTTTGGTGTCTCTGTAATTGTTCACAAATTTTTCTAATTTCTCGCTCACACTTCACTCCCTTAATAAACATAAATCTAAAGTTCTTGTCCACCTGAATCTCGAAGTTCTCCTGATCATTACCATTTGGCAATCTAGATAAGGCATCAGCAACACAATTTTGCTCACCTTTAATATGTGAAATAGTGTAATTGAATGGCTGAAGAAACAATGCCCAGTGAGTGATTTGGTTATGATACAGTTTACATTCCTGTAAACAGCTCAGAGCTTTGTGATCAGAGAATATGATGACTTTATGTCCAGTGAGATAGCTCCTAAATTTCTTGAACCCCCTCACAATTTTGAGCAACTCATTCTCAGTGACTATGTAATTCCTTTCGTGTTTAAGTAAACTCCTGCTTGCAAAACTTACTTTACATTTTACCATCTGTTCCTCCTCCTGTTGAAAACAATAGCCACCAAGTCCATACTCATAACTATCTCTCACAAGGCAAAATGTTTAGGAAAGGTCAGGCCTACACAGAATCTGACTATTGCAAAGATGTGTTTTGATCTCATCAAAAACTGTTTGACATTCTGTTGAACATTTCAATAACGTGTTCCTTTTCAAGAAATGAAGTAAACATAGTTCATTCAGGACTTATGATCTGATGTATTTACGGTAGAAGTTACATAACCCATAAAAGGATCTCAATTCCTTTTTATTCCTGGGTCTGGAAATATCAGCAACAGCTTTAATTTTATCTACATTGGACAGAATTCCTTCCTCACTGATGGTGTGACCCAAGAAGTTCTAAGATTCAATCCCAAATCTACATTTATCCAATTTGAGGGTCATACCTCCTTTTATGAATTTCATTGCTACCTCCTTAATTGTCTCGATATGCTCGTGCCATGAATTACTAATTATGAGAATGTCATCAACATAAATACCCAGCTTGAATAGTATCTCACTACCTAACACTACAGCCATGGCTCTTATAAATTCTGCAACTGATACATTGAGACCAAAAGGAACTACACAGTACTGGTAACCTTTTCCAGAGAATAAAAACACAGTGTATTTTCTGGAACTAGGATCAAGGTGCAATAGGCACCCGCATGGCGCCATAGAACTTGTTTAATAATTCTTCCATTGACTATGAGTGACCTGTTTCCGTTTCCAAATATTTGTTTAGATGTCTGGAATCAAGTGCAAGCCTGACTACACCAATGTTTTTGGATGCAACAACCAGGGATTGTTGTACTGACTTATGCTTCTTTCAATAGTTCTTCACTCTTGCAACTTTTGGAGTTTCCTCTCTACAGTCTATTTCTGACATATAGATACTGAGTACAGTCTTATGAAGAAGGGCTGATGCTGCTTTAGCCGAAGTGTACAAGAGTAGTTCTGAACCCTATCTGGCTTTTCACTGAAAATATCTTCAAACTCTCTCAATACACTTTCAAGTTCAGATTTTTCATATTCAGTAAGCCTATCAGCCTCATTCACCTTTCACTGACCATATGATCAAAGTCTTTAACAGTAACATCAACACCCATAACATCAGCTAAAACCCCCTTCTTACTTGTACCTCATAGCACACACTTTGTTAGTTGTAGAATCACCAGTTCTTAGCTATAGCTTAGTATGACCAGAAAATTGAACTTCACTCTCACAACAGTCAATTTTTTACCAAACCTTTGAATTACCCCAGTCAAAAGATATATTACTCTTTAAGATCCGATCCATTCCCCCTCATTGAGATGACTGATGATCAGGCAACGTTGCTGAAACACAGTTTTTCCTATATGGAAGGTAATTAAGGCTTGTTTATTAACCACTTTGCTGTACTTACCAGTTGCACCTTTGATTTTAACTCCTGAGATAGGAAACTTAATGTAGTTAGGATTATTCCTTACTCTGTCTCTAAATTTCTCAACACAATTGGAATTGCACTGCCGAGGTCAATCAGATGTAATCCTGTCCAGTTACCAACTGAAATCTCTATGTATGGGTTACCCACAAAATTATGTTGTTCTGTAAGATTATCTTCTCTCAATAAATCATTCTCAACCTCTTTAAAGTCTCAATCACATAACTGGTTTACACTGTTGTTGGACATTTGTATAGGATGAACGGGTATCTCTGTGTTACTTACATCTTCACTTAATTGATTTGATTCACAATTACAGATAGGACTGGAATGAGCATTTAACTGACTGTTCATATCTAGTTGAGGATCATTCATGTTATCTGTAGCAACCTCCCTACAGTTTCTAAAGTGTTCCTTAATTCTACTGTCAATCTCAGTATATTGGCTACTTATGTCCTGGTTTGCTACAATGCCACTTACATGAATTGGGATAAGTTGGCTTTCCTGCATTGAATATTTCTAAGTATACCATTCTGCCCAGCACACTCAAATCTATTGTTTCAATTTGTACATTTTAAACATTTCCCCAGATTCCATCTCTCTACTTACATCTAGCATTCCCTGCACTCCCACCTTCTACATGCTTCCTAAAGACCATAAACCCAACCACCCAGGACGCCCCATTGTGGCCGGTTACTGTGCCCCCTCTGAGAGAATCTCTGCTGTCATAGACCAGCACCTTCAACCTATTACCTGGAACCTATCCTCTTATATAAGAGATACCGACCGTTTCCCCGACCGACTCTCCACAGTTCCTGTCCCTTTACCACATGGTGCCCTGCTCGTCACTATTGATGTCACCTCCCTGTACACTAACATTCCTAATGCCCATGGCCTTACTGCTGTTGAACACTACCTTTCCATATGCCCTATGGATTTTAAACCAACAACCTTCTTCCTAGTCTCCATGACCAACTATACCTCACCCACAATTACTTCTCCTTTGAAGGCATTACCTACAAACAAATCCGTGGTACGGCTATGGGCACCTGCATGGCAGCATCCTATGCTAACCTATTCATGGGCCATCTAGAGGAATCCCTCCTAAAACCCAGAATCCAAACCCCTCACCTGGTTCAGGCTCATTGATGACATCTTTGCTATCTGGATGGAAGGTGAGGACACCTTATTCACATTCCTCCATTCCTCCAGAACCTCAACAACTTCTGCCCCATTTGCTTCACCTGCTCCTACTCAACCCAACAAGCCACCTTCCTAGATGTTGACCTTGACCTCAGAGATGGCTACATCAGTACCCCCATCCATATCAAACCTACTAAGCACCAGCAATACCTCCACTTCGACAGCTGCCACCCATTCTATACCAAGAAGTCCCTTCTGTACAGCCTAGACACACGTGGTTGTCGCATCTGCAGTGACGAGCATTCCCTCTCGAAATATACCAAGGGTCTCACTGAAGCCTTCACTGACCGTAATTTTCCTCCCATCCTTGTACAAAAATGAATCTCCCGTTCCTTATCTTTCCAGTCTCCCACCACCTCCCAAAGTCCCACAGTCTGGCCACAGAAGAGCATTCCCCTTGTAACTCAGTACCATGTGGGACTGGAGCAACTGAATTACATTCTCCGCTAGGATTTCGATTACCTCTCGTCATGCCCTGAAATGAGCAATGTCCTGCCCACTATCCTTCCCACTCTGCCGTCCACCGAACCTACATAATATACTCGTCCATCCTTACACAACCCCTGCTCCCAATCCCTTACCTCATGGCTCATACCCCTGTAATAGACTTAGATGCAAGACCTGTCCCATACATCCTCCAACTACTCCAGTCCATTCACTAACATCACCTATCCCATCAAAGGCAGGGCTACCTGTGAAACCAGTCACGTGATTTACAAGCTAAGCTGCAACCTCTGTGCTGCATTCTATGTAGGCATGACAACCAACAAGTTTTAATTTCTTTTATTTCTCTCCTTTCCGCTACTTACCCCCCACCCCCTCTGCAACTTCTCTCCTGCCCTCTGTCTAAACTGCAACACTTGACTGTCCGCCACTCCCACCATACTATCCCTCCCCCTACCTGCCCCAGCCTCCTCCTTACCCCCACCCAGTCGCCACTCCCATCATGCACTGGTGGTGCTGTTCGCAGTGTGGTCTCAGCTCTCTGAGACTGCAGATGTGTGTGCAAGTTGCATTTATGTCAGAGAGAGAGAGAGAGAGTGTGTGTGTGTGTGTGTGTGTGTGTGTGTGTGAGTGTCTACTGCTGACAAAGGCCTTAATGGCCAAAAGCTTTAATTGTGTGAATCTTTTTATTGTGCCTATCGCGACTCAGCATCTCCGCTATATGGTGAGTAGCAACTTTCCTTCTCTGGTATTGTTACATTCCATCCTGGATTTTCCATTGTTTGACATTTTCAACAGAATCATTTGTCTTGTCACCCCTTTCTTGAGTGTCACCCACTTCAAACAGGATAGAATTCGAACAAGCTGCCCTACCTTCATTATCATAAGCTTCAGCATTTGCATGTTTAGAACACACAAGATTAGCAATCCATAGAAATCACAGTTTTTGTCATCACTATAAACAGAAGAATCAGAAAATAAATTTGTTAAGACACCCTCCTCCGATTCATATTCAGGTACAATACATTTCTTTCCACCAAACAGTTTCCTTATATACATGTTCCAAAACTTACTTTCGACAACAGCTGCATTTACTGGGTACTCATACTTACAATTATTTGATACCTCCTCATGTGTATTCAGAGTTGCCTGGTCATAAAATCTATTAGTTTCCTCCACTTGACAGGCCTCAAGTGAAGGAATTGTTGGTCTTCCTGGTTATGAGAGTTGTGATTATAGTTCCTATCACCATTCCAATTAAATTGATTGTCATGGTTTTTGTCGATGTGGCGGTTCCTTCTGTGTCTGTTGTGAAAGTTATGCTCGTTATGATTATCAGAACCACCATTCTGGTTACCGCTTATGTTATGTGAATTTTTGTATCTGTCCTCCTCATCCAAAGCTTTTTCTAATTTATCAACATGCCTTAAGAAATTATCAATTGAGTCATCAGGACTGCAGGCTAGGCAAGATTGAGATCTTCTGGGCAGATATCTTCTTAAAGCATCTATAAGTATTAGATCATCTAGTGGTTTGTCATGGTGAGCAAGCTTACGCAGCTGTATTTCACAGAACTCCCTCATCAAAATATCACCAGGCCTGTAATTGTTACCATTTAAAAGTGCACTTTTAATGCCAGTCTGTTTGTCTGCTGACCAGAATTTGTTTAAGAATAACTGCTCAAATTCTTTAAACGAAATTTCAGGTTTAATATACTGATTGGCCCAAGAGGGTTTCGCCATCAAGAAACCCTTTTACTAATTTTATTTTAACAGTCAGACATGCCAGCAGGAAAGCTATCTCTACATTGACAGATAAAATCAACCGGGTGCATTTTAAAATCCCTGGGAAAATATTTAAGTAATAAGTTGCAGGATGGTACAAAGCCACCGTTAACTTGTGGGTGCACCATAGTCAATTCTACATTTTTCAGACAAGATTCGAAAGTTTGAATATTTTCAGAGTCAACATTTATGTAATGGTTAACATTTGAAAAATGTCCCTGCATTTGATTATTGTTCAGTTTTTGTCTTTCCTCAGTAAAGGTGCTTTTTTGCTCGATGTATTGATTCATAACCTTGAACTCTACAACGCGTCTATTGAGTTCTTTGTAAATGGTATCCTCAGTATTCTTTACATGGGATTCTACATTTTCCAACATATCTTTAACTGTTTGAAAGGCTAAGGAGTAGATTCGCATATCTGACTGATTTCTAATAGAGTGCCTGTTACACATTCATTAGTATCTTTAATATCTTACTTAATTGTCCTAACAGATTCATTCAGGCTATCAATAGTATGATTTAAACCTTTAAATTTGCTATCAATATCCTCTTTCAGCTCTTTTTTGTCCTTTTGTAAACCTTGTTGCTGGATCCTTGTTGTTGTTTTTTTTAACAGTTTTGTTAAGTTTGCTAGTAAACCAGATGCTTGCTCTTTTGGTCTGAATCCCAAAAATGGTGGGCTTTCTGATGACTGCTGCTGGTTTGGTGTCAACTTGTGGATTTGTTGTGGTGGAGTAGATGTTTCTCCTGTAACATCTACATTCTCGGAAATAGACATGGTGATGGGTAAAAGCAATAGTTAACATAAATTCTTTGGGATATAGGTTGCTCCACTAGGAAAGAGAATCCTAGGTCTTACTGCAGCTGGGCTTCCTACATGTTTATGTCATGAGTCAGCATTCAACTGCCATTGAAACTTCCCTCCAAAACACGTAATGCTAGACCGGTATCACACTATCATATTTCTTTGTCAAAGTTGATATGTCAAATATTTATGTCAAAGAAATTTGATGCTGTAATAGGGAATTTTTTTAAATCTCCCCTGTCATCAAATAAATATGATCAAATCCAGTACCTTGCTGTAGATTTGATCATAAAAGTCGCTTGTCTTCCATTCACTGCAATGTGAAATGTTACCACTTTGAGTGCTAGCGTCACTGCAGCATTCTGTCACCAGTAGTGTGTTTGTAAACATGGCTGCAAAGTTTGTGCCATCAACTACAAAATTAATAGAAATGTATGAAGCTGAAGAGGTGCTTTCAACGTGAGGCACCTTTAGTACAACAATAGATTTCTGATCTCTCCAGTCTTCTTAATCTATTTTTGTATTCAGGATGCCTCACATTGTAAACTGCCTCATCAGCTCCATGCATTTCTATCAATTTTGTAGTTGTGGGACACAAAATATAATTATTACTTTGACTTACAATAAAAATAGTTCTTAGTGCACATAAAGTGTATTGAACATTTATTTACTTTCAGATATTGGTCCTTTAGTGCTTTATAAATTGCTTTGATATTATTATAGTTAATGTGCACTGTGGTATTCGAGCGCTATTCTGTAAGCTAGAGTACCTCTCTCCTGTAGCAAGAAATCAGAGTGTTACTGTGAGCCTGTCTTCTGCAGATATAGAAATTCTTAAGTGAGTATTGTGCTTTGTGATATGATGAGGCACTTTACTGAGCAAATGCTGAAATGTATGCTCATCCATTTGTGGTTATCATGCCTGTAGTTGAGAGATAACTCACTTTGATATGAAATATAAATTTATTGAACACTTGTACATACGACAGTTATGACTGTTACACCTACCACAAGCAGAAAGTTCATGCCATACTTGCTAGTACAAAGAATAAGGTTCCCAAAGATAGGGTGCTCTGCACTAGAGATGCCCCTCCCCCCTGGAAGTGGGGAGCACGGCGGAAGGAAGGCTTATAGGATGAAGTTGTAATCTTGGTGGGTGTAGGAGGTGGCCGGTGCAGAAAGTGGGGGCAGCAGTGTCAGCAGTGCTGCAGCCCAGTAGTTCCAATGGCTGCACATGAGAGGTGATGGTGGGCAGAGACGAGTCAGCCAAAGGCAGGGTGGCTGTGTCGGGAGGAAGGTCGTCACTGAGGGACCATGCTGGTTTAATTCTATAACTGAGACTGTCTGGGGCCATCCGTGGAGGTGGATGATAAATGTGTTGGTAGCGCAGTGTAGCACATGGTGAGGGCCTGAATAGTGAGGCTGAAGGGCTGCCCGCACAGTGACATGCCGCAGCGTAACAAAGTCACACATAACTAGGTCCTTGTGGACGAACACAGGGGGGAGGGGGGGGGGGGGGCAGGGCAGGGGGGTGCTCAGGTGCATGACGTGCATGCAGACATGCTCGACCAGGGTGGGAAGATCCTCGGATACAGCAGGAGGCGAATCCTTGACGAGCTCGGCGAGGAGAAGGAGTGGCTCACCATACAGAACCTCAGCGAGCAAGGCATTAAGATCTTCCTTATGAGCTGAGCGAATACCCAGCAGGACCCACAGGAGGGCCTCCAACTATAGGCCTCTGTGGCACATTAGGGTGGCCTTGAGTATGCAGTGCCACCACTCGACGAGGCCATTCGCCTGCAGGCAGTATGTGGTATGAAACTTGGCAACGCCGCAGAGTTTGCAGAGTAGTGAGAAGAGTGGGAATTCAAATTTGCATCCCTCACCGATGGTGAGAGATAGGGAACAGCCAAAGTGAGCAACCCACGCCAAGATGAAGGAAAAGGCGGCAGTCTCAACCATGATGTCAGTAACCGCCTTGACCCGGCGGGTCACACGGTCAATGACCGACAAGATATATCTGTAGCCCTCAGCTGGAGGAAGAGGACCAATGACTTTGATATGGACGTGCCGGGAACACCCCTTAGGGATGTCAGACTTGCCCAGAAGAGGTTGGGCATTCCTGCCGACCTTGCAGCGCTGGCATGGAACGCGCATATGGCTCCAAGCGTGACAGTCATGCTTGACTACAGCCCAGACAAAGCACTCCATAACCAGCCACATTGTGACTAGTGTCCCAAGGTGAGCTAATCCATGCAAGGTGGGAAAGACCGTATAGTGAAGCGCGGCGCAGACCGAGGGTGAAGTGTGCCCATAGAGGTGTCACAATGGACAGGGATACAGTTTATCTTGATACAGTTCATCTAGGTCATGGTTGTGTCTTATCCTCCATTCACCTGTGTTTGATTCCAATATGGGATCAAATATTTTCTGCAGCACTTTCCTCTCAAATCTGAAAAGTTTATGAAAATCTTGCTTTCAGATACTAAACATTTCACAGCCATAATGTTCCACAGGTTGTGTCAGAATTTTATATAACTGGACCTTGGATTGTTCCGAGGGGCATGCAGACTGAAGCAGTTGTGTTGGGCTGTGGTCTCCTGCATGTATCCTGACAGTAATCTCTACTTAGCACAATGAGTTTTCCATGAAAAGTGTTTACATGCATTTAAACCATGAACTCTGTTGTAGTATCAGTCTCCACCCACCCGCCCTGCTTCTTCCTACAGTGAACGTAGCCATGCTGAGTAGGCAGATATAATTAGTGTAGGCACAATCTAGATATGCCAGATTCTTGTCTTCAACTTAGATCCCTTCAAAGGGATGATCTCTTCAAGGGCAAAATTGAAGCGAGTAGGAGACAAACCATCACCTTGCCTAAAACCTTCTGTTACTCAATTTTCTATCTTCACATTTGTCGATAATTCAGAAGTAGAACATACATTATTCCCATTTAAATGAAAATCAAAACTGAGATATATAAATTTTTGTTTCAGGCTAAACTTCAGTCATACTGACACACATATTATTTAACATTTCCAACTTCCTTTTGTGTCCACTTGTACTACTCTCTTCAAAATGTTTATCTGGGAGTAAAGATGAAATAAGAGTAATGACCCATTTGCAATTACAATACTAGTTCACTTATTACAATCAATTCTCAATACATATCCCATGAGCAGTAGGTCACTTAGTAAATCGTTTGAAATTTCTGCTTAGATACCATAATATTTGCTGTCTCAAATGCTGTTCACTGTTGGCATTAACTACTATTATTTTGTCTGTCTTTGTTTTCTGATGTTGAACAGAAAGTGTGCTTCCATCAACTGGCAGAAGCTTCTCTCTCCATGCAAATGTAGTTACATAGAAAATAAAGAGAAATGGAAAATTTCTGTTGATTTCTCACCTCTTCCCACACTCTTACTTCAATCAAGATTATTTTGTTGAAACTTAGCACCTTATTTACAATGTTCCAAGGCATCTACTTGTAACCTATTCCCATTCGAGACAAAATATGCTGGAGTAGAGAAAAACAATTTCTTTGGGTCCACTTATAAAACTTGTTATACCACATCAGGACATGTATTCCTCTGACACCTGTAGAGGATGTAAAGACACCAATATGATTTGTTGACTTAGAAAAACCTCTTGACAAAAATGAAAGAACAATAGAGAAGTGTCTGGATTAAAATGGACGTAAGACAGGGATGCAGTCTTTCTCCCCTGTTGGTCAGTCAATACAGTGAAGAAGAAATTAAAGAAACAAAAGAATATTTCAGGGGTTGGATTGAAAATTCATGGTGAAGGGGATACCAGTGATAAAGGATTTGATAATGAATTGCTGTCTTCAGTGAAAATGAAGAAAAACTACAGGACTTATTGAATGGAATGCAGTCAAATTATCACAGGATATGGATTGACAGTAAACTAAAGGAACACTGAAGTAATAAGGAGGAACAGAAATGAAATTAGAAAAAAAATCACATCATCCAAGAAGCAGACTGTCACATGCATAGAAGACATGTTGAAAGAAGTGTACTAGCACCCAAACCTAACCCTTAATTTGAAGAAGAAATTTCTGGCTAAGTATGTCTGGAGCACAGCATTATATGAAAGTGAATCATGGACAAAGAGAAAACTGGAAAAGAAGAAAAGAGAATTTGAGATGTAGTGTTACAGAAGGATGTTGAAAATTAGGTGGACTAATAAAATAAGAGATAAGGAGGTTCTCCATAAAACCAGCAAGGAAAAGCATATGTGGAAAACACTTGATTAGAGTAAGTGACAGGATAATGGAACATTAGTTCTCTACATTGGGAAATAACTTTGAGAGTACTGGAAGGAGCCACAGAGAATAAAAACTACAGGGGAAGAGTGAGATTGGAAATATCCAGCAAATCACTGAGAAGGGGTTACAGCCTATTCTGAGTTGAAAAGGCTGGCGCAGGGGAGGAAGTCAAGGTGGGCCACATCATATCAGTCAGAAGACTGACCATGTATTGATTCTTTGTACATCCATAGTTGAAATGGAAGACAGTGAGACTTCATCTGGTATAAATTTATATTAAAAAACGAAGAAATTCCTCCAGCTCTATTTACGGTGTTGATATTATTTTGGCAACTAGTTTCAACGTTGTAACATCATCTTCAGGCTCATACACTTGTTGACGTCAAGTGCATGTGGCTGATACTAGAAGTCAGTATTGATTAGCCCAGAATTTAAGAAAGAGTTAGTAGAATGATGTGTTGTATCCATAAATTGGAAAATCTGAGGTTAGCTCTTTAAAGACAGTGCCAAATACCAAGCAGGAGCGTAGGAAAAACATCTATGGCTGTAACTTGGCTATGGCAAATTCATGTGTGCAGAATGAGTGATGGTATTGATGTAAACAAGTGAATTATAAGGTGTGTCTGACAAGTTCAGTGAATGTTCTCAGAAAATATAGGAAACAGAAGTTACAAACAAAATACCTTTACTGGCCTTCAAAGTAATCACCATTAGCTACAACACACATCTGACACTGGTTGTAAAGTTGTTGGGAACAGCCCGCAAATGTTTCTTGTGGACTCAGTTGAAGCACTATGGTCATGTGGTGTTGGATACCCACAATGCCTGAAAATGTTTGCGAACAACAGCACTTACATTGTCTTTGCTTATCTTCAACTCTTCTGCTTTCATTCTCAGAGACAGCCACCATTCATCCACAAGCATACATCACACTTGCATCATTGGAAAATTGAGCAACATGTTAATGTGAGCTTTGTTTCTGATTATGAAAAATAGCATTGGAGTCTCATAGAATGTTAGTGCAAGTGTACGATGATAAAGAAGTGCACAAGAAGTATACGTTTCAGTGGTTTAAACATTTCAGAGATAGAAAGGATGTTGTTGAATATAGGCTATGTCCTAGTCAACACTTACAATCCCAGACAATGTCAAACTAGTGCTTGGATGCTCACAGATGATCAGTGACTGTCTTCAAGAATGAGAGCTGAGTAGCTGAAAATAAGTAAAGACAGCGTAAGTGCTATTGTTTGTGAACATTCACAGATATTGCAGATAGCCAACTATGCATGACTGTGATGCTTCGAGCAATTCCACAAGATGGGTTTGCTGGTAGTTTCCAACAGCTTTACAAACAAAGTCAGAATTGTGTTGTAGCTAATACTGGTTACTTTGAAAGCCAGTAAAGGCATTTTGCTTGAAACTCTTGTTTCCTTTGCTTCACCTACACAGACACCTTGGAAGACACCATACGGTGCGTGGCAGAGGGTACTCTGTACCACTATTACCTAGTCATTTCCTTCCCTGTTCCACTCTCAAATCGAGTGAGAGAAAAATGGCTATCCATATGCCTCTGTATGAGTCCTAATTTCTTGTATCTTATCTTTATTGTCCTTATGAGCAATGTATGTTAAGGCCAGTAGAGTCGTTTGGCAGTCAGCTTCAAATGCTGGTTATCTCTGTAAGACTAAGAGTGGTTCAAACCTACAGGCAACAAATCTAGCAGCCCCCTCTGAATTGCTTTAATGTCTTCCTTCAGTCTGACTTGTTATAGATCCCAAAGTACTCAAGAATAGGTTGCACCAGTGTCCTGTATGCAGTCTCCTTTACAGGTGGACCACTCTTTCCTAAACCTCTCCCAATAAACTGCAGCTAACCATCCACCTTCCCTACCACAGTTCTCACATGCTCATTCCATTTCATATCACTTTGCAACATTATCCCCAGATATTTAAGCATGTTGACTGTGTCAAAGCAGGACACTAGTAATAATGTATTCGAACATTACTGGTTTGTTGTTCCTACACATCCACATTAACTTACATTTTTCCATGTTCAGAGCTAGCTGCTCTTCATCACACCAACTAATAATTTTGCTGAAGTTGTCTTGTATCTTCTTACCATCATTTAACTTCAACACTTTAGCGTATACCACAGCATCATCAGCAAACAACTGCAGTTTGCTGCCCACCCTGTCTGCCAAGTTGTTTATGTATACAGAGAACAACAGCAGGCCTATCACACTTCTCTGGGGCACTCCTGAAGATACCATTGTCTCTGATGAACACTTGCCATGAAGGACAACATGCTGGATCCTATTACTTCACAAGCCTTTAAGCCACACACATACCCATGACCTTATTCCATATGATTGTATCTTTGCTAACAGATTGCAGTGGAGCACTGTGTCAATGCTTTCCAGAAATCTAGAAATGTGGAATCTGCCTGTTGCCCTTCATCCATAATTCAAATATATCATGTGAGAAAAGGGCAAGCTCAATTTCACATGAGTGATGCTTTCTAAAACTGTGGTGATTCATGGACATACGCTTCTCAGTCTCAAGCAAGTTCAATATATTCCAACTAAGAGTATGTTCAAGGATTCTGCAGCAAATGGAAGTTAGGGATATTGGTCTGTAATTTTGTGGGTCTGTTCTTTTATCCTTCTTATACATTGGAGTCACCTGTGCTTTTTTTCAGTCACTTGGAACTTTGTACTGGGCAACAGATTCATGATAAATGCAAACTAGGTAAGGGGCCATTGCCATAGAATACTCTTTGTAAAGCTGAATCAGCATTCCATCCAGATGTGGTGATTTATTTGCTTTCAAATCTTTCAGTTGTTTTACAAGCTGCAACATAGTCGTAAATTGAACAGAGACCTAAATATAGAGTAAATTTCCTTTATTTCATATCTATGGCCACAAATATTTTGTCATCATACTGGTTCAGTCTATAATGACCATCTTCAGATCTGTCTGGCTCCAGTATTTAGGACATGTTTTTACAAAACATGTCCTACCAGTTTTCATCTGCAATGGCCATCTTCAGATCTAGATGGCTCCAGTATACTAGGACATGTTTTAACAGATATGAAGATGGTCATTATAGACCAAAACTGGTAGGACTTTTTTTATAAAAATATTTCCTAAATACTGGAGCCAGACAGATCTGAAAATGGTCATTATAGACCGAAACCAGTAGTCTGATGGCGAAAAATTTTTGACCATAGACATGAAGTAAAGAAAATTTATTTCAGTTGTTTCTCTATGCCAGGGATGCTTATTACTATGTCATTCGTATTGAAGTCAGCCCAATGTTTAAATGACATTATGTTGGCACAATTCTTCCAAGTGAACAATTTCTTGAACATGGAATTTAGAACTTCAACTTTCGTTCTTTTATCTTCAACTGCCACACCAGACTGGTCAACAAGGGATGAATGGAAGCCTTAGACCTGCATAGAGATTTTACATAGGATCAGAATTTTCTCGGATTCTCTGCCAGACCTTTTGCTAAGATGTATCGGTGGTAGTTGTTGTATTCTTTGCACATAGATCTTTTCACAGACACACAAATCTCTACTAACCTTTGCTTGTTGCCATTTGTACATTCTCTTTTGAATCGAGAGTGCAACAGCCCCTGCTTCCTCATCATCTTCTAAATTTCATTGTTAAACCATTGAGGATCTTTTCCATCCTTTATTCACTAGGCAAGTGACTCTCCAAACAATGATTTACATTCTGCTTAAACTTTGCTATAATTCCTCTACGTCTATCTTATTGGAACTAAGTGATGTCACGTCACGGTCTAAGTGAGATGCTAATGGCTGCTTATCTGCTATAGCTCGTAAAAACATGCTCATAGCATTTTTGACTGATTGATTAACTTATGTACTCATAGTTGCTATAATGACGTCATGATCGTTAATCCCCGTTTCTGTACTGACATTGTTGATAAGGTTCATCCTGTTTGTAGCTGTAAGGTCTAAGATATTTCCATTGCATGTGGACTGCCAAACTAGCTGCTGAAAGTTTTCAGAAAACATGTTCAAAAGTATTTTCTATGACTGTTGGTATGTAATGCCCTCCTTCCCCAATGAATAATTCATAGACATCCCTGTCTCTACTCAGCAGGTTAAAGTTGCCACCAACTAGTATCACATGACCTGGGTATTTATTTGTTGCTGACTGTAAACATCCTTTGGATGACTCTAGAACTGTCACAGCAGAATCGTGTGACCAGTAAAAACGTGCAAGAATAACGTTGATTTTATCTACAACTGTTATCTGCAACTAGATAACACCACTGTCATACTCAGCGTCCACCTCAATAGTGACTTTATTCTTGTCAACTGCAATGAACACACCCACTCCTGTGGCCTCTAATCTGTCACTCCAATATGTATTCCATGACTCACTAAATGTCTCAGAGTTTTCCACCTTGGGTTTCAGCCAGCTCTTGATCCCAAGAATAATTTGAGTATGAGAACTCTCCTGGAGTGCAGTAAATTCGGGAACTTTGTAATGAATACCTTGACAGTTTACTGATAAAATTTTGACAGTCAAAATGTCTCACTACTTTCTAAGACTTTTGAGCATAATCAGATAGGAAATAAAAGGAAGGATTAATGATAAAATGGGGAGATGGCTAATACCGACACTATCGTTTATGATAGATGGACGTTGAGCAGTTATTTTTTTGCAGCAACAGATGTCATTTCTAACAGTCACCATACTATGCCCATCAAAAATGCCTGTAATTAATTTAAAAAGAAACCTAAATGAACAATAATTCTACATTCCAACAATGTAAGATAGCGTCTTCACATAAAACCATAGTCATTGTGTCATTGTGATACTCCTGATTTTAAGGAGACTGGGAACTTGTTGTCTCTCCATCTTTTTATGGGTCTGTAAACCAACTGCAGTCTTGTATTTGCGCATGGCATGAGCATAAAAGGTGGCACTGTTGAAGAGTTGAGTGCCTTGCATAAAAATATTTGTAGTAGTAAGTATCTTTGCTCAGTAGTTTACGTTGTTAGAGATTTACATATTCTTACTCAGGTAATTTAAATACAAATGTAATATCACACCAGTTTTGTTGTTTGGCTTCAGCTGATTTCATACTACTTTTTTTGCATGAAAATAATGAAATCTTCATTAGTTTGTTTTGAGAACAAGAATTAGTCTCAACGGTTTTCAAAAAATACAGAAGTAATAATGGTATATCACTAATTTTTATCAAACAGCCAAAATATAAGATTTTAAAAAACAGTGAAAAAATGAAAATGGTTAACAAATTTTTTGATAATACAAATTTTTCAATACTAGATGTTAACCATATGTGAATCAAAAGGGTAGCAATTACTAGTAAATTGTAGTCATAATGATGTCTAAATTAGTTGGAAATGTTATTTATGAAACTTGAAATCCATATAAAAAGCTTTAGACAGCATCAGATACAGAATAATTATTACTAAAATATTGAAACTAAAATTTGATATTAATATACTTTTGGTGCAAGATGGGTAATCTGTGTTAATATAAATAGAAAAACAGAATAAGATATGTAAATAAATAGTGCCAGAGCACTCAGAAATTGCAATTGCACCACTTTAACACAAATGATAAGTTTATGTCAACACTTCGTATTTACTGAAAACTAAATTTTTACTTATAAATTACAAGGTTTTATGTAAGGAAAGAGTAATTTACAACCAGGCAGAAAGATCACTAGGATAAAGTCACAAGAAAAATCTACAAGAGCAGGAAGAGTGATTGCGTATATTGAAAATGCTTCCCAGAAGTCGAAAATGATCATTGCTCCAAGATGATCTACAGGAGCAAGAAAGGTAATGTTGAATAGTGAAAACAATTTATGATCAAGACTCCTGTCACAAGAAGCCCAAGTCTCCAAACAGCAGACAGAAATAGGTTACCTCATATATTATCGCGATGTTAAAGGCCTCAGAAATACAGTAAGTAAACTCAAAATAATTATCAGTGATAAAACATGCATTTCTTGTGCATAAGTGAGCACTGACTGAGTTGTCTGCATATCCTGTTATGATCAACAAAGTCATCCCTTACCTGATGACTGACTTGTGCCCTTGCAATCCACTCAGCCTGAAAACAGAACTACCAATTAAGATCCTAATTTTTGACTAGTTTAACTGTATTCTAGACAACTTTCAGAAATAATGGTACTGGCATATATTCTGTGAAAGATATTTAACAGACATTAACAAGGAATATGTCCTTCACCTCAGAAGTGTGGTCTCTGTGCCAGAAAAAGTATGCCATTATAGTTCCGCAAAGGTACTGCAATATTCTGTTGGGATTTTAATGTTGATTTTCTTATAGGAGTTCACAAAAAGTCCCAGCTGATAAATTTAATAATTTCTTTTGGTACACACAAAAATGGCACTAACAAGGATAAGTAGCTGTCTCAATCAAGTAGAAACTGATCTTAACTGAGTGAACAGAAGAGATTAGAATTTTTCATTGTCACATGACATTTAAAAAAAAGTCATTTGATTGACATATTGGTGACTCATCAGTAAATAAAGTTATAAGCCTGCATCAGCATACATCTATTACAAAAGAGTATAAGCACACAAAGAAACACACACATTGTAAAATTCTAAATAGATGCTACATGTCTCCCTCTTCCTTAAATTCGTCCACACTAGAACAACAAATAGTTTTGAACATTTTCATACATCTATAGAAAGATAACACACACACACACACACACACACACACACACACACACACACACACACACACACACACATGTGTGGGTGTGGGTGTGTGTGAGAGAGAGAGAGAGAGAGAAAGAGAGAGAGACAGTATTACAATGCAAAAAATTTCAGTAGCTACTCCTTATCTTCCTCATCTTATAATCTTCCACACTGCAATAACATTTGATTTGTAAGTATTTTTGAATGTCTGATTCAGTAGCTATTAGCTTGTATTCCTTGTGCTAGGACTATGTTTTATTGCTAAGCTTCACAGCTATGTAATACAGGGTATTTTCAAACAAGCCAAGTCTGAGACAAGGTAATGTGTTGTCTGATATACACCTAATTTCACAAGCATACCTAAAAGATTTTCTTTCAAGAAGCTGTGCATTTTTTAGGTCCCAGACAAGTATTTCATTTATAACAGAAAATCATGATGGAATAATGACAGTATTATGAAAAGAACAGATTGCTATTCACCATATAGTGGAGATGTAGAGGCACAGACTGGCTCAACAAAAAGACTGCTAAACAAGTAAGCTTTCAGCCAAAACACCTTCTACTAAAGAAGACAATGCACATACACAATCATGCAAGTACAGCTCACACACACATGACCACTGTTTCTGATCACCAAAGCCAGACTGCAAACAGCTGTGCATAGCAGTAGAAGCAGTCTGAGTGATGAGGGTAAGGAGGAGGATGGGGCAGGGAGAGGGAGGAATAGGAGGATAGGGGTGGGGGACAGTAATGCTTGTGATTGGACTGAAGTAAGTAGTGGTGGGAGAATGTGAGGGACAGATCTTGTGTCTAGGTCTATTACAGGGATATGAACCATAAGGCAATGGGTTGTGAGCAGTTGGGGTGGATGAGGACACTATGTATGTTCAGCGGGCAGTGGAATGTCACTGTGGGATGGGTGGGAACAATAGTGGGAATGATATTCCTCATTTAGGGTATGATGTAATCCACCCCCAGTGCCCCTTAATCACCTCCTGTTAACATTCCACAATTTCTTATCACAACCCTTGGCTCACCATCATTCCCCAAATCCCTCAACATGCAAGCTAATGTTACATCCACAGAAAGAATCACAATTCTCCACCTAAAAACTGATTCCAACCTTGTAATCCTACCTACTGTCAAAGACTCCACCATTGTGGTTTTGAACCACAAGAATTACCTGGTGGGAGGACTCCACCAGCTGTCAGATTCGTCCACCTACAAACTCTGCCACAGTAACCCCATCCCAGCAATCCAGCAGGATCTCCAATCTCTCCTCAAATCTTAGGCCAATCCGAGTACCTCTCCCCTTAGTCTCTTTCATCACCCCTACTATTCCCCATTCCCCACATTCCTACCTTGTACATGCTTCCTTAAGTCCATAAACCCAACCACACAGGACTCCCCAATATGAGCGTTTACTGTGTCCCCATTGAGAGAATCTCTCCCCTCATAGACCATCACATTTAGTCCATTACCCGCAACCTACCCTTCTATATAAAAGACACCAACCACTTCCTCCACCAACTCTCAACAGTTTCCGTTCCATTATCATGTGGTACCCTGCTACTATTGATGTTACCACCATTTACACTAACGTCTCTATTGCCCTTGGCCTTTCTGCTATTGAACACTACCTTTCCCAGCAACCAATGGATTCCAAATCTATCTTGTCACCATGACCAACTGTATTCTCACCCACAATTTCTTCAACTTTGCAGGCATCATCCACAAACAAGTCCATGATATAACAATGGGCACCTGCATGGTGCCATCCTATTTTGACCTATTACATCTTTCTTTGTGATCAGGATTGATGGTGATGATACTCTACCCACATTCCTCCAGAAACTCAACACTTTCTCCCCCATTCACTTCATCTGGTCTTTTTTAAACTAACCTCTACCTTAACAATGGCTACATTAATACCTCCATCCTTGCTAAACCTAACAACCACCAGCAGTACCACCTCTTCAACAGCTGCCATCCATTCCATACCAAGAAGTCCCTTACATACAGCCTAGTAATGACAAGCAGCCCCTCTCTAAGTATATTAAGGCATTTACAGACCAAAATTACCCTCCTAACCTTGTACAGAAGCAGATCTCCTGTGCCTTATCTCTCCAGTCACACACCATCTCTTAGAGTCTCATCACCTGGCCACGAAGGAGCATCCCTTGTGACTCAGTATCACCAAGGACTGGAGCAACTGAATCATATTCTCTGTCAGGGTTTCAGCTACATCTTATCATGCCCTGAAATGAGGAATATCCTATGCACTATCCTTCTCACCCTCGAACTGTGGCATTTTGCTGCCCACTGAACCTACACAATATCCTCATCCATCTCTACTCCAACCCTGCTCGCAACCCTTAGCCTCATAGCTGATGTCCCTGTTACAGATTTAATTGCAAGACCTTTCCCATATATCCTCCCCCCACCACCTATTCCAGTTAGTTCACTTAGTTCACAAGCATCACCTATCTTATCAAAGGCAGGGCTACCTGTGAAAGCAGTCATGTGATCTACAAGCTAAGATGCAATGACTGTGTTGTTCTAAATAGGCGTGACAAGCTATCTGTCCACATGAATGGCCACTGTAAAACTTTGGCCAAGTGATATCCAGTTACTTTACACACTGCCCAACACAACATTCTTCACTTCAGTTACTCCTTCACAGCCTGCGCCATCTGGATTCTTCCTACCAAAACCAGCTTTTCTGAAATGCACAGGTGGGAACTGTCCCTAAAATATATCATGGGTTTGCATAACCTCCTTTCCTCAACCTTCATTGGTCATGTTCCATCACTCACCTATCCCCTTCCCTGCTCCCACTCCAGCACACAGCCTTCTTTTCTGCCAACCTCACTTTGACACACACAGACTCTGTATTAACTATACACAAATATTTTGTTATCCAACTTTTCCAGTGACACTTTATCTTTTATTAGGTTCCTACAACAGATATATTCACAGGGGAAATTATTTAGTGCTATATAAATATTTAATGAGCATCAACTATTCTCATTGTGTCTGGTTGATGTATACATCTGCTTACTACATTTCTGTACAGCAAAATAATTAGCACATTTAAGATTTTTTTAATTACTAATGGAATATATCTATGTTTGCAGGATATGTTTCCATCGGCACCAGTTATTGATGAAGAAGAATGTGTGCCATTTAATGTTGTCTCATCTGATCCAGAATGTGGCATTCTGTGCTGGAGAGCCTCTGAAGAATTTGTTGATGCTCAGGTAACACAGAGGAGTCACATTATTTGAAAGACTAACAAAACATGCGTTCTTTGCTTCATGAATCATTATTGTCTCCAGATTTAGCCATTATATTATTATGTACAGTTAATTTGGACCTCTTCATGGCATCTTTAACTGTTGTCAACTATCGGTATTTATATGTGAATAATGGCTATAATATTTATTTTTTCTGCAGTTGAAATCATACTGCAAAATAGATATGCAATGGATGGCAGTGTTATATAATGTTTCTAAAAGGAAGCTTTGTGAAAAGTGATCATCTCAGGGCAGACGACAGCTTTTCATGTGTAGGCCCATTGATGAAAGAGTATCGATGAAGTGTGAAGAAAGAACAAAATGGTAGAAATACATCATATGGATAGATTAGGAGAAATATATGTTAAGATATGTGTGCAGTTTGAGATGATGAGCATTTAGGTATTTCATGTAACATACTCAGGAAAGTTTTTGTTTCACATTCCGTCACCATCAATCAGTTTTACTCGTAATCAAAGAACTGGTTTGTATTTCTTATTCAATTTTTGATTGAGAACTGAAGAAAAATTCACAAGCAAATATTGCCAGAAAAGCATGTTATTGGATGACTGATTTTGCCAGGGCTAAGCTGTCATCATAAGATCTGCAAGAGGACAGACAGAAATTGGTAGAAAAACATTTTACAATCATAATATTGCAACTTGATAACCTGTTGTGTTACAGAACCATATTGCAAGTGTTCATGGTCACCACCTGCTGGCAACTGACTGAAGTGGTGCAAACACTACAGTCACTATGTACAGTCTTAGACATAAAAACTGACCGCCGACCGGCCGCCACAGAGACTAAATCCAACTCATTCACTTAAGGTGCCCAATAAAACCGACCATCCCTGACAACACTAAGTCCGGCCATCTGCACAATCTGGCAACACTGCTAGATGTGGAAGTGTCAGGAGGAAGTGTTGCCTACTTCCAAGAGGTGGTTGTGTTCGATGAGCCTGTAGTCTAGTGGTAATCATCACGATTTTTAAACTTATTGTCAGGTGAAACTTCCTGGCAGATTAAAACTGTGTGCCCGACCAAGACTCGAACTCGGGACCTTTGCCTTTCGCGGGCAAGTGCTCTACCAACTGAGCTACCGAAGCACGACTCACGCCCGGTACTCACAGCTTTACTTCTGCCAGTACCTCATCTCCTACCTACCTTCATATCAGCGCACACTCCGCTGCAGAGTGAAAATCTCATTCTTGTAGTCGGGTGTTCGCGTACAATTGAATTTTTTTTCTTTTTAACTACATTTCGGCCCTCGTCTAAAGTTATGAGTCTGATTGAACATCAAAGATAATTCGCTTCACATTCTACCCACCAGCAATAACAAGTACTTCCAGAAACAATTCCTCAGGACAGTTTGTGGCTGCATCACGACCACAACAGCTTACGCGTGAGCGTTTCCTCGCACTTCAGTGGCTACCGGCCACCGGCCAGACGCCACCCGCCAACTGAAATCCAGAGCTGCCCAGGTGAACGCGGCGCGATGCTGTCAGTGTATGTATCAAGTCATTTTCGAATTTGAAGTTCTAGTTATTATCTTGCAGTTAAGCATAGGATTTTGCATACTTCAAAATCATGAACTACGGTTAAACACTGTAAAATTGAGTCACAAGTGGGAAAGGGTGTAACATCTGCAACACAATATTTACTTTTGGTATAACAGAGGGGTGAATGCAGAGGAGGCAGCCATAAAGATTTGAACTGTGTGAGGAGCAAGTACTTTTGAGAAAAATATGCTAGAAAAAGATATTCTATTTTCAACAAAGATCATTCTGGCATAAATGATTTTCTACATTAAGGAAGTCTCAACTACTGATATATGTGATGGATTACCATTTAACTATATTGCAAAATTTGCATTCGACAGGAAAAGTTCAGAATTCTTTGTGTAGGAGTACTGCATGCTCTAACTCGGAACAACAAAAACCAATGGAGTGACTATTAGGGCGCTTATTTAGCATTCCTATGTAGTACTGTTACTGGTGATGAGTCAACTTCCTAAGCAGAAATGAAAGGCTAAGCCCCACTAAAAGACGTAATAAACTCGAGCAAAGAATAGTGTGAACATAATATTTTACGCCTGATAGCTCCAAAAGTGTGTTTTGTGCTATGAATTCTGCCCCAAGGGTGTGTGCATCACAGCTGGAATTTGTTGCCAACAACTGAGACACCTTTCGGTCACAGTGTAAGAAAATCGACTGACAAAATTACATCACTTGTGATAAGGCGCTCTGTTGATTTGAGAAAAAAACTGTCCAGGAGGTTGATGGGAAAGTCCTCTCAGGCACTTGTATTGATAGGGAAGTCCTCTCTCAAGCACTCGTCCCTCTCATCATATACTCATAAAATTTTACATTCCCTTCTCTTGATTGATGAACCATCAAGGCAATTCATTTGTAGATGAAAATGCTCTTCAAACTACATTGATTTAATGACATCATTAGCACCAGTAGGTTTCTATGGGCATAGAATTTGTAAACTACTTTAGCACTGTCAGATTGTTTTAGATATTGTGAAGAAAACCCTGCTGCTGATTAGTTTCTCTTTGATGATTACTGTTTCATTCAGTAAACCAGTGTAAAACACAGTCAAAATATTCACTGTACTAATACAAATTAAATTCTGCTTGCTACAAAAACACCATGATGGCAGTCTATATTAATAAAGCATTAAGTATCTGTAAGACAATTGAGCCTATTTTAACATGAATTAGTAGGATATTACTGACTTTTGACTTCGAAAATGTCTGTATTTACTTAATGTCCTGTATCATTCGCAAGTGTTATGAAAATGTGGCAGTTCATAGACAAAATTATGTATTCACAACAACAAAAAATGTGTCGGAAGAAAACAAAAGTGGCATTATGAATTTTGCAGTACCGTAAGGTTTTTGTTCTGATGCTAAGGGGTACTAAAAGTAGCAAGATGAATTTTGCTCAAGTGTTGTCTTATGATTCTCTTTACTGAGTTTGTATCTGCCTGCTTGTAGCTCTGCTACAAAAGAATTAAAAATCTGGCTTTCAGTAAGTCTCAAAATATGAACACAGGCAGCGTGCAACTGAGACTCAAGCACGTTACCTAGGAGCTAGCAAATACGTGCAGTGACTTTGACTTTCTAATTGGCCCAGTAGCTGCTATGGCAGATAAATCACAACATAAGAGGTGAGAGTAGTTGTATTTCCTGTGTGGAACGACTTTCATTGACTCAAAAGGATTAACTGATATTCTTTTATCACATCTCAAGAGAAAATCACTCACATTATTCAACTGAAATGACACGATAATATCAAGTGAATTTAGCAGGATAGTTATGTGCCACCAAAGAAGTAACTCATCGGTCACAGAGTTACCAAACATATTCTGCACTATTGCCAAGTTACAGCTATACTGCCAGGAAGGATACCAGCTGAGGTGTTCTGTGAGTGACCTCGGAAGTGACTATAGCTTCGTCTCGATGTTGCAGATGGCAAGGGCTGCAGTATCCTCATAATATGTCAAAGAGTGTTATTTGCATTTCTGTAACTAGGTTTAGGGGCTATAGTGTGACTATTTTTAATACATTGATGCACTGAATGCTCACTAAATATCATAAATTAATAAGTGCGACAATAACTTGTATTTTACTGTCTTAATCGGCCCTTAACCTTGAAAGCCTTTTCACCAGATGTGATTCGCAATTTTGGAGCTTCTCAAGTGGTTGAGCTGGTAACATATCTTTGCTGTACAATATTGTCATTGAGATCATTGTCATTGGCACATCTACCAGAAGACAGGCATGGGCTGGCTTCTTGTTGTCGTCTTTTCTGACGGATACTCTGCCTTTGCTCAAAACGTGAAGACTTAAGGTGAATCAAAAGTACCATATGGCAAAAATCTGATGTTTCTATTCTTCCAGCTCTAAAATTCAAAAAACAGTTACAATAAGCAGCCGAAAAGTGCCTGTGAACCAACGATTAATAATGCAGTCATAATTAGTGGAATATGACAAATTCCATCCCTCATCTGATAATTGTGAAAAACTAGTTTTTTCATCTTCACAGCATCACAGTATGAACTGAAAGGTTTCGTAGGATTCCTATACTTAACTTCGTTGTTATCATTTTCAATGACAGTAGGGGAGGAGCAAAACCATCTGACTTGAAACATACTTTTCCAGCGGGATTTGAATCTTTGGCTACAGTTGTAGTAGCATGTCCAGTAAGGTATCAAGAATGTGAGCATTCACTCATTGCTGTAGTATAGGCTAGGGCAGAAAGAAGCAGTTCTCCGACAAAGTAAACAATGAGAGACACTGTCGCTGTCACTTATTAAACAGGAATTGTTCAGATAATTACAATTATATCTAGCGAAATGAGTAGGTTGATGCAACTCCAGTCCGGCACTATCACCAAGTTGTCAAACATTTTCCGAATAGCACTTAAGATAAAAATGTGTGTATGTGTCTGTTATTTTGGACATTTCCGAAAGAACAGACACTACAAATCAAAATAGACAGCCTTGTTAATCAATTAAATATTGAAGGACAGATGTCCAGGCTGTCACTGGCATTAAAATAGAACAACGGCATCAGATGAAAATTTGTGCCTCACCAGGTTCGAACCCGGATTCGTAGTGTCTTTTCTTTTGGACATGTCCGAAAGAACAGACACCACACATTTATCCATATACAGGTTGTTTCAGGAGGAATAGTGGATATTTTGGCGGGTGGTAGTACAGGCGAATTGCATAAAAAAATTCCACATAAATGTGTTCACTTTTTATTGAGTACAGAGATAAAGCTGTTAGTAGTTAACCCTAACAAACTCAAAGCAAAGGCAAATGAGGACGTTAAAAGTTGGTTTTCAAAAATTCCCCCACCAACTTCAATGCTCATTTGACTTCTCTTGATAACACCACGTGTAGCTCTTCTGAGGTCCTTTTTGCGTTCCTTTATGAGGGGTGCACTATTCATAATCCAAATGATGAAATTGGCTCTTGGGTTTACTTTTTCTTTGTAGACTTCATCTTTAACCATCCCCGCAGGCAAAAATCCAAAGAGATAAGGTCTGGGGACCTTGGTGGCCAAGAAAAGTGCCCATAACTACTGATCCATCTTCCGGGAAATGTTAGGTTCGGATAATGTGTCACCTGGCGACTAGAATGTGCAAGAGCCCCATCATGCTGGAAAAATATATGTATTCTTGTAGCCAAAGGAACTTCTTCTGATAATGCTGGAAGCTCATTTTCAAGGAAGTTACACAACTGGGTCCTGTAAGGACCAACGTATGAAATGAAAATGTGTTGAACCCAGCTATATGTACTCAATAGAAATTGGATACATGTTATATGTATGTGTGGAAACAAAATGTCTTCAAAGTATCCTTCCACACGATGACTTAGTAGATGCAAAAGGGAGAACTTGGAATGAAATACATTAAATCTAGATGTGGTGCACTGTTTCTAACTCGTGTTTTTAAACTAATACATGCCACTAAGACAGACATCACAGAACTTCTGTTCCTCTCATTAGGTCATGGGGATAGGAACACCTCTGTTAATATAGCACATATAGATGCCAGCCTAGATTACGCCAGAAAGTACTATGTCTATTGGACCTATATAAGACTTCCACCAGCACAAACCAACATTAGAATCATCTACGATTATATTACTAGACATCGTCTTCACAACCAAATTCAGGTAAATTAACCTACAAAAAAGTGGATGAATGTGTGGAAAAATATAAACAGTTAAATTCTACCAACTAGAGTCAGTGCCGTATGGTACGTTGTTGTAAATGAAACCATACCCGCAGTGGAACGATTATGGAAAATCAAATTGAGACCATTGCCATACTGCAACAAATGTCGGCCTGTAGGAACTGTAGCGCACATATTCTTATGTGAAAATAGAACCAGAATTTGGAACTGGACTAGAAAAAATTTAGCACTTATCAACAGAGCCGCAGAAAGTCATATACTGATAACTGAAACTTTACAACCTGACTGGAAATGTTACCCATCTGCAAAGAATAACAGTTATTCATGGCTTCTGGGACAGTTTGTGTTTTACGTGTTAACAAACAAAACTTTGAATTTAGCACGTACATGTTTTATATTGCAGAAGAACATTTTAAGTTGAAGAAGAAAAAGAAATATAAGGAATGGCTTCAAAATTTTTTATCTATTGCTTTATGAGGGCTACAAGGAGGTGGATAGTTTTATTGCTTAGAAGCAAAATACTATTCTTTCACTTTTTGTTATTCCTGGAATCTTCTTTTATGTTGGTACTAAAATCAGAACTGATCTAATTTGGCAGAACCCCTCCGGCTCCAAAATTTCTTTATTTGTTGAAAAATATATGGCTTCATTACAGACCTCATATGCATCCAGCGCATAATAACTTAAATTGTGAATATGTTTCTGAATGAATGTTTGTTATGTATTTTTCCTTCACCCTTTTGCCTGTTATGAGCTATGTTCTACAAGGATCACGTGCCATTGGAAGCGGCAATCTGTAATTTATTTTACCTTAATTACTGCTTCAGTTTTGTTCTACAATTTAAGGCATATATGGAAACAAACATGGAATACATGGGAATAATGCAGCTACTCAGTGACAAGTACGGGCAGGCATTGTGGCCAGGCCTCGGATCTTTGACCCTTGCCCTCTTTGCCTCCGCCTACCTGGTGCTGAAAGTCTTCTCAAACTTTAAAAAAATAGTGCAGTGGTCAGTACATCTGCCTAGTAAGCAGGAGGTCCAGGTTCGAAGCCCGGTTGGTCAAAAATTTTCATCTGCCATCGTTGCTGTATTTCAATGCGCTGTGACAGTGTGGACGTCGGTCCTTCGATATTTAAGATGCAATTGTTTTTTGAGGCAATAGAGGTGATTTACGAACATTTGTCTTGCCAGAAATGTAACGGGACTTCAATGGCATCCAACCCTTAGCCATTGCTTTGTGACGGTGCTAACCGATGTCATATAATTGCGAATCAGATTTAATCAAATAATGAATGGTCAGTATACAAGTATTTACGAAAAGTAGAAGCAGGATTGCAGCAAACTGATCACTTAACCAAGTGCAACATAGGGTACCTGTGTAATGAGTCATTCCAGCTGCATAGTTGAGGGTAATATTTGTTAAGCAATTCACTGCAGAATTAATGTAAGATCCGCACGATGATCTTTGTAGTCATACTGTATCATTAGTAGCTCGTGAATGGATTACTATGTTCGTTAAATCGGATTACTCAAGCTGATGCCAAATGAAAAGAAGCAACGCTGCCGCCACACTATCTTTACTTAAGTAAGTAGTTAGCGCTAAATTATGTGCGCCACCATTAACGTTACTGTAAGCAGTTTGAGGGCATAGCACCACCACACTCACTGAAAACCTGTACCATTATCATCACACAGTTGTAACTCGCAGTGATTACAAGTTGCTGATGTCTGCCAAGAATAGCGGAAAGCGCCTCATGAATGTGAAGTTCCATTTGCATTACGCCTAGGATGGAGAAAACCCTAAATAACAGTAATAGGTTACCCAGCGAAGAGAAGAGTCCACGTAGTGTCTCAAGTTCTTGCAGTTTGATATTAATGCAGTTTCTGATGGTTTCACACTAACAGGTTCTTTTGGCTATTGGAATACTCAGATGGGAATTACCAAGGTGTAATCATTAGAACGCTCAACTACCTTAATAACACCTCATTCTGAATTGAATATGACTTGGAAAACGACGTTATTTGATGTTTCCGTACATCTCCTGACATTTTACTGAATGAAATCTGAAGTGCACTCACAGTTGTGTTGCCTGCCACATGGATTCTGTGAAGTGTTGTGGCAGCTGGCAGTCATTGCTGAATACAGACATGTACAAGTATCTTCACTGCTCTAGGTCAACTCATCTTTGCTGCATTTTTTCCATACCATAATTAGCACAATAACATAAGGCTTGTTCTGCCTAAGAACTTGATGCCCACAAGTCCTTAAATAAGAATCTTTGAGCGGTATTAATGCATGAAAGGAAACTGACTGTTGGACAAAAGAATGGACAGCTCCCTGCTTTTTGCGTTTCCAATAGCACCTACGATAAGAATCTGGTGTCATATTATGTTTCAGAATCCTAAACTGTTTATTTTTTTACTTCATACTAAAACAAAACCTATGATATGAGAAGAGGAAATGAAATACGCACTTCCAAGACTAATATTTCCTCTTGTGTGCTACTAATGTGTGCATGAAAGCTCTGCAGTTAATTTTTGTATGTTGGATAACTTTTGATATCATCTCACATTCCTTTGTGACAAGGTTTCTATTTTCTTGGGATTCAAATAGAGTGAACAGTTCATCACTGGTTAATATTCTGACGACTAATGACATGATATCCATTTCATTTCCTCTATGGCACCTGTCAGTAGAGTCTCACGTTAGTTACTATAGAAACATACAGGCAGTGATGTCCGCTCACTGCAGTCAGAGCCAAGGTGGTTTCTTTCTGTTTATGGCGAATCGTCTGCTGCAGCATCCATGCTCAGCCAACATAAACAAATCGCGGCGGCATTGGGCATTGCTAATCGCTGCACTTGTCGCGAGCCACGACAACAAGAGCGCACTGTCTCTGCTAATGATATTATGGAGTTAATAAATCTTACTTACTTAACATAATATGCAGGATGTGGGTTGGGTAAAAATTCAGTTTGTAGCTTCCCAGTGCATTAAAATACTTTACAGTCATATTTGATGCAATATTTATTGTTGGTTGTCTCTCTAATGTTAATAGTAGTGATTCAGATTGTGCATGAACACGAAAACACACACACACATGCACACATAAACAGTCATTGATTTCGGTGACGGTGATGAGTCCTATGTGTTGAACAACACATGCACCTATCAATTCCTCAGTGGATGAGATTTTTCAATTACCTTGCATTACAAGAATTGTAGGGAGGGGACTAAAAGTAAATGGACTTGTATGCTACGACAAGGCAAAACTTGGCCGATTATCAGATAATTGTCTACATGGGTTTTGTGTACAAGTATACTTTTAGTAACCAACCCACCCATCATCATTACATAAGATTTCTCAAAGACGTAGGGGCATTGATTTAATTAAGTCATCGATAGTCTAGTGTGATGGTTTACTTCCCACCATAGTTTTCTATATCCATCCAAAGGTTGCTTGGGTTTGTAGGTCCACATGGCAATGACCTTGTTACCTCTGCCCACATATTCTCTATCTGGTTGATGTTCGGTGATCGTGGAACAAACTGCAATGGCTTTATCCTCTCTTGGCCCTGAAACCAACCTTGCACTCTTCTGCTCTGATGGATGGGGCTCTGCTCCTGGAAATAAACTGTTACCTCGTTACTTCATATATTTATATTTAAATAACGTATTTGTAATAAGCACATTGTATTAGTATTTTCCATAGTGTTTAAGAATTCAGACCCTGTCATAGATAAGTGATCTAGATTCAACAGTCCAATTAAGAATGTGGTTTACCCAGTCTATCATATGATGAGAGCCGTAGTCAGATATCCACATTAACATTGACTGGCTGAATCCGATTAGAATGATCTGGTATCGAAATGAAATTACAGAAATCAGAATATTTGAACACCTGTGTTGCAACAATGCTGCGCACATGAATTTCTTTGATGGAGTAACAGGTAGCAACTGTCTAAGAAAAAGTGAGGAATATGCCTACTAGCAGCAATGCAATGTAATTATAACCCATATATATGTGTTGGAAATATTGAATTGAACAATACACATCTATTTCAGTGATGGGAAGATATGTCATCAGTAAATCCGATATGGTGACATAATAATAATAATAATAATAATAATAATAATAATAATAATAATAATAATGATCCCATGTGATAGACTGAGGAAAGCATCCCACATATGGGTGGTACCGAGGAAATCAAATACTTGGGGTGATGATGATGGCGTGTGACGAGGGCTTCCCGTCGGGTAGACCGCCCGCCTGGTGCAAGTCTTTTGATTTGACGCCACTTCGGCGACTTGCGCATCGATGGGGATGAAATGATGATGATTAGGACAACACAACACCCAGTCCCTGTGCAGAGAAAATCTTCCACCCAGCCGGGAATCGAACCCGGGCCCTTAGGATTGACAATCTGTCTCGCTGATCACTAAGCTACCGGGGGTGGGCAATACTTGGGGTGAACCAAATACTAACACAATCCTGAAAGGCTACTCAACCCGTTGAACCTAAAATCCAGACATGTCTGACTGAAAATCACCAGTACTCTGGTCAACTTCTGTTATCTGAATGAGCTCGGCTGAAAATATTTGCTTCCAAAGGGTTCAACACCCTCTGGTCCTGTCCAGTCCTGGTATCACCCAGGCCAAACCAGTGACAAATGAGCAAACATGAACTGTGCAATCAAAGTCAACTTTACCCCAGGTGGTACACAACGCGCCCATCGACAGGCGGCAGTGGGATTTTCGGATTATGGGGAGTCCAGGCTAGCACCGCAGAGAATATCAGAGATCTCTGGCAAATTTCCCTACAAACAGAAAACATGCATTTGAAAACTAAAAATCGATACATTGATCCATACACGAAAACTAAATAATCTCACATAAGAAATCGACCAACAAAAAATTCTCATCCTTACTCTTCAAGAACCATGACTAACTGACAATGGAAACTATCACATCTTCAAGAGCAAAACACAACTAAAGGTAGTGAAAGTCGCACCAATCTTCTACATGGCATTTCTAGAACACAGATTTAACAACAACTTTGTCAAAGAAATTACACCCATCAACAATTGACTTATGACTGTGCTCATTCATAGCCCCGATAAAACAAAATACGCTCATCAATGAACATGCCCCCACCAACATCGAAAATAAGAAAAACACTGAAAATATCAAAAAATACTGGAACACACTCGAAAAAACCATGAGCAGAATTCATCAAGATGACATGAAAATACTAAAGGGAGACTTCAACTCTCTATTTGGGATGGAAAAAACCTATAGATAAATCATTGGCACAAATTCAACACACCGAACACCAAAACACTTACACCAACGACCCACGTCTGACTGACATTTGCCAACAATTCATCCTCAGAATGATGTCTACCCACTTTAGGAAAAAGCCAGTTCCCAGGTAACATGCTTGGCTACCAGGTGCAAGCTGCTTTCGTTCGCCTTTCCAGACTAGCTGAAAGCCAGATTTTTAATTCTTTTGTAGCAGAGCTACAAGCAGGCAGATACAAACTCAATAAGGGAATCGTAAGACAACGCTCGAGCAAAATTCGTCTTGCTACTTTTAGTACCCCTTACAGTATTGCAAAATTCATAATGCCACTTTTGTTTTCTTCTGACACACTTTTTGTTGTTGTGAA
Source organism: Schistocerca americana (assembly GCF_021461395.2). Taxonomy (NCBI): domain Eukaryota; kingdom Metazoa; phylum Arthropoda; class Insecta; order Orthoptera; family Acrididae; genus Schistocerca; species Schistocerca americana. The sequence continues at coordinate 586,456,165 of NC_060122.1, read as the reverse complement.
CATATAATTTTATCTATGAACTACCACATTTTGATAATACTTGCGAATTATACAGGACATGAAGCAAATACAGACATTTTCGACGTCAAAAGTCGGTAATATCCTACTAATTCATGTTAAAATAGGCTCAATTGTCTTACAGATACTTAATGCTTTATTAATATAGACTGCCGTCATGGTGTTTTTGTAGCAAGCAGAATTTAATTTGTATTAGTACAGTGAATATTTTGACTGTGTTTTACACTAGTTTACTGAATGAAACAGTAATCATCAAAGAGAAATTAATCTGCAGCAGGGTTTTCTTCACAATATCTAAAACAATCTGACAGTGCTAAAGTAGTTTACAAATTCCATGCCCATAGAAACCTACTGGTGCTAATGACATCATTAAATTAATGTAGTTTGAAGAGCATTTTCGTCTACAAATGAATTGCCTTGATGGTTCATCAATCAAGAGAAGGAAATGTAAAATTTTATGAGTATATGATGAGAGGGACATGTGCTTGAGAGAGGACTTCCCTATCAATACAAGTGCCTGAGAGGGCTTTCCCATCAACCTCCTGGACAGTTTTGTTTCTCAAATCAACAGAGTGCCTTATCTCAAGTGATGTAACTTTGTCGGTCGATTTTCTTACACTGTGACCGAAAGGTGTCTCAGTTGTTGGCAACAAATTCCAGCTGTGATGCACACACCCTTGGGGCAGAATTCATAGCACAAAACACACTTTTGGAGCTATCAGGCGTAAAATATTATGTTCACAATACTCCTTGCTCAAGTTTATTACATCTTTTAGTGGGGCTCAGCCTTTCATTTCTTCTTAGGAAGTTAACTCGTCACCAGTAACAGTACTACATAGGAATGCTAAATGAGCGACCTAATGACATTAAATAATAGTCACTCCATTGATTTTTGTTGTTCCGAGTTAGTGCATACAGTACTCCTACACCAAGAATTCTGAACTTTTCCTGTTGAATGCAAATGTCGCAATATGGATAAATGGTAATCCATCACATATATCAGTAATTGAGACTTCCTTAATGTGGAAAATCATTCATGCCAGAATGATCTTTGTTGAAACAAGAATATCTTTTTCTGGCATATTTTTCCCAAAAGTACTTGCTCCACACACAGTTTGTTGGCAACAAATTCCAGCTGTGATGCACACACACTTGGGGCAGAATTCGTAGTGCAAAACAAACTTTTGGAGCTATCGGGCATAAAATATTATGTTCACACTACTCTTTGCTCATGTTTACGTCTTTTCGTGGGGCTCAGCCTTTCATTTCTTCTTAGGAAGTTAACTCATCACCAGTAACAGTACTACATAGGAATGCTAAATGAGTGACCTAATGACATTAAATAATAGTCACTCCGTTGATTTTTGTTGTTCCGTGTTAGAGCATGCTGTACTCCTACACCAAGAATTCTGAACTTTCCCTGTTGAATGCAAATGTCCCATGATGGTTAAATGGTAATCCATCACATATATCAGTAGTTGAGACTTCCTTAATGTGGAAAATCATTCATGCCAGAGTGACCTTTGTTGAAACCAGAATATCTTTTTCTGGCGTATTTTTCCCAAAAGTACTCGCTCCACACACAGTTCAAATCTTTGTAGCTGCCTTCTCCACATTCACCTCTCTGTTATACCAAAAGTAAATATTTTGTTGCAGAAGTTACACCTTTTTCCATTTGTGACTCAATTTTACAACGTTTAACCATAGTTCATGATTTTCAAGTATGCAAAATCCAATGCTTAACTGCAAGATGATAACTAGAACTTCAAATTCGAAAATGACAGTTGATACATACACTGTCAGCATCGCGCCGCGTTCACCTGCGCAGCGCTGGATTTCAGGCGGTGGGTGCCGCGTGGCCAGTGGCCGGTAGCCGCTGAAGTGCGAGGCGACACTGAAGCATAAGCTGTTCTGATCACGATGCAGCCACGAGCTGTCCTGTGGAATCGTTTCTGGAAGTACTTGTTACTGCTGGTGGGTAGAATGTGAAGCGAATTACTTTCAATGTTCAATCAGACTCATAACTTTAGACGAGACAACACTTCCTCCAGACACTTCCGCATCTAGGAGCGTTGCCAGATCATGGAGATGGCCGGACTTAGTATTGTCAGGGGTGGTCGGTTTTATTGGCCACCTTAAGTGAACGACTCAGACTTAGTCTCTGTAGATGCCGGTCAGTTTTTATGTCTAAGACTGTACATCCAACTTAGTCTCTGTAGATGCGGATCAGTTTTTATGTCTAAGAATGTACATCCACCAGGTGACTCTGTGGCTGTTGATTGGATTATTGTCTTGTACACAGCATAAAACAGATGTATAATTCCGTGTAGTAGATAATACATTATTAAGGACCATTTTATATACATTATTATACAAATTTTTGCATAAAATTAATGCATGTACCGTCTGTAATTTTGTAGGGTAAAATATTTGTGACGTACATTAGGGAACAAGAATTAGGATCACAGTATGCTAAAGGTAGATGACAATTTAAAAAGGCAGGATGTTGGTATTCTAGTGTACACTCTGTCGTGTTTATAATTTCCATCTCCATCTGATTGTCCTTAGTTACGTTTCAAATTTCTCATCATAATGAATACGGGAAAAAAAGAAGAAGAGGTAGGAGAAGAAGAGGAAAGGTGCTATACATACAATACTATAAATGGAGGTTAAAGTTTTGTAAGGTTATCGTTATATTTTTTAATGGTGAACATAAATGGTGCCTGCTGTGTCTACACCACTTCTGTCAGTTGCAAACTTACAATGGGCTTAATATAGTTATGTTTATGTCTGCACATAATACTTTTATATTTGACATGCTAATGTGTAGCAATCTTCATGGTGCTGAGAAATGCATGGGAAGTCCATATGTAATGTGAAGTGATTTGCAACACTGATGGACTGTATGTTGTAATAATTTTAAAGCATAAGGTATGTTATAATTCCATAAATTATGTAACAGATAACTTATCAAGTTGTAACACCATGAATGTAAAATGTTTTCCTATGAACTTTTGTTCCTCCACTTGCAGATCAGATGATGACGGAATAGCTCTGTCTAAACTGGTCATCCAACAAAATACTGTTTTAGCGATCTTGGCTTGTGAAGTTTTCTTCAGTTATCATACACTGCAGATCACCCTCAGAATGACCCTGACAGGAATATATAAAAATTTTGATTGGTCTATACAGGAAAATAAGGAAAATGTTCCAGGAGAAAAATGTTTAACAGCATTGCCACAAGTGTTTTGATACATTATTTCTGAAACTCACAATGATCGAAGAATTAAAAAACGACAATGAACAAAGATCTAAGAAATTTACCTGTGGTTATGTATTGCCAAACCTTCATTAGCATGTCAATGAAAAATTGGCTATACTGTTAATTAAATCAGTGAGAGAACTTTTTCAAGTAACTGGAGATAAACAGAACTGTGTGAATCAAGCAGTAAATGGGTATGGTAATTTTTAAAAAAATATTATCTATTCTAAAAAATTCCGGAAACTCTTCTAATGGCATAGTAATTAGATAACAAATGACCACAACAGTCTAATTCAAATTTGATTTTAATAAGGGATAATAATAAAGCTAAGGATATCAGCATTACAAGCCCGACTGATGACATTAGACAAAAGAAAATATATAGCTGCAATATTTCTAGATCTCATTAATCTTTCTCATTTGCATTTTATTCTTTATATTCTGTCAATTTTCATCAGGTGTGGTTCACATCTCTGATTTACATATTCTGATTTCGGAATCTTAGTTGTTAGTCCTGTATTATTTCATAGTAATAAATTATACTTTACATCTCTCCTTGCTCCAGGTTTGAAGAGTTGCTTCAGCAATTATGTATTTACACTTTCTCTTGGTTATCTGATACTTTACTTCAACCAATAAATTCTAGAGAGTTCCAATAGCTTTGGATTCAATAGAACATATAATTTTGTGTCCCTGACAACCTTTCTTCTTTTGCTTCTGTGTTTATAGCTGCTATTTGTACAATTTTCTCACAGATGCTATTGGCATTCATTTTTAATTTTTACTACAAATTGTTTTATGGGAAAGCTCCTGTGACTTATGAATTCAGAATACCAAGACTGTTACATTTTTACATTGAACTAAGTATTCAGGTAAAGTCAGCAGCCAGACCCTCATGGATGAGGCAAGAACTGAAATTGAGGATAACAAAGTAAAACCAGAAATGCTGAACTTGGTTTCCAAATATTTTTTTAAATGGAAATCTGGGGCTGTTGCCTCAGTTTATTTCTTGCACCGCAACAAAGGATTCCAATGGAATCCCTATCAGATGATTTACCAGTTTCCCATTTATAATCTACCATAGATCCTTCGAATGGAAAACTGTGCCCAGTCTGCAAGAAGGCTAGCTGAAGTGACCCATAAATAGCCATTCAGTATCTTTGACATCCATTTCTTGGAGAATTTTGGGACATATTTTGAGCTCATATGTAATGAGGTATCTCAAGCAGAGTGGCGCACTGTATGTGAACCATCTTGGTTATTGAAAATATCAATGATGTGAAACCCAACCTGACACTTTTCGTATGTGGCGTTCTGAAAGCCATGGATTGAGGCAGTCATGTAGATGCAGTATTTCTCAGTTTCTGAAAAGCAAATTTTCAAAAATATAAAACTGCATTTCACAAAAAGACATACTATCATATGACTACAGTATCAACGATTCACAGTTGGACTTGGTCAACTTACACAAATACCTGTGTAGCACTTTGTAGAGATATGAAATGGAATAATCACATAGGTTTAGTCATAGGTTAACCAGATGATAGACTTCAGTTTATTGGTAGAATGCTAGGGAAATGCAATCAGTTTACAATGGTGACTGCTTACAAAGCATGTGTGTAGCTCATCCTGAAATGTTGTGCACCTTTGTGGGACCCATACCAGATAGGACTGACAGGAGATATTGAACTTATACAGAGAAGGGCAGCGCAAATGGTCACACATTTTTTGACCCATGGAAGTGTCATAGAAACACTGAAGAACTGAACTGGTAGACACTTGAAGGTAGACATAAATTATTATGAGAAAGTCTGTATACAAAGTTTCAAGAACCAACTTAAATGATGACTCTAGGAATTCACTACAACTCTCTACATGCCACTTCTGTAGGGATAATGAGAACAAGATTAGATTAATTATAGAACTCTCAGAGGCTTTTAAGTTATTCGTCCCATTCTCTATACATGAATTGAAGACACTCTGATAGGAGGATCCTCTGCTGTGCACTTCTCAGTGGCTGCTGAAGTATGGATGTAGATGTAAATAAAGGCAGTAGGTGGGACTATACCAGGCACGGCCTACATCTCAACAGGAAAGGGAAGGGGAAACTGCCTGGGGTAATAGCAAGAAATTTAAGGGGGGGAGGCACTGCCATGAATGGTAAAATACCGGTGGTTACAGGTGTTGGAGCAGCACCTTTTTTAGGATAGGTAAGACAGAAAGATGTCAAGTTCTACGAGAGGTCAGGATTGAAACAAATCTTCAGTTTAGGAAAGAAATTAAACAGCACAATTCTAGCACATTGGATCACCAATCACAGCTATCAATTATAAATTTTCACCAATCACCAGAAATTTTATCTCCACCAAGTTGTATCTCAGTCCTAGGTAATTCCATTGATGAATTAAAGTCACCCAACCCAGTTGACATAATCTGCCTCTCTGAACACCATGTGACCACTGGTATAGGAACTAGGCCTAAGCACAATGAGAAACTCAGACAGGAGAGTACTGCAAATGTTAGAATAAGGAAAGGTTCTCATAAAAGTATAATTAAAAATAATGTAAGTATATTTCATCAAAATATTGGGAGTTTAAAGAATAAAGTAGATGAGCTTCTGGTTTGTTTAGAAGATTTAGAAGCTGAGAATGAAATAGATATACTATGCCTGTCTGAGCATCACATTGTTACTGATATGGATAAGGTAAATGTAAGTGGATATAAGCTCTCTGCACATGTAATGAGAGAAAATATGGAGAAAGGAGGAGTTGCCATATATGTCAAAAGTTATCATTGTGCAAAAAGTATAGAAACAAAAAAGTTTTGTGTAGAGAAACATATAGAAGCATGTGCCTGTGAGCTTAAATTAAATAAAGGCACATTTATAATTGTAACTGTATATAGGTCCCCATCAGGAAATTTTCATCTATTTCTGAAAAATTTGGACTCCTTGTTGTGCTATCTGTCAGACAGGGGGAAGCAAATTATTATTTGTGGGGACTTCAATGTAGATTCTCTGAAAGAGGGTAATAAGAAAAATGACCTTGAAGTATTACTCGGTTCTTTCAATTTGACACCCGTTATTGATTTTCCTACTCGGGTGGTAAAGGATAGTAGCTCACTGATAGATAACTTCTTTATAGACCAAGATAAGTTTAACCAGATAAATGCTCAGCCTGTTGAGAATGGTCTTTCTGATCATGGTGCACAGCTAGTTACAATATATGACATAGCTCCATTCAGCAATACTAAACAGTCCTCCAAAGTAGTACATTCAGTCAACGATTTAACAATTGCAAATTTCAGGGAAAGCCTACAGCAGTTAGACTGGGATGAGGTGTACCGTGAACCTGATGCCAATTTAAAATATAATTTATTTCATGACATTTTTGTAAATGCATTTGAAAACTGCTTCCCCAAGAAAATAGTTAAATATACTCGTAAGAAACCTTGTAACAAACCATGGCTTACTAAGGGTATAAAAATATCTTGTAACCGGAAAAGGGAAATGTATCTGACAGCAAGAAAGAGTAGTGACCCAGAGACTATCAAAAATTATAAAAACTACTGTGTTACATTAAGAAAAGTTATTAAAAAATCCAGGAGTATGTGTATCATGTCTGAAATCAGCAACTCTGATAATAAAATTAAAACAATTTGGAATATTATTAAAAGAGAAACAGGTCAACCAAGAGCACAGGAAGACAGTATTACCATCAAATTGAATGAAAACTTCACGAACAAAAAGTCAGAAGTTGAAAATATTTTTAATAATAATTTTCTAAATGTTGTGGATATAGTAGGATCCAGGTGTTCATTAGAAGATGCTAGGCTGTTAATGGAAGAGGCCATACCTATGCAATTTGATACAATTGAAATCTCACCCACTTCTCCCTCTGAAATTAGGAAAACAATAAACTTGCTTAAAAGCAAAAACTCACATGGAATTGATGGCATTTCCAGCAAAAAATACTAAAAGCTTGTTCTCAACAGATAAGTAAGATTCTCAGCCACCTGTGTAATAGCTCTCTGGAACAGGGCATTTTCCCTGATAGACTGAAATATGCTATTGTTATACCTTTGCATAAAAAGGGGGATAGATCTGATGTCAACAATTACCGTCCAATATCCCTTCTAACAGCTTTATCCAAAATTTTTGAGAAAGTAATGTATTCAAGAGTAGCTTCACATATCTGTAAAAATGAAGTACTAACAAAATGTCAGTTTGGTTTCCAGAAAGGTTTTTCAACAGAAAATGCCATATATGCTTTCACCAGTCAAATTTTGAATGATCTGAATAACCGAACACCTCCCATTTGGATTTTTTGTGATCTCTCAAAGGCTTTTGATTGTGTAAATCATGAAATTCTGCTAGACAACCTCAAGTATTGTGGCATGAGTGGGACAGTGCACAAATGGTTTAATTCGTACCTAACTGGAAGAGTGCAGAAAGTTGAAATAAGTAGTTCTCGTAACATGCAAAGATCAGCACATTCCTCAAACTGGGGAACTATCAAGAATGGGGTTCCACAAGGGTCAGTCTTGGGTCCTTTGTTGGTCTTATTATATATTAATGACTTGCCATTCTATATTCATGAAGAGGCAAAGCTAGTTCTCTTTGCTGATGATACAAGTATAGTAATCACACCTGAGAAACAAGAATTAACCGATGAAATTGTCAATACTGTCTTTCAGAAAATTACTAAGTGGTTCCTTGTAAACGGACTCTCACTGAATTTTGATAAGACACAGTACATACAGTTCCGTACAGTAAATGGTATGACGCCATTAATAAATATAGACCTTAATCAGAAGCATATAGCTAAGGTAGAATATTCCAAATTTTTAGGTATGTCCATTGATGAGAGATTAAATTGGAAGAAACACATTGATGATCTGCTGAAATGTTTGAGTTCAGCTACTTATGCAATAAGGGTCATTGCAAATTTTGGTGATAAACATCTTAGTAAATTAGCTTACTACGCCTATTTTCACTTATTGCTTTCATATGGCATCATATTTTGGGGTAATTCATCACTGAGGAATAAAGTATTTATTGCACAGAAGCGTGTAATCAGAATAATAGCTGGAGTCCACCCAAGATCATCCTGCAGACATTTATTTAAGGATCTAGGGATATTCACAGTAGCTTCTCAGTATATATACTCTCTTATGAAATTTGTTATTAACAACCAAACCCAATTCAAAAGTAATAGCAGTGTGCATAACTACAATACTAGGAGAAAGCACGATCTTCACTATTCAAGATTAAATCTAACTTTGGCACAGAAAGGGGTGAATTATACTGGCACTAAAGTCTTTGGTCACTTACCAAATAGTATCAAAAGTCTGACAGATAACCAACAAGTATTTAAGAAGAAATTAAAAGAATTTCTGAATGACAACTCCTTCTACTCCATAGAGGAATTTTTAGATATAAATTAAGAAAAAAAATATATAAAAAAATAAAAATAAAAAAAAAACAAAAAAATAAAGTTGTTATATTAACTTAAGTATGTTGTTAAATTAACCTAATTATGTCATGTATTGGAAAATTCGACTCGTTCCACATCATTACGAAATATCATATTCATGATCCATGGAACTAGTATTAATCTAATCTAATCTAATCTAATGTAATCTAATCTGTAATCAATAAACCAGTTCAAAATCTACTTAAAATCATACTTCACATGTGTACATGTTTCTTTGAATAACTTTTTACAATAGTTAAATGCACCACTTGTGAAAAATCTAAGAATACATTTATTATTGTTTGCCACTTTTTAATGTCCTAATAACAAAAGAATTGTGGGATTGGGAGGGAGGAGATTCTACATTCCTGATAATTCTAATGAAGCTTCACATGCCCCAAATGATTGTCCTAAAAGTTGCACACTTCAGAACACAAGGCCAGCTTTGGCTGCATACAGGTTTGGCACTCCCAGGTTTCCTGAGCTGAGAGATGGCCACTGCTTCCAATTCATTTGTACTGTAATTGATGAAGTTGTTCCAGTGACCACCACAAAGGGTGACAATGGAACAATGCATGTCTTGAGAAAAAAGATCTTGGCCTAACTGGCTACAGAGTGAGGCTGCCTCAGTCTTGATGTGAGCTATATAGTGATGGTGTGGACAGCTTTTGAGATGAAACAGATATTAGCAGACAATCTCTAGAATACTTACCACACCTCTTGTCCAGATAACACAAAGCTCTCTATGGATAAACTTTTATTTCCCTAGCTACTTGTGGGATGAAGATGAGATGTTCGAACACATGCTGTTTAATTTCCAGCCAGATTTGTATGCTGCTAGTGAGTATCAAAAACCAACCAACAACGAGCAAGTAGACCATCCTCTTTACTGATAGTGAAAATACAAAGAGGAAGTTTGAGGAGACTACCACTGTTCTTTATTCAGAAGAGTCTAGAGGGTATTGCTGGTTTTAATAAGCAATAAAAATCCAAGCAGTTAATAGCAACTATTCTATTGAAATGAAGCTGCACTGCACGCAGGAGTTTTATAAGGGCATTGTGTTATTCAAAGACATTTTTGAGATTGATTTGATTTGATTTGAACAGGGAGATAAAAACAAAAGCACTCCTAGCCCACTATTGCCTGCACCAAAGTAGTATTTATTATGCCATTTCATTTCCTTTGATTCTAGTAAAGCCAACTAGTATCCTTAAAGAGTAATGGGAGGCCCTTACTAGTTCTTTATTAGACACAATTTCTTCTGAACTTGATGACATGAATATTCTGTGTCTTTCGATTTCCAATGTTTTGCACTGGCAGATTAGGTGTGATGTGGTTTTATCACCCTCACTACAAGCTTATATCTTAAGCATTCTTTCTCTACATCCATTGTGTGTAGGTTTTTCTTAAAGTTCTCTTGGCCTGTCATTAGGATAGAGATTTCAGAGCTGCTTGGCTCTCTGGATATGTATAGATGCTATGATGCATGTAGCACTTACATGGATTCTCCTCTGCATATTCTCTGACAGAAGGTATTTCTGCCTGGAGTACTGTGACCAGCTTCTCTAGAGAGAATGTTTTCTCTAATCTATGCTGTACCCCATATACTCTGGCCCCAGCACATTCATCTGTTTTTGACCCATCAGGAAAGCAGACTGTGTCTACTGAACAGTGTCATGTTTTATTCTTCCTCTGCTCCCTACTTCCTGTTGTTACATGGAAAGGTTTATCGAAGAATCTGACAGATATTGTATAGTCAGCCATAATTACCCAATAACTCCTATATTTACCACATTCCATATATTGGTGTGGGATGCAAAATATTCTAAAGATATCCAGTTATTTCCAGACTCTAGCTTGCATGCCTCTGTTGCTGCTTTTCTGTTTTAACCCACAAGTATAATGGAGGCATTCCAGCATGGTCTCGATCTCTGCAGTGGGTGTGCTGTCAGTTCTGTCTGTCATGGATAAGCAGACCATTCTCTACAAAGTGCCCTCAATGTACAGGAAGATAGAGGAGAGCAATTTCCTGAAAATGTAGCACTTGTTCCCCATACCGAGCAATTTGGTGAAGTACTATTTCACATTATTTAATGTGCAAGCTAATCAGTTTCTGTAATGTATTTGAAAGAAAGGAGGACAGACTGAGTCTAATTAAACTCTCTTCTGCTTGTTGCAGTAGAGTGGACAAGATCTCATATGGGCCTGGTGACTTGACTGGTTGAAATGTTCCCTAAGATTACCAGATTTTATTAGAAATCATCTGATTCCCAGTTCTCTCTCAATTACCTGTAAACCATTGCCTCTCAGGGATTCAGTCATGGTCTGTATTGTCTGCCAAAATGCACTGAGGAAAATGAGGCTTGAGGAGCATTTCCAGCATAACATTTTCTGTCCTTGTATAATCACCATCCTTTTTCCTTAGATTACCTCCTGGGTTAGTTGGCATTCTGTTATGGACTTTATGACGCAAGTAGCTGTGCATTCCTCTTCCTCACAGAACTCCTTCCACTATGATAATTTTAACTGCTTAGTTGCAAGGTTGTATTTGGCAAGGGCCTCTTAATATTTCCCCATTCTCCTTGCCATCTCGTAAGGTTGAACTGTCTTTTTACCTGCTTCCTTTGCAATTCCATGTTATTGTTCCACCAACCTACACTCCTGTTTGTACCCTTCTTGGTGATTGGGAAGTGTTGTAAATACAAAGTTATAATGGCTGATGTCATTTTATTTGACATTTCTTCGAAATCTGCTGGATACCTTATCAAAATTATGACATCAGCTAAGTGTGAGTTGAGGTCCTTCCTGTGTGAGTTGCAGCCTATTTTCTTAGGGTTCCTAAAGGCTGTGGTCTCTTTAGCACCCATTTAAATAACAAATTTAATATAAATGTGGTCAGGTAAGGATCATTCCAACTTCATTGTTTGAAGAAAGGTACACCTCACTTTGCCAGTACATAACTTTCCCAATCATACTGTCATCATTGGAAGAGACTTCAGTGATTCAACAATTGATTAGGATAATCAGAATTTGGTATGTGGAGGTTGTGAGTAGATATCAAGCAAAAAATTATTAAATGCCTTCTCTGAAAACTACTTCAAAAAGATAGTTTGGTAGCTCATTCATGATGGAAATGTATTAGATGTAATGGTGACAAATAGATCTGACCCTTTTAAGATGTCCACATTGAAACTGTAACCTATGACCATGAGGCAGTTGTAACAGCAGTGATTATTAATGTACAAAGGACACCTAAAACAAGTAGGAAGGTGTACATGTTCACTAAGCTAGATAAACAGCAGTCATGTCATATATTAAAGAGGAAATGAAAACATTTATCTCTCAGCAGGCTCAAGTTTAAAAGAATAGTTGACCATGCACTGGGTAAATATGTACCTAGTAGAACAGTTCATGCTGGGAGAAGACCTTCCATAGTATACAGTCACTTGGTAATCTGTCCCAGTGAGTCATGATTTTGCTGCAATGAGTTTCACAGCACACTTGAAAACAAATTTAAAATTTTGGATTCATGAACTTTAGCAGCAGAACTGCAAATGCTGTGAACATCGTAAACATCCTCACTGACATACTGTGTCAGATAGTGACCAGAGCACTGTAAGGAGAACCAGTAAGAGAAGCAAAGTTGTTATGTGCCAGACACAGAGTTCCAATAGTAAACAACAAAAGAAACTAAGAGAGTATGTGAGATGATGTAACAGGTCTGCTATAGTGCATAACAATTTGCTTCATGTAGAGCTCACTGGCTGTTAGTGCACCCTGTGCCCCGCTTCATACCACAGTCTCTGTCAGAGAGTACCACTAATGCAGCTGCTTCTTTTCCTCTTTATAATATGAGGATCAACCCCAGACTGCTTTAGTTCTCAGACATTATTATTTAGTATCAATTTATTAAGTGGCAGCACTAGAAGATCACTGCCCCCTTGTGTGGTTCCACAGGGTCAATAGTGACCAGGCGTATGCCCAGAAATCCTAAGCACTGGGGTAGACTGGACCAGTGACCCTGCCCATAGATCAAGAGGCATATCAACAGCTAATGCTGTATTCTGACATTGCAGAATTATTTTTCCTTCTCATCTACATTAACTTACATTGTGCCTGGTACACTAAGGATGCTGTTTTGAATACCTGAACAATTTTAATAATATCACTAATGTTTAGGTCTGACAGTTCCAATGCTTTACTTCTAGTATCCCTATCAGGAGGCAATCTGAAAAGTATGCTCTAATTAGTGGCTTAGCATGTGATGCTTTGTTAACTGCTAGAAGACAGTAACAAGGGTCTTTGACATTCAGGAACCAAAATGCTACTTGTCTTGCAATGGAGAAGCCAGTGATGTAGGTTTCATCTGCATGAAGAAAAGGCAAATATGCTGTGGGCAGAGACACATCTGGCAGTATCGTCTTCTGTTTTTAGAGAATGATAAGCACTTGTAACAATTCACTGTGTTGCTGCTGATGCTGCTGCTGATAGTGTTGTTGTTGTTGTTGTTTTCATTGCCACTGCTGTTGCTTTAGTTGTTGTTGTTGCTGCTGCTGCTATTATTATAAGCTTATTGCTGCTTCCACAAATCCATAAATTCTTGGTACAACATTTCACAACAGAAAATACAGCATGGCATAATGACAGTATTATGAAAAAGATAGTAGCTACTGACCATATAGCAGAGATGCTGAGATGCAGATAAGCACAACAAAAAGGCTGTCAAACAAATCTTTTGGCCAAACAGGCTTCATCAGAACAGACAAAACATGCACACACACACACACACACACACACACACACACACACACACACACACACACACACACACACACACACACAACAACAACAACAACAACAACAACAGTCTCTATCGGCCAACTCCAGGCTGCGAGCAGCAGCACATGATGGGAGAAGGAAACTGGGTAGTGGGGTAAGGAGGAGGTTGGGGTGGAGAGGTGGAGGGATAGCAGGTTAGACGTAAAGGATGCTAAAGCTTTGCTTGCAGAAGCATATAGGGATGAGATGAGGAGAGGATAGGGCAGCTAGGTGCAGTTGGGAGGTTAGACAGAGAACAGGGGGCAGCAGAAAAGGACAGAAGTAAAAATACTATCAGTGTGTTGGTGAAACAGAGGACTGTGTGGTGCTGGAAAGTGTACAGGGAAGGGGGCAGGCTGGTAAATAACAATAAATGAAGTTTGAGGCCAGGAGGGTTTCAAAAATGTTGAATATATTGTACAGTTCAGAAAAGCTGGGAATAATCTAGATGGCACAGGCTGTGAAGTAGTCATTGAAATGAAGAACATTGTGTTAGACAGTGTGCTCAGCAATATTGTGGTCCAGCTGTTTTGTCTTGGACGCAGTTTATCAGGGCCATTCACATGAATAGACAGCTAATTTGTTGTCATGCTCACATAGAATGCAGCACACTGGTTGCAGCTTAGCTGGTAGCTCACATGACTAGTATCACAGGCCTTTGATGGGATAGGTGATGCTTGTGACTGGACTGAAGCAGGTGGTTGTGGGACTACGTATGCTTAGCTGGTAGCTCACATGACTGGTTTCACAGGCCTTTGATTGGATAGGTGATGCTTGTGACTGGACTGAAGCAGGTGGTTGTGGGACTATGTATGGGTCAGGTCTTGCATTTAGGTCTACTATGTGGATATGGGTCATGAGATAAGGGGTTGGGAGCAGGAGTTTAGGGATAGACAAGGGTGTTGTGCATGTTTTGCGGGCAGCAAAATACCATTGTGGGAGGTGTGGGAAGGATTGGGTTTAGGACATTCCTTATTTCAGGGCATGAAAAGAGGTAGTCATAACCCTGGCAGAGATTGTCATTCAGTTGCTCCAGTCCTGGGTGGTACTCCTCGATGGCTGGGCAATGGGACTCTGGGAGGTGGTGGTTGACTGGAGAGATAAGACATGGGAGATCTGTTTTTGTTCATGGTCGGGAGGGTAATTATGGTCTTTGAGGGTTTCAGTGAGACCCATGGTATATTTCAACAAGCACTGCTCATCACTACAAATGTGATGGCTACAGGTGGCTAGTTTGTATGGACGGAGCTTCTTGGCATGGAGGGGGCGGCAGCTGTCAAAGTGGAGTTTTGCTGGTGGTTGGTAGCTGTGATTTCAGTGGAGGTACTGATGTAGCCATCTTTGAGGTGGAGGTCAACATTGAGTGGTACTAGGTGAAGCAAATAGGGGAGAATGTGTTGAGGTTCTGGAGGAATGTGGATAGGGTGTTCTAATCCTTAATCCAGATCATGAAGATGTCATTAGTGAATCTGAACACAGGCGACTGAACCCTACCTGATACAGTTCACTCCTCCATCCCACCATAGTCGGCCTCCACAAATCATCCTGTTAACATTCCAGAATTTCTCAACTTTGAACCTTCCATCACCATGATTCCCCGAATCCCTCAACATGCAAACTGACCTTTCATTCACAAAAAGAACTGCAATTTACTGCCTAAAGAATTATCATGACCTTATAGTCCTGCCTGATGACAAAGACTCCACTACTATTGTTTTGAACTGCAAGAATTATCTGGTGGAGGAACACTCCCAGCTGTCAGATTCATCCACTTGCAAATCCGGCCACAGTGCCCTCATTCCAGAATTCCAGCAGGAGCTCCAGTTCCTCCTCAAACCCTCAGGCTCATCCCAGAACCCCTCCCTAGGGTCCACCTCTCTCCTCACCCCTAACACTCGCCACAGTCCTACTTATACTTGCTTCCCAAAGTCCATAAACCCAACCACCCAGGATGCTCCATTGTGGCCAGTTACTGTGCCCACATTGAGAGAATCTCTGCTCTTGTAGATCAACACCTTCAGCCTATTACTCACAACCTATCGTGCTATATAAAGGATACAACCATTTTCTCCACAGACTCTCCACAATTCTATTCCTTTACCAAGTGATTTCTTGTTTACCACTATTGATGCCATCTCCCTTTACACTAACATCCCCAATGGCCACGGCCTTGTCACTATTGAATACTACCTTTCCCAACCCTTGGCAGATTTCAAACCTACACCGTCCTTCCTAGTCGCCTTGACCAACTATATCCTCACTCACAATTTTTTCTCCTTTGAAGGCATCACATGCAAAGTAGTTCAGGATATTTCTGTGGGCACCACATGGCACCATCTTATGCCAACCTTTTCATGGGCCATCTAGAGGAATTCTTTCTAATCACCAAGAATCCCAAATAACACACCTGGTTCAGATTCACTGATGACATCTTCATGATTTTTATCGAGGGTGAAGACACCATATCCACATTCCTCCAGAACCTCAAAATCCTCTTTGCCATTCACTGCACCTGATCCTCCTCAACCCAACAAGCCACCTTCCCAGATGTTGACCTTTGCCTCAGAGATGGCTATATCAGTACCTCTGTCCATATAAAACCTACCAACCACCAGCAGTACTTCCACTTTGACAGCTGCCAACCATTCCATACCAAGAAGCCCCTTCCAGACAATCTAGCCACCCGATGCCAACGCATCTGTAGTGATGAGCAGTCCTCAAAATATACCATGGGTTTCGTTGAAGCCTTTACAGACTGTAATTACCCTCCTGACCCTGTACAAAAACAAATCTCCCATGCCTTATCTCTCTAGTCCTCCACCAACTCCCAAAGTCCCACTGACCACCAGGCAGGAGCATTTCCCTCATGACTCAGAACCACCCAGGAATGGAGCAGCTGAATCACATTCTCTGTCTTGGTTTCAACTACCTGTTCAAAAAAATGGTTCAAATGGTTCTGAGCACTATGGGACTTAACATCTGTGGTCATCAGTCCCCTAGAACTTAAAACTACTTAAACCTAACTAACCTAAGGACATCACACACATCCATGCCCGAGGCAGGATTCGAACCTGTGACCGTAGCAGCTGTGCGGTTCCGGACTGCGCGTCTAGAACCACTAGACCACTGCGGCCGGCAACTACCTGTTGTTATGCCCTGAAATAAGGAATGTCCTACACACTATCCTTCGCACCCCTACCACAGTGGGACTCTGCCACCCGTTCCTTTACAGTCCTTGCCCCCAACCCCTCCCCTCATGTCTCACAGCCCTGTAATAGACCTAAATGCAAGACCCGTCCCACATATCCTCACACCACCACCTACCTACTCCAGTCCAGTCACAAGATCATGTATCCCATCAAAGGTAGGGCTACCTGTGAAACCAGTCATGTGATCTACAAGCTAATTTGCAACCACTGTGGTGGATTCTTCATGTGTATGACAACCAACAATATGTCTGTTTGCATGAATGGCTACCGACAAACTGTGGCCAAGAAGCAGCTGGACTGCTCA
Source organism: Schistocerca americana (assembly GCF_021461395.2). Classification (NCBI taxonomy): domain Eukaryota; kingdom Metazoa; phylum Arthropoda; class Insecta; order Orthoptera; family Acrididae; genus Schistocerca; species Schistocerca americana. The sequence goes on along the minus strand of NC_060122.1, from coordinate 586,439,079 downwards.
CTTGCTGAGCACACTGCCCAACACAACATTCTTCATTTCAATGACTGCTTAACAGCTGTGCCATCTGGAACCTGCCCCCAGACAGCAGCTATTTAGAACTGCATAGGTGGTGGGAAGTCTATCTAAATTATATCCTACATTCCTGTAACCCTCCTGGTCACAACCTCTAACAGTCATTGTCCTTAAGCAACCTATCCCTTTCCCTGGTCCCTTTCCAGCACTACACAGCCCTCTATTCCAACTACACATGCACAGACTTGTTACGTCTGTCCCTTTCCGTCGGCTTCCTGTCTTCCATCTAACCTCCCAACTGCACCTAGCTGCCCTACCCTCTGCTCACCTCATGCCTGTATGCTGTATGCTGCCACAAGCAACATTTTACCTCCCCTCCCCCCTCCCCCCAACCCCCACACTCCCAGTTTGCTTCTCCTGTCATGTTCTGCTGCTCGCAGTCAGCCTTGGCAGACAGAGACTGTGGTCATGTGTGTGCGAATTATTTTTGTCGGAGTGTGTATGTTATGTTGTCTATTCTGATGAAGCCTGGTTGGACAAAAGTTTTGTTTGACAGTCTTTTTGTTGAGCCTATCTGTGACTCAGCATCTTCACTATATGGTCAGTAGCAACTATCCTTTTCATAATACTGTTACAACATTTCTGTATGTCTATTACACTACGAGTAGAGTCCCTGTCACAAATTTAATAGTGCACTAGAACTCATGCTTAAAAGTCTGAATTTGTGAACATGAACAGTGGACCTATGAACACTAGTGACTGTAAATAGCAGCCTTGCAACATGGACTGCATCAAACTACGTCTAAAGTTACCAACCTGTCTGCTTGCCTCTTAAGTCTCATGGATGTTCATCTTCACTATTTTTCTTCAGCTAATTAATAGGTTATTTCTAAAGTATGTGATCATCTAACATCACAATGCAGTCAAGTGTACTTGTTTAGTTCATTTGTGTTTCTTACTTCATACATACTATGACCACCTTTTAGTTAGTAACTCTGATAGTTTATATCACACAGGTCATCGATTTACTAAGCCTATGAGTGCTCTAACAAAATTGTACATGTAATAACACCAGCAACTAACATAGTATCTTTGCTCATAGAATGCTAGGTGATGACTGAATAAATGAATGAATACACTAATTAAAATAGAGTTGGAACTGACTGAAAGCGTACTCTTGACTGACTAATAGTGACTGTACTGACTGGATGTCCACCACCAACTGATCTGGATCTATACATATTGAAAACTGACTACAGACTTACTAACATAATGATTTGACTAACTGAACATTTGCTCATTACCGACTGTCATGGGTGTCTGACTACCAGATGCTGACTGCCAAAGGCTTTGTGGACAAAGCTATATAAAGACATCTGTGCAATAGCAATGAGAGAATGCTAAAATACACATTTTAGATATTAACATAAAAGACAGCAAAGGCAAAAAAACATAAAGAACACTAGGCAGTGAAATTATCTCTATTTACTATAAGCATTGTAATTAAAAAAATAATAGGCACTATTTCACAAAGTGGAAGTTATAATGTGCACTGGGATTTCCAAAACCTGCCAAACATTTGTAGTCAGCAAAATAACGGCTTGAGAACTATAACAAAAGATAGTAAGATGTTCACTGCCAAGTGGAAAAAGGCGTTTTCAATTAATGTGTGTAAACCATAAAACAAATAATTATAAGTGGGACAAATTTTGAAAAGGACATGGTTTCTGTGAACTGTAAATTCGGAGTATTTCATGAAAGAAAATGTTTGCTCAAAAAGTAATTATACTGTTATAATCATTGATCTGAAAAATAAAAATGGAATAATAAATTGTAGTTAAGCACAGCCTGAATTAGAATTTAATGTTTTTGTGTACTGGTGGTACATGCATTATATGTACAATAGAAAACAGAAAAGATAGAAAGAAAGAAAGAAAGAAAAAAAACCCTTAAGAAGTGGAATTATCGCAGGAGGACAGATTCAGTTTTTCTATGTCTCAAGTGGCTAAAGCATTGTACAGAGAATCAGTACGAGAAGTCAGACATGGAGTTCCAATACTAAACAACAAGAAAAACCGTGAGAACAGCCAAGTTGATGCAATAAGTCTGATATGGTGCATAGTGATTAGGTTTGTACAGAGTGTACAGAGATTGTTAATGCGCTATACACCTCATTTTATTCCCTGGCCTCAAACAGAGAGTGTAACTAATGCAGCTGCTTCATACACCTCCTTGGTATCAACTCTAGATTGCTGTAGCTCACAGAACATTATTGATATTGATGGAATTCTGTGATGGCAATACAAGCCTGAAAGCCCAATGATATGTTTAACCTGCAGTGTATGGAGGGTGTGCCTCAGGCCAGAGGTCAATTTGTGATGTTTTTAGAGTGTTCTTTGTACTGTAATGTGAGCCCACACATCCAAGTTACCATGAACATGAACCAGGACATTTATTTACACATTCTCAATGATCAAGTGTTGGTCTTTTGTCCACATTTTCATGATGAGTGTGTTGTGCAGATTTCTGTCTTCCTAGATGACAAAAGAGTATCACACATATGTTTGAGGAACACTAAAGCACCCTACTGCATGTCAACTGTCCTGATAAATAACCTGATCTTAATCCCATAGACTAAGCTGTTCCAATGCTGCCCTGTGGGGCAAGGGTATACAAGCATGCACCTCATTATGCTCACAGGCAGGCACAGGTAGAGAAGGCTACCTACCAGACAGCTGTATTGCATGCACTCTGCACATGCATGAGCTGCTTGAGAGCCCCTCCCACAGTTGGGCGTTACAGAATTAGCATGCAGTGATGCTTCTGCCAATAAACAACTATCTTAATGTGTTCTGCATTTGTAAATGCTCTCCTTCATCATAGAATTTATTAAAAATGATGTGTGAATGAGTAATTGAATTCCTGTTACCTGAAGGCATGAGAAATATTGTTCTGCAATCAAGAACAGGTATGTAGCTCTTTGTTGGTTCAGATGTTAACCAACTGCAGAAAATCCTGTAACCTTTTACATTTCTTTTTTGGTGTCAGTCTTCTGACTGGTTTGCTGCAGTCCACCATGAATTTCTCTCCTGTGCCAAGCTCTTTATCTGAAGAGTAGCACTTGCAACCCACATCCTCAATTATTTGGTAGGTGTATTCCAACCTCTGTCTTCCTTTACAGTTTTTTGCCCTCTACAGCTCCCTGCAGTACTATAGAAGTCATTCCCTGATGTCTTAATGGATGTTTTATCATTCTGTGTCTTCTCCTTGTTAGTGTATTCCACATGTTCCTTTTCTGTCCAATTCTGCAAAGAACCTCCTCATTTCTTACCTTATCAGTCCATCGAATTTTCAGCATTCATCTGTTCCAGTTTTCCCACAGCCCATGTCTCATTACCAAACAATGGTGTGCCCCAAATGTATATACTCAGAAATTTCTTCCTCATTCCTTACCTTATCAGTCCACCTATTTTTCAACATTCATCTGTTCCACTTTTCCCACAGCCCATGTGTCATTACGAAACAATGCTGTGCCCCAAACGTATATCCTTGGAAATTTCTTCCTCAGATTGAGCCCTATGTTTGTCACTTGTAGACTTCCCTTGACCAGGAAATCCCTTTCTGTCAGTGCCAGTCTGTTTTTGATGTCCTCCTTTCTCTGTCTGTGATTGGTTATTTTGCTGCCTAGGTGGCAGAATTCCTTAACTTCATCTACTTCATGACCATCAATATGGATGTTAAGCCTCTCGCTGTTCTCATTTCTGCTACTTCTCATTACTTTTATCTTTCTTTGATTTATTCTCAATCTATATTCTGTACTCTTTAGACTGTTCATTCCATTCAACAGATCATGTGATACTTCTTCACTTTCATTCAGGATAGCAATGCCATCAGCGAATCATATAATTGACATCCTTTCACCTTGATTTTTAATCTAACTCCTGAACCTTTCTTTTATTTCCATCATTACTTCTTCGATGTACAGATTTAACGGTAGGAGCAAAAGACTACATCCCTGCCTTACACCCTTTTTAATCTGAGCACTTTGGTTTTGGTCATCCACTTTTCCCCTTAGCTCTTTTACATAGTATATATTACATGTCCCTCCCTATAGCTTACCTTTTTTTCTCAAAATTTCAAACATCTTGCACCATTTTAATTTGTAGAACGCTTTTTCCAGGTTGACAAATCATATGAACTGTCTTGATTTTTCTGTAGTCTTGCTTCCATTATCAACCACTGTGTCAGAATTACCTCTCTGTTGCCTTTGCATTTCCTCAAGCCAAACTGGTCGTCATCTAACATACCCAATTTTGTTCCCTGTTCTTCTGTATATTACTCTTGTCAGTACTATAGATGCATGAGCTGTTAAGCTGATTGTGTGATAATTCTCACACTTATCAACTCTTGCAGTCTTTGGAATTGTGTAGATGATATTTTTCCGAAAGCCAGATGGTATGTCACCAGACTCATACATTCTACACACCAATGTGAACAGTCATTTATTGCCACTTCCCCCAATGATTTTAGGAATTCTAATGGAATGTTAGCTATCCCTTCTGCCTTGTTTGATCTTAAGTCCCCCAAAGCTCCTTTAAATTCTGATTCAAATACTGAATCTCCTACCTCTTCTAAATCAACTCCTGTTTCATTTTCTATCACACCAGGGAAATCATCCCCTTCATAGAGGCTTTCAATGTACTCTTTTCACCTATTCACTCTCTCACCTGCATTCAACAGTGGAATTCTCATTGCACTCTTAATGTTATCACCCTTGCTTTTAATTTCACTGAAGTTTGTTTTAACTTTCCTGTATGCTGAGTCAGGCCTTCCAACAATCATTTCTTTTTCGATTTCTTCATATTTATGATGCAGCCACTTCAGATTACCCTCCATGCACTTCCTATTTATTTCATTCCTTTCTGTATTTCTGAATTTCCCTGAACATTTTTGTACTTCCTTCTTGCATCGATCATCTGAAGTATTTCTTTAGTTATCCATGGTTTCTTTGCAAGTACATTCTTTATGTCTATGATTTGCTTTCTGACTTTTGTGATTGCCGTTTTTAGAGATGTCCATTCCTCTTCAACTGTACTGGCTGCTGAGCAATTCCTTATTGCTGTATCTGTGACTGTAGAGAACTTCAAGTGTATCTTGTCATTCCTTAGTACTTCCATATCCAGCGTCTTTGCTTATTGATTCTTCCTGACTAATCTCTTTAACTTCAGCATACTTCTCATCATTACTACATTGCAATCCAAGTCTAGATCTGCCCCTGGGTATGCCTTACAATCCAATATCTGATTTTGGAATCTCTGTCTGACCATGCCGTAATCTAATTGAAATAACCCCGTATCACCCAGACTTTTCCAAGTATACCTCCTCATACTGTAATTCTTGAACAGAGTATTCACTATTACTAGCTGAAATTTATGACAGAATTCAGTTAGTCTTTCTCCTTTCTCATTCCTTGTCCCAAGCCCATATTCTCCTGTAACCATTTTTCTACTCCTTCCTCTACAACTGTGTTCCACTCCCCCAAGACTATTAGAGTTTCATCTCCATTTACATACTGTATTACCCTTTCAGTATCTTCACATACTGTCTCTACCTCTTCATCTTCGGCTTGTGATGTCAGCATGTATACATGAACTATCATTGTCAGTGCTGGTTTGCTGTTGATTCCGTTAAGAACTACCCTATCACTGAACCATTCCCAGTAACAAACTCTCTGCCCTATCTTCCTACTCACAATATTCTACATACTGAAAGCTAAATATCATTTAAATATAAGGGAGTTATTGAAACACTGCATGTTACCTGAATATATAAATGCTTGTAATCTGTTTGGTTAAGATGTTTCAATAACAAAAATTTATTTTTGTAGGGAGAGCTCCCACAACCAAGAGAATATGCAACATCAGACCCTAACTGCACCATTCTTTGTTGGGATGAAATTTCATTTGAAAAGGTATGAAGTAAGCAATACTGTTTCTGTTAATCAGATAGCAATTTAATGTTAGAGATAGCACAATTATGTTTATGTATTTCTATTTATTCACACAAACATAAATGAACATGTACAAGACAAGACAACACACACAAACACACACACACACACACACACACACACACACACACACACACACACACACACACATCATAAATACAATTTAATAGCATAGTATTCATGTACAGGTGTCTTTACACATTGAAAAAGGCATTTTTTTTTAAAAAAAAAGCACTAATATTGATTCTCCTTGTATTTTAATTCTGTGGTTTTCATTGGCTCTAAAAATGTAAATTTAGTATGCATGGTAATTTACTTACCTCAGTTACTAGGGAGATATTTTAGTATTTTATATTGGGATATCAACATAACATCTTATGAGTAACATTGTTATTGGCTGCACCTTATACAGCTTGCCTTAAGCAAGTCATTCAGTGTTATTCTGGCCTCAACACATTTAGATTTTTGTATTTAGAACATGATACTAATCAGATGTGTTGTTGCTATCAAGCAGTCAGCTTCGTGTTGGCATCAACTGGTGTATTGGTTCTTTTACAGAAATAAGTTTAAATTTAGTGCTCAAGAAAACAACAATAGCAACCATAACAGTATATGCTTAAAAATTGTTACCATATCATGAAGAGCTGAAGTAAGATTGAAAGTTGCTATTTATGGTGCTTTGTTCTTATTTTGTTGCTCTAAATTGGAATTATTTACAACATTAAGGTTAGTACAGAACTTTCTTCTTGCTTGTTTTGACACTGCATTTAACACTCACTCACAGACACATGTCTGGAAACTCAGTGGCAACATACTGCAGCTTTAGAGTTATTAATTCATCCACAAGTTACCATTAAGAAAGAAGTACAGAATCATGCTAAACTTCAAATTATCATATGAAAATTGTAAAATTTGTTGCAGAAGTGGAATAAAAGACTGCATATTCATCTACCAATAACCTACGACTGCTTTGGTGGCATTCTGTATGACTCCTCTTCTGTATTCTTCATCTTAGAGTAGCATGTACATCCAATAACTTCAATTATTGTCATATATATTCTAAGTGGGGCAGCAGCCTTTTCAATAGTTGCAGAGGCAACAGTCTGGATGATTGACTGACCTGGCCGTGTAACACTAACAAAACGGCCTTGCTGTGCTGGTGCTGCGAACAGCTGAAAGCAAGGGGAAACTACAGCTGTAATTTTTCCCGAGGGCATGCAGCTTTACTGTATGTTTAAATGATGATGGCGTCCTGTTGGGTAAAATATTCTGGAGGTAAAATAGTCACCCATTTGGATCTCCGGGCGGGGACTACTCAAGAGGACGTTGTTATCAGGAGAAAGAAAACTGGCGTTAAATGGATTGGAGCATGGAATGTCAGCTCCCTTAATCGGGCAGGTAGGCTAGAAAATTTAAAAAGGGAAATGGATAGGTGAAAGTTAGATATAGTGGGAATTAGTGAAGTTCGGTGGCAGGAGGAACAAGACTTCTGGTCAGGTGAATACAGGGTTATAAATACAAAATCAAGTAGGGCTAACGCAGGAATAGGTTTAATAATGAATAAAAAAACAGGAATGTGGGTAAGCTACCACAAACAGCATAGTGAATGCACTATTGTGGCCAAGATAGATACAAAACCCACACCTATCACAGTAGTACATGTTTATATGCCAATAGTCATGAGTGACTGGCATTCGATACTAGGAAAAGGAAGAGAAGGTAACGTAGTAGGTGAATATGGAATGGAGTAAGGAATGAAAGAGGAAACCACCTGATAGAATTTTGCACAGAGCACAACTTAATCATAGCTAACACTTGGTTCACGAGCCATGAAAGAATGTTTTATACATGGAAGAGGCCTGGAGATACTGGAAGGTTTCAGATAGATTATATATAGATTTTGGAACCAGGTTTTACATTGTAAGACATTGCCAGGGGCAGATGTGGACTCTGACCACAGTCTATTGGTTATGAACTGTAGGTTAAAAGTGAAGAAACTGCAAAAAAGTGGGAATTAAGGAGATGGAACCTGGATAAACTGACAGAACCAGAGGTTGCAGAGAGTTTCAGGCAGAGCATTAAGGAATAATAGCTTTAGAGGGGCTGGCCAGTACTTACCTCAGCTCAGTACAGCCGATAGATACACATAAAACAGAACCGAAAATTTACGTTCCTAGCTTTCGGAACAAATGTTCCTTCATCGGGGAGGAGAGAGGGGAAAGAAAGGGAAGAAGGGAAAGTAGAGTCAGTTACTCACAACCCATGTTATGAAGCAACAGCTTCCCTTTCTTTCCCCTCTCTTCTCCCCGATGAAGGAACATTTGTTCCGAAAGCTAGGAACGTAAATTTTCGGTTCTGTTTTATGTGTATCTATCGGCTGTACTGAGCTGAGGTAAGTACTGGCCAGCCCCTCTATCTCTTTGTTAGTATTTGTTTCACATCTTTATATGATATTTTCCATTAATCATTTGGAATAATAGCTTTGAGAGGTGAAATAGTAAAGGCAGCAGAGGATCAAGTAGGTAAAAAGATGAGGGCTGGTAGAAATCCTTGGGTAACAGAAGATATATTGAATTTAATTGATGAAAGGAGAAAATATAAAAATGCATTAAATGAAGCAGGCAAAAAGGAATACAAACATCTCAAAAATGAGATCAACAGGAAGTGCAAAATGGCTAAGCAGGGATGGCTAGATGACAAATGTAAGGTTGTAGAGGCATGTATCACTAGGGGTAAGATAGATACTGCCTACGGGAAAATTAAAGAGACCTTTGGAGAAAAGAGAACCACTTGTACCAATATCAAGAGCTCAGATGGAAACCCAGTTCTAAGCAAAGAAGGGAAATCAAAAAGGTGGAAGGAGTATATAGAGGATCTATACTAGGGCGATGTACTTGAGGACAATATTATGGAAATGGAAGAGGATGTAGATGAAGATGAAATGGAATATATGATACTGCATGAAGTATATCTAAAAACACAGATGATGTGACTTACCAAACGAAAGAGCTGGCAGGTCGATAGACACACAAACAAACACAAACGTACACACAAAATTCAAGCTTTCGCAACAAACTGTTGCCTCATCAGGAAAGAGGGAAGGAGAGGGAAAGACGAAAGGATGTGGGGACTCCTTACCTTCTCCCTTAAAACCCACATCCTTTCGTCTTTCCCTCTCCTTCCCTCTTTCCTGATGAGGCAACAGTTTGTTGCGAAAGCTTGAATTTTGTGTGTACGTTTGTGGTTGTTTGTGTGTCTATCATCGACCTGCCAGCACTTTCGTTCGGTAAGTCACATCATCTGTGTTTTTAGATATATTTTTCCCATGTGGAATGTTTCCCTCTATTATATACTGCATGAAGTGTTTGACAGAGCGCTGACAGACGTAAGTCAAAACAAGGCCCCAGGAGTAGACAACATTCCATTAGAACTACTGATGGCCTTGGGAGAGCCGCCCTGACAAAACTACCATCTGGTGAGCAAAATGTATGAGACAGGTGAAATAGCCTCAGACTTCAAGAAGAATGTAATGATTCCAATTCCAAAGAAAGTAGGTGTTGACAGATGTAAAAATTACCGAACTATCAGCTTAGTAAGTCACAGCTGCAAAATACTAACACAAATTCTGTACAGACCAATGCAAAAACTGGTAGAAACTGAACTCGGGGAAGATCACTTTGGATTCCATAGAAATGTTGGAACACGTGAGGCAATGCTGACCCTAAGGCCTATCTTAGAAGACAGATTAAGGAAAGGCAAACCTACATTTCTAGCATTTGTAGATTTAGAGGAAGCTTTTGACAATGTTGACTGGAATATTCTCCATTAAATTCTGAAGGAGGCAGAGGTAAAATACAGGGAGTGAAAGGCTGTACAATTTGCACAGAAACCAGATGGCAGTTATAAGAGCTGAGGGGCATGAAAGGGAAGCGGTGGGTGGGAAGGGAGTGAGACAGGGTTGTAGCCTATCCCCAATGTTATTCAATCTGTATATTGAGCAAGCAGTAAAGGAAATAAAAGAAAAATTCAGAGTAGGAATTAATATCCATGAAGAAGAAATAAAAACTTTGAGGTTCACCAATGATATTGTAATTCTGTCAGAGACAGCAAAGGATTTGGGACGGAATGGACAGTATCTTGAAAGGCGGATGTAAGATGAACATTAACAAAAGCAAAACAAGGATAATGGAATGTAGTTGAATTAAATTGGGTAATGCTGAGGGAATTAGATTAGGAACTAAGACACTTAAAGTAGTAAATGAGTTTTGCTATTTAGGGAGCAAAATAACTGATGATGGTCGAAGTAGAGAGGATATAAAATGTAGACTGGCAAGGGCAAGGAAAACTTTTCTGAAGAAGAGAAATTTGTTAACGTCGAGAATAGATTTAAGTGTCAGGAAGCCATTTCTGAAAGTATTTGTATGGCGTGTAGCCATGTATGGAAGTGAAACGTGGACGATAAATAGTTTAGATAAGAAGAGAATAAAAGCTTTTGAAATGTGGTGCTACAGAAGAATGCTGAAGATTAGATGGGTAGATAACATAACTAATGAGGAGGTATTGAATAGAATTGGGGATAAGAGAAATTTGTGGCACAACTTGACTAGACGAAGGGATCGGTTGGTAGGACACGTTCTGAGGCATCAAGGGATCACCAATTTAGTATTGGAGGGCAGCATGGAGGGTAAAAATCGTAGAGGGAGACCAAGAGATGAATACACTAAGCAGATTCAGAAGGATGTAGGTTGCAGTAGGTACTGGGAGGTGAAGAAGCTTGCACAGGATGGAGTAGCATGGAGAGCTGCATCAGACCAGTCTATGGACAGAAGACCACAACAACAACACAACATATTCTAATCTCTGTCTTCCTGTACAGTTTTTGCTCACCACAGCTCCCTCTAGTACCATGGAACTTATTCTCTGATGTATTAAGATGTAATATCTAATTAATATTTTTCCCATCAGACATTCCTCACTGATTTTCTGAAGAAACTATTTATTTTCTATCTTAACCATCCACACAATTTGTAGCACATTTCAGTAATTCCATACAGTGGCAGATTTACATATAGACCCACTAGGCATGGGTCTAGGGGCAGCACCTTAAGGGGGGCAGCATTTTTTGCTCTGTACTCATTTTAACCTTTTACATTTTAAAATAACTGTGCTTACAAATGACAAAAATTTTGTTAAATTACTTGCTACTTTAGATAAGCCTTAACAGCAAAATTCGAGAATACAAGCTTGGAAATATATGTAGTTTACTTGATGATTGAATGGAAATTTAACATTGGGTTTCTGTCTGGTGTCATCTTCATGATTGTTCAAAATATTCTGAAGTAAGCTGTCAGGACAGCAATCAACAATACAATGTTTGAAACATTATTATTCTGAGAATGTTGTTGGCTTCTACTTAACCCTACCATACTTTCCACAAGAAAATACTGGCACCCCTGAAAAGCTAAATTAGAAAGAGAGTCTTAAGAATATTCAGAGCATATTTGTGTCGAAGATACTGGTGACATGGGAAACAGAAGCCAAAAGAAGGACTGTCCCGTTTTCTTTATGAGATGAATTCCAGTTGGCAGGTGTGCTTCCACTATTCACTGACAACAGAGAAACAGGTGACAATGAAATTAAATTGTTCTGCATTGTCGTTCTTTCATAGCACAGTTACGTCGAGTAATCCGAGTTGATCAGTTCATCGCTCTGTGTTTAAAGGATTAATCTTTGTGCTCGTGTGCCATATTTAAAGCAAAAAGCATTGTGCTCACGTGTGGTGTAGTACATTTAAAATTGGAAACAGTCTTTCTTTTTTTCTTTCCTTTTACAAATACTTTCTTTTGTTTTGACTGTTGGTTGACAATTTTGTATTTATTTATTTATTTTGATCCTCTGAATCATACATTGTACAGAAATGCACATCATGATATAGGACAGTCATTTGATACATATTAGCCATTTATAAGAAGAGGTACATATCTATGAATCTATAAAATGGTTACATATTTATATCACATGTGTAATGAACTTAGGTCATACATTTATTCTGTACCAGAATTTAGCATTTATACTAATAAGACTTATATTCATTTATGTTACATAAGGTCAATAGTTTGGGATCCATTATCTGATGTTTTTGTTGAGCAGTTCCTTATAGCAGGTTGTTTTCGAGGAATTCCTGCATGCTGCAGAGGCAGTGTTTAATTAGAAGTGATTGTAGTTTTACTTTAAAATCCTCCTTCTTGTGTAATGCTCTTCACTGCTATTGGGAGATGATTGTAGAGTTTTATTCCCACATATCTGACACCTTTACTGTACAGTTTCGTTGAGTGGGGAATCACTCGTAGAGAGTTTCTTTGACCTTGTATCATGTTGTTGCCAGTTTGAGTTTATATCTAAGTTGCTAATATTTTTCTTTGTTAAACATAGTAGGTCCAGTATGTACTGACACGGGAGGTGTAATATGTTTACATTCTGGAACAGTGGTGTACAGGATTCTTTCTACTGTTTGGAGAATATTATTCTAACTACTTTTTTTTGGAGTTTAAACAGCCTTACTGCGTCTGCAGACTTTTCCATGTAAGTGTGTCAGTAACGGTAACCCTCAAAAATTTGCTTTCCTTTACGTAGTTGATTTTATCATCACTCAGTGGTATATTTGGTACTGGTGGGTTTTTATTTTGGACTGTGTGGAAAGTAATACCAGCTGTCTTTTTTATATTTAGAGTAGTCTGTTCGAATTAAGCCATGTATTTAGTTGTGCTGTGCTCCTGTTTATTGCGTCTTGAAGATGTTCATTTGAGTCAGATATCGTAATTGTGGTATCACGAGCAAAGAGGAAGGTTATGTTATTGTGTAAATTTAAGGGGAGGTCGTTTACATAAAGTAAGAATAATAAGGGTCCCAACCCTGAGCCTTGTGGAACTCCATGTTCTGTGCTTTGGGTAGATGACTGTACAGTATTAGTGATTCCTGGTCTGATTGATCGTATCAAATGCCTTTGTTAGGTCAAGAAAAATGTCTGTGGCTGGAAGCTTCTTGTCTACTAGTGTGAAGGTGGTGTAATCTGTGAGTTGCTGTATTGCATCAGTTGTGGTTTTTCCTCTTTTTGAGAAATGAATTTAGTTTGTCTGCCATAGTGTATTCAAATATTTTGCTGAATACTGAGAGTACTGCTACTGACCTGTAATTGCTGGTATCATCTTTTCTTCCTTTTTTATGAATGGGTATGATTTTTGCGGTCTTAAGTTTATTAGGAAATATGCCATTGAGGAATGAAGAGTTTATTATGTGGGACAGTGATTTACTTATGAGGTTGCTGCAGTTATGGAGAAGAAAGCAGGGGATCTGATCTTGTCCTGCAGAGAATTGTTTCTGATTTTTGTATGAAAATGTTTTTCTATTTCTGCCTCTGTTGTTGGCAATAAGAACAGCATGTCAGTGAAATTTTTTTGTTCTAAGTTTGTGAGGTGATTATTTTTAAGGTGGTCTGTGAGACTTTCAACGTTTTTAATAAAATATGAGTTAAATTCATCTGCTATTTCTTTTTCATTTGTGATTGATTTCCCATTTATTTTTAAGTTCATAATTCTTGTCAGCTGTTGATTTCTGCCACTGTGTGTATTAATGATTTTCCACATGCATTTACTTTTGTTAGCTGATAATTTGAGCAGGGTATCATTTTGCAGTTTTTTTGGCTGCATTAACTACATCTCTAAAAAAATTTTATATTTAGTAAAGTTATTCTTAAATTCTTCAGTATTGCCAAATTAGGTTGGTTGGTTGGTTGGTTTGGGGAAGGAGACCAGACAGTGAGGTCATCGGTCTCATCGGATTAGGGAAGGACGGGGAAGGAAGTCGGCCGTGCCCTTTGAAAGGAACCATCCCGGCATTTGCCTGGAGCGATTTAGGGAAATCACAGAAAACCTAAATCAGGATGGCCGGACGTGGCATTGAACCTTAGTCCTCCCGAATGCGAGTCCAGTGTCTAACCACTGCGCCACCTCGCTCGGTGGACCCGAATTAGGTCTTGCTGAGTTTGAAGAGTTCTCTTTTTCTTTTCGCTCAGGTGATAATACCTGGGGTTATCCAATTGGGGGATTTACTGTTATTGGAAATATTTTTTTGTTTTTAAGGGGAAGTGGTAGTTGAAATAATAACTAAAAGTATTTAGAAAAGTCTCAAATTTGTTATCTACATTTTGAGACTGATATATATCCTGCCAGTTTTCTGTTTGCATGTGAGACAGAAAGGTGTAGATATTGCTTTGACAGAAATTTCTAGTTTGTGTTGTAAACTTTTTTGAGGGGGCTTGTTTCCTGGTATCTGTATAATTAGGGCGTTGTGGTCAGAGAATCCTAACTTTACAGAGCATGCTGTGCATTCTGTGTCAGTAGCTACTTGGTCAAGACAAGATTCACTGTGGTTGGTTATTCTGGTTGGGGATTTAACCTGTAGTTCCAGAGTGTAGAGATTCATATAGTTTTTGAAGTTTACATGGTCGCTATCTTCTACTAGGAAATCTACGTTAAAGTCGCCACAGATTACAGTTCTGTAGGATTTCCATTTTGTTAGTTTTTCTAATACTAAAGCCAAGGTCTTATAGAAACAGCTTAGGTTGCCTGAGGGTGATCTGTTTACTTATATTAAGTAAATACAATGTTCAGTGAGTTCTATGCCCGATAATTCTATATCTTTTCAGTGCTGTGGGAGTTGCATATGTCCAGTGGTATAGCAATAGTATTGTTTTTTACAAATATGCAGCTCCCTTTGCCTCTGAATTTTTTCCTTGAGAAATGATTTATCAGTTTGAACTGTGGTATCATAACACATTCAATTTCATAACAGCTCATAAAGTGCTCAGTAAAACATAGTATTTGCTTATTTGATAATTCACTGTTACTATTTATTAAAATTTCTATTTCACTCAATTTGTTTCTGAGTCCTTGTACATTGTGGAAGTAAATTTGCTAATTGTAAGATTCAGAAAGTATTGAACACTGTTGAGAGATTGTTGGTTCTACCTTACTTGCTGCAGCTGACTGGGTGATGGCTTTTTCTTCTTCAGTCCTGTCCATAAAAAATCGTTGAATCTGGGAGGAGGAACAACAGTTCTTCTGTTGAGCACCGTTTTCTTTGCTGTGGGTGTAATCTTGTTTACCACTGCTCGTGAAACTGATGGCGGGTTGACAGATTTGGTTGCTGTTGGTGTATTTTTGTTTATTGCTCGTGGAAAAACTGATTGCTGTTTGACTGTTTTTGTTGCTGTGAGAGTCTCTTTACCTGATGGAGAAGCTAATGGTTGTTTAACTGTTTTTGTTGTAGTTTCTGTTGTTTTCTTTCTTATGGGTTGTCCAGTTGCTTCTGTTATTTTTGTCTGTGTTGTTGCATCCAGTAGAGCAGTATTTGCAGTATCATCGCATTTGTATTGGCAGTTATTTGATGTTGAAAGCTGCCTTTTTGTTCCTGAGAACATCACTGGGATGGCGGGACCATTTTCTTGTCGACTGAGTTTTTCTAACTTATGAAGAATTTTTTTACCTAGTAGAGTTTTACCGCTTCTGTTTGAATGCATTCTATGTTTTGTATGATGACTCCTTTGGAGAAAGTCCATACTGAGGAAATGTGCGTTTTGTTTCATTTTGCAGATCTTATGGAACTGTCTGTTTGCCTTTCTGATTTCAAGATTTACACATGAGGTGGTTACATCATATCCGTGAGATATTCCACTAAAGACGATGATCCCCTCTCTTATTAGATGTAAGACTTGCTTTAGGTTGTAGGTTGCGGTTGCTAGTTCGTTTCTGAAAACATCGTTTGTGCCTGCAATCAACACAATGCTTTTGTAAGTGCCTTTGCACGAGTAACAGTGAAAAAAGCAAATGTGCAAAATTAAATGGGGCAGCATTTCAGAAATTATCGAAGGAAAGGCGAGAACGAGAAGCCAGTGTTCCAAAAACGCATGGCAGAGTGGATAAATTTTTTGCAGAAAATGTTACTGGTTCGACTTCAAGTAGTACAGATGATATTTCTGGCACAGCAGCTGTTGTAAAAGCAGTGACTGAAGTACAGATGAAACAAAAGTGAAAAATGAAGAAAACCAAATTGTTCCTGATTTCGAGTTTCACGAAAAACTAAGTGTCGAGTCAGACATTACAAAAAGGAATAACATCGTTAGTGATAATCCTCCAGAATGGTGTGTCTGTGAATCAACAATTGACATCCTCTTTCAACGTGGCAGTAATCAAAATCGTGACGGTGACTTATAAAAAATTCAAGAGGATCAACTGGCGATAAAACCAGATATTTGAACAAAAATGACTTTTACCATAAACTTTTAAATGGTGAATCAGCCTTGCACGATTTTGTGGTATACTCCTGTGTGCTGTTTTTCGTGCGCCACGTAAATTGTTTGGAGATGAGGCCAGGATTGCTACAAATGGTATTGCAGATTGGAAAAATATTTCTAATATTTTATCTTATCATGAGAATATACTTGAACACAAAATTTCCGTGTTACTGGTATCACTCTTAACAAGAAAAAAAGTCACTTGGAACAATATATATCCATTTTAAGTCTTATTTATTACCATTTATTACCAGATCTTCGTCATTCACTTGCTGGACATATTGCGTCAAAGTTACAATCAAGTGATTTACAATATAATGAATTACAGAATAACATCTAGACTTTTACAGGTAATGTTCAGAGACTATGTCATGTTCACTGTGTCCATTCGCTTTCTTCACAGTCAAAGAATTCTTGGACCGAGTATAGTGGGCGTTGTTTTAGGCCTAATGTAATTTGTTTCTTGAAGTTGTCCAGTGGCAGGGTCTGCAGTTCAACAGGTAGTTTGTTGAACATGCTCACAGCAATCACTGGAAAACTGTCTCTTGTTTTGTCTAGGTTTCCCTTATGTGGATGAGGCATGATAATACATACTGGCTATAAACAGTCATTATTCCCAATGTTCTGAATAATGGTCTGCAGTGTTCCTGGCTGCTGCTCGATGTAATAATTCTTATTACCTTCTTTTGCAGTAGCAGCACATCCTTCCAGCCTGCCGACTGACCCCATAGCTGTAATCCATACAGAATGTGGCTATGGATCAAAGTAGTAGACAGTTATCAGAAACTTGATCTGTAATCACTTTGTTTAATCTTCATAGTAGGTATCTTACATGAGAGAATTGCTTGCATGCATGCACAGTTTTTTAATCTTCGTAGGAGGTATAACACATGAGAGAGTTTCTTGCATACATGCACAGTGTGTCCATTCCATGAGAGTTTGTGGTCTATGGTGAAGCCTAACAGTTTCGTAGATTCTATATGGTCAGAGTATGTGTTTTTTCCAAAGCTGCATACCATACACTGGGTTTTTTCTTCGTTTACTTTCATCTTGTTGGCGATGAACCATTTTTTACCGTTTTCGAACTGTACATCAGACTTCATGACTGCTTGGGCAGAATTTTCCCCTTTGGCAGTAAGTGTGGTGTTGTCCACAAATTGTAGTGTCCCACCAACTTCACTTTAGATCATTTACAAAAATGAGGAGGAGAAGTGGGGCTATGACCGAACCTTGTGGCACACCGTGTTCTGCCTTCTGTTTCTGGGATGTTGCTCCTTGGATTGAAACAATTTGCCTTCTGTTTTCTAAGTAAGACCGAAGTGTAGCTGGGGCTGTACCTCCCACACCATAACATTTTAGTTTTTTGAGCAAGATCTTGTGGGGGATGTAGTCGAAAGCTTTACTTAGATCGCACAGTGTGAGTGTCACAAACTCTCTCTCCTCGAATGCCTCCATTACTTTTCTTAATAAGTCTAATGCTGCAGTGGTACAGAACTTTCCCTTCCGGAACCCATGTTGTGCTTCTTTGAAGAGATTGTTTTCTTCAAAATAAGTTACTATCTGATCTTTCATGATGGATTCGATCACTTTTGCTAGTATAGGAATGATTGATATTGGCCTAAAACTTGACACATTATCTGGGTTTCCTGTTTTGTAAACTGTTACTGTCCTTGCAAGTTTCAAGAAATCTGGGAAACTCCTGCAGGTAGGCAGTTGTTTATAGCTGTTGCTAATGGCTGTGCTATTTCTCCCACAATTTTCTTTAGGATAGTACAAGACAGCCTGACATCAAGATATCTTGACTCTTCTAAGTTTTGTAACATTTTACTATTTTCACTATGTCATTTGCGTGTACTTCTTTCTATTTTTCAAATTTACTGTAAGTTTTATTTGGTAAATAAGCAACAGGATCTATAGTGAAGTCTAGGATTTCAGCAACAGTGTTTTCTATAACTTTGATAAAGTAGTCATTGAAGTCATCAGGACTGCAGGCATAGGCATCTTCCTATGTTCATTTACTAGAGTCCAGGCTGCTTTGCATGGATTATAGGCTTCTCTTATGAATCTATCATTCCCCCTCCATTTAGCTTCTTCTACTTTTTTTCTGTAAAATCTCTTGGACTCTAAGTAATTTCTGTGTAACAATTGTTTACTATTTGGATCTGTGGCTGCTTTGGCACAGTCATCTACATTAGAACAATATTTTTTAAATTGGCTAGCTCAGGAGGGTACTATGTTTTTGTATTTACTATTTTCTGTTTTCCTTGTGCTTTACTTGTGTGACTTTTCTTTGGTATCAGTGTGATCATCTCATCAGATTTGGTTTTTAATGTCTGGAAAAGAACATTTAAGGCATCATTGGGTTTTGCTTCTGTAGTTAATTGCTGCCAGTTTATACTGGACAGTGAGGCATTGAAGGTCTCTACTTTTTCTTTTGGCACTATTCTTCTATGAAACACATAATTCGATTGCCATGTATTTGTCTGTTGGTTACCCTGAGTCTTCATTTGTAGTTTCATGACTAATGCACTGTGATCTGCTACCACTGCATCAACTAAATTTATTTTGTAACTCCAGGTATCTATATTTGTAATAACGGTATCGAGGCAGGCATCACCTCTAGTCGGAAGTCTGTTTGCTATAAAGAGACCATAACTATTTACTAAATTCAAGAATGCTCTCTCTTTTGTACTATTTTCACCTATGTGTACATTAAGATCGCCACACAGTTCAAAAAAATGGCTCTGAGCACTATGCGACTTAACTTCTGAGGTCATCAGTCGCCTAGAACTTAGAACTATTTAAACCTAACTAACCTAAGGAAATCACACACATCCATGCCCGAGGCAGGATTCGAACCTGCGACCGTAGCGGTCACGCGGTTCCAGACTGAAGCGCCTTTAACCGCACGGCCACACCGGCCGGCCACACAGTGCAGTTTTTGGTTTAAGGTGTGTTATGTGACGTAAACAACTTTCCAAGTTAGTAATAAAGTTTCAAAATTTCCATTTGGTGAACGGTACGCAGAAACAATTATCATATTCATATCTACTATTTCTAAGCCAGCCAGTTATAAATCCATATCTGAGCAGTAATTTCTCAGGTCCACATCCCTAGTGTTGAAATTTTTATTGGCATGCACAGACACGCCTCCATGAATGGTAGTTTCTCGATACCATGAGCTCACCATCTCTAGGTATTCAATGCATCTGTAATTTTCACCCACTTCTTTGTCTAGCTGGTGCTCACATACACATATCACATCTGGCTTTGCATCTTCTATAAATATAGATAACAGATTACATTTAGTTCATAGACATTGAACATTTTCACTAGCTAAAACTATGGGTACATTATTTTGATTCCAGTTTTGCTGACCCGTAGTTTCAATAGTAGGCTCTATCGTACTGCTGCCTTAAATGTTCTCCAGAATAAAAAACGTCACAATACTACATTCTTAGGCCATATAGAACTGTTAGTTACTTTTTCCTTTAGTTCGAAGTCAACACCAGTTTTGAAACTGCTGTTGAGACCTTTTGTAGCCAGTTTTTCTACTTCCAAATTATTGAATTCAGAGAATGTAAGTTACTACTCACCATATAGCGGAGATGCTGAGTCGTGATTAGCACAGTAAAAATATTCACACACTCATAGCTTTCAGCCATTAAGGCCTTTGTCAGCAGTTGACACACTCTCAGAGACTGCAGACGTGTGTGCAAATTGCGTTTGCCTGATTGTGTGTGTGTGTGTATGTGTGTCTACTGCTGACAAAGGCCTTAATGGCTGAAAGCTATGAGTGTGTGAATCTTTTTATTGTGCCTATCATGACTCAGCTACTCCGCTATCGACAGGGGATCTCAAATTGATTCCGTATTTATAGATTTCCGGAAAGCTTTTGACATCGTTCCTCACAAGCGACTTCTCATCAAGCTGCGGGCCTACGGAGTATCGTCTCAGTTGTGCGACTGGATTCGTGATTTCCTGTCAGGAAGGTCGCTGTTCGTAATAATAGATGGAAAATCATCGAGTAAAACTGAAGTGATATCAGGTGTTCCCCAGGGAAGCGTTCTGGGACCACTGCTATTCCTGATCTATATAAATGACCTGGGTGACAATCTGAGCAGTTCTCTTAGGTTGTTCACAGATGATGCTATAATTTACCGTCTAGTAAGGTCATCCGAAGACCAGTATCAGTTGCAAAGCGATTTAGAAAAGATTGTTGTCTGGTGTGGCAGGTGGCAGTTGACGCTAAATAACGAAAAGTGTGAGGTGATCCACATGAGTTCCAAAAGAAATCCGTTGGAATTCGATTACTAGATAAATAGTACAATTCTCAAGGCTGTCAATTCAAGTACCTTGGTATTAAAATTACGAACAACTTCAGTTGGAAAGACCACATAGATAATATTGTGGGGAAGGCGAGCCGAAGGTTGCGTTTCATTGGCAGAACACTTAGAAGATGCAACAAGTCCACTAAAGAGACAGCTTACACTACACTCGTCCGTCCTCTGTTAGAATATTGCTGCGCGGTGTTGGATCCTCACCAGGTGGGATTGACGGAGGACATCGAAAGGGTGCAAAAAAGGGCAGCTCATTTTGTATTATCACGTAATAGGGGAGAGAGTGTGGCAGATATGATATGCAAGTTGTGATGGAAGTCATTAAAGCAAAGACGTTTTTCGTCGCGGCGAGATCTATTTACGAAATTTCAGTCACCAACTTTCTCTTCCGAATGCGAAAATATTTCGTTGAGCCCAGCCTACATAGGTAGGAATGATCATCAAAATAAAATAAGAGAAATCAGAGCTCGGACAGAAAGGTTTAGGTGTTCGTTTTTCCCGCGAGCTGTTCGGTAGTGGAATGGTAGAGAGATAGTATGATTATGGTTCGATGAACACTCTGCCAAACACTTAAATGTGAATTGCAGAGTAATCATGTTGATGTAATGTAGATGGTGAGTAGCAACTTTCTTTCTCTGGTATTGTTACATTCCATACTGGATTTTCCATTGTTTGAACTCAGAGAAGGTGTTACATAGGAAACTGATTTCATTTTCAGTTGTTGTGCTGTTTCTAACTTTGCCCAGGTGAAACCAAGCCTCTTATTCTCCGTACAGTTCTTCTTGTTTATCGCCAGTGCCTATTATGCTTGTTTGCCTCTTTCTAACATTAAAATTTCTAGCTGGTGGTATAGCAGATACTTGAAGAATGAATATTTCGATGTTTTCATTTTGCCTAGAGCTCTGAGATGTGGTTTTATAAGGCTGTTTGTACTCTGTAGATGGATTTATTTGATTAAGTGCTTTCTTTCCTTTTTCTGACGAACTTGTTGCCAATCAGTCTGGATATCACAAGAATGTTCGTTTACTGGGGGTTTCTCTGTGTTTCCCACCATGTTTGTATTGTTTGTGTTTTGATGCATTATTTCGCTGATCCTCCGTGAGTTTCAAGGCTCACTCAGTGTTTCCCCAGTAACTTCATTTTCCGTAGGCAGTGTTTGTTTGTTGTGTTTTTTCCGCTGTGTATTGCAGTAGAGGCTAATTGCGATGTGTGCTTTTCTAAACTACAAATTACGTTATTTGTCACGGTTTCACCGAGTGTGTCTGCAATTTGTTCCTTTTCTTAGGACGTGAACTGCATGTTTTGTTTGTTTTCGATGGATATTCTTGGGTTATAAGCAGAGTTTGGTTGGTCTTTTCCTAACCTAGGATTTTTAGCATATTGTATTTTATCGAGTTTTCCTTTTATTTCAGCATTGTCTTTTGTGACTGTTCACTAGTTTTTATATTGTTCCCACTGATTAACCTAAATTTACACACTGTTCCGTATTTTTTGCCTCAAGAATAGGACTTTATGTTTGCATTTGTTTGGCTGGATTGCAGGATAGCTTCTGTGGAACGATCGACTTATCTCTATTTGCATTTTTATAATGTGATTTGGAATTGTCACATACCTTTGCGATTTTGGCTTCACCATGTCCATTTGAGCACTGCGTAGCTTCTAGATCCACTATAGGCAGTACTTCTTTCGCTGTTTCGATCCGTAGTGTGAGCTGAGATGTTTCACAACAGAACATGATTCTATCTTTTGAACGTTTCACAATGCGAACTTCACTGCCACTTATGCCGACACAATCACTGTGAAATTTTTTTTGACACCACAGTCCACAAGTCACAATTATTTTGGTAGTTTTCAATAACGTTTTGCACTTTCGACACGAATTACTTTCGTCAGTTGCCGCCATCTTACATATGCTGAGAACGAGAAAATGTACTGGCCCAGTGTGTTGAAAAGGGTGTTTGCAGTAGTTAAGAAGCTAACAAGTCGTGGATTTCCACTACGTGGACACGTTGATTCCATTAGTAGTAGTAGTAGTAGTTTATTCATCCAGAGACAATGTACATTGCATGGATTTCGTCAAAAAATACATAGTATATATATACACACATATGGGGCGAACAATACTATACAAAATACAGATGTGCATAGTAGACTACATAACATCAGACCACATTGAAATAGCATGTACAACTTTGATTATGTACATTGATGTATGAGAAAGACTTTTTACATGGAATACACCGTTGATATTTAGATATAACACATACAATTCTAGCACTTTTGTACATATTATTTATTTAGATCATAGCAACAGTCAGATAAAAATTACTATTGGCACAGAGTACATAAATATAATTGTTTAGTATGAAGCTATTCCAGGTATTCTTTTACACTATAATAGCAGTTGGTCATTAAAAATCTGAATACTGCTTCTTTAAATGAAGACAATTTTTTTATTTCTTTTATCTTTACCGGTAGTTTGTTATACAATCTGCTTTCTTGTATGTTTGTTTCTGCCCTAAAGCCTTGTAAACTCTTTTTATATGAATGTCATTGCACTTTCTTGTGTTGTAAGTATGTAGATCTGAGTTGGATTGGAAATTCTTAATATTTCTTTTTACATTAATTACACTTTTCTGTATATAGAGGCACAGTAGGTGTAGAATATTCAGCTGTTTAAATAATTGCTTTTTAGGAGTTAGCCTTGAACTGTTGGTAATTATTCTAACACCTCGTTTTTGTAGAGTGAAGATGGTTTTGAGATTTTTCATACTATGATACCAGAAGGTGAGGCCATAGGTAATAGCAGAATGTATATAAGCAAAGTAAACAGCTCTGCTACATTCCCTACTACATACAAAGCTAATAACACATAAAGCAAAGCAAGCAGAACTTAACTTATGCGAGAGATACAGGATATGGGATTTCCAGTCTAAATTTTCGTCTATATGTACACCTACGAATTTTGTGGTAGCAACTCTCACAATTTCTTTATTTTGTATTCTGAGATCTAGATCAGAGTGTGACTTTGCTTTCCTGTAATGGATATAATTAGTTTTAGAGATATTTATGGTTAAATTGTTCACTTCAAACCAATTTTGCAAATATTCTATAACTCTGGTTGCAGATGTTGGCAGTACCCTGTTAATGTCATACGTAAACAGGGTTATATGAGCACCATTTACTGGAATCTTGATATCATTTATGTAAAGAAGAAATAGGAGAGGTCCTAGAACACTCCCTTGCAGTACCTCAATTGGCACAGTCTGAATATCCGATCTGTAAACAATACTTCGGTTTTTACTGTTTGTTGTTGCAATTTCTACTACCTGTTTCCTATTATGGAGATATGACTGAAACCGCTTTTTAGCTACTCCTCGTATACCGACATATTCTAATTTGTCTAGCAGGATATCATGTTGGACAGTATCAAATGCCTTTGAGAGGTCCAAATTTATTCCTATTGTACTGTTGTTCTTATCTAGCCCCGTTACAATATTTTCAATGAATTGGGTGATGGCTGACTCTGTACTCATTCCTTTGCGAAAGCCGTGTTGGTTTACAGACAATAGATTGAATTTCTCGAGGTAATTTGTAATTCTGTTTTTCATGACTGTCTCTATTACTTTTGAAAATACCGATAATAAAGCTATTGGTCTATAGTTTCCCACTTCATGTATATTGCCCTTTTTATACAATGGTTTTACTTTTGCAATTTTTAATCGTTGTGGAAAGACACCTTCTGAAAATGATATGTTTATGATGTGTGAGGGTGGGTCTGATATGACACTAGCACATCTCATCATGACTGAGCAAGGTATCTCGTCAATCCCTGAGGACATTTTATTCTTCATTGTTTTGATTATTCGATTAACTTCCAATTTGTTCGTGGAAGGTTGCAATAATGAAGTAACACTTTGTTCTTCTGGGATTGATGTTCTACTAATCTTAGAACAATTTTTACTCAGATTGATTGGATTATTTATGAAGTAGTCATTAATGTAATTTGCTAAAGTAAGATTTCTGACTAGCACACCTTGATCATCTTTTGAAACAATGTCATCTGGATTTCTAACATTTTTGCTTGGGCCTATTTCTTTTTTTACTACATTCCATATAGCTTTCGATTTGTTTGCTGACCCAGCAATTACACTGTCATTGTGCAGTGTCTTGGCTTTTTTGATCACCTTCCTGTAAATTTTCTTGTATGTCTTAACATAATCTGTGAAGTGTTCATCTTTGTTATCTTTTTTGAGTTGTCTGATATGTTTTAGTTTGACTAGATACTCTAATAGCAGGTGTTATCCACTGGCTTGTGTTCCTAGGCATGACATTCATCTTTGTGAGCTTTTTTGGGAAACACATCTCAAATAGGGACATGAATGTGCTAGAAAAAGCATTGAAAGATTCCTCGGTTGTTGTTTGTGCAAAGACATCTTCCCAGGTTTCATTAGCTAACAACTGGATGAAAGTATTCACTTTTTCCGTATAGAAGTGCCTTTTGTATCCCCACTTATATTTTACTGCCTTGGGGATAGAGTAATTTATGTATGTTAATAGTGTATTGTGATCTGAAAGACCTAAGTTTATGTTTAGTGGCTCAGTGATACCATTCTCCATATTTGTGAAAATATTGTCTAAAAGAGAAGATGACAATTCTGTTATTCTGGTGGCATCTGTAAAGAGTGGTTTCATGTGGAAGCTGCTGAGTATACTTTCAATTAACAGGTTAATATTAAAATCTCCACATAAAAATAATTTCACTTCATTACTATAAAAAGTGTTAAATGCTGCTTCTATTTTTTTGAAGAATATGTTTTTGTCACCCAGTGGAGATCTATATATTGTAATGACAACTAGTTTTTCACTCTTCTCCTCAGTTTTTAACTCTATGGCACATGATTCAAAATGTTTTTCTATATTTAGATGGTCCAATTCTGTTATCACTTTGAACTGCAGTCCTACTCTAGAGTAAATGCATACCCCACGATTTTTAAAAGCACTTCGGCAATAATGTGATGCTAAATTAAACTCGCTTATATTTATGAGACTTAATTCGCTAGCCTTGCACCAGTGTTCAGATAAACAAATACAAGAGACATCAGCAAGATTATTTAAAGCTACTTCTAGATCTAGTACTTTGTTTCTGAGACATTGAATATTCTGACACATTATCCTGACTGTTTTGCAAGTATTTTTTCTTTTGTCATTACCTGGTAATGTGCTGCTTTTTCCATGGTAGTTGTGACTTATCTGCAAATTTTCTTACTGATTTGTCACAATCTTTTCCTTTTCTTTGTCTGAAGCCATAAAAAATCCTTATTTAATGATGTAGATGTACCTTGTCTTTGACTCCTTAGGCAGTGTTGTGTTGCTGCAACTGTTGTTGATGGTTTTGTTGCTGCTGCTACTGTTGGTGTTGGTTCAGTTGCTGCTGCTGTTTCTGTGGCCGGAGGTGGTGGTGGTGGTAGTGGTTGTGGTGGTGGTGCTGACAGGATTCTTCGTGCTGTTGCTGCCTTTGATTCTTTTATTGGCACTATTTCTGTTGATGGTGGATTTGTTGTTGTAGTATCTGTTGGTTTTGCTGTTGTTTCCGCCGAAGGTTTAGTTGCAGTTACTGATTGTGGTTTGACCATTTGTGGTAATTTTACTGCTGCTAATGGTGATGATTTTGTTGTTGCTGTTGCTACTTGTGATGAACCTGCTGTTATTGATTTTTGTGGTGTTACTGTCACTGTCGTTGATGGTGCTGCAGGTGTTTGCTGGTGCCTTTTTATTTCATCCAATACTTTTTGTGCTACAATTTTGTTCCCTAGGCCATTCAAGTGAAGGCCATGAGAAGTGTGTAATCTCCAACCAATGCCACTAATATCAACAAGACAAACATTTTCGAATTGACTGCATATACTGGAAAAACTCTCATTAGCAGCACTAATCTCTTTGTTCACACGAGACCAGCGTGGCAGATCATAGCGATGTGGAATGTTGACAAAGAGAATGTTTGTATAAGACAAAAGAGCCAGATGCTTTTTCAATTCTGGGCAGGCTTTAGAGGTTTCATTTTTATATACATCGTTAGAGCCACCAAACAAAGCTACAAAGTCTTTTGAAGTCAACTTGATAATTTCATCAGTGTAAACATTCTTAATTACCTCCGAAAGGGAAGCCCCAGGCTTGACATAACTCGTAGATTTCACAACTGATGCCTCATTAACGAGAGAGGCTATTCCGCACCCGTGGCTATCAGCTAGAATGTGCAGTTTTCCCATGTGATTATGTACTTTTTGCTGTGACCTAGGCATTTGTTGACATGAATTGCGCGTAGGCCTATTCAGGGAAGCAGCAACGGCTGAAACATGTACCTGCGTATTTTCAAAAATATTTTCTGAAGCACTATCATCACTTATTTCGCTTAGCACTTCGTATCGGTTTCGTAATTGAATAGGTGGGTTTAGTCTGGCCCTGTAGACATTGGTATCATATTTCCTTTCTGACGATGAATTTTCGTGTGTTTTCGGCGACGGATCAACTTTTGCACACCAAGAACGGAACTTTGTTTCGCATACGCCATTACTGCCTACTCTCCCGTACTTTTTACACAAGTTATGTCTTATATTTTTGCTACTATAGTTAATGGTTCCTGAGTGGAGTTCACTGTGCGATTTATTTACGCCCGTTGTGTTCAGCTGCGGGGATTTGTTGCACTCGTGTTGTAAAACGTGTATCTCTTCCACTAACACTGCAATGATATTGTTCGCGTAATCCACTCTATTAAGTTTTTGCACAGGATCCTTTCTGACGATGAATTTTCGTGTGTTTTCGGCGACGGATCAACTTTTGCACACCAAGAACGGAACTTTGTTTCGCATACGCCATTACTGCCTACTCTCCCGTACTTTTTACACAAGTTATGTCTTATATTTTTGCTACTATAGTTAATGGTTCCTGAGTGGAGTTCACTGTGCGATTTATTTATGCCCGTTGTGTTCAGCTGCGGGGATTTGTTGCACTCGTGTTGTAAAACGTGTATCTCTTCCACTAACACTGCAATGATATTGTTCGCGTAATCCACTCTATTAAGTTTTTGCACAGGATCTTCTCTGCTACATTTTGCGCAGAACCAAATCTTACGTTTAGGATTTACGTCAACACATGAATAATGAAACACGGTTTTACATATCGTGCACATTACACATTTAACCGCACGTTTCTTGCAGTGGCAGGGATCCGAACTTAATATTACACTTGTTTCCCCGAAAGACGATTTAGATGCTCCACATGTGTAATTCTCCTTATTACTTCTTGTGGTTCCACAGTTTTTTTCTGCGACTTTCTTTATTATGTAGCATGGCATGCACAAGTTTTCACAATCCACACTGACTATACTGCACGATAAACACTTTTCCTCGTTATTTTTACACTTTTTTCTGGACTTTACACACTCGCTATCCTCACTCGGCGCCATATTTAACCCGCTATCATTCATTACATAATGATCAATTTATGATGACTCTTGAACTTACAGCCGAGTTTGATCCTCTTCTCGCAGAGCACATTGAACGATATGGAAAACCAGGGCAGGGACATACAAGTTATCTGTCTTCAACAATCTGTAATGAAACAATAGAGCTTCTTTCTGAACGAATAAAAGGAATTATCCTAAGTGAAATAAAACGAAAAATATTTCTCTATAATAGTAGATTCTACTGCAGACATTTCACATATTGGTCAATTATCTTTCATCTTAAGATACGTGAACGAGAATGGTGAACCTGTTGAACATTTCTTTCTGTTTTTACCTGACGTGGGACACAAGTCTGAAAACTAAGCTGAGGCCGTACTAAAAGTCCTGGCTACAAAGTCCATTGATATTACTGACTGTAGAGGCTAGCCATATGACAACGCAAGCAATATGTCAGGAACCTACACTGGTTTGCAGGCACGCAATAAAGGACGAAATCCGAAAGTGCATTATGTGCCTTGTGCAGCACGCACTTTGAATTTAGTCGGCACTAGTGCTGCAAGCTGTTGTCGGAAAGCATGTTCTTTTTCAATGTACCCAAGTGCAAAACCTTTTTATCAATGCCCTCACACATATTGCCAATAATACGTTTGAAAAACCACTTAGCGAAATGAGGCTTCAGCTTTATTGAATCAACTCAGCAGACTAGAAATAATATTAATGATCACAGTTTGAAAGGACATACTCCAGAAATTTATTAGTGTAAACCTGAAAGTGCAAATATTGACACTAAAATATTGCATGAGTTATATGAATCACTTGTAGGATTTTATTGCATCTATTTGTGGCATGTTCGACTATTATGAAAATAAATCCATGGAGATTGTGACTGACAAAGACTATGAATGCAGCTATAAAAGATCACGAAAACGCAGACTTCATGATGACGAAGAAGCAGACTCTGAATAAGTTTTTTTTCTGACTGGAAGGGAAAAATTTGGGGTCGAAACATTTTTCGCAGTACTCAACAACTTGTATGCCGAATAAGTGAGAAGGAAGGAAAGCTATAGAGCACTGTTGGACTCCTTCACAGTTTTGAGTAACAGTTCGCCCGACAATATTGCTGAATGTGCAGCAAAACTCCAAGTGTCATATGACACAGATGTAGAGCCTTATTTCCCTAGTGAATGTGTACATTTCGCGGAACATATATCATTTGAAATGCGTAAAATTTTACGAAAAGGGAGGTTTCAGTCCGTGTTTCAAAATGTTGACATTGCTCTCAGAATATTTCTATGTATGGCACTTAACAAATTGTTCAGCAGAACGCTCGTTTTTGGCTCTTAAAAGACTGAAATCTTACCTACGTTCCAAATTCTCTGAGGAGAGATTGAACACCTTGTCCATTCCTCACATCGAAGCCGACCTCCTAACGAATTACGGAGATATGATCAATGAGTTTTCTGCCGTCAAAGCCAGACTCAAGCTTTGCTGACTGGTGAGTTTATTTATTCATATTAGTTTTTATATGGTTTATATTATAACGTAGAGAACATTCATTTGATTTACAAACTACGTTTATTTTACAATTACCAGTGGCAGAAGGCGAAGGCGAAACTAAACCTCGTTTACGTGCAGACGCGATCAAAGGCGCCCAACAATACTAAACAATACCCGAATGACCCAGGTCGCTCGGCGCTGTACATTCAAGTCATACGGATAGTGTAGTATATTACAGCTGATGCGTATTATTGGCATCTGCTGAAATGTATAGTTATCGCGGAAATATAGTTGTCGGAGAATGCGCACGGATGAAAAAGTGTTAATAAATAAAGTAGTTCAGTTCTGTCGATAAATACGTAAAAGCTTTGCTAATACCGTTAGAAAGAGCTCTGGTGAGAGCAGTAGCTGCAGTACAAAACTGTTCAGCCCTTACATTGATTAAAGGTCATGTGTACACTTATTATGCAGCATCTAGCTACACAGACCCAAATGCTTTGCACGTTAACTATTAGATTATAAAACAAATTTGATTTTTCCACACTAGTCTGTAAAATTATGTAATAGCTAATCCAGTTTTGTGTTTGTTTGTCTGTATTTAGTTCTTAGTTCGTGCACCGAAATCTCTATTTCATTTCCATTTCTTACACTTTCTGATAGACTCAGGCATTAGTACTGAACGTGTTTTTTTTTTTTTTAATTCTGCTACACATTATTAGATCGTAAAACGACAGTTTAATTTTAATTTTGAGCGCATATTTGTAAAAGTACGTATTAATTTCTAATGGACACGTTCGCTTCAATTTTTAGATCGTAACACAACTTTTTTATTTTCATTTTCAACGGTTTCGTGTAAAAGAACATATTAAAAGTGAATGTATAACAAAAATCCGAATTTTTAGACCCTAAAAGAAAAGTTTTCCTTGTGTTCGTTTCTTTTGTCTATCGACAGAAGAATGTGTTAACACAGTGCAGTTTTAAATTTGTTTTATCTGCTGCCATACACCAACTACAATTCAGGAACCACATTATATTTGGATTGAGCGAACTAGATCGCTGATGCGTTCTTCAGAACAATGAATAGCAGAGTACGGAAACAGCTTACAGCGCTCCCACCCCAAACGGCCGTTGTGAGATAATCAGGTTATAAATATTATTTAAAACATGTTTTTTTGGCCGGGGAGGGGGGGGGGGGCATATAATAGGGTGTTCCTAGGGGCGCAAAATTTTTAAATCCGCAACTGATTTCATATCTCAGATGTTTCAATTCTATTTTTTTTTCTTTTTTTTTCCCGTATATCAAGATTTACTTCCATGAGTCTGTGCTACAGTTATCTAAATTGAGGTGTATATTGAACACTAATAGATTGCTGTTGATGAGGAATGCTCTTGTTGCACGTGTCAATGTGCTTCTTATGTTCTCACATTATTTGGTTCCAAAGTATCAGAATTCCATTGCTTTGTCTACTAAATTGTACCCGGTTTGATGTTATGTTTGCACTAATATTACTGTACTTTCATCCTTCTTTGGCTTACTCTCAATGTGTATTCATTGTTCTATAGATTGATCATCTAATTCAACAGGTCTTATAGTTAATCCTCACTTTCATAGAGGGTAGCGAAGTCATCAGCAAATCTTATCACTGATATCCTTTCACCTAGATTTTTTTCTCACTTAAGAATCTTTCTCTTATTTTCTTTATTGGTTCTTCAGTATACAGGTTGAAGAGTAGAGAAGAAAATGGCATCTGTGCCTTACAATCTTTTTAAACCAATTACTTCTCCCTTGTCTTCATTCTTTGTGCCCTCTCATTATTCTTGTACACATTGTATGTTAGCCAACGTCCTCTGTAGCTTGTACCTATTTTTCTGAATATTTCAAATTTTGTGCTTCCATTTAAATTATTGCACAAAATTTTAGAGCAAGAAATTAAATGAAAGTTTCTTGATTGTTCTTAATTTTTGGTTTTGTTCTTAAATTTTGGTTCTGTTATGAGGTGTGACATCAGAACTGCCTTTCTGGTGCCTTTACCTATCTTCAAGCCAATCTGATAATCTAACAGATTCTCAGTTTGGCCATCCTTTTGTATGTTATCCTAGCTACCAATTCAAGTGGGTGGGACATCATATTGGTTGTACAATAGTTCTTGCATTTATCTGCTATTGCAAATCTTCATAGTTGTGTGGATGATATTTTTCTGGACATCAAGTGTAATGTCTCCAGTCTCGTAGAGTCTAAACACTTAACTTGAACAATCATTCTGTTGCCACTTCCCAACCAATTTTGAAAATTCTGAAGGAATGTTACCTATTGCTTCTGCCATGATTGGTCACAATATTTTTACAATTCTGTCAAATTTTGACTCTAGAAGTAAATCCTCTTTCGACCGGAATTGACACAAATTTCTTCTTCCACTTCTTTTGCTCTTTTGAGGTCATTACCTTTGCTTTTAAACTGTCCAAAAGTTGTTTTGACTGTTCTCTTTATTGAATGAGTATTTCTGATTACTGTTCTTTTTTTCTTCACATTTTTCCTGTAGCCATTTTGCTTCATCTTGTTGAATTTGTTGTTGATTTAATTCCTAAGTAACTTGTAATGCTGGATTGCTTCCTTTGTTGGCATTCCTTACAGTGGCTCACATAGTGTCTCATGGATTGGTAGAGAGTTGTCCAGTGATACCTCCATATTATTTGGTCTAGAGTCTCCGTGAATCCCAAGTGACCAGATGTTGGACTGTCTGGAGAATACTTCAGGATTGGTGGCCACAGATGTGGTAGGATGATGAACAACTATGTGTGCATCATTGGGTCTTGGTTCCTCCTGTACACCCCATTTGTTAATTGGAATCCTTCTTAGGTGAGTTCTTCATTCTTCAAGGTTTCTATGGTTTTCAGCAGTGTTGGATCTTCCCTCTGTTCAGCAGCAATGCCATTTAAAGCAGTGATGACTGAGATTTCATCCATGCTGTTGTGTCCTGCCAAAGGATTGCTTGAAATGCAGTCTGCATCCCTGTGCTTGCGTCTGTTTTTTGTATACTATTGTGACGTTGTACTGCTTAAGCGCATCTCACTATCTGACCTGACAGATCCTTCTGGTTAGTCAATCAGCATAGAGGATGGTGGCCCATCACAGTGGTTAACAGTTTTCCAAATAAATATCGCCAGAACTTGTTGAAGGCCCAAACACCTGCAAGGCACTCTTTCTCAGTTGTAGAGTGGTTCTTGTTGGAATTGGAGGGTACTCTGGAAACATAAGTTATCAGCTTTTCAGCATTTTTCTGAATTTTTGCATGCCCACAGGGGAGAAATATTTTTCTCCATTCAAGTAATCCAAGATGCCATGTTTATTCAGTTGCAGGTAATCAATGCAGAAACTCCATGTGTTGTGCTTCTTCTTCATAAGGACTAGTGGAAGGGACCAAGTACTCTCTGAAAGTTCAGTGATATCATCTTGCAAAATCTTTTCCACTTCCTCCTGGATTATCCATCGTTCAGCCAGTGACACTCTATATGAGCAGTGGTTACTTGGTCAATGATCCCAATTGATATGGTGCTTTATCATGAGCCACTTGATCTATGTCTTCTAGACTCAGGATTTGAAAGTAGCTGAAAATTGATGCAGAATGGCTGTTATTCAATGATGTTGTTCATCAGTCAGGACAAATCCTATTGGGTGTTCAATAACAATTTTCTCCCATGAACTGTCTCTAGTGGTTGTGGAGTGTGATTAATTGTTAATGACACTAAGCTTCTCCTCCTAGACAGAGTAAACTGTTCCTACACACCTTTATTGATGAGTTGTGGCTGCTCGTGCCAGTTAGTGATCCAAAGTTCTCCTCTGAAATGACAAATTCAGAAGGCTTTGTTATGTCATTGACAGCTATTCTTGCAATGCACATTCCTGTCAGCTGGACGTATTTCCCATTTTTGACATTCAGCACAACTGCTTTCATATCATGGAACTTAGTCTTTCTTAGCTGGCAACAATAAGCATTCAACATGTCATGTCACTAATTGACGGCTGCACGGGATTAGCCAAGCGGTCTAAGGCGCTGCAGTCATGGACTGTGCGGCTGGTCCCGGCAGAGGTTCGAGTCCTCCCTCGGGCATGGGTGTGTGTGTTTGTCCTTAGGATAATTTAGGTTAAGGAGTGTGTAAGCTTAGGGACTGATGAACTTAGCAGTTAAGTTCCGTAGGATTTCACACACACATTACCAATTGACCTCTGTGCAGGCCACCTTGTTTATTTTTCTTGAATTTGGTGACTGTGTGAGTGGCTTGTACTTCTGTACAGCAACAGGGACAGATACAGCTATTGGGGAGTTACCTATTCAGGGTACAGAGGTGAGCTTCAGCCTGCAGCATGACTATAATGGTTTGCAGATGACTGACCAGAATAGGACTGTTCTGATGGTTGACATCTGACAGTGTAATAGACATCAAATAATTGTTTTCTCTCCCTGCAATGGTGTACAATGTGTTGGGGACATTCACAGTGAAAACGTACTGGTGCATTGTCCTCCATCCTCCAAATGTGTGTTCTTCCACAGGGTAGTTTACTTAGTGAAGGAATTTGTTGTACCTGCTTTGATTGGATACTGGGTTATAATTTGGAGGTGTAAGACAAAGTTGACCAAGTCCACTCTCAATTGTGCTTTCAAATGGCAGTGGAGTCTGGTACCAAAGACCAATACATATCTTCTTCAGTGTTCTACATTACCTCCCAATGCGTGACGTCGAAGTCTGTGGCTACTATTTTTCACGTATGCGATCTGATGTTTCTAGCTGCCATACACTGCTGTATCTCTTGTCTTACTGTGTGGCATATGAGAGAAGCAAAGTCATGGTGCTCTTCCACAAATGTTACAACAACCACTTTAGAAGGTCACTCACAATTTCATTGATTCACTGACACCACTTGATGAATTCTTCTACTCTTGTAACATCCTTTACCAAAATGGGTTGGTAAGTGTCTTCTGTAATTTCTTTCATCTAATGTGAGATTTTGTTGGCTTCTGTCATGTTCAGGTTCACAATGTTGCAAAAGCCCAAAACATTCTGTGTGTATGACTGATCTTCCAATGTGATGTTGGACCATATTCTTAAATTGTTCTTCTACTAAAACTAAATAGACTGGTTCTTGATTGTCACTAAATGTTTTCTTCAATTTGGCATGCAACTTGTACCAGCTAGTGAGCTTCTCTTTGTAGTTTTTGTTACTATTGAAAGTGTGAACACATGAGAGTACCAAGGAAGACCTACAACTGTAGTGTGGTTTTCTTGGTGGGAGGACACAGCATGTTATGTTGGATGGAGAGCCAGCAATGGATGTAGAAGTAATTTCAAGTGTGTCCCAGGGAAGTGTGTTGGGACTCTTCCTGTTCATTTGTATATTAATGATCTTGCAGATTATATTTCTATGCATACTGGTGCCATCATAGTGATTTAGTGGTTAGTAACACTGGCTACTGTGCTACAGCTCACTGGGTTCAACCATGACCATCAATAGTTATTTGTTATTTCACATTTATCATTCTCTCTCCAGACTTTTCAGTCACTGCAGGGATAGTTGGATAACTGATTGATCTATCTTTGTAATAGCTGTGCTGGTGCTGCAAATGGCTGAAAGCAAGAGTAAACTCCAGACATTATTTTTCCTTAAGGCATACAGCTCTACTGTACAGATAAATGATGATTGCATCCTTTTGGGTAAAATACTCCAGAGGTAAAATAGGTCCCCATTTGGCTCTATGACCAGTCTTTGGAATGAAGGCCATAACAACAGAATGATCATTTCTGGAAGGTTCTTGAAATACATTATGTTTGTACTGTTTGCATATCTGGAATATTAGATGAATTTGTATGGATAACTGTGTGGCGGCAGCACTGTTCAAACACATGAAGGGCTGAACTACAGCACAGCTGACACAAGTAAGCGATGCCTGGCATTCATGAGTGCAGCTATACTGTTAGGCCGAATTTTGGCAATGGTGCATTGTGCACGGGACGCACGGGGCAAAGCAGACAGACAGCATGAGCTGGTCAATGCGACACGACACATGTCTCCAATTCTCCTGCCGCAGACCATGTGCATCGAGTTAACATGACTCCACCGCAAGCGCATATGTGCGGTCCTAAATGCAGTCACCCATTTTGTGGTGTGCACCCTTCTGATGGCAGTGCCCTCTGCTTCTTCATGGACATCATGGCACCTCCAGTCACGCCAGGAACTGAACATTTGATGATGCGGATTTTGTCTCGGTCAGTCCACACACCATGCCTCATCACTGGAGTGTACAACCTCCTGGATCAGTGATTGAGCCATACCGCTAGCACAACGCATCTGTATGGATGGACATTAATGATGAATAGTATTTGTTACTTATTGTAAAACTAGTAAAGAATAAATGTGTCTCGACTAAAAACTGCCCCGTCACCAAGCCTCTCCCTTGAACACAGTGCGAGGGCACGTCTTGACTGTAAGTGGTGATACTACATGTCTCCGCTTCACTGGTGTCCCCGATGTGATCCAAGGCTAAAAACACGTGGCGATGAACTTTTGTCGGTACGAGTGATGTGGAACCACGAGTATGCTGGCGCAGATACGCCCGCACCCGAACAGTGCTCCGTAGTTATAAACTATTTTTTGTTTTTGCACAGACCCTATTTTTGTGTAATTTTTGTGCGTGTATGTTTCGTTCGAAAGCTGTCTAGTATTATTTTTTGTGTGTTTTCCTTTGTTGTGTTTACTCTTGTGTGAGGATTCGGCTATGTGCTAAGATGGTGACATTAGAAGAGTTGCAAAAGACTGTTGAAAACCTGCTCGCACACAACAAGGGGCTGGAGAGTGAGCTACAAGCACAGACTACATGCGCAAATGCCGTGCAGCCACAGACAGCCCAGGACAATTTTGGGGCACAAATCTCCGCCACACCGATGCCTCCTACAATTGCCGGAGCGCCAATAAGCACTGGACAGGTGTTGATCAGGCTGCCTCCCTTTTGGCCACGCGATCCTGTAATATGGTTCAGCCAAGTGGAGGCGGTCTTTATGAGCAACCACGTAACCTGCGACCTGGTGGACATGTAGTGAGCCAGCTCGACCAAAATTACATGCCTGAAGTGCGGGATATAATCACCACCCCATCAACGCAGTCATCCTGCAGACGGCTCAAGGAAGAGCTTGATCCAGTGGATCTCCTCATCCGAAGAACAACGAGTGCACCAACTGTTGCAGCAAGAGGAATGTGGCGACCGGAGGTCCTCGCAGTTCCTGCGTGCCTTACGGAGCCTTGCACAGTCTGACATGGTGCCAGATTCAGTGTTACACTCTATCTGGGTGCACAGCCTCCCAGCTCAGGTGCAGACGGTGATAGCAGCACAGACGGAGATGCAGTTGTACACTATCGCTAACTTGGCTGTCAGGGTGCATGATGCATTGACAACAGCGCCTAGCACCATGGCTGCGGCAGCTCATGACACGTCCCCCCCCCCCCACCCCCACCCCCCCACCCCCGCCCTCTTATCAGTTGAGGCACATGCCTCCCACACTAGTATCAAATGCCGACCTGCACCAGCTAGTGCAAACCTTGTCGACACTGGTTCGGACCTTTCGATATTCCCCATTCTACACTCCTGGAAATGGAAAAAAGAACACATTGACACCGGTGTGTCAGACCCACCATACTTGCTCCGGACACTGCGAGAGGGCTGTACAAGCAATGATCACACGCACAGCACAGCGGACACACCAGGAACCGCGGTGTTGGCCGTCGAATGGCGCTAGCTGCGCAGCATTTGTGCACCGCCGCCGTCAGTGTCAGCCAGTTTGCCGTGGCATACGGAGCTCCATCGCAGTCTTTAACACTGGTAGCATGCCACGACAGTGTGGACGGGAACCGTATGTGCAGTTGACGGACTTTGAGCGAGGGCGTATAGTGGGCATGCGGGAGGCCGGGTGGACGTACCGCCGAATTGCTCAACACGTGGGGCGTGAGGTCTCCACAGTACATTGATGTTGTCGCCAGTGGTCGGCGGAAGGTGCACGTGCCCGTCGACCTGGGACCGGGCCGCAGCGATGCACGGATGCACGCCAAGACCGTAGGATCCTACGCAGTGCCGTAAGGGACCGCACCGCCACTTCCCAGCAAATTAGGGACACTGTTGCTCCTGGGGTATCGGCGAGGAACATTCGCAACCGTCTCCATGAAGCTGGGCTACGGTCCCGCACACCGTTAGGCCGTCTTCCGCTCACGCCCCAACATCGTGCAGCCCGCCTCCAGTGGTGTCGCGACAGGCATGAATGGAGGGACGAATGGAGTCATGTCGTCTTCAGCGATGAGAGTCGCTTCTGCCTTGGTGCCAATGATGGTCGTATGCGTATTTGGCCCCGTGCAGGTGAGTGCCACAATCAGGACTGCATACGACCGAGGCACACAGGGCCAACACCCGGCATCATGGTGTGGGGAGCGATCTCCTACACTGGCCGTACACCACTGGTGATCGTCGAGGGGACACTGAATAGTGCACGGTACATCCAAATCGTCATCGAACCCATCGTTCTACCATTCCTAGACCGGCAAGGGAACTTGCTGTTCCAACAGGACAATGCACGTCTGCATGTATCCCATGCCACCCAACGTGCTCTAGAAGGTGTAAGTCAACTACCCTGGCCAGCAAGATCTCCGGATCTGTCCCCCATTGAGCATGTTTGGGACTGGATGAAGCGTCGTCTCACGCGGTCTGCACGTCCAGCACGAACGCTGGTCCAACTGAGGCGCCAGGTGGAAATGGCATGGCAAGCCGTTCCACAGGACTACATCCAGCATCTCTACGATCGTCTCCATGGGAGAATAGCAGCCTGCATTGCTGCGAAAGGTGGATATACACTGTACTAGTGCCGACATTGTGCATGCTCTGTTACCTGTGTCTATGTGCCTGTGGTTCTGTCAGTGTGATCATGTGATGTATCTGACCCCAGGAATGTGTCAATAAAGTTTCCCCTTCCTGGGACAATGAATTCACGGTGTTCTTATTTCAATTTCCAGGAGTGTATGTTACAAGACTGCAGGCGAGTCAAGGCACTCTCTCTCACAGCGGCAAACAATTCAGCAATTAAAACTTGCGGCACACACAGGTGCAATTTAGATCTAGGTCTACTCCACCCATTCTCCTGGACTTTCACCATGGCCGATGTCAATGAACTGATCCTGGACGCGGAGTTTCTCGGCCATTACAGGCTGCTAGCCGATATCACAAACGGCCAGCTCATCGATGCGACAACAAATTTAGGATAGTGAGACAGCACCGACAGGCTGCATTCTACAGTGTTAAGCCTATGAAGTGCTCCAGACCTTACGCCGACATCCTTGAAACATTCCTCGTCCTCACCAGCACAGCTAACACATCGAGAGACATTAAACATTCGATGGTGCACCACATAATAACCACACCAGGACCACCCACATCATGCTGCCCACATCGACTCACACCTGATAGACATGCAGCAGCAAAGGCAGAGTTCAAGGCCATGCTGCAGCAAGGCATCATTCGATCATCGAGCAGCCCATGGTCATTGACGTTACATTTAGTATTCAAAAAAGACAAATAGTGGTGCCCTTGTGGGAACTACCACGCCCTTAACTCTCGAACAGTGCCAGACCGATATGCAGTCCCACACTTCCAAAGCTTCAGTTATGCTTTGGTGGGTTGCGTGGTGTTCAGTAAGTTAGACTGCGCAAAGGCGTACACCCAAATTTGGGTGGCGCCCGAAGACATTGAAAAAACAGCTCTAATAACTACCTTTGAGCTTTTCGAAAGCCTGTTTATGACGGTGGGTCTTTGGAATGCTGCCCAGATTTGGCAGTAGTTCCTGGATGGCGTCTTGGGAGGCTTGCCATTTTGTTTCCCGTACCTGGACGACGTCCTGGTGTATTGCAAGTCGCCCAAGCTCCACTGCCGCCACCTAACGAACGTCTTTTAGTGCCTGAGTGAAGCCGACATTGTTATTAATACAGTGAAATGTGAATTCGATGTGGTAGAAATCGAGTTCCTTGGCCATTTAATTACCCCCACCGGATTGACACCACTACCGGAGAAAGTGCAAGCGATACTGGA
Organism: Schistocerca americana; assembly: GCF_021461395.2. Taxonomy (NCBI): domain Eukaryota; kingdom Metazoa; phylum Arthropoda; class Insecta; order Orthoptera; family Acrididae; genus Schistocerca; species Schistocerca americana. The sequence goes on along the minus strand of NC_060122.1, from coordinate 586,399,289 downwards.
CATGCCGCAACTGCAGACACACAAAGAACTACACCGTTACCTTGGCACGTTGAACTTTTATCGCCGACGCCTGCCAAACACTGCCACCGTGAAAGAGCCATTGACTAAGGCATTACACGGGCCTACCTCAAAGGGAAAGACCCCTGTGAATTGGACAGATGCAATGGAGCAAAGCTTCATGGACTCAAAACGGAATCTTGCAGAAGCGACGCTGCTCACAGAGCCGATACGTGACGCAGACTTAGCTGTAGTCGTGGACGTCAGCCAGACCACCATAGGTGCTTCGTTACAGACGCGCATTGGCGGGAACTGCCAGCCTCTCGGTTTTTTCTCTAAGAAGCTATCCGAATCGCAACATGCTTGGAGTGCTTATGATCGAGAGTTGCTTGCGGTGTATGCAGCGGTGATATACTTCTGACCATCTGTAGAAGCCCGACAATTCATCATTTTCATCGACCACTAACTGATTACACACACATTCCACAACAACCACATTAAGTGTTCATGGCGCCAGTTCCAGCATTTAACATTCGTGTCACAATTCACAACAGACATCCGACACATTTCAGGGATAGACAGTGTTGTCGCTGATTGTTGTCTCGAGCATGTGCCATTATCTGACCACCTGTGAACCTTGAGGACGTAGCCCAAGTACAGGAGAGTGATGAAGAACTGCACAACTTCAGTCACGATACGTCCAGCGGCCTGCAACTGGAGCTGGTGCCTGTCCCCGGCTACGCACAGAAGATTTGGTGTTACATCTCAACCGGCATGCACCAACCGTTCCTTCCAGGGAAATTGTGGCGCAGTGTCTTCAACCATGTCCACGGACTTTCACACCTCGGCACCAACACCACTGCGACACTCATGGCCGCACGTTTCGCCTGGTCCAGGCTTCAGAAGAACTGCTGCGAAGGGGCGCGCACTTGCATACAACTGGGTGGCACGCTTCGGATGTCCTAGTCACGTGACCACTGATCACGGCTGCCAGTTTGACTGCTCATTGTTCACGCACTTCACCAGACTGTGTGGCATCCGGCTACACAGGACAACAAGCTACCATCCGGCATCGAATGGCAAGGTCGAACGGTTCCACAGGACTCAAAAAGCCGCCCTAACTTGCCACGACACCTTATGGTCAGAGGCACTCCCACTGGTGCTGCTCGGCCTGTGAGTAACGCCGGAGGAGGAGATCGGTGCGTCCCCTGCTGACCTCGTTTACTGATAGTCACTGATGATCCCGGGCGATTTCATCAAAAAAGTACCACACGACGCTGCAGCACCCATTCTGGCAGAACGTCTGCACACTCACATGGCCGGCCTCCGAGTGCATACACTGATGTGGCACGGCACCAGGAAGGTATTCGTGCATGCTGACCTGCAGCGCTGCATGCACGTCATGTTGTGTTCCGACGCAGTACGGCCACTTCTCCTGCTGCCCTACTGTGGACTGCACCGCTTGATTGCCTGAGGAGGCAAATCGCTGGTCATCTAGTGCAACGGGAAGCCTTCTATGGTGTCAATTGACCGCTTCGAGCCTGCCTACATATTGCCCACTCCAGCAGTTGCACATGTCTTCGACCTGGCAGAAGAACTGATTACAGACGACACTCTCTCTGCCAGCGGCCAGACGGAGCCTGCACTTGTAGCCATTAGTGATGCACAGCTCCAGCCTGTTGTCATCCTGCCACCACGTGTGGCCCCCTCCCCCCTCCCCCCCAGGCAGCCGGCATGGCCGCCCGGATCGCACCCACCACAGTCACATTGATCACCCCCAACACAGCCACCAGTGGACTACGTAACGCGCGCCGGCCACCGCGTCCAATTCAAGTGGACGTGCTGCATCACCAGCACGCCATGCCACCCAAAACAGAAAACACGCGCCCGAGCCGCCGAATGCCGTCAGAATCTGGTGTCCACCAGCCACCGTCCGCTGTTGAGACCCAGTCTCCAACTTCCCGCGCCTTCGACTGGTAACCCCAGTCGAGCCACGGACAATGCCTCCCATGTCCACCACAGCTCCTCGACCCGCGTTTGCGTCTCTGTGCCTCTGCTGCGTCAGGCGATGAGGCCAGATCAGCATCCACACCAGTTTACTGATTCACGTCGCCGTGGAGCTCCGGACATCACGCTCCACACTGCCCGCCTTGTCTGTAGCAGCTCCTGGACCTGTGTTCGAGTCCCAATGGTATCGTACTTGCGCATATTCTCCGGACCTCCTTTGTCTCAAACGTCAAGGTCAGTTCAAGTGCTCTGCTGTGTTTCCGTGACTGAGTCACTCGGCGAGCTTGTGGAATGATGCAGTGCGTGAACACTTGAACTTATCACGCTCAACACCACTCTGAACAATGTCAATAGCAAACTTTTTTGGTTGCTTTTGTGAATACCCGGCATTGTTATTAAGAAGTCAATGCCTTCGAGACGTCACACCAAATTACCTGCAGCGTGCACCTTCACCGCGCATTGCTACGGAGAGTAGTAGCCAGTGGCTGCCACCGCTGTCACTAGCCAACCACGTGAGGGCACGCCCACCGCACGCTTGTTGGGCCGGCGCACTGACATCATGGGCCGCCGCTCTTCCAACGCTGACCAAACCCCGCGAACGCTGCTGCACTGACATCACGCATCTCACGAACTTTAATTACACGCGTTCCACAGAATGATCGCAGCGTTCTCACAGCTATGGAGCTCTGCTCTCCAAGGGGGGATCTGTGTGGTGGCCACACCATTCAAACGCGCCAAGGGCTGAACTACGGCACAGTCAACACAAGTAAGTGACACCCGGCATTCACGAGTGTAGCTATACTGTTATACCGAATTTTGACATCGGTGCGCCACACACCGGACTGCAATGAGACAAAGCAGATAGACAGTGCGAACTGGTCAATGCAATGTGACACACGTCTCCGACTTCTCCTGCTGCCAACCACGACTCCACCGTAAACGTGTACGCACGGTCCTAAACGCAGTCACCCATTTTGCGGTGTGCACCCTTCCATTGGCAGTGTCTTTCGCTCCTTTGTGAACATCACGGTGCGTCTGGTCACGCCGGGAGGTGAACATTCGATAACGCGGCTTTTGTCTTGGTCAGTCCATGTGGTCGCACCACAGCTCATCACTGGAGTGTACACCCTCCTGGATTGGTGATCGAGCCATAACGCTAGTGCAATGCGCCTATATGGATGGACATTAATGGTGAATGATATTTGTTACTTAGTGTAAAAGTAGTGAAGAATAAATGTGTCTCAACTAAAATCTGCCCTAGCCGTTTCCGTCACCTAGTCTCTCCCTTGAACACAGTGCATGGGCAAGGCAATAAAGCTGGTTCACTGCATCTCATGACTGTAAGCAGTGATACTACACGTCTCCACTTCAACTGCGCTCTCTATCCAGGAGATCAGTTCTGTTCTGGGTGTACATTGGAGTCCATAACAAACATATGTACAGTTTTGAGTGTTGTGCTTCATTGATGATCGTCCCTTTGGATCTGGACTTTGCTGTGGTTTTGACGTGATACTGTTTGGTGCAGACACCAGGTATCCTCAAAACATCAACTCATCATTTCTCCAGCTAGGCAATATAAAAGCCATTGCCTGTGCAAACAGTAACTGGAATAAAAACAGTAAATAATTTCCACAGTCTGTATATTCAGAAGACCAATGGATTCCAAGCTGTTAGTAAGTCAGCTGCATACTAGGCAGCCACTGATGTTGTCTGGAAGTTCTGGCCAGGACTGAACAAAATGGCTGAAAGGATTTAGCTGAGTCACCAAATACAACAGGTGGGACAACAGAATGTGTTTGCCAAACCTATACTTTTACTTGGATGGCACAGAGCTTGTTTGCATCTGAGTCAAATAGATTTTGGAAGGGAAGAAACACTACAACTATGTGACTGCATTGATGCAGGGCTTTCATGAAGTCTTGAGAGAAAAGCATGGGTGAGGCTTGACATGGTTAATGTTTTTGAAATTCAATCTGGTTGGAGGTCATTCCATTCTAGGTACCTCATTACATTTGAGCTCAGAATATATTCTAAGTGTCTACAACAGATGGACGTCAAAGGTATTGGATAATATGTTTCTGAATCACCTTTGCTAGCCATTGTCAAGGTGAGTGTAGCCTTTGCGTTCTTTCCAGGCTCAAAGGAAAGGTTTCCACTTAACCAATCTTCAGTATATTATGGTTAAAAGTGGGGCAAATTCAGCCATGAGTTTGGTATAGAATCTGACAGGGATTCCATCCGGCCTTGGGGATTTGTTCAGTTTTAACGATTTCAGCTGTTTCTCAATACCACAGATACTAACATTTATTTTATGTTTCTGTGGAGTGGTACAAGAATTAAATTGGTGTATGACTTCTGAGTTTTCCTTCATGAAGTAACTTTTTAGAACAGATTTCAGCATTTCTGATTTTGCTTTACTGCCCTCAATTTCAGTTCCTGTCTCATCGATGAATGTCTGGACACTAACTTTGGTACCACTAACTGCCTTTACATAAAACCAGACTTTCTTTAGTTTTTGTGAGAGATCTTTTGATAATATTCTGCTAGTTGTTGAAGACTTCGTGCTTTATCCTGTTGATACCCAAAAGTGTTTCATGCAGCATATCTCTGTCTATAATCCTATGCTTTGTTTCGCACTTATTATTATGCAGTAGTCTCTATTTCTAAGCAGTGAATGTATACCACATATGGTCTTTCCTATAATGAACTGTTCTAGTTGGTAAACATCTATCCAGTGAATGGGCACTATTATTTTAAATACAAGCCATAGTTCTTCTTCATGCTCCTGACATCAGCTTAAAGTTTCAAATTCCTCATTGTAATATGACACTGTTGCCCCTTTATCTAGTTCACAGAACATGAAAATTTTTAACTTGTTTTAGGTGCACCTTTTACTTTGTTAATCACTATTGCTACAATTGGTCACTAATACCAGTTTCAATGTGAATATCCTCAAAAAAGTTAAGTCTATTTGTTTCAGTTATATCCGATATATTTCAATCATCACTGAGTTTCTGAACTGTCTGTTCTAGGTAGTTTTCAGAGAAAGCATCCTAGTAATGTTTCAAAAGATGTCTTGTTACACCCATCACTAACAGAATGTAATTGTACTAGCTGATTGACAGATGAATAAATTCTCCTCTGGTGATTACAGTATGATTGGGGAATTTAAGTACCAGCAAACTGATGTTTTGTCTTAAGTTTTTGGTTACATCAGAGATGAGTCTGATGTTTGATAGAAGGATCCATTTGTAAGTTTATGTCCACCTGTTACACCAACGAGGAGAATTCCCCAGGTCTGGGAGTGACTTCTTGAAACTGTCTATATGATGATGTAGGTTAGGGTTCCAGGTACCACACCCTGCAACCATTCACCCTGGTGCATCCTCATTTGTGAGTAATTGATCAAAAAAATTTCAGAATTTTGCATGGTACTCTAGGGTCATAAAAATGATAACTGCTCAGAGAGAGGTGCTGTGGTGTAGTGGTGAAGTATGTTCCTAATGTGCAGAAGGCTTTGAATTTGAATCTTGTCAAGTACTGCAAAATGTTTTACTTTTATATCTTTATCGAAAGGACTTAGTTCTTTATTTTTATTCAGTTAACTGGTTTAAATTTAATCTTTTTCAAATTTCTAATCCTTTGTCACATCATTGTAATCATTGTATTAAATAATTCAATTGCTCTTATTCTGTCATCTAATCTTTTTTTCATTTGGAATCTTTGTGCATGTGACTTTTATACATTAACTTCAATTTAATTTCTTCCTTTTTGTCATATTTTCTCCCTTGTTATTGCATTCATTATTTCTAATTCTCATTTTCTTGGATTTAGTTTTATATATATTCCTTTCTTTTGTTTAAATCTTCATGTGCATCATTTTGTCCGAAATGCATAAAGAATTTATGTTTTTAAATGTATGCAATATAGAGTTTTTCATTTTTGTTCTACCAAAGTGCAATGGAAGAATCCATTACCATGTTTGTATACAACTGCCATCCAAACAAATGTAAATCTTGTAACAAAAAATACATTTTTGATACCATTTCTCGGCCAATGCATATAGATTCTTACATCATTCGTTTTTTATCCAATAGATTGGCATTTTCAAGTGATTAACTATTATAATAGGTGAATAAAAATTCGAAATGAAAAATGTATGATTGGAATATAAAATAAGAGGAATTGAAATAAGTAATATGATTTTTGAAATGACGTGACAAAGGATTAGGAATTAAAAAGATTCATTTAGCCCTAAACCAATTAACTGAATGAAAATAATAATTATAGTCGGCGAAGAGTTCTCGGGCTTCCAGCCGGGTGGCGGTGTCTTCAAACAGCGACGTTTCGACGAGTGACATACTCATCATCTTCTGGCGAAGTGCCGAGACTTTGCGGATGCCGGTCCCTTTATACCTGCGGTGTGCCCCCCACCACCTGGCCGCGGGAGGCTGGGTCCAGAGGAGCCGGCGGGCGAGGTGGAGGGGGAAGCGGGTGCGCCGTTCGTGTGTCCGTCAGAGCATTCTGATTGCGTCTCGTGAGCTGGACGGTTCTTGTTGCGTTCCTGGCGTATTGCGGCTAATGCTGGATTCCAGGCCGCACTCAGTTGATAGCCTTCGTCCCTGTTCACAAGGTTCTCGTGGACCCGTATTTCTATTGATTCTTTAATGACGCTATCCCAATAGCTCCCGGCTCGGCATAGCACCCTGGTGTTTTCGAAGTCAAAGGTGTGGTTTTCTTTGATGCTATGTTCAGCTATAGCAGATTTCTCTATCTGTCCAGGTCGAACATGCCTGATGTGTTCCTCGCACCTTTTTGAGATGCAGCGCTGCGTTTGACCAATGTACTGCACACCACATTCGCAGGCAATGTTGTATATACCAGGTGTGTTTAGTTTGAGTGGGTCTTTAGCTGAGCCCAGCAGCTCTTTCGTCTTCGGCGGTGGTCGGAAGACGGTATTTATGTTAGATTTTCTTAATAGCCTCCCGATTTTGGCTGATGTGGGCCCCAAATATGGAAGAAAGGCGAGTCTCTTGTTAACTTCCTCTTCCTCTTCCTGAACTTTGTCAGCCTGTCTCCTCTTGAAGGCCCTGCCAATCTGTGTTTCACTGTACCCGTTTTTCCGAAATACCTCTCTTAGGTGGTGTAATTCGTCTGAGAGGCTTTCTTTGTCACAAATGACGTGCGCCCTATGCACCAAGGTGGTCAGTACTGACTGGCGTTGCGCCAGATGGTGGCAGCTGGTTGCATGGAGGTACAGGTCTGTGTGTGCCTTTTTTCTATATACTGAATGGCCCAGTGTGCCATCCGCTTTCTTCCTGATCAGTATGTCCAGGAATGGAATACAGCCATTCTCTTCTACTTCCATCGTGAAGGTTATATTCTCATGTATGCCGTTTAGGTGGTCCATAAACTCCTCCAGTGCCTGCCTGCCATGCTGCCAAATCACGAAAGTGTCGTCCACATAGCGGAAGAAGTGCCTGGGTTTACGGTGAGCAGTTTGTAGTGCCACCTCCTCAAAGTGTTCCATATAAAGATTCGCGATCCCTGGAGCAAGGGGAGATCCCATGGCCACTCCATCCACTTGTTCATAATGCTCTCCATTGCACTTGAAGTAGGTGGTCGTAAGTGCATATTCAAAGAGCTTCACTGTTTCAGGCTCGAAGTGCCGATTAAGGAGCGCCAAGGCGTCTTGTAGCGGTACTTTTGTGAACAAGGAGGTGACGTCGAAGCTCACGAGTAGGTCATCACTCTGTATTCGAATGTCCTTCAGTATTCTAACGAAATCCGCGGAGTTTTTCACGTGATGACTTCAGTGTCCCACCAGTGGTTTCAATAGTGTCGCCAGGTATTTGGCCAGTCCATAACTGTGCGAGTTGATAGTGTCCAGAATCGGCCGTAGAGGCACCCCATCTTTGTGAATCTTGGGCAACCCATACAGGCGCGGTGTCGTTGGCGCTCTGAGATACAGCCGTTTCTGCATTGCCTCTGGTAGATCTGAGTCCTTCAGTAGCGCCACGGTTTTCCTGGTCATCGTCGATGTAGGGTCCTTGTTGAGCTTCCTGTAGGCTGGGTCTTGCAGCAGAGAGCAGATTTTCTGTTGGTAGTCGACTGTGCGAATCAGCACCGTCGCATTTCCCTTGTCTGCTGGGAGGACCATGATGTCAGCATCATCCCTCAGTGCGCGGATAGCCTCTCTCTCCTGCGCGGTAATGTTAGCTTTAGGGAGTCGTGACTTGTCGATGATCCTGCAGGTCTCCCTTCGGATCTGCTCAGCTTCCTCCTTGGGTAGGCCCCGGATTGCTTCCTCTACGCTGCTGATGATGTTCCGTTTCGGTATGGTCCTTGGTACAGGTGCAAAGTTCAACCCTTTCGTGAGGACAGAAGTTGTGGCTGCATCTAGCACCTTATCTGTCAAATTTACAATAGCTCTGGTGCTATTTGTCACCTTCTGGGTCGACTGAGCTCCAGAGAGTCTGCCGAATTTGTTGATCTGTTTTGCGGCAACATGTCGTTTCTGCACCTCACTGTCGGCGTGAGAGCTGCAGTCAACCCACTCCCAAGTGTGTGCCGGTAATGCTTCTGCCATTTTCAGGTGACATGCGATCAGGATGCGTGCATTCTTGTCCAGTTCTTGCCGTGTGTAGTGAATGCGTTCCCTGACAATGGCCATCCCTGCTCGCCGTAAAATACGTTCGGTTTTCTTCGTTTTCACAGGATGTCTTAATTCCGCAAATCGTGGCAAGATGTTCTTGTCTCGGCAACGTTGGAGGAAAGCCAGTGAGCTGAGCAATTTGGCTTTCCTGTTACGTTCTTTCTGCAGCAGCTTGAAGCTACAGAGCATCTCCTCCCCGTAGAGGTGTCGTAAATGTGAGTGTATGCTTTCCCGGCGTATACAGCTGGCGAAGAGTTCTCGGGCTTCCAGCCGGGTGGCGGTGTCTTCAAACAGCGACGTTTCGACGAGTGACATACTCATCATCTTCTGGCGAAGTGCCGAGACTTTGCGGATGCCGGTCCCTTTATACCTGCGGTGTGCCCCCCACCACCTGGCCGCGGGAGGCTGGGTCCAGAGGAGCCGGCGGGCGAGGTGGAGGGGGAAGCGGGTGCGCCGTTCGTGTCTCCGTCAGAGCATTCTGATTGCGTCTCGTGAGCTGGACGGTTCTTGTTGCGTTCCTGGCGTATTGCGGCTAATGCTGGATTCCAGGCCGCACTCAGTTGATAGCCTTCGTCCCTGTTCACAAGGTTCTCGTGGACCCGTATTTCTATTGATTCTTTAATGACGCTATCCCAATAGCTCCCGGCTCGGCATAGCACCCTGGTGTTTTCGAAGTCAAAGGTGTGGTTTTCTTTGATGCTATGTTCAGCTATAGCAGATTTCTCTATCTGTCCAAGTCGAACATGCCTGATGTGAATGGAGAGCATTATGAACAAGTGGATGGAGTGGCCATGGGATCTCCCCTTGCTCCAGGGATCGCGAATCTTTATATGGAACACTTTGAGGAGGTGGCACTACAAACTGCTCACCGTAAACCCAGGCACTTCTTCCGCTATGTGGACGACACTTTCGTGATTTGGCAGCATGGCAGGCAGGCACTGGAGGAGTTTATGGACCACCTAAACGGCATACATGAGAATATAACCTTCACGATGGAAGTATAAGAGAATGGCTGTATTCCATTCCTGGACATACTGATCAGGAAAAAAGCGGATGGCACGCTGGGCCATTCAGTATATAGAAAAAAGGCACACACAGACCTGTACCTCCATGCAACCAGCTGCCACCATCCGGCGCAACGCCAGTCAGTACTGACCACCTTGGTGCATAGGGCGCACGTCATTTGTGACAAAGAAAGCCTCTCAGACGAATTACACCACCTAAGAGAGGTATTTCGGAAAAACGGGTACAGTGAAACACAGATTGGCAGGGCCCTCAAGAGGAGACAGGCTGACAAAGTTCAGGAAGAGGAAGAGGAAGTTAACAAGAGACTCGCCTTTCTTCCATATTTGGGGCCCACATCAGCCAAAATCGGGAGGCTATTAAGAAAATCTAACATAAATACCGTCTTCCGACCACCGCCGAAGACGAAAGAGCTGCTGGGCTCAGCTAAAGACCCACTCAAACTAAACACACCTGGTATATACAACATTGCCTGCGAATGTGGTGCGCAGTACATTCGTCAAACGCAGCGCTGCATCTCAAAAAGGTGCGAGGAACACATCAGGCATGTTCGACTTGGACAGATAGAGAAATCTGCTATAGCTGAACATAGCATCAAAGAAAACCACACCTTTGACTTCGAAAACACCAGGGTGCTATGCCGAGCCGGGAGCTATTGGGATAGCGTCATTAAAGAATCAATAGAAATACGGGTCCACGAGAACCTTGTGAACAGGGACGAAGGCTATCAACTGAGTGCGGCCTGGAATCCAGCATTAGCCGCAATACGCCAGGAACGCAACAAGAACCGTCCAGCTCACGAGACGCAATCAGAATGCTCTGACGGACACACGAACGGCGCACCCGCTTCCCCCTCCACCTCGCCCGCCGGCTCCTCTGGACCCAGCCTCCCGCGGCCAGGTGGTGGGGGGCACACCGCAGGTATAAAGGGACCGGCATCCGCAAAGTCTCGGCACTTCGCCAGAAGATGATGAGTATGTCACTCGTCGAAATGTCGCTGTTTGAAGACACCGCCACCCGGCTGGAAGCCCGAGAACTCTTCGCCAGCTGTATACGCCGGGAAAGCATACACTCACATTTATACACTCACAATAATTATAGTCATTTTGATGAAGATAAAAAAGTAAAAAATACATTGCAGCACCTGACAAATTTCGAACCCACAACCTTCTCCAAAGCAGTAATATACTTTAGCCACTACATCACAGCACCAATCTGTGAGCAGTTATCTTTTTTAAGACTCTAGAGCATCACGCAAAATTCTGAAAATTTTGTTGTTGATTACTCACAAGATGAATGGCTGCAGGATGTGATACCTGGGGCCCTAACCTACATCACCATGTAGATGGTTTCAAAAAGTACATCCCACCTCTGAAGACTTCTCCTTGTAAGTCTTGTGCAAACAATGTTGCATGCAAACTAATTTTCTGTCTCAGTGGATTTGAGTTTTATGTCCATTGCAACAAATACACCAGCTCCATTTACCATTTGCCTTTCCTTTCAATGTGCACATAAATTGTACCCAAAATATCAATGCATACTGTCAGTTTCAGGTTTTAACCAGCTTTCTCTAATTGTTATAGTGTGAACGACACATTTGTCTAGGAGTGCTTCAGGCTCTGGCACTTTTTTGTGAACTTGAACATTTTAGCCGATGACAAGAACATGAAGAACTATGGCTCACATTTGAAAGAATAACTGGCCTTGTATAGTTTGTGGTGAGACTGCCCCTCCACAGTATACAGTAGTTATATAGAAATAGAGATTGTTGCATAATAGATGTAAAACAAAACACAGGATTTTAATACTGATTGCCTGTGTGGGGGACACTTCTTTGGATCTTACACTGCTACTTCTGGGTCTCCTACAGCTATCATTAACTGGACTGGATGGAGAGTCACCTAATCTAAAAATCTAGTGTGTGAATCCCACACACAACTATGTGGGTAACAGTTTTGTGCACAACTGACCCATTTAAGGAGATTTTTAATTTCTGAACTCCATAGATGCTAGTGTAGCAAATCACAGTCCTGCTTGTCACAGAACCTTTGCAGTCTCTGGTTCAAGCCTCCCACCATGATCTGTTCTGGAGACAGTGCTATAGATTGTAAACATCATTGATACTTTGTGAGTAAGGTAGTTAACCTCAATCTTTTCTCCCAGTCTCTGGGACAATCCAAGTATGACTTCTGAGACCCGATGATGGGCATAATTTGTCCTAATGTGTGCCACAATTTGCAGTTGGTTGCACCGTGTTCATGAATGACTGCCTGAATAGCCTCTCCAATGTACTGAGTGAGGTTCTTAGGCATACGTGTGGAGTGCACAATGTGTTTCTTCCTATCCATTGTCGCTACTTCCGTAAGGGATACCATTATTTGCCACATATTTGGTGTGCATATGATTAATAAGTCCCAACCCTTTGCCTCCCCTTGACACACTTCCAAAAAGCTGAAATGAGTCTCACTGGCTCACTATCAGTTTCACTGGATGACAGAGTGACAGACTTATTGTTGAGGGGGGTAGGAGTAACATCCTGAGTTCTCCCTGGTCTCTGTCTCCCCTGTACATGGTACCTAGACCTACCACTGACATATCACTAACAGTCAATTGGACAAGTAGTGAGAGATTCTGTACTTCCTGTGGAAGAGACAGTGTCCACAGGAGAAGACAGTACATGAGGAACCTTTAGTATTTCTTCTGGTATGTGATTATCAGTAGCTCTCTCTATATGCCCATTTGTGGTAGCTTCCAATTGCTTGATAGCACTCAGAACTATTTCTAACTTACTTATGAATGTAACTAAGTTGATCCATGCCCAAGAACAGCATACACATAGAGGCAGCATTGTATCTAATGCAATATGTTACAAAACAATAAGCAAATAACTTTAAGCTTGGTGATTCTATTTTAATTCACGGATCTGTTATGCTACAAGCATTACCAGTTCCCTTTAAGAACTGAAACAATTAACAGCCAAAATAAGATACCTGTTATGTTAGCAGAAGAACTCTGTGTAAAATTTACTTTGTCCCTACAACGTTTTTGAGTTTGTGGTCACTAAGAAATTTGACCATATAATTAATGAAATGTATTCACAGTTGCAAATATGGACAGCCGTCAGCTGTATAATGGAATGATGACAACAAAAATTTATGCTGATTTACCGCTTATCACAAGCAGTCACATTACCATTAGGCTATCCGAGCACGATTTAACAGCAAGACCAAAATTTCCGTATGTCAGCAACCATCCGTGCAGTCATTGTGTATATTACCAAACAGGGGAGACATTTTAATTGAAAGTTGCTTGGCCGGTGTCAGCTGATAAGTACGAAAAATGCATGCTTGTCCAAAGGAACATTTCATCGTACTTCTGAACAACACAGGCACTGCAATATATATTTGTCTGCTGACACAAGGCAAGTAACTTTCAATTAAAATGTATCCTTTTTTAGGAATATACCTAATGGATGTATGAGCGTGGGTTGTAGAGACATGGCTGATGATGTATGGAAGTTTGGGTCTGGCTGTGAGTCGTGCTCAGATAGCCTAATGGTAAGTTGACCAGTCACTAGAAATGGGAAATCCTTGTCCATATCCCAGTCTGGCACAAATTTTCATTGTTGTCATTCTGTTATACAGCTGATAGTTGTCCATCTTTACAACCAGAAAAATATCTCATGTATTTCCACAGTGCTTATTCCTTCAGAGATGCATGCATGTCTGAAGGAACACTGCATTATATTTCTGAATAACACAGACATTGTGATATCATATAGTCAATTTACCGTTTAACTTTTATCAACAGCTCCAAGTACTGAACACTACCTGCTCAGAAAAACCTATATGCTTCGTGCTGTGGTTAGCAGTGTCCCTGTCTCAACTGTCACCACTGCTGGTATAGCATATCTTATAATACTCTCTGTCTCTTGGCTGCAAACTTTGACATAAAAAATTGAGTCCCATATCATATGGCCCTGTGTAAAGTGTGGTTAATCTGAAACTACACTGCAGCATGGGTTATAAGAATACAATGAGATCACCGTGAGCCCTGAAAGTTATTACCTTGTGATGGATCTGGTTAGGAATACTCATAGCAGAATAACTAAGGCAGCTGTTGTTCAGGGCAAACTGATTCAACCAAAGATAGTCTCATTGCAAGCATTCTCTTCTCTGCCCCCACACTCCCCCTCAGCCCCCCCCCCCCCCCCCTCACCCTAGGAGTGTGAAGTACTGAATGCGGAAGGGATGGAGGAGATTACTGGAGTCACTGTAGCTTATCAGCTGTGTAATCTTCACACAGCTGCACCTAATCAACCACCAGCCATGCCATGGCTGGCTGCTATGCAAGGGATGGCAAGACCATTTCTCTGCGAGAGGGTGAAAGAGAGTGTTCGTTATTACCTTCACCACTCTTTCAATACAGGTGGGTATTGTATAAGGTGGGGAGGGAGTCAGTGGGGCCAGGTATAGTGAGACTGTTAGTCTTGAGGTTGGGGAGACAGGGGACTAGGCTTTGGGGGTGGCAGCAACATAGTTACAGTTGCCCCACCCTCCATTTGCACGTGTTGGAGCAGATGCTGCATCTTAGCAGCTGTGATGGTAAGAATTTAATTAGGTGACATTCGTCACATGATCAACGGTTAGTCAAAAATGGTTCAAATGGCTCTGAGCACTATGGGACTCAACTGCTGTGGTCATAAGTCCCCTAGAACTTAGAACTACTTAAACCTAACTAACCTAAGGACAGCACACAACACCCAGCCATCACGAGGCAGAGAAAATCCCTGACCCCGCCGGGAATCGAACCCGGGAACCCGGGCGTGGGAAGCGAGAACGCTACCGCACGACCACAAGATGCGGGCTCAACGGTTAGTCATAGTGGTTGAATTTATAGCTGTGAGTGAGTGAATTGTCTGAAGAGGAACCTGTTGTTGACCTGCCATTCCCCATGCTCTCCTCTGACAATTGAGAAGTTGTTGACCAGTTTCATTGTCATATCTTCTGCTTGAAATTGCTGCACATCGAGTTTTCATTTGATGTGTTATATGTGCAGGCATGTTCTTGGAGGACATTGTGTTTGTCATACCTTTGTCAGTTGCGCTACTGGTATCCTGCAGAATCCTTGAAGGTTTAAGACAATTCATAGTAACAGTGATCAATCACCCATATAGGAGAATGTCTGCAGTTTTATCACTCTGTGGGGCTTGAATATGATGGTTGCAAGGCAGGAAGATCGTATCATTTCACAACATTACATAGTCACAGTCTCTTAGAGCTGGATTAATATATATATTAAAAAAAGGGTGCTGAGACTTACCAAATGGGAAAGCAGTGGTAGGTAGACACAATAAAAAAACACACAAACGCACACACAAATATCAAGCTTTCGCAACCCACGGTTGCTTCATCAGGTAATAGGGAAGGAGAGGGAAAGACGAAAGGATGTGGGTTTTAAGGGAGAGGGTAAGGAGTCATTCCAATTCCGGGAGCAGAAAGACTTACCTTAGGGGGAAAAAGGGACAGGTATACACTTGCACACACACACATATCCATCCACACATATACAGACACAAGCAGACATTTGTAAAGGCAAAGAGTTTGGGCAGAGATGTCAGTTGAGGCGGAAGTACAGAGGCAAAGATGTTGTTGAATGACAGATGAGGTATGAGCGGCAGCAACTTGAAATTAGCGGAGGTTGAGGCCTGGTGGGTAACGGGAAGAGAGGATATACTGAAGAGCAAATTCCCATCTCCGGAGTTCTGACAGGTTGGTGTTAGTGGGAAGTATCCAGATGACCAGGACCGTGTAACACTGTGCCAGGATGTGCTGGCCGTGCACCAAGGCATGTTTGGCCACAGGGTGATCCTCATTACCAACAAACACTGTCTGCCTGTGTCCATTCATGCGAATGGACAGTTTGTTGCTGGTCATTCCCACATAGAAAGCTTCACGGTGTAGGCAGGTCAGCTGGTAAATCACGTGAGTGCTTTCACACGTGGCTCTGCCTTTGATCGTGTACACCTTCCGGGTTACAGGACTGGAGTAGGTGGTGGTGGGAGGGTGCACGGGACAGGTTTTACACCGGGGGCAGTTACAAGGGTAGGAGCCAGAGGGTAGGGAAGGTGGTTTGGGCATTTCATAGGGATGAACCAAGAGGTTACGAAGTTTAGGTGGATGGCGGAATGGCACTCTTGGTGGAATGGGGAGAATTTCATGAAGGATGGATCTCATTTCAGGGCAGGATTTGAGGAAGTCATATCCCTGGTGGAGAGCCACATTCAGAGTCTGATCCAGTCCCGGAAAGTATCCTGTCACAAGTGGGGCACTTTTGGGGTTCTTCTGTGGGAGGTTCTGGGTTTGAGGGGATGAGGAAGTGGCTCTGGTAATTTGCTTCTGTACCAGGTTAGGAGGGTAGTTGCAGGATGCGAAAGCTCTTTTCAGGTTGTTGGTGTAATGGTTCAGGGATTCCGGACTGGAGCAGATTCGTTTGCCACGAAGACCTAGACTGTAGGGAAGGGACCGTTTGATGTGGAATGGGTGGCAGCTGTCGCACCGTTGGTTGCGAAAGCTTGTCATTACCAGGACACATTTGTATTGTGTTTGGTGCACAGTGTCAGTGCTCCAGGAACCCATTGTTTTGAGGGTGACACACTGTGGTGCAGAAGCACTGGAAATTACCACAATTACAGAATTTGCTAAACAGTGCTGACTCAAACTAACAGCCTTGGTCTATTATGATGGAGGCTGGGCACCAGAAATATGAGATCCCTAATTGTACAAACGCTCTTGCCATAGTTTCTGCTGTGTCAGAGAGAGGCATGGCATCAAACCAAAGAGGCGATCCATTCAGCTACAAGGGGGATGTATTGGAAGCCTCCCAACTCTAGGAGGAGTCCATCTAGGTCGAGGTGAACATGTTGAAAGCAGCCTTGACAAATTTCCCACATTTCAGTGGTGTATATCAACCTATTTTACAGTGTTGGCAAGCTGTACAAGTTTGTGTCCTGTTTTTACAATCTCATTTGATGTTTGGCCTTACAAAAATGCCCATTATTAGTTTGACTGTGGGATGTACTTCTGGATGTGACAGTCCATGTAATCAGTCAAAAATAGCCTTCTGCATGTTGAATGGGAGTCTGATACAGTTTTACAACTAGTTACACCAAACTTGCACAGAGGAGTCAGGCCTGTTGGGAGTACTATTTTCAAGTCAGTCATGACATTACCTAGGAGGTTTTTTCCATTTTTGTGCTTTGGGTAGCTCATCACAGTCGATATCTACTGAGAATTTGTTTGTCTGGGGTAGCCTGCGATGATGATGTCTTCCCCATGGAGGTGTTGGACATCAGCCATAAACTGTGTGATATAATACAGGTGTTGAAAATGGCATCGGCAGAAACCTTTCTATTGGTAATGAACTGAATTCTCCAGTGGCCAGTGACTGGTGTAAATAGTAAGTTGTTTGCCCTCTATGTTGTATTTGAAGTGACACACTGCTACATACACAGCCAACAGCTCCCTATTATATGCTGACCACCTGTGCTCGAACTCTGATAGCTCCTGTCAGAGCAGGGAAGGATTGGGGGAAAGTTGTTGTACTCCTGCTATAGTGTGTTGAAGCACCGATATAATTGCCATGTCACACACATCACATGTGATTGACAGGAGAGCAGCTGGCAGCAGGTGTGGTAAAAGCATGAGATAGACTGTCTTTAATCTGATCAAATACTTCATCAAATTACCTTCCATTAAGAATATGGAATCCACTCAACAACTGTCATATGACTTTCAGGATGGTGGAGAGTAATGGAGAACAGCAATTAGTCAACCTTAGCTGAAATCTAGATTTGCTTTAATAAAGCCTGAAAGTAAGAATGACTGACTGCTGTTCTCCATCATTTTAAAAGTTTTATCAAATGCTTGTTGCTTTTAAGGGATCCATACAAGATTTACTTTGCCACATCCATGATTTCATGCCAGTACATTCATTAATGGAGCCTGAATGGCAGATGCATGGGGTAAGTGCCATCGGTAAAAGCTCATCAGGCCAAGAAATCAGCATAATTCTTGGTAGCTCTGGGGCCACAGCAGTTCACAGAGGAGCTCTGTGCATTGTGTAGTTGGTTGGATCCTTTTGTTTCCTACAAATGTCACTTCAGGTTTTCACAATCAGCATTTTTTGTCATTGATCATGATGCCAGTATGTTTCAACACTTTAAAAATGATTGTGAGGTGTTCCTTAGGTTCATCAGGGAAAGGAAAAAGACTTAAGATATCATCCAGATATGCATAACAGAAAGGTAACTTGAAAGAGAATATTGTCACATTTTTCAGGATGTAGGGCATGAACAGAAACTCATTAAGCCTAAACGGAGGATGATTACTGTGTGGGTATGTCCTTGTCTCTAGTGAGCTTTTCTACAGTCTATAACACTGCTAAGTTATGGATGAAGTCTTGAATTTTTTTTACGTACTTTGAGTGTCCAATAATCACCACATAGTCAAAATGTGGCTTCCCTTTCTTTTTTTGGGGGGGGGGGGGGATGAGATGGCTGAGGCCCAATGGCAGTCAGACTGTCTGATGATTCTGGTTTGCTTTAATTCATATGCAGCTTCTTTGGCTGCAAAAAGTCTGTCTGGGGCCAGTTGTTGCACTTTGCGGTAGATTGGAGGGCTGAGTGATCATCTTATGTGCAGTTCTTTGTTGGATAGTACTATGTTGAAATATCACACCTGAGTCCTGAGGAACAGGGGAGTCACACATGGAAAGTGCGAGGGTACTATGAGAATAATTCACCGTACTGACCTGTTTCGGTGGTGGAACAGGTATTGCAGTCTGTCCCGGTGATGTGTGTGTGTCTATTGCCAAAGTCTAGGTACTCACTGTCTCATTTGTGATGGAAAGGTGTGACTGCTTGTATTTGAGGTGGCATGGATAAGAATGCACAGCACTGAGTTCATCTTCAGTTGAAAGAATTTTAGCATACATTTTGTGGTTTCCTTTGGCTAGGGTGATCATCTCTTTTCTGACTTTTTCATGATGCTGTATGATTTGTCATAGCTCTGATCCCATCAGCGGGCAGTTGTGGAGAAGTCATAGAAATTTATTGTAAGGAGCAACAGGAATTCGTGCATGTTGGTCAGTATGTGTTGATGGTTGCTGTGTGTACTGTGGCAGGGCACTGATGCTGTCAGTCACAAATACTCTGCTGTTATGGTGTGTGAGGGTCCCATGTGTCAGAACCAGAGAGAGTTGGAAGTGGCAAGGAATGTCTGCCCCCAAGACAGGTTCGCTGATGACTGTGAGCATAAACTGCCATGGCAATGTGTTGCACAGACTTAAGGTGACCATTTGAGTGTTCGTTTGATAAATTATGGATGAATGCTGCGATCTGGGGCATGTATTGCAGATTGCGTTTCACACTTGATTGATTGCACAGTGGTGAGGAGTTGTGTGCTTTTTCCCCAAAGCGTGTGTGGAACCAACATCGGTAAGGCCACACTACTGTGCCTGGGTGTGGAATGTTGTTGATGGGCAGGGGACAAGTTTGTATTGACTGATTGGAGGTTACTGATGGTGTCATCCTCAGTAGCACCTGTGAGTGCTTGGTTTGGCTCAGCTGCCTGTGGCCTTACATCATGGTGTGATCCTTGTCTGTGCTGCTGGATTTCATTCTTTTCCATGAAATCCATGTATTATTGGTACTGTTACAGCTAAAAGTCTTTCAATAAACAAAATTAATTTGCATTCAATCATTTCATCCTCATGCAAAATCATGTCTGTCTGTATCTGTGGCAGTAGCTTAACTTGCCACAGCATCCGTAGTGTGTTGTCTGGGATGAGGGTCAAGTCAGTTGAATTGCACAGATGCTTCCAAAGCTGAGAGCTCATCTTGGTGTCTAATTGTTCATTGTAAAGGAGTGGAGGTAGTTGCACTGATGTCTTGGCTCACCAGTGAAGCAACACTGCCTTTGCTATGTCGAATTTGCCATCACATTGGGTTATCTGTATGATATTTGCTGACGATGTTGGTATGCTCCCCTGTGTGACTCAAGAGAGCAATGAACTTGGAGCTGTTGTCAAAAATGCCATAGTTTAGATTAGAGATTAGATTAGATTGGATTAGTACTTTTTCCATAGATCATGAATACGACACTTCGTAATGATGTGGAACATGTCAGGTTACTAAAAGGTGTCTATACAAGATATTACATTACACAAAATATTACATGACACTTAATATTTTTTTTATTTTTTTTATTTTTATGTGGGGGTTGGAGAAATTACCCACTTACTATATCCAAAAATTCATGTAATGAGTAGAAGGAGTTGCCATTAAGAAATTCTTTTAATTTCCTTTTAAATGCTATATGGCTATCTGTCAGACTTTTGATGCTATTAGGTAAGTGACCAAAGGCTTTTGTGGCAGCATAATTTACCCCCTTCTGAGCCAAAGTTAGATTTAACCTTGAGTAGTGAAGATCAACCTTTCTCCTAGTGTTGTAGCCATGTACACTGATATTACTTTTTAATTCATTCGGATTGTTAATAACAAATTTTATAAGTGAATATACATATTGTGAGGCTACAGTGAAGATCTCTAGCTCTTTAAATAAGTGTCTGCAGGATGATCTTGGATGAGCTCCAGCAATTATTCTGATTACACGCTTTTGTGCAATGAACACTCTTTTACTCAGTGATGAGTAACCCCAGAATATGATGCCATACAAAAGCAGAGAATGAAAATAGGCATGGTAAGCTAATTTACTGAGATGTATAACGCCAAAATTTGCAATGACCCTAATAGCATAAGTAGCTGAACTCAAACATTTCTGCAGATCTTCAGTGTGTTTTTTCCAGTTCAACCCATCATCAATGCATACATCTAGAAATTTTGATTATTCTACCTTAGCTACCGATTTCTGATCAAAATCTATATTTATTAATGGTGTCATTCCATTTACTGTGTGGAACTGTATATACTGTGTTTTTGTCAAATTTTAATGAGAGCCCATTTTCAGAGAACCACTTAACGATTTTCTGAAAATCATTGTTTACAGTTTCACCAGTTAATTCTTGTCTGTTGGGTGTGATAGCTATACTTGTATCATCGGCAAAAAATACCAGCTTTGCATCTTCGTGAATATAGAATGGCAAGTCATTGATATATATATATTAAGAACAGAAGAGGACCCAAGACCAAACCTTGCGGCGCCCCATTCTTGGTTGTTCCCCAGTTTGAGAAATCACCAGTTTTTTGCATATTATGTGAACTGCTTATTTCAACTTTCTGCACTCTTCCAGTTAGGTATGATTTAAACCATTTGAGCACTCTCCCATTCATACCCCAGTACTTGAGCTTATCTAGAAGTATTCCATGATTTACACAATCAAAAGCCTTTGAGAGATCACAAAGAATCCCAACAGGTGACTTCCGGTTACTCAGAGCATTTAATATTTCATTACTGAAAGTATATATAGCATTTTATGTTGAAAAACCTTTCTGGAAACCAAACTGACATTTTGTTAAAACTTTATTCTGACAAAGGTGTGAAGCTACTCTACAATACATTACTTTTTCAAGAATTTTGGATAAGGCAGTCAGAAGAGAGATTGGGTGGTAGTTGTTGACATCAGACATATCCCCTTTTTTATGCAGTGATTTAACAATGGCATACTTCAGTCTACCTGGGAAAATACCCTGCTTCAGAGAGCTGTTACATATGTGGCTAAGAAACCCACTTATCTCTTGGAAACAAGCTTTTATATCCTGCTGGAAATGCCATCAATCCCATGTGACATTTTATTCTTCAGAGAGTTTATTATCTTCCTAATTTCAGAAGGAGAGGTGGGTGGAATTTCAATTGTATCAAATGGTGTGGGTAAGGCCTCTTCCATTACCTGCCTTGCTTCTTCTAATGAACATTTAGATCCTAATTTCTCTACAACATTTAAAAAATGATTATTCAAAATGTTTTCGACTTCTGGCTTGTTGTTTGTCAAGTTTCCATTCGCTTTGATTGTAATGCCATCATCCTGCACTCTTGGTTGCCCTGTCTCCCTTGTAATAATATTCCAAATTCTTTTGATTTTGTTATCAGAGGTATTCATCTCAGACATGATGCATATGCTTCTGGACTTTTTAATAACCTTTCTTAAATTAGCACAGTAGCTTTTATAATATTTGGCTGTTTCTGGGTCATTACTCTTTCTTGTTAGATACAGTTCCCTTTTGTGGTTACAATATATTTTTATTCCTTTAGTAAGCCAAGTTTTTTTCCATGGTTTCTTATAATTAGATTTAACTACTTTCTTGGGGAAACAGTTTTCAAATTCTCTTACAAGTGTATCATGAAATAAGTTAGATTTTAAATTAGCATCGAGTCCCTTGTACACCTCATCCCAGTCTAACTGCTGAAGATTTTCCCTGTAATTTCTAATTGTTGAGTCATTAATTGAACACACAACTTTGGAGGGTAGTTTTGAAATACTGAATGGAGCTATGTCATATACTGTAACTAGCTGAGCACCATGATCAGAAAGGCCATTCTCAACAGGACACAAGAATTTATGTTTTTAAACTTATCTTGGTCTATAAAAGTGTTATCTTTCAATGTGCTGCTGTCCTTTACTACCCGCGTAGGAAAATTAATGACAGATGTCAAATTGAAATAACCAAGCAAGACTTCCAGGTCATTCATCCTATTACACTCTTTCAGTGAATCAACATTGAAGTCCCCACAAATAATAATTTGCTTTCCCCTATCTGACAGATAACACAACAAGGCATCCAAGTTTTCCAGGAATAAATTAAAATTTCCTGAAGAGGACCTATATACTGTTACAATTATAAAAGAGCCCTCCTTCAGTTTTAGTTGACAGGCACATGCTTCTATATGTTGCTCTAGACAAAACATTTTTGTATCTAAACTTTTAGCACAGTGATAACTTTTGACATATATGGCACCTCCTCCTCTCACCTTATTCTCTCTACTCATATGTGCAGCTAGTTCATAACCACTGATATTTACCTTCTCCATATCAGACACAATGTGATGCTCAGACAGGCTTAGTATATCTATTACATTATCAGATTCAGTGTCACCTAAACAAACCAGGAGCTCATCTACTTTATTCTTCAATCCCGGAATATTTTGGTGAAAGTTCTGCAGGATGCACCCAATGGTAAAATTTATGCAAATGAGTAGGAAGAACAATCCCATATTGTATGAATACAATACTAGTTGTGTTCTGCTTGACTTCATCAGGTCAATTAAATATCTAGGTGTAACACTGCAAAGCAATATAAAATGGAATGAGCATGTAAGGATTGTAGTAGGCATGGCAAGTGGTTGACATCAGTTTAGTTGGGGAGTGTTAGGAGAGTGTGGTTTATTTATAAAGGGGACCATGTATAGAAGATTTGTGCAACCCATTCTTGAATACTGTTCAAGTGTTTGGGATCTCCACAAGGCCAGATTAAAGGAAGGCATCCAAGCGATTCAGGGGCAGACTGCTAGATTTTTTTACTGGTAGGTTTGTCAAGTACACTAGTAGTATGGAGATGCTTTGGGAACTCAAATGGTAACCCCTGGAGGGAATGCAATGTTCTTTTTGAGGAGCAATATTGAGAAAATCTGAAGTACCAACATTCAAAGCTGACTGCAGCATGATTCTACTTCCATTGACATACATTTCACTTAAGCAACATGAAGATAAGTGGAACTAGGGTTCATACAGGGGCATGTAAATAGTCATTTTCCCCTCACTCTGTTTGCAAGTGGAATAGGAAAAGAAATGACTAGTAGCGGTATAAGGTATCTTCGGCCATGCACCATACGGTGGCTTGGTGGAGTATGTATATACATGTAGATGCAGAATTTATTTTGGATCTTGCTTATCACAGATCACATTTCTTTTTAAAAGATTACAGGCACATTGTGTAAGTAGTAAGTAGCAGCCCATGATAATAATCCTCAGTTCTCATCTTTACACCTTTTATCACTGTCGTATTACTTGAAAGCACTTATTCTCTCAATACTTTGTAGACTTTAAGAACTTTCAACTCTATACATTTACATTGATATCATGTGAATTCAGTCCTGATTTTTTTGTTTTTTCCTAAATGTATTTGCCACTACCTCATTTGCAAATACTTAACAACAGCAGCATCCTGATGTCCATTCTGTGCCATTAGATGTACAATGCAGGGGCCACCTACTTCTTTAACTTAGTTTTGCGTGTCACTTTTAGTTCCACTGAGGCATAATCTTCTGGTCAGTATTGCTTTTTCTTGACTTCTATATGATGAGTACTTATTTATTCATAAAATATGTCTTATTTTTAATTAATTCACTTCATAAGCCAGAATTATCTAATTCCGAAAGTCCTCACTGTGCCAGGAGGAAAAAATATAGATGGGATAGCATACACACATATCAAAGAGAAAACCAGGCTGCAGTAAATGTTGTGTCTTTTGTTCCTGGCAAGTATGTATTTAGTGGTAGAAGGGCAGGGGTGGCGAGGGGGGGGGGGGAGAAGGGTAGTGAGGTTTAGGATCTAGTAACCATATTGTTTATTTGCGCTTGAATTTAAACTGTAATATCAATTTGGCAGCTTTCCTCATATCACAGAAATTCATGGCCATTGTTATTATTTACTGATGAGCCAAAACATTATGACCATCTGCTTAAAAGTGTGTTGGGCATCTTTGAAGTACAATACAGCAGTAATTGTACATGGCAAAATTTCAAAAATTCTTTGTTAGTTTTCTGGAGCTATGTCGCACCAGATGTCTATCCATAGGAAACACAATTTCTGTAAATTACAGGATGATTTTTTGTGGGTGTGGAGCTGATGCTCAACGGTGTCTCAGGTGTCCTCCACTGGATACAGATCATGCTGATTTTGTGACAAAGACATCAGTGTAAGTTCTTTTTCACGATCCTCAAACCATTGCAGCACAATTCTGGTCTTGTGGCAAGGGCAGCTGTAGCTTCAAATTGGAAGGCTCCATCACTGTTGAGGAAACCATCAAACATTAAAGGATGCAGGTGGTCTGCAGTAATGTTCACATAGTCCTCAGCTTTCATGGTGCCTTCGTTTAGTACCACAGGTCCCATAGAAGCCCAGTGAATATCACCCATAGCATAATACTGACCTCTACCAGCCTGTGTCCATGGTGCAGTGAATGTTTCCATAGATGCTCATAAAAGTAACAGGCAAACAGTTGACCAGCTTAACAGTCAGAGATGCTCATTCCCAGGTGCTGGGCCATAATAATCTGCCCTTTCTCAGAGCTGCTTATGTCAGTGAATTTCCCCATATGTGACTTGTGGCTTTTATTTTCACTAGAATGATTCTCAGTTCATCTCTGCTTTGCTTATATACTTTCCGTGCAGTGTAATACCACCAGGCAGCATTCAGTGCTATGTTGGGAAGTGGTCAATATGTTTTGACTCATCAGTGTATCTTTGATTATCTCTACTCACCATTCTATGATAGGTTCTTCGGCCCTTCCATGACTTTGAAAGTCATTTCTGTTCACTTTGGAGCCCCTTGTTTACCACGTTCGTTCAGTTGATACTGCATCCCTTACTGTTGGCAGTCCTACTTCTAGTATGTATTTTGTCCTCCCTGTCACATGGTGATGAAACCATAAGATCCTTTTAACTCTTCCACAAAGGCAGTGACATGAGCTCTTGAAGCTGATGTTAAAATCTGACTCTCCTGTGTAGCAGATTTTATTAGGCCCCAATATGTCATACTGAAAGTACTGATGTACACTATTGATCCTTTTCTAGCTGACTTATCCATTCATATCATACCATATGTCATTTGTTCATTCAGTCTGGCAGGAAACCTTTTCCAAAATCGAACATAGGTCAAACAATTCATCAATTTACTGTCTCTCCTACAGGTATTTTCTAGTAAATGAATTTGGAATTTTTCCCCCTTTTCAGTCAGTAATCTCACATGTATTCAAAAAGTTAGACATTTGCATGTGAACAAGTTATCAGTAAACCATAAAATGAGGCACTAGTCATAATACAGATTGATTGTACCTTCATTGCTGTAATTTGTTTTGAGATCTATGTTAGTTTTTCTACACATATTTATTAGTTTTACCACACAGTTGTACAGACTGTGTAGTGTAAGCTACCATCAAAATTATAACACCTGCCACCTTATTGCTTAAGAAAACCTACTCTTCTCAAAAATTTTGACATGATTTTGTAACTAATACTTCTTAGTGTCACCTTGTTTGAATGTTACTTGTAATGCTGAAACTGTCCTGAGCTAATAATATGTTTTCAATACATAACTGAGTGTTCCTTCATCTGTACATTGATCATTACATTCTCTCTCTTACTACTTTGTAAATAACACTTCTCAAAATTTTCAACATGATTATGTAACTAATACTTCTAATGTCCCCTTGCTTGAATGTTACTTGTAATGGTGAAGCTGTCCTCAGCTAATAATATGTTTTCAGTACATATCTGAGCGTTCCTTCACCTGTGTATTGATCATTACAATCTCTCTCTTACTACTTTGTAAATAAACTGTAACTTTTTTATTTAGGTATTGTTCCTACATCAGTTCTGTCTTCCTTTCATATTGTCATACTGATTCATTTTCCTACGTAAGTACAAAGCACACCAATCTGCTAAACTGCAAACTGAAAAAGTATTGACTAAGAACTACGACACACTCAACTGCATGCTCTAGCCTCTGTTTATTTCCAACTGATCTCATATAGTGTAATACTTTGTCTTGATCATTTATTACATCCATATTCACTGACACCACAATGTAAATTAGAATAAAACCTTAGAATTTCTGGACGTCATGCAATTTTGTCATAAATGTTTATTTTCCCTAAAGTGAAGTGGCTTTCAAGGTGAATCAGTAAGGTGTGAAATAACCCTAAAATAGTTACAAAAGTTGAGATGACCCTAAAAACTTTCAGTCCTTTTGATGTATAAATGAAGTTTTAAAGGATTAGCTTGTGGATGTTGATTAACTAAAGCAGGGATACTTATTGTAGTTTCCTTTGGTGCTAAAAACTATACAAAGGATGCAAGAGAATAGTCAGTGGGACCAATTTGGCTAGGTACAGTAGGAACCTGTTTGGATCAAGAAGTTATTACTTGGGATGACACTTCAGCGTTTGTTAGTGTAACACATGGAAATTGGGTAGTAGCAGTGGATGCAGTAATGAAAGTATCAGAGAACTGCTGCAGATACTCTGTCACATACCTTTCTTGCTAATGAACAATTTTTGAGAACTTCTTAGCCACATGAAAGATGTTCTAAGCAGTGCAGGAGAATAGAGAGTCTAGATCCAGTATTGTTAATTTGAAAACTTGTTTGTTGCACCTGAAAAAATGTGGAGAAGCCACATTGGAAGTGAGAAATTCCAGGAATGCATCTAAGCAGTGGTTCTGTGAGAAACAGTAACAAGAAAAAACATGTTGAATGCCACAGTGAATTTCTAACTGAAAGATAGAAATTTGGTGCTGTCATGCTATTGAGTTTTGATGTTCTGAGAAGTATTCATCAGACAAGGTGTAGTGTTAGTAGTACGTAAGTGAGGGTCAGGTGAAATATTTTCATCATGGTGATGAAATAAGTGATTTTTTTATGTTGGTATGTTTTCTGTAATAATGCAAACTAACTTAAGTGTCCAGTTGATCAGTGGAATAGTGTCACTAATGTGCCTTTTAAAGTATTGTGTTATGTTTGTTTATTTCCAACTGATCTCATATAGTGTAATACTTTGTCTTGATCATTTATTGCCAAGAAAAATTCATGATTGGATATTGATAAGGAGTCCATTCCTCCAGTTCAAACAGTTAGGAAATAGGTAACTGAATACACAAGTGTTCACAATTCTCTGGAAGTTGATCACATGAAGGACATTCAAAAATTGCCATCACAGATAAAACATCAAGATAAAGCACAGTGTAGCATTTCACACCTGGCAATTAAAGGTATCAGAAGTACCTGATGGATTAGACTTGTAAGAAGAAGGAGTATGGTATACTATACATGAACACTACACATGCTGCATTTGTGGATTACAAAAGCAATAATGGGCAGTACTATACTGACTAATAAAAACACAAAGCACCCAGAAGGGGAGGAGGAAACAAAATGAAACTTCATGCCTTGGAAGGGCATGTGACATTATTTCAGTTATTACAATATTGAATCAAATTTACAAAGAACTTGGCAGAGTGAGGTTATTAAGCAGTATAAAGTTGCACTCCCTCCAGCTTTGATACATGCAATGATTTTGTTGGGATCACAGACAGATCTGGTGTTCTTTCTGACCATGAGAGGACCTCAGCATCACACAGACAGTTCTTAGACACATATGCCATGTGTGGACAAACACCATCCTGTTGAAAATTGATACCAAGACACTGTTGCATGAGGGGTAACATACGAGGATGCAAGATGCCCATGACACTTTGTTGTGCCATCAGAATTCCCTCCGTCACTACCATCCCATGATTTGAGGTCATACCTGATATCACCTACACCATGAGTAGCACTGCTTTACCCACCCAAAACACTGGAACCTCTCCCCAGGTCACTACCATACTTGCTGATAACAGACATTGGGGGTAGTGCAGGGCCGTTATTCATTATTGAACAAAATATGATAACTTTCATCAGCAGTCCATGCTTCCCAAATACTACACCACTCCAAATGCTACTTTCTGTGTTGTCATGTTAATGGCAGCCTACACATGGGATGGTAATTCCTTAGTGCAGCTGCTGGTAGTCTCCAACCAATGGTGCAGGATGATACACAATAAATTGTAGGGAGTCCATTACTCTTTCACCAATGATAATTTCAGATGTGAAGGGGCTGTGACGTGCTTGGTGCACATGCATGATTCGGTCAGCTGGCAAAATGGGGATCCACAATGAGGCTAATTTCAAACTCTGTCATGTGCTCACAAAAAACATAGCATCTCCATGTCTTTTCACAGTGATCGCTCAACATCTGATGCTATTGACTCCCATTATGTACTGTACCTGGTCTGGTAATGATACTAAGTGTGAACAACAGTAAGGCACTCTGGTAGCTGTTCTACGTACATGTCACAGAGAACTGCCACGCAATCATTTACATATCCGCTGAAGGTGTGTACATGTCCAAAGGCACACTGAAATCATATCACATATCAGATGTTCTTGGTGCTTCAATTTTTTTTCCCTCCAGGCAGTGTTTTAAAGCTTTCTCAATGAACTAGAGAAATAAATACATAAGAAGATATCTGAATTTCAAACCAAAGAAATAATTTTTCAACAGGGCAATAAACATGCCCACAAGGGTCCTTAAGCAGTGAAAAAACTGAGGGCTCAGAAATACCAAATGTTGGGTCATTATGTTGTTTACCAGACTTGTCACATTCTGATTTCCATTGCATTGGAGGGTGAAGCTTTGACAATGCCAGTCACTCAAGCTGGTGATATGTCAGAAAAGTCATAAAATAAATGTTGGATAAAGAACCATGAGAGAGAAGCTTTTAGTTTAATCCTTTTGCAAACTATAGTATAAATACACACAGAAAAAAAAACCATGTGAACCCCCCCCCCCCCCCCCCCCCCCACCGGTCCCCCCCACACACACACAGACACACACATGCCAATGTCCCTCCATCGTGCCAATGCCATCTAGGGGCATAGGCATGTGTTTGGGAGCACATACATACGTGTGTGTGTGTGTGTGTGTGTGTGTGTGTGTGTGTGGCCTCCATTCCTCCTAAGGTATATTCATCACAGGTAAAAATCAAACAATGGAAACTCTAGCTAGGAATATCAACAATGTAGGAAGAGATGGATTGCTAATTACTGTAAAGTAGGCACATCAAGTTGCAGACAGGCATGACTGAGTGACACTCACATACAGCTTTCAGCCTCAACCTTTGTCAGTAAAGAGACACACACACACACACACACACACACACACACACACACACACACACACACACACACAAGCAAGTACACCTCACCCACACACGATCACCAACTCCAGCATGTGCTTGAGGTGTGCTTGCTTGTGTGTGTGTCTCTCTTTACTGGCAAAGACTGCGGCTGAAAGCTGTATGAGAGTGTCATTCAATCATGCCTGTCTGCAACTTGACATATCTTCTTTACGGTAAGTAGCAACTTATCTTTTCCACATTGTTGATATTACCTTTGATATTCATCACAGGTAAGATGTATATGTTTGAAGTGGAGCCCATGTTGGAGGTAACATATGTTGTGCAGCAGTTTTCTATGTATGCATGACATTGATACAGTAGTGATTAAATTAAAGATGTTGGCCACTATAGAGATGTAAGATTTGTATTTTTTTCTGAGATAACCTCCAAACATAAGTATTGGAAGGGGTCAGATCATATGGTTGCTATATACCTTCTACCATAAACCATGCAATTGCTTGTAAACTATGGATATAAATGTAAATGCACATGTAGATTATACAGGGCCACCATATACTAAGTGAGATGACACAACTGTTAAGAGAAATGTTTGTATTGGACATTGTGAGAGTTGATAGGACCTCAGTTCATTCTTTGAACGCACTACCAAGTGACAGTCTGTGAAGTGGTAGTTCTCAGATTCATCAAGAAAACTGAAATCTAGAAACGTGTTGTCAGTGAACAAGAGCATTGGTCTGTTTGTAGCAATGTTCAAGATGTAATTACTGTGAATTTTGTGGGCATATTAGGCTTGGAAACATGTATCACAATTTCAAAGAACTGTAAAAATGATCTACAATAATTTCTAATCAACCTGTTTATGTATGTATTTTTATTTATTTCACACTGCAATATCATATTTGTTAGTGGACCATGAACCAGAAGTACAAAATTTCAGTGGCATGTCTTGTTACTTTTGCCTTGCAAGTGAAGTCAAGTACCACTCTATTTCACTGGTTTTGTTTACTGAGGGCAGGAGGTAATATTAATCCAAAAGTTGTCAAAACTGTACGTGATTACTTAGTCAAGAAGAATCCAGAATTGTGTACACTTTATGATAATAGGTTCATGAACAAGAACTTATAGCTTGTTCTTTTTTTGTGTTCATAAACATTTTATTTTATCTGTTATTACTTTTATGTTGTAATTTCATGTACTGACACATTCCATGATGTTGGAGATTTGTTCCTCAGTTTGCTCCCACAGAACTACATGTGTAATGAAATAAACACTTCACACTGAAAGCACACTTACTGAACGCTCACAAAAGTACAGACAAAACCAAGTTGCCTGATTCAGAAAATGGTGCTCTTATGTAAAAGTACACAGAATGTTGTGGCCAATTATGATATTCAATAAATAAGTAAGTTTGTGTGTCTTAAAGAAATCAGCAATCTCAAATCATAAATATTTGAATCTGGCCAGAATCAAGCCAGTGATAACCATTACCCCTTGGTGTATGATGTCTGCATACTGCTCCTCATCCTTACGAAACAGAGCCCCAATGTTTCAGAGTTGACTATAGCTTCCTGGATCAGAATCTAGTCAATTGATCTTTGTATGGTGATTCTGGTGAATCCTTGTAATCTGGTATTGTCATATCGTGATGGTCACTGTAATGTTCAGTGAGTTACTTCCATTGAAGCTTTGTAATCATTAGGCAAATTGTCATGCCCTTGTATCAGAAATGCCTTTCATTGGTCTGTGTCTCAGGACCATGCTAGTGCTTTTTGCAAAGGACATTGGCAACATCTCTGTGCTGTTGTGATTTTGTGTGTGACAAAACAGCACTTTAATAATGATTTTTATATTTCAGTCTTCTGCACATGTGTAAAACTCCATCTGGGTCATATTTTACAGGTCAATGTTTGGCATTATAAAGTTTACTGTGTTATTCTGGGAATCAGAGGCCCACATATGTGCCAACCCTCTTGCTTCTTCACTTCTGATGAGGAGTTGTTTGGTGTAATAGTAGTGGGAATCATGAGGTTGAAAATTAAGCAAAGTATCCGTCATTTTTTCAGTCTCTTGACCATGAATAAGTAAACAGTGGCACAAAACCTGTAATGTTTTACTTCACTGTGTTATATAAGCAAATGTCACAACAAGCAGAATTGCGTACAGGTTTCTCTGTTTGACGTAAATGTACATCAAGAGCGTATCTCCCAACATCTTGTTAAAGCATTCTGTTAGGCCATTTATCTCTTGGTGGTATGCAGTGTCATGTTGTGGATGATATTTCATCATGACATTTCTTCTGATAATAGTCTCGTCTGAAACTCTTTGCCATGTCGAAGGCTAGCAGTACATACAGCCTTGTAAACAATGCAGTGAATGAGGTATTCAGTGCATGTTACTATCTATTTATTCCTTTTGGTGACTTGTGAAACCTCTCCAAGAGGTCAATTCCAATTCCATGAAATTGAGAAGTCGGAATCACATGTCCCAGGAAGTAACTGCACAATACGCTTTTGTTGTTGGCAATTGCTGTAGTAGCTTACATAATATCTGACAGATGCACAGAGCTATGTGCAATAGTTCTTTCACGTTTCTTCAAAAATCCCAGACGAAGTAATGTCAGGCCATCATGAAAATAAATGAGTATGGTTGGTGGTTGGCTGTAAATGAGTTGGTATGATGGGCAATGATTTCCATCACATTGGCTCATAATTTCTTTTAAATAGAATTGGATATGTTAGTTTTAATTCTCTTCTGACAGCTTTGTCCACCTTTTACAAGAACTTTGTGGTCTTAATTAGCAGCAAAGACTGGGATATCATTAGTGCAGTAGTTACTCAATGTATTCTGTGAATAGCAGTCAGCATCATTGTATTTGTATCTATTTTTGTATGTGATGAAATATTCCTGCTTCTGTGCCAATCTTGTCAGCTGTCTTGATGGATCTCCCAGGCTTGTCAACCACCTTAAGCTGGTTGCCAATCTCAATAGTGAATAGTCTGCCATATAACACCTTAACAACTGCCAGGCACCCTTACCCGGTTATAGAGAAATTATTCTCAGACTTGAAGAGTTCTCTAGGGTCTTAAGTAATCACTTTTTTATTATCTTCCTGGATTTGCACTAAAACTTCACCAGTTTCATCTCAACATTTTTGTTATAAGTCCCATTCCACTGGAAGTGTCAGAGCCTCTTAAACAATACAGAAATAACTTTATTGCTCCTTGCTTGAAGAAAATGTGGCAGCTACTTGCAATAGTTTTTGTCCATCTGAAATCCTCTATGAAGCATCTGCAGTTGGAGCAAGCTTCAAGGAAGCCTTTCATGCCCTGAATCTACTAGAAAGTTGTAAAATTTGTTATGGCTGTTACTCTTCTTTCATCAGGACTGACTCTATTTCCATTAACAAGGTGCCCCAATATTTTTATTTGTGGGTGACAAAGAGAGACTTTTTTGGATTTAGGCAAAGACCCACATCTTGGACACTCTTCAGCACAGTTGTAAAGTGTATTAGACACTACACAAATGCCTTCAAGGAAACAGGTGTCATCCAGACAGCAAATACATGTCACCCATTTAAAATGTCCAAGCAGGCTGTCCATAACCTTTCTTGGTCAGTTTCGTCAACCTCAATCTGCCAGAATTGTAAACCCTTCTTAATGATTTGTAACAATATAATGAAAAGGGTAGTTGCTGTTCACTATGTAGTGGAGATGGCGAGTCATCTGTACTCTGAATTTTACTGGGCCCTGAATACTGACAGAATGGCCAAAACTTACTAACATTGTATCTTAATCAAGCTAAGACCTTTCTGTGGCTGGATAGTAGATTACTCCAGCAGGTAGTTGGTAATGGTGGCGTAGCTTTATTTTCAATTGATTGGATGTTTGACCTCTCTGCAGTGGTTTGACTATCCCTATGCACATACACTTAGGGATGAGATGCCACCGTACATAGCAGTTGGTGACCAAGGTCATCCTTCTCCATTTCTGTTGGTCATGATCATTGCTATCATATAAATTTCTTTTGTGAGGCTGAGAACCTTGTTGCATGCATTTACATTTAGAGCTTCACAATTAATTTGACTATCCATACTTGCCTGAAACTCACATTGTTAATGGTGGTCAGCTAAGGTTATATTCAGTAGTAGACAATCACTGAGTGCAATTCTTGTTGTGTAAACTTGTTGTAGTTGCTTCATCAACCTGTACCACAAGTCATCTACAGTCAGTGACTACTTGGAGTGCTTGGAAGAAGCCCCATCCAAGGATAACTATACGGCTACATCCTGGTAAAATCACAAATTGAAATGGCTACATTCTGTTATTTTCATTACACAGGTACCTGTCAGCTGGATGAAATTTCCATTTGCAATCTTATTTGAGTCACAGGACACAATTGTCTTTGGCTGATGATGATCAGCATCTGATATCACATAAAATGATGCTTCAGAATCTGTTAGGGCCTCTACAGGTTTGTTGTCATTGATAATGTTGATGTCATTTCCTGACTTTTTTTTTATCCTTCTCAGACATAAGACAATGACATGAGTGCTGGTGGAACAAACAGGCAGTTTTGTTTGGTTGATAAAGACAGAATGCTCATAATGAATTGCTAAAGAGAGAATGCTCATAATGAATGGCTAACCAGAATCAAAATCCAGAATCCAGTGAAGGTTGCTGTAAAAGATGATTAATCAATCCAAAGAGTAATCCAAATCAGAAAAACATAAACAGGTCAGGTCGATCTCTGAATAATCGAGTAGTATGCAGACAAAGACTTCATAGATTAAGCAAGAGAGAGTGATGGGCAAATTGTTGGTCACAGCAATTATCAGCAGCCTGTAGCATCAGTGACTACGCTTTCCTCATATTCTGCCTACACTCTCCACGGAACAATGCAGCTTAGCAGCTACACAACCGGAGATACCAGCCAGCATGTCTAATCAACACACAGCTGGGTGAGAAATCTATATCAGTATCAGATACAAAAGATTTCCTCCATGGAGGATTTCAGTCTCAATGGCTTCTCCTCCATAGACAGTTACGTTGTTAAGTTTTTGTGAATTAAATGATTAGGGAGATGGTTGAAGCTCTGAAAGATGATGGCAGCAACAACATCAACTAGGATATGGCAGTTATCTTCATCCTGAACATTGTCAACAGGATATAAAACTGTGATCTTCCTTCCTTCCTTCTTCATCCCACAGCCAACTACAGTAATCTGCAGTTGCCTGATGTACATAGAACATGAATAGCAGAGCATGTCCACAAGGGAAAAATATCTGCTTCATGTCCTCCATTCTGCAAAAGTTAGTTTTTTTTTTTTTGGGCAACAAATCAAATTGCCAAGGGATCTGATTTTGTCTGTGGTGTCAAGAATCTTGGATATTTTCTGATGATTGGGGAATATGTCCAGGGTTACTGACTATATTTCTCAGTGATCAATGAACAGTTTTTTTAAATTAATGTTCCTACCTCAGCCTGCCTAAGATATTCAGCATTGCTTCTTCCAGATATCTGAGTTTGACATTAACAGGCATTATAAACCCTCATTAGTCTTCTCTTTGTATATCATATTAGCAGTGTGAGGTTGTTAAGGTCTTCCTCAACTGCCATGGGTATGACATGGGGAAGTGTGTCAAATGTCTTTCAGGATACACTTTTCTAATGCATTGCTCTTATCTAATGGCAACACTTGATGAAGTCGTCTGTTGTGATGTCATTCTTAAAAAACAAGCTTGATAAACATCCTCAGCCACACCACCATTGTGTGTCAAATGTTGTTGCCTTCTATCATGTTGAGGTTCACTGAGCTAGCTCCAAAAGTCTCTCTCTCTCTCTCTCTCTCTCTCTCTCTCTCTCTCTCTCTCTCTCTCCCCCTCCACCCATCCCCACCCTCACCCACCCACCCACCCACCCACACACACACACACTTTTTCTCTCCGCCTGAAACTTTTCCCAGAAATTAAAATTTTCCCCATTGTTCTCATATCACTGCTGTGCTGTTCTGACCAAGTAAAAGTGGATGTTAGCAAGACACATCATATAATCACAGTTATTGTGTTATTATTCATTAGCAGTAGTATAAAGAATAGCAGAATCGATACAGACACATCCTAATTTCCATTTAATTGGATCCTAGCCAACAACGTCAGAAAACACTGCTGGATGCCTCATATGTATCTGCATCGAGAGTGCTCTCTTATCCTTTAATACATTGACAATGACATTATTTTTGGGTACTTGCCTATGTAGGTGGTGGCTTTTGTGTAGAATAATTGGAACCACAGTGCTGTTGATGTATGAAATACTTGATATCTCCACCAAACTACTGTATTTAACCAAGTGTAAGATAACCCTGATTATAAGACAACCTCATTTCTTCAAAGATGCTTTTTGAGAAAAAAAATTATTTTTAACTTATTGTGCCTAATCAAAATTACAAACTATTTTATTGACATAAATTATCTGCCCACCAAGTGAGGTGATGCTGTGGTTAGTGCATGGAACTCACATTTGTGAGGACGACAGTTCAAACCTGTGTCTGACCATCCAGATTTGGGCTCTCCATGATTACCCTAAATTTCTTTACCATCTTTTGTAGGAGTGAATACTCTTGTTGAGTATATGTCCAACTTTAAAGCCAATTGAATTCTGACTACAAATGGATTCAGGAAAATGTGGTAGATGTTCCTAAACAGTCAAAGTATGCTGTACAGATTCCCATGGTTGACAACATGATGTAATATGCTGCCCACTCACTAATCCCCTCTCTGCACTCATCTAGTTCACAGCCAAGGTGGTATCATTGTCCCCCCTCCAACCCTTCTGTAGTGCTATGTTTGAGTGGTTGTGACATACACACACTGCAATGTTGCCTAGGTTGCAAGTCATATTAACAATAGCACCTAATACATAAAAGATCACAATTATGGTTCAGTTCAGTTCTTGAACTTGCACTTGTCCCACTATCTACTGATGTCTGTTGGTATTATCTGCAAGATGGGTCTTGCTGCTGTAGTGTATTCTCACAACAACAATTACTGTCAGTTTAATATAATTTATATCATTTGTTAGACATTTCATTCTCGGTAAATTTTCCTACTTGTTTTAGCTGCATGTCAGCATCATATTCTAAATCTGATTAAAAGCTTCTAACATTTTTATCCAGTATTCTAACAGAGATCAAATTTCTCATTTGCAACCTACTTAGTAAATCATTACAGTCTCTCATAATCAAATAAAATATTGATATGGGTTCAGAATCAAGCATTTCTGCTTTTAAATGTTACCTTTACTCAAAAAGCAGTATAATATTTGTACATGGTATCCATAAATGTTTCCGAACTTTTATTGCAACCCTGTTCAGATACAACAAGAGTTTGTAAGATGATAGAATTTGCCATTATGTTCTGCCGTGTTTCATAAAACTGTCAGATTTGAAGCAGAGCAATAGATTTCTGTAGTGACTAGTTCATAATTTCTTGCATGTCCCTTTCACTAGTGCCGCACAAGTCAAATGTCACATGATTGTTTGAACAACATTTACACTCTATTGAGTGCTTTGGCCTATCAGTACTTCAGGCTATTGGGAAATCCTGAGTCTGTTCAAAGGCAAGTATAATTTGCCTTGCCCTGCCCCTCCAAACTCTTCAAAATAAATCTGCTCGTGACTTCAACAGCCAAAGCTTCATTTGTAAATGTAAAATGACCCTGTATTTTTTGACTGACCTCATCTTATAATTGGGTAAATGCAGTACATCACATATATTCTCGAAATGAGTACCAGGTATGAGAGCAGAGTCATCAACAAGAACTAATACTTCCATTGAAAACACATTTATTGAGAATACATGGAAGTACAAATGGAGCTGTATTCCATGTCTCAAAAAGAGTGCTACTATACCTACAAACACCCATAGAAGGTTCTGGCAAATTACAATATTTGATAAATAAGTGTAAGTCACAGAAATGCTAAATCATAAATAACTGCAGCAGGCTGTAATTGTGACCTGCATGTCACCAGCCAGTGACTATAACCACTACACCATGGTATTCAACACACAGCATGCAGTAATATGTATTGAAACAAGTTTATAAAGACAGTTCATGTAAAGTTTTTGACTGAGTATAGTATGAAGATAAATGGACACAGATAGAGAGTCTGTATTTTTAACACCCAATGCCTCACTAATAGGGTTGTACAAAAGCTATTTGTTACAGGATTCATCCAAAAGCCACTTCTTAAAGGATTTGTCTGAAAGTGAGCACAGTTTTCATTCTTTTTTGTGTGTGATCTCCTTTGCCCCTGAATTATTTAATTCTATCTTAACTTTCCTTGCCATATTAACATCAAATGCCCTATTTTGAAGCACACATTGACCCACCTAGCCTTAGCTTACCCCAGTTTATGCCATTTTTATCCAGCTAGCTGCAATATGCTCTAATTTCTTCCTTTGTTAGCTACCCCTTCCTGTCCTTTTATTTTATTAGTTGTTTCTGTTGGCTCTTTTTTTATATGTTGTAACATGTCTTTTCCTTATTTTCTCTTCTCCATTTTTTTCACTTTATTTTCTTCCCTACTTCATTATTCATATTTTCTTATCTATTTATTTATTTATTTATTTATTTATTTATTCTTTGCCCATGGACTCCAGCTGAAAATCCAGCTGAGAGTATTGGGTGTGTCATACAATAGCCTATTAACATCAAACTTGATTTCAATATATATATAAATGAAACAAATGATTAAACAGAAATAGTCCATAATCATACAAAGGTTTTACATGTTTCACATTATATGTACACACAAATCAAAAAAACATACAGAAATGATAATTTTTACAGGTACATTTCAGTAATGATATATTTAAACACATCTTAGTATTCACTCAAACTGTATATACATTTCTCTGTGAGATATAGTTTCAAATGATTTTTAAAACATTTTAGATCTGTTTCTTTTTTAATGATTTTGGGGAGTTTATTAAAAAACCTTTTGCCTGCTTCTTCTGGGGCAGTCATAGACAGTTTTAGATTTCTGTTTATCATGTAGTAATTTTCATTTCCTCTTGTACCGTGTTTGTGTACATCTTTATTTAGGAGGTGTTTATCACTTGACCTTACCACCATTATGCTTTGGTATATATACAGTGAATATACTGTCATAATATTATAGTGTACAAAAGCTTGCCTACAGGTCTGTCTTGGTGGTATTTTTGCAATGCATCTCACTGCCCTTTTCTGAATTGTGAATATTCTTTTTAGGTAGCCAGCTTGTGCATTTCCCCATATATGAACCGAATAAGACAAATGTGGGAAGACAAGTCCATAATACATTGATCTGAGGACTTTATCATCCACAGTCTTAGCTGTTTTATGCATGATGAAGATCTGTTTGTTTATCTTTTTACACAGTGCATCTATGTGCTCCCCCCATGCCAAATGTTTGTCTATTATAGTTCCTAGAAAATTTGTGCTGGTTACTTCTTTAATAGTGTTTCCATTTATATTAACATTTATATTATAATTTTCACTATGCTTGGTCTGAAATACTACATTCATTGTTTTAGACTGATTCATAAACAGGTTGTTTTGTGTTAAATATTTATTTGCATTTTCAATAGTCAGGAGTGCTTCCTTCTCAAGCTCCTCCTTTGTGTCAGCTGTGCAAATGATTGTTGTGTCATCAGCATACATTATAAGTTTCTGATTTATATAGTTGGGGAAGCTTGTAGTTTCAGTTTGTCTTTCCATTGTCTCTAACTTACTAACTTCTTCCCTTCCAACCTATAACTTCTCAGAATTTCAGATGTTATTGTTGACTTCAGTCTCACGCTATCTTTCCATCCCTTCCTTAATATAATATCTAGAGTGAAAATCCATTTATGATTTCCTTCTTTCCTTTCCTGTCTTTTCACAGATTAAGAATCTCTGGTTCTTTTATTCATTAAGACTTTTCAGGCTGCTGGGAGTAAAATATTTCCTATCATTGTTCACCAGCAGTTTTATTCTGTATGTCCTTCATAACAAATAATGACAAAATAATGAGTGTGTACCATACCTCATTGTGTATTACTCGTGTGTGTCTCTAAACCACTGTAATTTGTCTCAATGCCTGCAATATTTATTTAAAAATGCATCTTTAGGAAATTATGTTCCCATTTTCTATAAAAAAATTTCTAGAACAACATCAATTGATAGGAGATTATCACATTCTTTTTTATTACTGACATTGTATTGATTTTTAAGGTTCTGTACCTCAATCAGTGAAAATGGAACCATTGATAGTGTCACTTTTTTGTCTATATGTCTGCCTGTCTGTCCAACTGTTAAGAATCCTTTTTCTCAGGAATTATATCAACAAAAATAATCAGTTTTTGAAAATATAAACTAATTGAATAGATAAAAAAATCTATTTATCGAATGTCAGCTGTACAACATACATGTAAAAAGTGTTAAAGTTTGCAAGTGTTTGGAGCCAGTGGCTTCTTCTTCTGGCAGAAGGGTTGAAGGGGAAGGAAGAGGGGTGAAGTAAAAGGACTGGTGAGATTTAGGAAAAGGGGAGAGTTTGGAAAAGTTGCCCAGAACCCCACTTCCAGGGAGACTTACCATATGGGATAAGTAGGAAAGACCGATTTTTGGGGACTGCACCAGATGAGATTTGAAAACCAGAGAGCTTAAAGGTGGAAGATAGAGTAATACACAAGACAGAGATTACTGACAGAACATCCTGCAGAAGTTAATAAGAGTGGAAAGATAAGCAGTGTATGTGATAGAAGAAGGGGGCGGGGGGGGGGGGGGGGGCGGCATGAAAAGTAGACTGGTCAGAAAATCAGAGCTGAAAAAACTGAAAACTAAAAGGGAGTGAATAAAGGAATAGTTCCTGTGAAGAAATGCTGTGGCCAAAGAAATTAACAAAAATTAAGGCCAGGTGGGTGGTGATCAGAACAAAGGATGCGTTGTTGTGCCAGTTCCTTCGTGCAGAGGTCTGAGAAACTGTTGTCTGGGGGAAGAATTCAGACAGCACCTGTGGTGTAACAGGGGAACAAGTACCAAGGTCGTGGCTGTCATGTTGAAGAATACGCTCACCAACAGGATATTGTGTGTTGGCAGTATACACCCCTTGCCTATGCCCATTCATCCTAACTAAAAACTTGATTGTAGTCATGCTGATGTAAAAAGCCAAACAGTGTTTTATAACAGCTGGTATATCACATATGTCATTTCACAGGTGGCTCTGCTTTTGATAGTATATGTTTTGCCAGTTACAGGGCTGGTATAGGTGATGGTAGGAGTGTGCACAAGACAAGTCCACAGTGGGGATGGACTGGGGACTGATAAGTGGGTTGTAGTGATGCTGGTTTATAAGGCCAAACAGTGTTTACATAATAGCTGGTTTATGACATGGGTTGTTTGACAGGTGGCTCTTCTTTTGGTAGTAGGAGTATGTGTTTTGCCAGTTACAGGGCCGGTAAAGGAGCTTGTAGAATAGGTTGATGGGAGCAGAAGGAGCATAGGGACTATTCCGGAGAGTGGGAGGGCAATGAAAAGCTATTCTAGGTGTCAGGGGCAAAATGTCACAAAGAACAGGCCTCATTTCAGGGCATTATTGTAGGAAGTCAGAGCCTTGTTGAAGTAGCTGACTAATACATTCATGACCAGGATAATACTGAGTGGCAAGTGGTGTACTCCTAAGTTGTTTTTTGGAACGATCAGCAGTACCAGGATTGGATGTGATGGCCCAGAAAATCTGCTTTTGAACTAAGCTGGTAGGGTGCTTATCTCCAGTGAAGGCTGAGATGATAATGGTGTACTGCTGTAAAGAGTCTGCATCTGAACAAATACATTTGCCTCTAATGCCAAGGCTGCATAGGAGGGAATTTGACACTTAAAAGGATGGCAACTGTCAAGATGTTAGTACTGTTGTTTGTTAGTAGGTGTAACGTGAACAGAAGTGTGTAGCTGACCTTTGGTGAGAACAAGACTAGCATCAAGAAAAGTAGTATGGGATTCAGAGTAGGACCATGTGAAATATAATTCCCAGAATTTCAACAGGTCAGCCTCATCTTAAGGCCATGTGGCAAAGATGTCATCAAAGGAAAAGTAGTTGTGGTAAGTATAAAGTTGATGAAGATGATCAGAAAGGATGTCATATGGTTGTAATCAGGTGGGTGCTGACTGAAGAAGTGTTCAGCAGCAGACAGACAATGCACATGGGGGATGTGGTATAGAGGAAGGTGGCATCAGTTGTCACCAGCAGGGTGCGTGATGGGAGTGGGAGGGCATAGATTTTAGACAGTTGAGGAAATGTTTTGTGTCTTTAATATAGGGGGGAAGGCTTTGTACTATGGGTTGCAGGTACTGATCAACTAAGACAGATATATGTTTGGTGGGTACTTTGTAGCCAGAAACTATGGGCTCACCAGGGTGATTGGGTTTGTGGATCTTAGGAGGAAGCAAAAGGTGGGGTACATGGTTTGGGTGGGATAAGAAATTCTATGGATTGAGGTGTTATTCCTTATGAGCATCCTGCAGCAGGGACTGCAGGTCAGTTTAAATCACATGCATATGCTGTGTAGAGGTGTCAGACAACTGGTGTAGACTTTCACTTACATACTTCTGTCAGTCAAGTACCACAGTGGTTGATCCCTTGTTCACTGAGAGGATAATGATGTAGTCATCAGCTTTTAGGAAATGAAGAGCTTTGAGTTTTGCAGAAGGCAGGTTAGAGTCATGTTGTGGGGACATGAGGAAGGACTGTGAAGCAGTGCTGGATGTGAGACATTCTTGGAAGGCTTGGAAGGGATAATTTTGAAGTAGTGGTTTTCTCAGGAATGGTAGACATATCAAGCTGAAATTTATGTCACGTACTATGGTCTACAGTCCCTCGGCAATTGTAAAAATTTAAGCTTTTAAGTCAATGTAATCAAAAGATACAGCCATTTATGTCACATACTTTGATACTTGCAAACTCACTCATCAAAATATATAGGGTACATTTTGTTGACCTAGAATCATGAAATTTGGCAAGCAGCGAGGTTTTACATAATAAATGAAGAAAAAATCTAAAAATTATTAATTTGTAACTATATCCCACGATAAATTACTTTTTTGCCATTTGCTATCTGACTGTCTGTCTGTCCATCTTGTAAGACCCTTTTTGTCAGTAATTACAACATAAATGTGAAATTACACATTCATATACTATTTTTTGTACTGTAAACTTTTCTGTGCTAAAGAAAGGCTTACCTTTTTGTAGATAGAGAATATGTGTTTGACATAGGCATTAGTGAAAGGAATTATAACTACCAAATTGGATATATAACCACACAGCACGTATCAGATTTTGTAGAAATCATATGGAAGTTTGTTGACATTCACTAGAATACAGAGCACTCTCAGCTGAAGTGTACTGTAAAACTATATACAGTCTTTCATTTTTTATAACATCCTAGTCTATTAGGAATATATATACCAAGTGTCTTGACAGTATTTTTAGAATTTTTAAATATTACAATTTTTGGGCAGATGATTAATAAACACTATAAATGAATAATACAACAAATTGCTATGCATCATACTGAGATCATCCAAAAACTGGTATGGAAAAAGATGCAGAGGAAGTTAATTAGTTCTTGAACATAAGGCAGCAAATATTAAACCTTATTAGGTAGAAAATTTCTTGTTAACTGTTTGGGCTAATAATTTATTTTTTGTCAGTCAAAGATGTGAATTTTTGTAATTATAAAATTTATTTTGATCTTGACTGAATTAATGTCTTGCTATTACATATACTCTGTTTCACCATTAACAGACAGTTTTATCAGGCCAAGACACTCTGCACCATGGTTGAAATTGCAGGAGGCGAATATAGAATTGATTTCGTGTAGCATGATTAACAAACGATTATCATTGTGGTGTCAGTTAACAGGTGCTTTCAAAATTTTAACCTTATACTGTCTTTCATTCAGATCATTTTGGGTGCCCATATCCAATTTGTTTTCGATTCAAGTTTTCATGCAGTTTTATCAGAATTCAAATAAAACTACACTGGTTTCCTGCCAAGTGAAGGTAATGTACACTTTTTTTGGAGAGCTGTCTTCTGTTTCTGGCATATGCTGATCAGTATTACTACACTCAATTGAAGGACAATACAAATGAACTGTGTTCTTCTTTTGGAAGTAGTACTACTGGCATCAAACTGCTGAGGTAATGGACACTAAACTCAAAAATTTAGGGAATAATGGTGGGCAATCATCAGACATGTATACAATGTAATAAAATGCTGAAAAATATTTCAGTCTCACTTAGAAAATTTATTTCACAGGTGAAGCAAATGCCATTGGCAGTGAAACCACCAGAACTTGAATCGAAAGGTTTGGAGGAGGGTCAGTTATTAACTACGGTTGCTTTGGAAGCTGCTACAACAGAACCATTGTCTGTTTCTGCAGATATCAAAGACACGAGCGGCCCAGCAGTGAGTGCAACAGTTGAAAGAAGTTCCCAAGAATCATTTGAGTACAGTGAGGAGTGTTACAGTCGACTAACTGCTGAAGATTTTCCATTTGGCGACCAAGGTTCTTTTGTTCTGGAACAAGGAAAATTATGTGCATTCACAGATAGTGAATTAGAACTCCCTTTTGAAGAAGATGCAGAAAGTGTTTACCTGGATCCACAAGAAAGACTGTTTGAGAATGAATTTCCTGAATGTTTGAGTCAGGCACCTATGATAAAAGAATACAAACCTGTTCAACAATTGACCACTGTAGCTGGGGAAGATGTCTGCATATGTTCAGGAGTGTGCACATGTTCAAGTGGAGGAACTGCACCAGTGGAAACAGAACCACTTTTAGGAGAAAAGAAGTTATCTGATGAATCAGAAGAACCTCATGTTCTGGAGGAGTTAGCTCCTGTAAGCACAGAAGTTCCTGCTGCAACAGAAATAGCAGCATTTGATGAAAAAGTTTCAGATGTGTCACCTGTACAGGTGGCACCAGAAGAACCAATGGTGCTGGGAGAAGGAAAGGTTACAGAAGAAAAAGTAGCTGCCACCCCTGGAAAAACAGTTTGCTCGTGTTCAGGAGTGTGCATGTGTTGTGCACAGTGCACAGGAATTGCACCAGTTAAAACAGAAATACCTGTGGCAGTAGAAAAGGTATCTGAGGAGTCAGTTACAG
This sequence comes from Schistocerca americana, assembly GCF_021461395.2. Lineage (NCBI taxonomy): Eukaryota > Metazoa > Arthropoda > Insecta > Orthoptera > Acrididae > Schistocerca > Schistocerca americana. The sequence continues at coordinate 586,354,456 of NC_060122.1, read as the reverse complement.
AAAGTTTGTACACAAGAATTTCAGCAGAGGACTTCTACTTTGGTGATCCAGGTTCCTTTGTATTAGAGCCGTCTAAGACCTGTGAATTTACAGACAGTGAACTAGACCTACCATTTGAGGAGGAAGTAGAAAGTGTATATCTTGGTTCATCAGAAAGATTGTTCACGGATGAATTTCCTGGAAGCGCTAATATACCTCCTTTAATTGTGCAACCTCATGTTGTGCTGGAGTTAGCTCCTGTAACTGCAGAAATCCCTGGCGCAACAGCAATAACAGCATTTGATGAAAAAGTTTCAGAGTTATCACCGGTAGAGGTGACAGCAGAAGGACCAACAGTGCTCGGCAAGGGAGAGATTATAAAAGCTGGGTGCATATGTTCAGGAGTTTGCAGATGCACAAGTACAGCAAGTGCACCAGTTGAAAAAGAGCTACATTTGCCAGAAGAAAAGATATCATTGGGGTCATTTACTGAAAGTTTATACACCAGAACTTCAGCAGAAGACTTTTACTTTGGTGAGTTTGGTTCTTATGCTTTAGAAGGGCCTTCAAAGATATGTGAGTTTACAGAGAGTGAGCTAGAACTGCCATTTGAGGAGGAAGTGGAAAGTGTATACCTTGGGTCGACAGAGAGGTTATTCCAGGATGAATTTCCTGGAAGCACTAATATACCTCCTTTAATTGTGCAACCTCATGTTGTGCTGGAGTTAGCTCCTGTAACTGCAGAAATCCCTGGCACGACAGCAATAGCAGCATTTGATGAAAAAGTTCCACAGTTATCACTGGTAGAGGTGACAGCAGAAGGACCAATAGTGCCCGACGAGGGAGAGATTATAAAAGCTGGGTGCACATGTTCAGGAGTTTGCATATGCACAAGTACAGCAAGTGCACCAGTTGAAAAAGAACTACATTTGCCAGAAGAAAAGATATCATTGGGGTCATTTACTGAAAGTTTATACACCAGAACTTCAGCAGAAGACTTTTACTTTGGTGAGTTTGGTTCTTATGCTTTAGAAGGGCCTTCAAAGATATGTGAGTTTACAGAGAGTGAGCTTGAACTGCCATTTGAGGAGGAAGTGGAAAGTGTATACCTTGGGTCAACAGAGAGGTTATTCGAGGATGAATTTCCTGAAAATGCAAAATTACCTCCTTTCAGCATGGAACCTGTTACCATAACTGATGTAGTGTTGCCCCAAGCAGTGCTTGAAGTTCCAGAAACAACAAGTGAAACTGTTCCTGTGGGAATGATTACTCCTTCGACAGGTATAGAAGCTCCAACAAGACTAGAAGCTCCAACAAGACTAGAAGCTCCAACAAGATTAGAAGCTCCAACAAGACTAGTAGCAGCCGAAGGTTACAGGATTGAAAGGTCAACGAGCAGTACTGGAGAACTTCGTGATGAAATTTATTATGATGTTCTTGGGAGGACAGCAATGGAACCTGGTACCGAACATATTGTTGCAGAAGTTTCATATATGCTTGTGGAACCACTGGAAGCTATCAGAAAGATGGAAGATGAAATTATGTCTGAGATTCCAAGAATACTGTCAGAGCTACTAGCCAAATGTGAAGGTTCACCTGAAGGAAAACCAGAACTGTCTGAGATACAGCATGTTTTATCTGAAGTACTAGCAAAATGTGCAGCTGTAGATGCTGATAAGCAAACAATTATGGAAAATGTTATTACTGAAGTACTGACAAAAGGTGAAGGAGGACTAGAGGCAGGTGATGTACATGATATTTTGAAAGAGTTGATAGGAAAATGTGAAGGTACAGTTCCAGGAGCATTACAGATACCTGATACAATTATGGTTACAGGAGGAACAGAAGCACCTGATGTCAAGGCTATTCTGTCAGATGTTATTTCAAAATGTGGAGATAAAGGTAAAATAGAACCATTTGATATAGCTCGAATATTATCTGAAGTGATCACATCACAGGTCGCAATTCAGTCACGGGCTGGAGTTCCAGAGCAGCTTGTAACTCCACAGGTACTTGAACTATTACCTGAGGGTGTTATTCCTCCTGAACAACAAGAAATAAAACAGAAGCGTGTTTGCACTTGTGACTCATCCCCTAAGTATGGAGTAATTAAAGATACATCTGTTGAAAAGACAGAACCACAGGTGCTGATTCAGGATACTGAAGCCTTTGTATCTGCAATTGAAGGTCCATCTGCACATGAAGAACATGTCATGCAAGTTGCTGCAGTTAGTGGCTCAGATGCATCATTCGAATATAATGAAGATAGTTATAGTAGGGTAACAGCAGCAGACTTCCCATTTGGTGAAACAGGTTCCTGCATATTGGAACCTCCAAAGGAATATGGATTTACAGATAGTGAACTTGAGCTACCATTTGAGGAAGAAGAGCCTATTGTAGAATTGGGACCAGAGGAGAGGCTATTTCAGAATGAATTTTCTGGAGTAGTAACAGCAACTCATAAACCTCCCACTATAACCACTGATACTGCAGAAGAAGCTTTCGTGCCTGAAGAAGTTGCAGTTACAGTTGGAGTTCCAGGATCAGCAGAAGAGCCAGAAGGAGGACTTCCAGGTACAGCAGAAGAGAGAGAGGTGCCCGAAGAAACCACAGTTACAGGAGAAGTTCCAGTTACAGCAGAAGAGCCAGAAGAAGAAACATTTTTTGAAGCTATTGGTGAAACACTACCTGAAGAGAAAACTATTGGAGGTAATATCTTATTTTTTCTTTGACTAAATTACTGATATATAATTCTACAACAACAGTGTTATGAAAGGAACAGATTGCTACTCAACACATAGATGAAGCATTGAGTTGCAGACAGGCACAATGAAAAAACTGCTAAACATTTAAGCTTGTGGATAAGAAGGTCACGCCAAAATAGAAAACATACACAAACACACATTCACATGACCACAACTCACACATACACGGCAACTGTCTCTGGCTGCTGTGGCCTGTCTGTGGACTGTGACTGTATTTGAAAAAAGTGAGGATACCCTATCTACATCCCTCCAGAACCTCAACGCCTCCTCGCACACTCACTTTATCCAGTCCTCGTCAAACCAACAACCCCCCTTCCTTCATATTGACTTCCATTTCCAGGATGGCTGCATCAGTACTTTCATCCACAACAAACGTACCAACCATCAACAATAGCTCCACTTCAACAGCTACCACTCATTCCATACCAAGAAGTTCCTTACATAAAGCCTACCCACCCTTGAGTGTCACATCTGTAGTGTTGAGCAGTTCCCCTCAAAATACACCCATGGTCTCACTAAGAGTTTCACAAACCAAAATTCCCCTCCCAACCTTGTCCTGAAACATATCTTCCATGCCTTGTCTCTCCAGTTACCTACCACCACCTACACACCCACTGCCTGGTTGCAAAGAAGCACTCCTTTTGTGACTCAGTACCAACCCACTATGCTTCGACTGCACCCACAGTGGTATTCTGTTGTCCACTGAACCTACACAATATCCCACTCCATCTCAATCCACCCCTGCTCCTAACCTCTTGCCTCATTGCTCATATCCTTTCAAAAGACCTAGATGCAATTCCTGACCCATACATCCTCCCACTACCATCTATTCCAGTCCTGTCACGGACATCATCTATCCCAGCAGAGGTAGAGCTACCTGTGAAAGCAGTCATGTGATCCACAAACTAAACTGCAACCATGCTTCCTATGGTGGCATGACAACTAACAAGCTGTCTGCCTACATGAATGGGCACTGCCAAACTGTGTTCCAGAGACAGCTGGAACACCCAATTGCTGATCATGCTGCCTTACCTAACTGGATGTGCTTGACTTCAGTGACTGCTTCACAGCCTGTGCCATCTGGATCCTTCCTACCAACACCAGCTTTTTTTTAATTGAATAGGTGGGAACCCTTTCTATAACATGCACTTCATTCTTGTAAGGCCCTGGCCTCAACCTTCACTAGTCCCTGACCTCCACCTACCTATCCCTTTTCCTGCTCCCTCTTCAGCACTACACACACCTTCCTTTCCACCAATGTACTACTAGTTTTTTTCCCCTTCTCACATCTCTCCTCTCCCCTCTTCCAACACACCCCTACACCATCTCAGGGGAAGCATATCTTCCAACACCCCTACCAAGTTATCCTTCCCCTTCCCCTTTCTTACCCAGTCCATCCACACCAGCTTGTTGCCTGTGGCAGACACTGTCATTGTCCACAGTCAGGCCACAATAGCTAGAGACAGTGGCCATGTGTGTGTAAACTGTGCTTGTGTAATTGAGCATGTGTCTTTTTTTCCAAATGAATTTTTTGTCCAAATCGTTTAATGTTCACCAGTCTTTTCATTGTGCCGGTCTGTGACTTGTGCCTTCTCTACATGGTGAACAGCAATCTGTCTTTTTCCATGATATTTTTGCTATTCCATTCTGGACTTTCCACTGTTTGATACTGATTCTTTTACACAGTACTCTTTGGATTGGTCTGATGCAGCCTGCCACAAAACTGCTCACTTGTTCCAATCTCTACATCTAAGAGTAGCACTTACACCTTATTTGCTCAATTATTTGTTGGATATGTTCCAATCTTTGTTTTTCCCTACAGTTTTTACTCTCTGTAGCTCTCTTAAGTACCACAGAAAATACTCTTTGATGTCTTAACATATGTGCTTTCCACATGTTCCTGTCCTCACTGATCCTGTGGAGAACCCTCATTTCTGTTCACCTAATTTTTAACATCCTCCTATAGCACCACATCGCACATTTTTTGACTCTCTTCTTTTGAAATTTTTATGCAGTCCATGATTCACTTGCATACTGACTGTGATCCAAACAAACACTCTCAGAAGTTTGTCCTCAAATTAGGGATGACATTTGATACTAAAAGACTTCTTTTTGTTGTGTCTTCTTTTGCATGTGCTTTCTTTGTCCATCATGTTGTTTTACTTGCAAGGTAGCAGAATTCCTTCACTTCATCTACATTCTCATCCCTGATTGTGATGTTAAGTTTATCACTATTCTTATTTCTGCTACTCCTCATTGTTTTAATCTCTATTCAGTTTACTCTCAACCCATAGTGTGTGCTCATTAGACTGTCCATTCCATTCAAAAGATTCTGCAATTCTTCCTCAATTCAACTAAAGAGAGCAATGTCATCAGTGAATTCTATCATTATGATCCTTTCACCCTGAATTTTAATCCCACCCTTGAATCTTTCTTTACTTCCATTATTACTTCTTCTATTTATAGACTGAACACTAGGGGTGAAAGACTGCATCTCTCTCTTATCCCCTTTTTAATCTGAGCATGTCATTCTTGGCTTTCAATTTTATTGTTTCCTAATGGCTCTTGTACATATTGTATATTACTAATCTTTCCCTACTCCTATTTTTCTCAGAATTTTGATCATCTTGCACCATTTTACATTGTCAAACACTTCTTTCAGGCTGACAAATCCTATAAAAATGTCTTGATTTTTCTTCAATCTTGCTTTCATTATCAAGCACAACATCAGTCCTGTCTGTCTGGTGCCTTCACCTTTCCTAAAGTCAAACTAAACATCATCTAACAGATTCTCAATTTTCTGTTCCATTCATCTTTATAATCTTTATTGCCAGCAACTTGACTGCATGTTCTGTTAAGCTGATTTTCCACATTCCTCACCTTAACTGCACTTGCTATTTTCTGGATTGTGCACGATATTTCTCCAAAAATCTGATATATGACTCCACAATCATGGATTAGAAAAACTAACTTGAATAGCCATTTAGTTACCAATTCATTCAATGATTTTAGAAAATCTGAAGAAATTTTATCTGTGCTTTATAGCTCATTTGATTGCAAATCTTCCAAAGTTCTATTAACCTCTGACATTAGTCCTGGATTCCCTATTTCTTTCAAACCAACTCTCGTTTATTTTTCTGTCACATCATCAGACAGTTCCTCCCCCTTATGGAAACCATCATTATAATATTTCCACCCACTGACTCTCTCCTCTGTGTTCAGCAAAGGAATATCTCTTGCAGTTTTAGTGTTTAAGTGTTTGTTTTTACTTTCACAGAAATTTTTTTGACTTTTCAATATGCTTAATCAGTCCTTACGAGAAACACATCATTATACTGTCGATAACCAAATCCTATTGGAGGTGGCTATACAGGAAGCATTCCTACACAGGCTGTATCTATCTATATTTTGTGTGTGTGTGTGTGTGTGTGTGTGTGTGTGTGTGTGTGTGTGTGTGTGTGTGTGTGTGTAATGAAAAAGCATAGGGGAGTCTACCATCTGCCAATTACATGAATGAGAATTCCATGGTTGGCTCCCCACTTTCTGCTGCTCTAGTTTGTTGTAATTCATTTTGGATACAGAGTCAAGACATGTTTATGCAAAGTCTTCAGCCACAGTCTTCATCAGCAAAATAGAAACACTCACATTCATATACACAAGCAAGCACACCTCATGCACACATGACCACCAATTCTGGCATTTGTCAGCAAGCTACTTGGAGCCACAAATTTTCAAATCATGTTTGAAAATCTACCTTGCAGCACAATGCTCTTTTCCTGTTAGGAGTTCCTCACAATAGTTGAGTGTCATGCATTAGTTATGTGGAAGCTCATAATTTTTTAATACTTCTGTCAGCATTCCATGGTTGGTCGGTTGGTTGGTTGATTTGGGGGAGGGGACCAAACAGCAAGGTCGTCAGTCCCTTTGGATTAGGGAAGGATGGGGAAGGAAATCAGCCACGACCTTTAAAAGGAACAGTCCTGGCATTTGCCTGGAGCAGTTTAGGGAAATCATGGAAAACCTTAATGAGGATGGCAGGACATGGGTTTGAACCATCATCCTTCCAAATGTGTGCTAGCCACTGCATCACGTCACTTGGTAGCATTCCATGAATTACGTAATGATTCATTCCCAATTTAGTAACATTGACACACAAGGTGCCACAGAACTTTAAAAAAAAGAAAACAATAGTAGATAGACACAACTACCTAGTATGACAGAAAGCAAGAATTTTTTCAAGGAATAGCTTTTGTGTTAACTTTAATGTTTACTTATTAACCATGTAAATGCAAACAATATGTGACAGTGTAATTATGGTTAATTATTAACACAACTTATAGAATACATACCTGACTGCCCTGTTAATATATATGTAGGTGGATGAAGGGGGTAGAGGGGTTTGGTGCCAGTCTTTTGAGGGGTATATGGCAAAGAGTGTGTCGTGCACTGCCAGAAAAGCAGGTGTTGTGGAGGTTCCAAATAGAAAAGATGTTAGAGACAGACATATTATGTTGAGCAAGGTGCTCCACATCTGAATGTTCTAGTTTGCCCTTATTGCAGTTCAGTAGAGATAACAAATTCAGATGAATCATTTGGTTATGGTCTTACCCAAGTGGTGTGCTGTACACTTGCTGCACTAAAATTAGTAGATGATATGACTGCTGTCACAGGTGACCCTCCTCTCATGAGGTAGGAAATGTCAGTGACACGATTGAAAAAGGGTAGGATGAAGTATATGACAGTTTTTGCACCTGTGTCTCCCATTGGTATGGGCAATGATATTGTGTAGATTGGTTGGATGTTGGGAAACTTCTTTGAGAGTTGTTCGAAAGCTAGCATTCAAGTTATAGAACAGGGGTATATTCCTCTTACAAAGGACAACAAGAAGAAAATAAAACTTTTTCAGAGAATTAACTCTGTTGTTTCAACCCTCTCCTCGGTGGCTGATCAGCAACTGCACTAGGTATGCACACAAAGGCACAGAAGATTTATAGACTAGGCATACTACCATAGGGAAACACAGTGACTGTCTTGTATACATTTCTAATTAAATATTTCAACCTTTGGTCATTCAATCAGTATTATTGCCAGTTTTGACTTAGTCATCATCATATGATCTATTTAAAAAGAAAGAGGTAAATAGTAAAATATTACTAAACTAAACTGCAAATCAAACTAATTACTATGTGCAGCTGTCATACCTCATCAACTATTAGCTACGTGATATTATAAAGTTGACAGCTCATAAATTGCAAATATACAATTTAAAATGTTATAAAATTAAAACTGACTGTTAGATAAAGACTTACCACAGTAAAATGTTTTATGTTATCAATATATTTAATATTATTTAAGTGTTGCCTCTCTCCAATTGCGTGGTTAATGGTAGCTTCCAGTTCCAGCAGGTGTAGTGCAGATACAGTTAAATTGTGGGTGCCTCTCCAGGCCTCTTCAGTTGATGAGTCACCATGTAATTATGTGTAGAAGTTAGATTGGTTTATAATGTAGTTTACTTGTATTTTACTATCCTCCTTTTTATTTCTTTTTAGTAGAACTTCTGAGTAATAGCTTGAAACCCATAATGTTACCATGTAAGTGATCTGAAGCAGAAATGTATGTAATAAAAAATTATGCTGAAGATTATGTAGTATTGTAGCCAGTTGATACTTCTGGAGCCAGTGCCTCGAAGATTCTTGTGGGTATGGCGAGTGGTGCTTTGAACTTCACCACAAATGGAGAACCTCCAGGCCATTGACCATTGAAGGCCACCAGGACAGTGTTATAAGTGGTGGGCACCTGGGCACTGGTCTTTTAGTTCAGGATTATTTCTAGTTGCTAACTGGTGTCATACATTACCATGAGTTGTTGATAATTAGCTCAATTGGGAAAAATTCAGTGTATATAGATGCATGTCTGTGTCGGGCCCCTATTTATAACTAGTTGTATCTGCCACATGTTGTCAACTCTGCAGCAGTTCTTTTGTATAAGTTGAGTAAATCATTTTTATTTAAAGTCCACTTGTGTCAACTACATATCCCTCCCCCCTCAGATCGAACATGCGATATTTTATACCTAATCATTATGCAAATAATATCACTCATAATAACATTTCATATCTTAACAGTATACATTTCTTACATAAGTATATATACATATCTTTCCTTTCCATGCAAATCTTTGTCGTCTCTTGAACAATCTTTCGCTTACTGTTTTTCTACTCTTTCCTTATTTTACTTTGTTATTAAGACATGAGCATTTACTCATGGTTTAGTCAACTTTACTAATATTTAGGTGTGTAAGGACTCCCCCCCCCCCCCCATTTGTAAACTTCAGATGTACTATTTTCATTATTTGTAGCTTGGAGGAACTCTGGATAAAACGAAAGTTCTTTTGACTCTCATTTAGTTCCGCAAAACATAATAATGCTAGTCGTTCATAGAATTCACACTCCCCAGAACAATCCCTTTACGATTTTTGACTTTTGTCACAATACTAATCCATTCTCCTAGGATCAGCACCTATTTCTTGCTTGTGGGTTGACCTTGTGAGAGCACTTCCTCTTTCCATGTAGTCTGATTCTTCAGCCATCTTATCTAAAGATAAGATTTAGGTTTTTTGTAACCACAGAAATAAGGAAGGACTTCAGCAATAGAAGTTTGGGAATATGGAAAGATGAAAAAAATAGACAGGTCATCAATGGAGAATTAAGAAAGGAAAAAATAGATATGGATGCTAGGATCAAAGAAGAGAAAGAAGATAGCACCAAAGAGAGGAAACACTTCCCACCTCCCTTCCCTAGATTCCCTACCCCTCAGGTACTTGAGTGAGTCGCTGGAGGAGGTTTAGTGCTAAATTGTCTCCTACAGAACGGACTTGTCCCATCTTCACCCTTTCAGGTCCCCAAAGGAAATCCTCATAACCCTATGGAAACGGCAAATGATGAAAAATCAGGCACACTTGTTTCTTAGGGTTGTTTGAAAGGTGTAATGTGTGTTTTGTGTTAATCATGATGTATGTTGTTGTTGTGGTCTTCAGTCCTGAGACTGATTTGATGCAGCTCTCCATGCTATTCTATCATGTGCAAGCTTTGTCATCTCCCAGTACCAACTGCAACCTACATCCTTCTGAATCTGCTTAGTGTCTCCCTCTACGATTTGTACCTTCCACGCTGCCCTCCAATACTAATTTGGTGATCCCTTGATGCCTCAAAACATGTCCTACCAACTGATCCCTCCTTCTGGTTAAGCTGTGCCACAAACTTCTCTTCTCCCCAATCCTATTCAATACTTCCTCATTAGTTATGTGATCTACTCATCTAATCTTCAGCATTCTTCTGTAGCACCACATTTTGAAAGCTTCTATTCTCTTCTTGTCCAAACTATTTATCGTCCATGTTTCACTTCCATATATGGCTACAATCCATACAAATACTTTCAGAAACGACTTCCTGCCACTTAAATCTATACTTGATGTTAAGAAATTTCTGTTCTTCAGAAACGCTATCCTTGGCATTGCCAGTCTACATTTGATATCCTCTCTACTTCGACCATCATCTGTTATTTTGCTCCCCAAATAGCAAAACTCTTTTACTACTTTAAGTGTCTCATTTCCTAATCTAATTCCCTCAGCATCACCCGACTTAATTCGACTACATTCCATTATCCTCGTTTTGCTTTTGTTGATGTTCATCTTATACTCTCCTTTCAAGACACTGTACATTCCGTTCAACTGCTCTTCCAAGTCCTTTGCTGTCAGAATTACAATGTCATCGGCGAAACTCAAAGTTTTTATTTCTTCTCCATGGATTTTAATACCTACTCCGAACTTTTCTTTTGTTTCCTTTACTGCTTGCTCAATATACAGATTGAATAGCATTGGGGAGAGGGTACAACCCTGTCTCACTCCCTTCCCAACCACTGCTTGCCTTTCATGTCCCTCGACTCCCATAACTGCCATCTGGTTTCTGTACAAATTGCAAATAGCCTTTCACTCCCTGTATTTTACCCCTGCCACCTTTAGAATTTGAAAGAGAGTATTCCAGTCAACATTGTCAAAAGCTTTCTCTAAGTCTACAAATGCTAGAATCTTAGGTTTGCCTTTCCTTAATCTTTCTTCTAAGATAAGTCGTAAGGTCAGTATTGCCTCACGTGTTCCAGTATTTGTACGGAATCCAAACTGATCTCCCCCGAGGTTGGCTTCTACTAGTTTTTCCATTCGTCTGTAAAGAATTTGTGTTAGTATTTTGCAGCTGTGGCTTATTAAACTGATTCTTCGGTAATTTTCACATCTGTCAACACCTGCTTTCTTTGGGATTGGAATTATTATATTCTTCTTGAAGTCTGAGGGTATTTCACCTGTTTCATACATCTTGCTTACCAGATGGTAGAGTTTTGTCAGGACTGGCTCTCCCAAGGCTATCAGTAGTTCTAATGGAATGTTATCTACTCCTGGGTCCCTGTTTCGACTTGGGGCTTTCAGTGCTCTGTCGAACTGTTCACGCAGTACCGTAGCTCCTATTTCATCTTCATCTACATCCTCTTCCATTTCCATAATATTGTCCTCAAGAACCTCACTCTTGTATAGACCCTCTATATACAACTCCTTCCAACTTTCTACTTTTGCTACTTTGCTTAGAACTGGTTTTGCGTCTGAGCTCTTGATATTCATGCAAGTGGTTCTCTTTTCTCCAAAGGTCCTTTTAATTTTCCTGTACACAGTATCTTTCTTACCCCTAATGATATACGCCTCTACATCCTTACATTTGTCCTCTAGCCATTCCTGCTTAGCCATTTTGCACTTCCTGTCGATCTCATTTTTGAGACGTTTGTATTCCTTTTTGCCTGCTCCATTTACTGCATTTTTGTATTTTTCTCCTTTCATCAATTAAATTCAGTATCTCTTCTGTTACCCAAGGATTTCTGGTACCCCTCGTCTTTCTACCTACTTGATCCTCTGCTACCTTCACTATTTCATCTCTCAAAGCTACCCATTCTTCTTCTACTGTATTTCTTTCCCCCCACTCTTGTCAATTGTTCCCTAATGCTCTCCCTGAAACTCTCTACAACCTTTGGTTCTGTCAGTTTATCCTGCTCCCATCTCCTTAAATTCACACCTCTTTGCAATTTCTTCAGTTTTAATCTACAGTTCATAACCAATAGATTGTGGCCAGAGTCCACATCTGCCCCTAGAAATGTCTTACAATTTAAAACCTGGTTCCTAAATCTCTGTCTTACCATTATATAATCTATCTGAAACTTTAGAGTATATCCAGGCTTCTTCCATGTATACAACCTTCTTTTATGATTCTTGAACCAAGTGTTAGCTATGATTAAGTTATGCACTGTGCAAAATTCTACCAGGCGGCTTCCTCTTTCATTTCTTAGCCCCAATCCATATTCATCTACTACATTTCCTTCTCTTCCTTTTCCTACTGTCGAATTCCAGTCACCTTGACTATTAAATTTTCGTCTCCCTTCACTACCTGAATAATTTCTTTTATCTCATCATACATTTCATCAATTTCATCATCATCTGCAGAGCTAGTTGGCATATAAACTTGTACTACTGTAGTAGGCGTGGGCTTCGTGTCTATCTTGGCCACAATAATGCGTTCACTATGCTGTTTGTAGTAGCTTACCCACACTCCTATTTTCCTATTCATTATTAAAGCTACTCCTGCATTACCACTATTTGATTTTGTATTTATAACCCTATATTGATCTGACCAAAAGTCTTGTTCCTCCTGCCACCAAACTTCACTAATTCCCATTATATCTAACTTTAACCTATCAATTTCCCTCTTTGAATTTTCTAACCTACTTGCCTGATTAAGTGATCTGACATTCCACGCTCCGATCCGCAGAACGCCAGTTTTCTTTCTCCTGATAACGACATCCTCTTGAGTATTCCCCGCCCTGAGATCCGAATGGGGGACTATTTTACCTCTGGAATATTTTATCCAAGAGGACGCCATCATCACTTAATCTTACAGTAAAGCTGCATGCCCTCGGGAAAAATTACGGCCGTAGTTTCCCCTTGTTTTCAGCTGTTCGCAGTACCAGCACAGCAAGGCCGTTTTGGTTATTGTTGCAAGGCCAGATCAGTCAATCATCCAGACTGTTGCCCTTGCAACTACTGAAAAGGCTGCTGCCCCTCTTCAGGAACCACACGTTTGTCTGGCCTCTCAACAGATACCCCTCCATTGTGGTTGCACCTACGGTACAGCTATCTGTATCGCTGAGGCACGCAAGCCTCCCCACCAATGGCAAGGTCCATGATTCATGGGGGGAGGAATCATGATGTATCTGTTCTTGTAAATCATGCTTTTACCTACAATACCCACCCCTTTCAAAATTTACAAAAACCCTCCCTACAACAGTTGTTCAACTGGTGACATCTTATTATATTTTCCACAAATGTAATACTCTATTTAGTTTATTTCGTCTAGATATCAGTTTTTTTCTGTGACTCTCTTAAGCTGTTCTCTATTTCATAGTCATATCTGGTTTTCTAAGCAATATGATTACAGAATTGTTCTAGATTTTAAAGGAATTCGGTGCATGAAACTATTTGGAAAAAATACCAAAAACAACTCGGGATCTGACATTCGTTACTCTGCCTGTTAACTCAGAATGTCAACATCCCTGGGGGTATAGAATTTTACATCCTTCACATTGTACTTCCCGTGTTCTTCTTGTTCACTCTCTTCTTCTTTTTGTTTTTTATAGGTGAAGTTATCATTTTTTCTACTTTGTCTTGGATAAGCTTAATTTCTATCCACAAGTTGCCCATACCGTTTCTGGTATTATTAAGTTTGGAAGAAGGAATAGGCAATACGTTCCTGGGGGTTATTCTCTTGGTAACCTTTCGATCTGTAATTTCTCCAAATTGTTCCTCCAAACTAATTACATTTATAATATTGCAGTTAGCTTTTTTCTCTTTGAAGTTCCTTTCTACATTATCTACCCATGCATTGACACCTGTAATTTGCAATTGAATTATTGTCATTAATTCATTATGCTTATCTACACTCTCTTTCAAAGTATTCGTTCCCTGTCTTACATCATTATATTTAATATTGTACAAGTTTTCAAAAGATCCTAACTTTTCAGTAAGTTATGATTCTACGTTATTACATTTGTTCTCAATGTCAAGTTCTAACATTTTTGATAAATCTTGAAAAGTGTCATTCTGTTTCTGACTAAGGTTAGTAAACATATGATTTATAAGAGTGGTCAAAGAATTTGTCAACCCATTCTTTGATTCTACTTTTAAATTCTCTACTTTATTACTTATGGTGTCGAATTCAGTCTTCAAAGCACCCATGACTTCACGTAGATTACTAAATTCCTTGCTTTGAGAGTCAACTTTGGCATTTAGCAAACCTAAATTTGTCATTTAAGTACTTAATTGAGAATTTACCAAGTCTAGTTATTTACTTAAAGTCACACTCTGAGCATTTGATTAAGAATTTAATGACTTTAACTTAAGACTCTGAGCTTTGATTAAATTTATCAACTCAGCCCAGTCTGGCACTTCTTTGCTAATCTTCATGGCCATAGCCGGTCTTGAGTTTCCTCAACGTGTTGTATATTTTCCATACTTTTATATGCCTTAGCTCTTGTAAGCATTTAAAACTAACTTATGATAATTACACAATAACAGTTCACTGAACAGTCGCTTGTACCACATTGTACTAAAGTAATCAAGTTTGTTTCACGCTCACCTGGCGTAGAATTCTCGTTGCATAGGTAAGTGGATGTGGAGGCAGGTCAGCACCAGGAAACAGCAGCTGGTGCTGGCAGTGTCGGATGTATGTTGGTTTCTGCATCTGCATCCCTGCAATGTGTGTGAGAGCTGTGTACACCCCACACTGGATCTTCTTAGCTGAAGTGTTCTATGCATACTTCTTCTTAGACGAATATGTCAAAATCTTCTTTACTATTTTTATCATTGTGAATTTTTCATTTCTTCAATGTTTTTCCATTTAATTTTCACTCCATTGGATACTTGAACATATTCCAATGTCTTGGAGTAGTTCCTGTGTGTTATTATGTTTGGTTGCCATGGCAACACATAGTAGCTTCTTCTCTCATTTTTGACCTAAAATTCCTGTTTTCTCGGTCCTTTCACACAGGTCACCACATTCTAACATTCTGACGACTTAAAGTGTGAGTGTGGATCTGAGTTAAATAGGCTGATTCCCCCAAATCACCTTCCACTTCTTTATGAGGTGACTTACTTGGAATTTGGAGCCACTCTTCTTTACTGAATAGCCGGCTGCTGGAAACCCTCTTGACTTCTTCTCCATCAAATAATGCTAGGTATAGGAATTTGTAGACTCTTTCTACTTATGAAATAAGTAGACATACAAACTTTACTTTTCGTCAACTAATGATGTATTTGACCTCCATACACAAAAAAATTTCACTTTCCCCATGAATTTGTGACTTCCTGCAAATCTCTCATACAGTCAGACGTTAGAAACAAATTGAATTACAGTTAAAAGAAAGCTGGCTTGGATACCATGACCTTTCTCAACATGAATCATAAAATGAGTCTTCCCTCTAACAAGGTTGCATCAAGAGTCTACAAGAGTTCTTTCTCAACTGTTTTTGTTTTAATAACAATAGTCAATGACACAATAAGCACAGAGCTGCATATAAACTCCATGGTTCTTCCTTACACAATCACTAAAACATCTATGGATTGCCCAACAGGTACTTGTTTGTGCCGTCTGACCACTGCATCTACTTTCTTCCCTCGACTGATTTTAAACCTGCACACACAAACATTTGATGCACAGTAGGTAGGATTCTACCATCCCACATTCATATCCAGAATATCATGTGTTTGAGACGGTAGACAGCTGAGTGGTTCTAGAATTAACATAGAAATTCTCAGATCACTACAAACTGAAATATGTAAACCTCAACAAACTACTCAAAAGCTGTAATTTAGAATAGTACAATGCTGATGGGGCTGTTGTGCAATAAAACACTGGTTTATCTTTTATGTTAAGAGATAAGAAATTTCCCATTATGGTATGATAAACTTCTGATCTTGAGGTTTGAGTGTAACAAATAATGCAGGGTTTCCAATGTAAGTAAAACAAAACTTACCCAGATCTTATATTAAAAAGTTGATTATCTTTTTTTAGTTCATTGTCTGGTCTAATTACTGTAAAATATTACTTTTTCTTATATCATCGCTGTAGGTCACCACTGCTCTAAGTAACTTCAGCCACAATGAGAGGCAGCTGACATTGGTTGTAGGCTAAAACATATTTCAAAAGTAATTTTTAACATGAACAGCTATGTGATGGTTAACCTATTTGTTCATAATTGATAATGACACTGTTCATTCTCAATGAACAGCATGTCGGTTTTTGACAAATAAATGTATTATTTTTTATTGCCTATGTTGAATGATACAGTGAACAGTAGAAGAACTGAATGTAACAACTCATCATATAGATGAAGTATCAAGTGGTCACTTGGCACATAAACAAAGATGAAATTATCGCTAAGCTTTTAGAAGTGTCCTACCAGATACACATAATTTCTTTTCACACTCCATAATTACTGTACTCTCCTTGCTTTCTTCTTCTCCAGTCCCTGTCCTGACCACTGTGTCCCCATTTCCTGTCTTCTCTTCATCTTTTGCTGTAATTACTATTACAATTATTAATATTATTTTTACTCCTGTCAAGATGTCTGTTTTTATTCCCCTCATGCTCTGCCAGTTTTACCATATAACACAAAGTCCTATCCATCTTTTCAGTAAAATTCAGGAACTCCTCCACAGAATAAGTAAGACTGTCCATGCATTCCCATTGCAATGATTCTGGATATCTTTTTGTGGTAGAAATTCCTGTCAGTTTCCCCAGTGGTCTGTCTAGATCAGGTGTGGGCAACCTTTGGTGACCCGTGGGCCAGATTAACATACATATTTCAGCTCGCGGACCACATTGTCATGTGACAAGACAGCAGTGCTCCTAACAGAAAAAGTTAAAACTAATGGGTCTGTGACATTAATGTTTACAGGGTAACAGACCGATGCGAATGACGCCCCTTTCCCAACAAGTCATGCCAACAAATTATGACTCAAAAATAGCATTGTTGAATGTAAGTTTATATTCACCCAATCTACATGTTTTCATTTATTTGCACATGGCAAACAATGTGTGTTTATCTATGACTTTTTGCAATAGCTGGCTTAAAACTTCCATTGGAAAGTTGTGCAATACCGTTAGTAAAGAAATTATGCTCATGACATGTAAATAAATGAAATAATGTGAAGATGGGATGCCAGGCATCTTAAAATGCCATCATGGAGAAATAAATTCCTATAAAAGTAATTGGTTGCAGCTAGTTCATTATAAATTACGCACAATTTCAGCAGCTGTCATGATATAAAACATCTACAACAGACAAGAATTAGTTGATAATGTTTGTACAGAAAGAACTGTAAACATGTGAACAGTACGGTGATTTGTCAAACCAATAATAATTGTCATCACACACTCAATACATGTTGGTAATACTGAGAATGTTTTGGATGGCATTAGTACTGTTCTTCAATATATCTGGTATTAACAATAAGATAATACTCATCATCAGATGGATATTATATTGATGTATTGACAACAGTTAGAATGTGTGAGGGCTTCCTGACTTCCATGTGAAATTTGTAATATTTTTAATGGTACACAAAAATCACATGTGGCTGAAACTGCCCACACCAGTGACAGCAGAGGTTTTGCAGAGTGCACAGCCAATAAGAAGGCAGTACTCATGTGACACGGTAGCAGTGCCTGTAATGCATAAGTTTGAAGACATCTGTGACAAGCAGGTTTGCAGATAATATATTTGGACTCACCCCGAAGTTTTTCAAGAAAAGATGAATATTATCAAACATAGTGAAATACAAAAACTCAGCAATACAGCCAAAAGGAAATACACCTGCTTGGCTGCAGCTTGCCCAGCAAATAAGGTGGACTTTTGTAATTCATTACTGTGACACTACACGACACACCATCTTCAGATGTTTATATCTATTTTCATGACATACTTTAATTTTCCATCTTGAGTCCTTACAACTCGTCATAATAACTCAAATCCCAAAATAAAACTTTTTGAGATCGTGTGATTGCACAGAAACCCGTGTGAAATATGGTGACTGTGTGTAAATCCGGTATGCTGAACACAAATTCTGCCATCAGCCATTAGGTAAGTAGAAAAGTTACACTTAATCAATGTATTTACAGTGGTTTGTTGATTTTTAAAAAAATATTCAGTGGCAGCTTAATGTGAGCTCTGAGTTTGAATTTTTAGCACAGGATTGTTGATATCAGGATTTATGTCATTGTTACTGACTTTGAAGATATTTTCCAAGTTATCGTCTGTTAACCTTGTACATGTGTTGCATTTATTTGTTTTTGTAAGAGAAGAAAGTTGTTCACACTTACATGTGTTTCCAGAAAGACAAATTCCCTTTGTGCAAATGATCTAAGTTGTGGATATTTTCTCTTCATTCAAATAAGTTTTATAAAATTCGAGCAGGTTTACATCTTCAAATTTAATTTTAAAGACAAATCATCCTGAAGTTCAGTAAGTTCCATTTGAAGGTTATCTGGAGCCTTTTCTACACCACATGTTATTGGATTAGCAAATATAGAAAACATACTGTCTGCATTCCTGAAATCAGTAAACCTTGTCGTAAATTGCACTCTTAATGATTTCAGCTCATCAGCATAAGTAACATAACCAATGTTTTCATAAGCTGACACTGTAGGAAAGTGGCAACGGTTTCCAGTTCTCATCTGCATTTCCCACAAGCGCATCTTTGAAAAGTTTTCAGATGGCTGTATAATTCATGAATTAAGTGCCCTTGTTTCTGGAGTTTGTAATTTATGTCATATAAATGAGCTGTGATACCAACCAAAAATGCTAAATCGCAAATCCATTGGGGATCATTTATTTCAGCCAATGGTTTCCCTTAGATAGCTATAAAATGTGCTATTTCTTGTCAAAGATCATAAAATGTTTTAGCATTATGCCCTTACTCAGCCAACTCACTTCACAATGGTAAGCTAAATCTTCATGTTTGAATTGGTGGTGCTTTAGTGCGTGGAACTTAATGAAATTGATGTTCTTGGTAACCATGTCCATGACATGTTTCATTTTAATTGATTTAGCACAAAAAATTTTGTTGGTGAATAATGCAATGAAGAATTGTTAAACTTTCTTTGTAAATATTTAGCTTCATAAAATTTTTCATTTAATATGCCAATAAAACCTTTTTGTGAACTGACCATTGCAGGTGCTCCATCAAAACAAACTCCAGCAAGTTGACTCCACTGCAGGTTGAATGTTTCGAGGATTTTTTTCAACTTCATGTTAAACATCTTCACCAGTTGTGCTTCCTTTTAATGGCTGTAATGCTACACAATTCTTCTCTTATTTTGAAGTCCATATCCGCATCATGAACAAAAATTGCTAATTGAGCTGTGTTTGACAAATCGGTGACCTCGTCCACAGCAACAGAAAATGCGTTGAATGTGCCAGCACAATCACATATACTTTTTTAATGTCACCAAACATCATCTCAGATCGTCTAACCACTGTTCATCATGACAAACACTTCTTTTTTTCATCAGGATGTACATCAGCAATGTCCAAGAGGCACTCCTTCATGAATTTGCCTTCAGAAAAGGGCTTTAATGACTGGGCAATGTTTCTGCTCACTATAAAACTAGCTTTAACCAAATTGTTGCACTGTGTCATCAGTTTGGAAAATATTTGCTGTTGCTTGTTCAAATTGGAAATTGTTGTTGTTGTTGTGGTCTTCAGTCCTGAGACTGGTTTGATGCAGCTCTCCATGCTACTCTATCCTGTGCAAGTTTCTTCATCTCCCAGTACCTACTGCAACCTACATCCTTCTGAATCTGCTTAGTGTATTCATCTCTTGGTCTCCCTCTACGATTTTTACCCTCCAACCTGCCCTACAGTACTAAATTCGTGATCCCTTGATGTCTCAGAACATGTCCTACCAACCGATCCCTTCTTCTAGTCAAATTGTCCCACAAACTCCTCTTCTCCCCAATTCTATTCAGTACCTCCTCGTTAGTTATGTGATCTACCCATCTAATCTTCAGCATTCTTCTGTAGCACCACATTTAAAACGCTTCTGATCTCTTCTTGTCTAAACTATTTATCGTGCATGTTTCACTTCCATACATGGCTACACTCCTTACAAATACTTTCAGAAACAACTTCCTGACACTTAAATCAATACTCGATGTTAACAAATTTCTGTTCCTCGGAAACGCTTTCCTTGCCATAGCCAGTCTACATTTGATATCCTCTCTACTTTGACCATCATTAGTTATTTTGCTCCTCAAATAGCAAAACTCATTTACGACTTTCAGTGTCTCATTTCCTAATCTAATTCCCTCAGGATCACCCGACTTAATTCGACTGCATTCCATTATCCTCGTTTTGCTTTTGTTGATGTTCATCTTATACTCTCCTTTCAAGACACTGTCCATTCCGTTCAACTGCTCTTCCAAGTCCTTTGCTGTCAGAATTACAATGTCATCGGCGAAACTCAAAGTTTTTATTTCTTCTCCATGGATTTTAATACCTACTCCGAACTTTTCTTTTGTTTCCTTTACTGCTTGCTCAATATACAGATTGAATAGCATTGGGGAGAAGGTACAACCCTGTCTCACTCCCTTCCCAACCACTGCTTGCCTTTCATGTCCCTCGACTCCCATAACTGCCATCTGCTTTCTGTACAAATTGTAAATAGTCTTTTGCTCCCTGTATTTTACCCCTGCCATCTTCAGAATTTGAAAGAGAGTATTCCAGTCAACATTGTCAAAAGCTTTCTCTAAGTCTACAAATGCTAGAAACATAGGTTTGCCTTACCTTAGTCTAAGATAAATCGTAGGGTCAGTATTGCCTCACGTGTTCCAACGTATCTACGGAATCCAAACTGATCTTCCCTGAGGTCGGCTTCTACCAGTTTTTCCATTCGTCTGTAAAGAATTCGCATTAGTATTTTGCAGCTGTGACTTATTAAACTGATAGTTCGGTAATTTCCACATCTGTCAACACCTGCTTTCTTTGGGATTGGAATTATTATATTCTTCTTGAAGTCTGAGGGAATTTCACCTGTCTCATACATCTTGCTCACCAGATGGTAGAGTTTTGTCAGGACTGGCTCTCCCAAGGCTATCAGTACTTCTAATGGAATGTTATCTGCTCCCGGGTCCCTGTTTCGACTTGGGTCTTTCTGTGCTCTGTCGAACTGTTCACGCAGTATAGTAGCTCCTATTTCATCTTCATCTACATCCTCTTCCATTTCCATAATATTGTCCTCAAGAACCTCACCCATGTATAGACCCTCTATATACTACTCCTTCCAACTTTCTACTTTTGCTACTTTGCTTGGAACTGGTTTTGCATCTGAGCTCTTGATATTCATGCAAGTGGTTCTCTTTTCTCCAAAGATCCTTTTAATTTTCCTGTACACAGTATCTTCCTTACCCCTAGTGATATACGCCTCTACATCCTTACATTTGTCCTCTAGCCATTCCTGCTTAGCCATTTTGCACTTCCTGTCGATCTCATTTTTGAGACGTTTGTATTCCTTTTTGCCTGCTCCATTTACTGCATTTTTGTAATTTTTCTTCTTTCATCAATTAAATTCAGTATCTCTTCTGTTACCCAAGGATTTCTGGTACCCCTCATCTTTCTACCTACTTGATCTTCTGCTACCTTCACTATTTCATCTCTCAAAGCTACCCATTTTTCTTCTACTGTATTTCTTTCCCCCCACTCTTGTCAATTGCTCCCTAATGCTCTCCCTGAAACACTCTACAACCTTTGGTTCTGTCAGTTTATCCTGCTCCCATCTCCTTAAATTCACACCTTTTTGCAATTTCTTCAGTTTTAATCTATAGTTCATAACGAATAGATCGTGGCCAGAGTCCACATCTGTCCATGGAAATGTCTTACAATTTAAAGCCTGGTTCCTAAATCTCTGTCTTACCATTATATAATCTATCTGAAACTTTAGAGTATATCCAGGCTTCTTCCATGTATACAACCTTCTTTTATGATTCTTGAACCAAGTGTTAGCTATGATTAAGTTATGCTCTGCAAAATTCTACCAGGTGGCTTCCTCTTTCATTTCTTAGCCCCAATCTATATTCATCTACTACGTTTCCTTCTCTTCCTTTTCCTACTGTCGAATTCCAGTCACCTTGACTATTAAATTTTCGTCTCCCTTCACAACCTGAATAATTTCTTTTATCTCATCATACATTTCATCAACTTCTTCATCATCTGCAGAGCTAGTTGGCATATAAACTTGTACTACTGTAGTAGGCGTGAGCTTTGTGTCTATCTTGGCCACAATAATGCGTTCACTATGCTGTTTGTAGTAGCTTACCCGCACTCCTATTTTCCTATTCATTATTAAAGCTACTCCTGCATTACCCCTATTTGATTTTGTATTTATAAACCTATATTCACCTGACCAAAAGTCTTGTTCCTGCTGCCACCAAACTTAACGAATTCCCACTATATCTAACTTTAACCTATCCATTTCCATTTTTAAATTTTCGAACCTACCTGGAAACCTACCTATTGGAAATTAATAACTTAATTTTGTCTTTCCGCAGACGTCCTGCAAGCTGTTGTTGAGCAGTGTGTTTCATACAAAAGTGCCTTTTCTTGTTATATTCTTTCACAACAGATAATCATTCACAACACAATAAACGGGTTTATTGTCGTGCATCATGAAGAAGTAATCCTCAGACAATTTCTCCTGGAATTTGCGACATTCAGCATCTAATTTCCTCTTGTTAATGCCAGACATTTTGTGAATAAATTCAACACACAGAGACACTTCCACAAAATTAAGAAACAACTAGCACAGAACTTCATGCAAGAACTGACAACAGAACTAGTTTGTTCAGTGGTACTAGCTGCTGTTGTTGAAGCCAGCAAATTTTGTGGGCAGTTTGTATTTTAAGTGGTGTTGTTGCTTGCTAAAAGCATTTGTGGTCTATCAATGTGTAGCACAGACATAGGCCATAAGTAACATGTGCATTTGACTGCTGTTCTGAAGCAGTAGTGGGGGCAGCTCTGTACTGTGCTACACATGCAAGGCGCTGATGAGGTATCAGCTGCTTCCACAGCATCAGCTGATACAGCAATAGCCATTTGCTGAGGCCAGCTCTTGCCTGTGTAGCGTCCCTTGCCTTTTAAACACCAGCCATCTGCCACCACAGCCTGAGACATGTCACCAGGCAGCGTTCTGTTTAGTCAAGTCTTTAAGGAAGACTTTCACTGGTCTGCATCATGAACTGCAAACTTGTGCTATGCCTAGCTGACCGTCAGCAGGAATACCCGAAAATATGTCCCAGCCAGAGTATAGTGTGAGCACCTTGTCCTGTCCTGTGGATATCGTCCATGTGGAGGATTGAAATCAATCACAGGCCAGATCCAGCCTGCAGGCCACTGGTTGCCCACCCATGGTCTAGATGAATCTGTTTATTTAATTCTCTGACACAAAGTTCTGTGATACTTTCTTTCCCAATTTCATAACTTGGTCCATTTAAGAAATCATTTTTCAAACTGAGGCCCCAGTATTTATTTAAAAATGTAATTTAAAAGCTATATAATCACTGAACCAGTCAGGCCCTCTGCAGGGCAGTCAGCCATTCTGAACACTCAGCTACAGAGGTGAAAAACCTCCTCTTCTAACTTTTCATTGTTATTTCTTATGCTTCTACTAAATTGAGCTATTTGTACAGTCACAGATTTTAATTCTGCATTTGTGTCCAATTCATGTTTCTTACACTTCTACTCTTGTGCTTCTGTTTGTACCCTGAAATCATTTTCCACAGCTTCCACCTTTGATAACAATCCCTTTTCTCCATTGTCAACTATATTATTGAGTCTGTCAACCTTTTTACATTTTCTTCAATTTTGCCATTTATTCCAACAAACCTATCCTCCAACTGATCGAATTTCTAACTGGCTAAATTTATTTTGTGACTGATCTCTGATTTCAATACACTACAGTTTTGCTTCAAGTCCCGAACAATGTTGTTGTTGTTGTGGTCTTCAGTCCTGAGACTGGTTTGATGCAGCTCTCCATGCTACTCTATCCTGTGCAAGCTTCTTCATCTCCCAGTACTTACTGCAACCTACATCCTTCTGAATCTGCTTAGTGTATTCATCTCTTGGTCTCCCTCTACGATTTTTACCCTCCACGCTGCCCTCCAATGCTAAATTTGTGATCCCTTGATGCCTCAGAACATGTCCTACCAACCGATCCCTTCTTCTAGTCAAGTTGTGCCACAAACTTCTCTTCTCCCCAATCCTATTCAATACCTCCTCATTAGTTACGTGATCTACCCACCTTATCTTCAGCATTCTTCTGTAGCACCACATTTCGAAAGCTTCTATTCTCTTCTTGTCCAAACTAGTTATCGTCCATGTTTCACTTCCATACATGGCTACACTCCATACAAATACTTTCAGAAACGACTTCCTGACACTTAAATCTATACTCGATGTTAACAAATTTCTCTTCTTCAGAAACGATTTCCTTGCCATTGCCAGTCTACGTTTTATATCCTCTCTACTTCGACCATCATCAGTTATTTTACTCCCTAATTAGCAAAACTCCTTTACTACTTTAAGTGTCTCATTTCCTAATCTAATTCCCTCAGGATCACCCGATTTAATTTGACTACATTCCATTATCCTCATTTTGCTTTTGTTGATGTTCATCTTATATCCTCCTTTCAAGACACTGTCCATTCTGTTCAACTGCTCTTCCAAGACCTTTGCTGTCTCTGACAGAATTACAATGTCATCGGCGAACCTCAAAGTTTTTACTTCTTCTCCATGAATTGTAATACTTACTCCGAATTTTTCTTTTGTTTCCTTTACTGCTTGCTCAATATACAGATTGAATAACATCGGGGAGAGGCTACAACCTTGTCTCACTCCTTTCCCAACCACTGCTTCCCTTTCATGCCCCTCGACTCTTATAACTGCCATCTGGTTTCTGTACAAATTATAAATAGCATTTCTCTCCCTGTATTTTACCCCTGCCACCTTCAGAATTCGAAAGAGAGTATTCCAGTCAACATTGTCAAAAGCTTTCTCTAAGTCTACAAATGCTAGAAACGTAGGTTTGCCTTTTATTAATCTTTCTTCTAAGATAAGTCGTAAGGTTAGTATTGCCTCACGTGTTCCAACATTTCTACGGAATCCAAACTGATCTTCCCCAAGGTCCGCTTCTACCAGTTTTTCCATTCGTCTGCAAATAATTCGCGTTAGTATTTTGCAGCTGTGACTTATTAAACTGATAGTTCGGTTATTTTCACATCTGTCAACACCTGCTTTCTTTGAGATTGGAATTATTATATTCTTCTTGATGTCTGAGGGTATTTCGCCTGTCTCATACATCTTGCTCACCAGATGGTAGAGTTTTGTCATGACTGGCTCTCCCAAGGCCATCAGTAGTTCTAATGGAATGTTGTCTACTCCCGGGGCCTTGTTTCGACTCAGGTCTTTCAATGCTCTGTCAAAATCTTCACGCAGTATCTTATCTCCCATTTCATCTTCATCTACATCCTCTTCCATTTCCATAATATTGTCCTCAAGTACATCGCCCTTGTATAAACCCTCTATATACTCCTTCCACCTTTCTGCCTTCCCTTCTTTGCTTAGAACTGGGTTGTCATCTGAGCTCTTGATATTCATACAAGTGGTTCTCTTCTCTCCAAAGGTCTCTTTAATCTTCCTGTAGGCAGTATCTATCTTACCCCTAGTGAGACAAGCCTCTACATCCTTACATTTTCCTCTAGCCATCCCTGCTTAGCCATTTTGCACTTCCTGTCGATCTCATTTTTGAGACGTTTGTATTCCTTTTTGCCTGCTTCATTTACTGCATTTTTATATTTTCTCCTTTCATCAATTAAATTCAATATTTCTTCTGTTACCCAAGGATTTCTATTAGCCCTCGTCTTTTTACCTACTTGATCGTCTGCTGCCTTCACTACTTCATCCCCCATAGCTACCCATTCTTCTTCTACTGTATTTCCTTCCCCCATTCCTGTCAATTGTTCCCTTATGCTCTCCCTGAAACTCTCTACAACCTCTGGTTCTTTCAGTTTATCCAGGTCCCATCTCCTTAAATTCCCACCTTTTTGCAGTTTCTTCAGTTTCAATCTGCAGTTCATAACCAATAGATTGTGGTCAGAATCCACATCTGCCCCTGGAAATGTCTTACAATTTAAAACCTGGTTCCTAAATCTCTGTCTTACCATTATATAATCTATCTGATACCTTTTAGTATCTCCAGGATTCTTCCAGGTATACAACCTTCTTTTATGATTCTTGAACCAAGTGTTAGCTATGATTAAGTTATGCTCTGTGCAAAATTCTACAAGGCGGCTTCCTCTTTCATTTCTTCCCCCCAATCCACATTCACCTACTATGTTTCCTTCTCTCCCTTTTCCTACTGATGAATTCCAGTCACCCATGAATATTAAATTTTCGTCTCCCTTCACTACCTGAATAATTTCTTTTATCTCGTCATACATTTCATCTATTTCTTCATCATCTGCAGAGCTAGTTGGCATATAAACTTGTACTACTGTAGTAGGCATGGGCTTTGTTGTCTATCTTGGCCACAATAATGCGTTCACTATGCTGTTTGTAGTAGCTTACCCACACTCCTATTTTTTTATTCATTATTAAACCTACTCCTGCATTACCCCTATTTGATTTTGTATTTATAACCCTCTATTGATCTGACCAAAAGTCTTGTTCCTCCTGCCACCAAACTTCACTAATTCCCACTATATCTAACTTTAATCTGTCCATTTCCCTCTTTGAATTTTCTAACCTATCCCGATTAAGGGATCTGACATACCACGCTCCGATCCGTTGAATGCCAGTTTTCTTTCTCCTGATAACGACGTCCTCTTGAGTAGTCCCCGCCCGGAGATCCGAATGGGGGACTATTTTACCTCCGGAATATTTTACTCAAGAGGACGCCATCATCATTTAATCATACAGTAAAGCTGCATGTCCTCGGGAAAAATGACGGCTGTAGTTTCCCCTTGCTTTCAGCCGTTCGCAGTACCAGCACAGCAAGGCTGTTTTGGTTAATGTTACAAGGCCAGATCAGTCAATCATCCAGACTGTTGCCCCTGCAAGTACTGAAAAGGCTGCTGCCCCTCTTCAGGAACCACATGTTTGTCTGGCCTCTCAACAGATACCCCGCCATTGTGGTTGCACCTACGGTACGGCCATCTGTATCGCTGAGGCACGCAAGCCTCCCCACCAACGGCAAGGTCCATGGTTCATGGGGGGGGGCCAACAATACTGGCAAATTTTCATTCTGTATTCCCAAAATTTGTTTCTGATTCCTACTTGCATACATTCAAAGCATTTAAAATTAATGATAGTGGATTTCCAAATATAGTCCTACCCTTTGTATTTTAGGACTGCCTGAATCTTTTCATACAAATCCTTCGCCCTCTGGCCCACAATCATTCAATTACGTTAAAACCATATCAGCCATGACTGATAACTTTATTTATCTTAACCTTGCCTGCTGTATGCCATTTCTATCACACTACACCCTGTGTAATGTGATCTGCTTTCTGTTACGACTGCAAGGTGGAAATGCCTTCCAAGGCATGAAGATGTCTCCCATGATGTGAAGCTGCTGTCCACTATGTGAAGACATTGCCAACTGCTGTGCCACATTAGGATGTGAAGCCACCCATCATGGACTGTTCAAGATGTGAAGTAATGAAATTTATGTGCCTGATACCTCGTGAGAAGACTTGGGCACATCACTGTCTGTCTCTGCCACCATTCTCTGCCAATGTGACATGTAGCTGCCATCAGCCACTACTCAGCAAAGCAAAACCACCCTTCATGGACTGCCCCCTTTGACGTGGAGCACTGTGTTGTATGCTCTGGTGCACATGGGTGGATTCATATTAATTGCTATTTGTCACTGCTCCCTCTGCCCCCTCTGCTCCCCCCCTCACAAATACTACTATTGCAGCATGTAGCCACCATCTGCCACCATGCCATGATGCAAGGGATACGAGGCTTGACTGGATTCATTGCTGCTCACCATTTGTGGTGTCCACTGCAATCCTTTACTGCTTACATTGGACCTATGCTTCTCTTTACACCACTGCAGATGTGCTTTCACACCTAACTGGCACAACTGCACTACCCATGCTGCTGATTCTGCTCTTTATAACGCTCTTGAGCCTACATGCTAACTGTCTATTCTGCTAAAGACATTGACTGTTCACTTAGTGGGACAACCAGTCTGGAAACAAAATAACAAATACAGCCCCCCCTCCCCCCCCCCCCCCCCAGGACAGAAACTTGAATCACACCTTAAAACACACTTGTTAACTTAGGAAGTAGTTTGAGGTGCTTCTGATGAACACTCATCAGTTAATATAGAGCAAGGAAAGTCAAATGGGGTTCAGAATAAAGACACTTTGACTGTCACAATTTTATCAGTATATTGTTCAAATATTCATAATAAAGTTCCTGAAATTACTGCCCTCCAGGAAAGCTCTCACATTCACGTTATTCTTGAGACTAAGAGCTGTCTGAACCCAAAGTGGAAAGCTCTGAGATATTTAGTGAGACATGGAACATACATGGGAAAGACCATTAGAGTTCATAGGAGTTGCAGTTGACAAAAATATTATGTCTATTGAGGTCAAAGTTGTGTGTGACAGTGAAGTCATCTGGTTGCATATAAAAGGTGTAGGTGAAAGCAAGTTAATTGTTGGATGTTTTTACCGGCCACTCAATTTTGCTGTGACAGTTTTTATTTATTTATCTATTTTTTATTTTACTTGCGTAGTTCTCTAGGACCAAATTGAGGAGCAAACCTCCAAGGTCATGGAACGTGTCAGCACATGAAACTACAACATAAAAGTAATAACAGATAAAATAAAGTGTTTATGAACCCAAAAAAAAGACAAGACATAAATTTATGTAAACACAATCAACAATATAAAACAGGAATCAGCTTATTTTTCAAAGACCTCCATGACAGAATAGAAGGACTTATCTATGAGAAAACTCTTCAACTTTGATTTGAAAGCACATGGATTACTGGTAAAATTTTTGAATTCTCATGATAGCTTATTGAAAATGGATGCAGCAGTATACTGCACACCTTTCTGCCCAAGAGTTAAGGAAGTGCGATCCAAATGCGAACTGGATTTCTGCCTAGTATTAACTGAGTGAAAACTGCTAATTCTTGTGAATAAGCTGATATTGTCAACAAGAAATGACAGCAAAGAATATATATATTGAGAGACAAATGTCAGAAATCCAGACTAATGAACAGGGGTCAACAGCAGGTTCATGAATTTACAGCACTTGCTGACCAAACTAGCCATTTATGAGCCAAAAATATCCTTTGAGAATGGGAAGAGATACCCCAAAATAGAATACCGTGCATCATAGGCAAATGAAAATAAGCAAAGTAGACTACTTTTTGTGTCTAACTATCACTTACTTCAGGTACCTTTTGAGTAATAAAAATGGCAGCATTAAGTCTTTGAACGAGATTCTGAATGTGGGTTTGCCACAACAGTTTACTATCTATCTAAATGTCTAGAAATTTGAACTGTTCAGTTTAACTAATAATATGCCCGTTCTGTGAAATTAAAACCTCAGGTTTTGTTGAATTGTGTTGTAGAACCTGTAAAAACTGTGTATTACTGTGATTTAGCCATAGTTTATTTTCTACAAATCATGAACTTATGTCATGAACTGCATTATTTGAAACATTGCCAATGTCACACTAAACATTCTGTAGTACCAAGCTATGGTCATCAGCAAACAGAAGTATTTTAGAATCACCTGTAATACTAAAGTTCATATCATTTATGTAAGTGAGGAACAGGAGAAGCCCCTGCACTGATCCCTGGGCCCCCCCCCACCCCCCCACCCACCACCCCCACCCCCCATTTAACCATGCCCCACTCATACCAAACATCATGGACATTCTCAACATTGTACTGTCTGTAGTTACAGGAAGAGATGAATCAATTGTGAGCTACTCCCCATATTCCACAATAGCCCAACTACTGGAGCAATATTTTGTGATCAGCACAATCAAACGCCTTAGTTACATCAAAAATGGTGCCTATCATTCGAAACCTATTGTTTAATCCATCTGGTATCTCACAGAGAAAAGAGAATATAGCTTTTTCAATTGTTA
Source organism: Schistocerca americana (assembly GCF_021461395.2). Classification (NCBI taxonomy): domain Eukaryota; kingdom Metazoa; phylum Arthropoda; class Insecta; order Orthoptera; family Acrididae; genus Schistocerca; species Schistocerca americana. The sequence continues at coordinate 586,324,394 of NC_060122.1, read as the reverse complement.
AACCACTCCTAAAACTGAACTGTACATTTGACAGAAAATTATGTGAAATAAAATTGTCAATTATTCTTACATATACAGCCCTTTCAATAACACTGATGGCATAGAAATAGGTCTAAAATTGTCTACATTATCCTTTTCCCCCCTTTTATAAAGTGATTTTACTAGTGAGTACTTAAATCATTCATGAAACAGACCATTCTTAAAGGAAAAATTACAAATATGGCTAAATACAAGGCTAACATGTGCAGCACAGTGCTTTAATATTCTTATAATTAGTCCATCATATCCATGAGAGTCCTTAGTCTTCAGTGAT